>NW_023416313.1:183217734-183817734 GCF_014108235.1 Myotis myotis | reverse complement strand
ATTGCTTCAAATTTAAAGTTGATTGCCCTAAGACCTTTTCTCAGTAGTGGTGATATCAATGGGCTGAGTCAAGCTCAAGATCAATCAGCTCCTTGTGAAATGAACCTAGAAGAAGCAGGCAGGCAAATATAAAATGCTGAGCCATTAAATTGAGACACAGACCTCTCCCTTTGAGCATGGCTGGTCGAGCTGCTGGGCTTGTGGTTGAATGGCTGCATTTGGTAGAGAAAGGGAAAGCGTGAGAGGGAGACAGGTTGTTTCTTTTTCCAGCAGAAGCTGGCAGTGGCAGACACTGAGAAATATATACCTGTTCCTCTTTCTTTCCTAGGCATCAAAACTCCCATGGTGTGGGACATAAATATGCCAGGTTATTCACACTTCTCCTTTTGTGCAGCTGCTTCTGACCAATGAAACACAAGTTGATTTCTCATTACACGAGCATGATAAACGTCTTACTTGTTCAGGTCACTGTGTGTCAGGTGTTCTGTTACTTCCAGCCAAAGAGAATCTCTACAGTTTTCAAATCTTCAACTGGGTGTCCAACAATTCAACTCAGTTCTGATATTATCTACCTGAAGTTAGCGTCAGACCCCACAGAGTAAAGGCTCAGTCCCACAAGACTGTACCCACATTAGACACCAGTCACATACTTCCGGCCAATCAGCTGTAAGTCAGGGATTCTCATGACCCCCTCCTCAGGTTTGATAATTTGTTAGAGTAGCTTTATCTATGTTTACAGGTTTATGATATCACTGCAGAGCAGCTAAATGGAAGCGCTTCATAGGGTATGGGTGTGTGTGTGGAGCTTTTATTCCCTCTCCAGGCACCATCCTGCCAACACTTCTCTATGCATTCACCAATAGGCAAGAACCTCAAATCCTGTTGCTTAGAGGATTTTATGGAGATTTCATGACATGGACATGACTGACTAGATCATTGGCCACTGGTGATTGAACTCAATCTACAGCCCTTCTCCCCTACCTGGAGGTGGGACAGGGTAGGGCTCTAAGTTCCATCCCTCTAACTATGCCTTGGTCTTTCTGGTGACCACCACCATCCTGAAGCTATGAGAGGCCCCCTAGCCACCAATCATCTCATTAGAATACAAAAAACAGTATCATTCAGGAGATGCCAAGGGTTTTAGGAGTTCTGTGCCAGGAACCAGGCACAAAGACCAAATATTTACTTTTTCTTATACCACAGAATCCTATCTGATTCATAGGCCAGCTTCTTACTAGGTTCCCAGCATCTCTTGAAAATTTGAAAGAGGAAGCAATTACTAGGCCCAAATTCTTCCTGGTAGCACCAGGCAAAAGCTGAATTGAGGCTCCCCTTTTAGAAGGACCAGGGTTCTCCAGTTTACCATAGTCCCCACCACTCCATATCGTCTTGTTCAGATTGGAACTACACATTCTATTTTGACTTGTCTGCCTCACTCATTTCTATTATCTGAGGTTTTTGAGTTGCAACCCCTGCTTTAAACTTATTCTGAATTTTCTTTCTTTCACCATCCTCCTCCCCGTTTTATCTCCTCTCAATAAAATGTGCTTAGGCCCAGTGGCTCAGTTGGTTGGAACATCGTCCCATCCACCTAAAAGGTTGAGGTTTGATTCTGGGTCACAGCATGTATTTGACCTCCGGATGGGGTGCATGAGGGAGGCAACCAATTGATGTTTCTCTCTCACATCAATATCCCCCCCTCTCTCGAATAATAATAATAATAATAATAATAATAATAATAATAATGTTATTTTCCATTCACTCACCACAATTCCATTACTGTGCCTTACCTAATGCCTTTCCCAGCTTGAGGTCAGCTCATCAAATAATGTTTTGCCTTTCATTTAAGAGGTACCCCAAATCCCACCTCCTTTAAAGCCTTGCTTGACTTAATAATGGTAAAGCTGTAGTGGATCATCTGGATTCAGCTGTATTTAAATCCAGGACCTTGGATTCTACTTCTCCTTTATAATGTCCTCTCAGGTCAAATCTTGGTGACAAATGCCACTGTTTCTGGATCATAGAAAGATGCCCGAGCCACAAGGACAGAGGTTTCTTGTAAAGTAATACCCAGTGATGTGAGAACCAGGAAACACAACGGGGTCCTTTCAAAGAGATACATTTGGCCCAAATGAAGCGCGGTGGCTCTCAAAGTGTGGTGCTCAGAGCAGCATCGCCAGCATCTCCTGCAAGCTTGTTAAAAATGCAAAGCCTTGGGCCCTGCGCCTGACCTAAGGGATCAGACACTCTGGGGAGTGGAGCCCAGCAAAGGTGTGTTAAGAAGTCTTCCAGGTCATTCTGATGCACGCTGCAGTTTGAGAACCACTGACCTAGAGCCATCCTTACCATCAGGCCTCCTGGTTCCAATTTGAATGAAGCAGAGTAAGTGGGTGGCTCCCCATGGGGCGGCTGGATCCGCTGCCGTTTTTTATGTTGACTGAAGTCCCTCCTGGCTGCAAGTTAGTGATTTCCAAAGTGGCTCAGCATCGGCAGCACCAGAGGAGTGGTGTCCAGCCCACCCCTACCCCTCCCCACCCTGCCGAGTCAGCAGGTCTGGGCTGGAGCCTGGAAGCGTACAGCTCTAACAAGCTCTCACATGGTGCCAGCGATCACTTAGATTTGGAAACCATTTGTACAAAGTACCTGCTAATGGGTTCATCTCTTTCCGCCTCCCACTAAGCACAGGTTGGGGCAATTTGGCACTCGGATTCCTAGAAAACAGAGTTCCTAGAAAACTACTTTCAGCAGCTGGTTTCGGAGGGCCCCTGAGCCGCACCGGGGCATCCGCGGAGTGACACACCTGCATGCACCGCACCACTTCCGCCAGCAGGCTGCAGCTCTCCCGCCCGCCCGCGTGCCCACTTGGGCAAGCTATTTGGTCGGCCTGCCCTTCGGGGCTTTCTTGTAATAGCTTCTGACCCATAATATGCTTTCTGCCTGGCCACAGGGGATTGTTTGCAGACCTTCTGGAGGGTTAATAAATAAATGATGGGCATCTTTCTGGCCACAGGAAACCATCTCAAGGTCAATGATATTGCAGAGTGGGGCTTTACAGAGCTTGCTAAGGTTTAAAAAAATCACCAGCTTCCACTAACCACACCGCCTCTTCTCTTCTCTGAAACTTTGAAGCTTTGCTGCTGCAAAAAGGAGCGCAATTAAGCCTCGATAAAATTTTAATAGCGGGAATTATGCACTCTGCAACCAGCCTACAATTAGCCGTTGCTATGCTACGGGCAGAACCTAATCACGATAATGAGGCAAACAAAGGGAGAGAATTAATCAGGGCTGTAAGGTTAGTGCACAGCCGGTTCCATCTCAGAGCGCTGATTTCTGAAAACACAGCAGTGGGGCCCCTGGGAAATCTTAGTCCTACACAAGGTTAGATTAGCTGGTGTGGGGTGATGGTGTGTGGTGTGTGCAATCTTCTGAGTAGGGAAAGCTACATGCAATGTCATTCCTACCACCACCATGAAGATGCATTCATTTACAAACATGATGATGCCCCTGCTCTGTGTAGGAGACCATGCTAGATTCTGTGAGTGACATACTGCTATGCAAGACGCCAGCCTCCCCTCTAGGACTTGGCTGTTCCAGCTGTTGTCCTTGGACCAGCAGTAGCAGCAGCAGCAGCACCCAGAGCTTGTTAGAAATGCAGGATCTCAGGCCCATGTCGGACCTTCTGAATCATGGTTAGATTTTAACCGGTGATCTGTAGGCACACCGAAGTTGAGACACCCTGCTCAAGATTTCAAGCTAGTAATAATAACAGCTGTTATTGTAATTACAACTATTGTTTCTACCAGATTTTGTGCGAGGCATTCTACATGTATGAATATTTAATTTAAACTTCCCCATAACCCTATGAGGTTCCCCCCATTGGGCACATGAAGAAACTGGGGCTCAGAGAAGTTAAGACACTTGCCCAAGGTCATCGAACTAGTAGGAAGAGGAAACAATCATAATTCCAGGGTTTCCTGATTGTAAAGCCTGGGTTCTTAGCCCCTGGTCCAGAATGCTGCCAATCACACATAGATGGAAGGTAAACAAAGATAATCACAATTCAGACTAGCATATGATAAAGGGTCATCAGTGAGTTAAAACAGGAGAATAGTTTTAAGAGACCATAAAGGGGTCATGGTCCCTTTTGGTTGAGGTGATGAGAAATGGAGGAAGTAGCCTTTGAGCTGAAATTGAACAAGTAGGATTTATCTAGATATAATGGTGGGAAGGGCACTCCAGGCAGCAGGATCAGCATAAGCAAAGCACAATGACTTAAAGGCATGAATAATGCCTGTGGGACTAATGAGAAGAACTCTTATATGGTACTAGTGGCCCAGTGCTCGAATTCTTGTACATTGATAGGAAATTAATTAGAAGAAATATTTTAATATCGCTATTCGCCCTTTCTCTATAATAGTGTCAACCAAATTCATGTTCAACAATAAGAGATGGAAACACATGCGTGTGATTGGCACCAGCGTGAGCTTTATATGTATTACACATGCGTGAGTTAACGTAGCCTTTTATAGATACAGAATAAACTTGCTTAATTAGACCTGCTTTCTGATTTAGCTAAACTTTTTCTAGCCCCAGTGAAGCACTCCAACTTCTCTTTCAGGTAATTGTCAGCAACACAGCAGTAAATATCAACACAAAGCAGATTACTATTATAGATCACTCAGGGAGAACAAAGGGTAAAATATTTAACTGCAGCAGTGTTTGGCTATATTCTGTGTAGTGAGAAAACCTGAAGTCATTTTCAAGGTCCACCATTTCTTACTTCTTTTCAGTCAGGTCAAGTTTCTAAACTTTCTAAGTCTCCATTTTCTGGCTAATGAAAAGAAAATAGGATTCTACTGAGTCTCCTATCTACCTACTCCAGGACTTCTGTGAGGATAAAATGAGATGAGACATGGAAAAATGCTTCACAAACATTTGGTTAAAGTGTAAAATGTTTGCACCTGGCTATAAAGCAAGTCGTGTTCCTGGGCTGCAGAAACTGCAAGGAGGGTAGTCACCAGGGAGAAGAAGCCAGTGTTGTTATGTGATGTCATTAATTGGCACCCACAGCGACCGGTTCCTGGCTGGGCTGGGCTGTGGGCTGCATTTTGCACCATGGGATCTCAGCAGTGTTGGCTGCGATTTCGTGGGCTGTCACTCTGGGGTGGTGGCGGGACCTGTGTCCCACTTTGGGGAAGCCGAGTGTTGCTTTGTGGGTGTCAGGTCCGTGGTGCCATTTCTCTGTAAATGGCCAGTGTGCGTCACAGCAGCTCCTGTGTTGAGCGTCTGCCCCCTGGTGGTCAGTGTGCATCATAGTGGATGGTCAGAGGGTCACTTAGCATAGTAGCCTTTTATATATATAGACTAGAGGCCCGGTGTACAAAAATGTGTGCACTTGGGGGGTATGGGGGGGTCCCCTCAGCACGGCCTGTGCCCTCTCCCAGTCTGGGACCCCTCAGGGGATGACCACCTGCTAGCTTAGGCCTGCTCCCCAGGGGATTGGGCCTAAGATGGCAATCAGACATCCCTCTGGCAGCCCGGCAGCCCTTGGGGGATATCCACTTGCCAGCGGGGAGCAGGCCTAAACTGCAGTCAGACATCCTTAACGCTGCTGAGGAGGCAGGAGAGGCTCCCACCACCACCGCTGTACTGGCAGCCATCAGCCTGGCTTGTGGCTGAGCAGAGCTCCTCCCATGTGAGAGCAACCTGACCACCAGAGGGCAGCTTCTGCATTGAGCATCTGACCCCTGGTGGTCAGTGTGTGTCATAGTGACCAGTCATTCCCAGTCCTTCTGCTGTTAGGGTCAGTTTCCATATTACCCTTTTACTATATAGGATAGAGGCCTGGTGCACAGGTGGGGGCTGGCTGGTTTGCCCTGAAGGGTGTCCCGGATCAGGGTGGGGGTCCCGCTTGGGTGCCTGGACAGCCTGGATGATGGGATGATGGCTGTTTGCAGCTGGTCACACCCCCTTTAGGGTGGGGGTCCTGCTTGGGTGCCTGGCCAGCCTGGATGAGGGGATGATGGCTGTTTGCAGCTGGTCACACCCCCTTCAGGGTGGGGGTCCCCACTGGGGTGCCTGATCAGTCTGGGTGAGGGGCTGAGGGTCGTTTTCAGGCTGGTGGGCGACTGAAGCTCCCAGCCTCTCCTTTTTTCTTTTTCTTTTTTTATTCTGGGATTAATTTACCTTCTATAGCTGTCACTGGAGCTGAGAGCAGGCTCCAGCTCTGAGGCCGTTGCCGGCTGAAAGGAGGTACCTGGGTTTGTTTAGATTCTATAATTGAAACTCTGTTGCCATCACTGGCCGCTCTAAGCTCTGAAGCCATGCTGGCTGAAAGCAGGTTTCTGGGGTTTGTTTAGGTTCCATAATTGGAACATTGTTTCAACCATCTTGGCTGGCAGTTAATTTGCATATCTCGCTGATTAGCCAATGGGAAGGGTAGCGAAGTTATGGTTAATTACCATGTTTCTCTATTATTAGATAGGATGTGTGTGAGGTAGGACTGGATTATGGAAGGTCTTGAATGTTAAGCTAAATGTTCAAACATCATTAGGAGGTGATGAGGATCTATGGAGAGAGTCTGAGTTGGAGGTACATCATGGTCTGACCAACCTCTAGAAAAAGCTCCTTTGCATAGAGAAGACCGAGGGAATGGTACCATGGGTCTGTGGGGTCTGAACTGATGAGGGGTAAGTGAGATCAGAAAGTAAGGGGTGCTGAGAGATCCTCTGTGAGGATGGGGTACAGGTCCCTGAGATTAGTCAGGCTCAGATCTTGGGACTGGGGAACACTGAGTCAGAGGGGAAGATGTTTTGGGGAGAAAAATGACAGCAGGGTTTGAGATGTATGACATTAGATATGATTCACAGCCTCTCATCAGTAACATTAATGTTCATTCCACAGACATTTACTGAGAGGGACAGCAACATGAATAAGGCACAGAGCAAACAAGTGACAGCTCGTAGGACCTGAGGACCACAGGTTGGCCAAGCTCAGTGCTGCACTGGCATTGCCCTTCCAACCCTTCTACAGCCTCCTGAAGTGACTTGCCACCCAGTCTCTCAAAACCCAGGATGCACATTAAAATCACCTGGGGAGCTTGAAAAAAAAATACCAAGACCTGTCCGCCAAAAAAAGAGATGTGTGCATTATTACTGAGCTGAGTGAGGGTCTTGGTCCAAGGCAGTGAGGTCTCAGGTGAATCTTGGTGAAACCTTCAATTCTGTTGATGCCTTTCAACCAAAGACCACCAGGAACACATCTGCAGTTAAACGAGTTGAATTTATTCCTCCCTTCGCAGGGAGGAGAACATACCCTGTGGGGAATTACAGGTGCATTCTTCTCATGAGAAGGTGTTAGAAAGAATCTGTTACAGCAGGCTTTGATGGTGTGATTTGTGGGGGGGGGGGGGGGGAGGCATCTACAGAAGTATGTGAGGGGGTATTCTAGATTGAATGGCTTCAGAAAGCAGGACAATTGTGATTTAATATCTCAATGAATCTCATCTATAGGGAGAGGAGATTAGAATGAAGACAACGTTGAAATGGATAGAGATAGCAGCCACTCATCTTGGCCAAGAGTGGGTGTATTTCGTATTTGGTGGGCGGTAGAATGACCTTGGTTTTGTCTGTGCTTAGACAAAATCATGATGTGGCCTTGCTTCATCTCGTTTTATCTCCGTCTCTGAGTAAACTTGTCTGAGGTTAGGATTCTGTGAAATCATTTCTATCTAATAGGAGCATAGCCTGGCTTAACTCTGAGTGTCAGGCCAGCTTCTCCTCCTGTTTTTAATCTTTATTGTTGAAAGTATTACGTATGCCCCCCCCCCCTCCACTGACCCCCTCCAGCCTCAGGCCAGTTTCTGAAAGTCAGGGGCTGTCAATTTTCTCTCTCACCCCTCACACCCTCCAGTTTACTAGTCTCCACCCCCACCACCTGCAAAGGAAAGAGAAGACAGAGTAGAAGAGAAAAGGAAAGAGTGAAGAAGGTTCAACAAGAAGAAAGCAAAAAGCAGAGGAAAGAAGGAAATGTGAGAGTGGGCGTGGGGGAAACAAACCTTATGGATTCTGTTCTCCACACTGAACCACACCTCAGCTGAATGTGGGTAGCGGGGCAGGAGGGCCCTGCAGCCGGCCCTCACTTGTTAGCAGTGACCTTGCGGCCCATCACCCCTCAGAGGGAGGGCTCCTTCCCACCATCTGTTTGGCATTGGGCAATTGGCGATGCTCAGCTTGGTGTGAAGGGAAACCTGTTCATGAAAGGGGAGCCAGGCCTGTAGGTGTGTGTGTGTGTGTGTGTGTGTGCGGGCGTGCTCACTCTGGCTTAGAGAAATCTTGGCTAGACTGTTCCCTAGGCAGGCTGACACCCAAGGTGTGTGCGCTGAGGGCTCTCCCTGAATCTGGAGTCTGATCCCAGAGCAGATGTCTGCAGCCTCCCTCCTACACTCCAGCTTATCAAGAGAAGGAGAGGGTGTGCACCTGAGCCCTTTAATACCCCCACCTGGCTCAGAGGCCCCTGGGAGGCCGGCGCCATTCCTCCACTTTGGAGCTGGCTCTGTGGAACTCTGATGATTCCAGGACCTTGGAGGCAGCGGGGTCCAGGTGACATCAAACAGGTCACGTCCGCTGTACCTTTCTGGTCTTGGCTCAGGCTTTCCCTCTTCCTGGAAAGCCTGTGCCTACCCTGCCCTACTCAGCCTTCAAGACTGAATGCAAATGTCTGCCTCCCTGGCAGAATGGATGATACACACACACACACTCTCCTCCATGCTCCCAGAGGGAGGCCTCTCCGGATGCTCACGTTGTCATTATTATGATGTGCTCCTCACCTGAGTGTCTCTCTTACTGGACGGGAAGCTGGCTTATTTATTGCTTGGTCCCCAGCCCTTGGAACTTGGCCAGATCTTTGTAGCCATTTGATAAATAACTGTTTGCAACAGGAAAGGAAGGGAGGAGTGAGAACTCACTTGCCATTCTGAACACCCAGAGATATCCTAGGGAGTGGGGCGCCAGAGCCCTCCCTCTGGCAGCTAGGTTGGTCGGGTTGCTGTTGAAGACTGGCAGGGGTTCCTCACCTGGCTGAGCTGCAGCTGGTCCCCTGCCCCTTTCTCTTCCCGTCTTACCGGAGCTTTGATGGGGTCCAGAGGGAAAGAGGCAGGTGTGGGAGAGTCCTAACTCAGGAAGAATCTAGGCCTCGGAGAGCAGCAGGTGTCTCTGTGTTGGTTCAGAAAGGCCTCAAAGGAAGGCATGACTGGCAGGTGGTTCCCCGGCTAACACAATTGACTCTGCAATTCCTGTTGCTCTCTAGAACCAGCTTCTCACCGAAGCCACAGAGAAAAACAAAACTAAACCAAAACCTAAAGCCAAGTTCCCAGGGCAATCAGATGAAGCACTTGGGGATTAGGAAACACAGCTCCCCACTCCCCCCTCCAGCTAGTGCAGAGCTACTTCACCACTAGCCTGGGCAGACACTGGGCTGTTGTCTCCTGGCCCTAATCTGGCCCTCTCAGGGGGACCTGTGTGCCATGGTGTTCAACTGGAGCTGGGCCTCCTCCCTGCAAACTCAAACCGCGCAGCGTTTCATGATGCACTCGGCACTGAGGCTTCAGTGGAGGCGCTGAATGAAAACGATGCTCACACGTGTATAATGACCCACAGCATTTGTAATTGGTGAGACACTAAAGAGAACAGGGAGAGACAGTTAACATGGGAGGGTATCCTTTCCTCATTTTTTTTTTCAGTTTGAGATGAGCACAGTGGTCAGTGCCTCAGTACTAGCCAACCTGTCAAATCTTACCTCTGGCTATGGCGGAAGCCACAGAGACCTTGTTTCACATTCAGAGCTCCAGCCAGGGGTAGGGAGAAGCGGTGAGAAAGTTTGGAATACCATTTGCAAAGTCCCCAAGTCCACCTGCAAAGGGCAAGATCTTGGCACTAATGGCTTCAAAGAGGCCTCTCAACATAGTGGAATGAGGGAAGACCTGGAAGTCATGTAGATCAGGGTTCAAATCCTGACTCTACCACCTCCTAGTTCTGGGATCTTAGACAAAGCATTTGAACTCCCCAAGCTTCTGTTCTATCTTCTGTTCCAAAGAGATCATGGCCCTCCTCCAAGGCTGTTGGGATTTGGATTAAATTAAAGGAGATGTCCTCTGGGAAAGGAGGGGGCAGAGGCCCGCCATATTGGAGATGCCCAAGAAAGAAAGTCCCCTTCCCTCCACCCTTGCCCCTCCCCAGGATAGCAGCATGCCCTCCCAGCACCCTTCCTGCCAACACACCAGACAGCCTGGTTTCTCCGAACATTACATATCCAGGAATTCACCTGTATCTAAACACTCTGTGGGTATGTCCTTGGCTAAGGGGAAGCAGCTGGCTGGAGGAGGTGGCCCGTGCATTCCAAATATTGACTCTTCCCTGTGTAAAGTGGAACTTCTAATTTGTCCTGAAGGACAGCCATCCAACTGCAGGGAGGGCCTGGAGCTGGAGCTGGAGCAGGCTGGGATTGGATGAGAGTTTTTCCTTCCTCATCATGATTTTATCAACCTAATCGCCTCTCTGTCCAGACTTCCAGCTTCAAGTTTTCAGCTTCAAGTGAGTCATCTCAAAGGCCACTCCCATGAGCCCCTCCTCTGCTATTTAATTGGAGAGGGGGGTGCTGGAGGTCCCAGTGCCTTAATTGCATTTGTTAATGGGTAGGTGCAATTATCCCTGCCACACGTCTGCACACTGCCAGGCAGACAGGAGATGATTAAGGGGATCTTTAAAGCTCCAGCTCCCTACAGCCCTCTCCACTAATTGAGCAGTGAAGGAAATGATATTGAGCTCCCCCACTCCTTTCTTTAAATTAGCTCCTGGCTGCAAAGTCCTCCTTGGATCAGTGTGTGGGCCACATGGCCCAGAGTCTTCCGTTCCAACCCCATCCGTCACCCATCACTTAGGCACAGGGCCCAGCCAGATCGCCAGTGGCCCATCCATCACCCACAGCCTGGGAGTGGACTGGGGGCGGGGAGGGTCTTTCAGTGCCCCACACGGTGATATCATCCAGCCTGACTGTTACATCTGACTTACCCGAGAGGGGGCCTGACGGTGTCCCACTGTCCTCTGGTCTTGGCCACCTGAGCTTAGCCCCAGTCTGGGCTGCCATAGTCACTTACGGATGGGCCTCTGCTCCCTGATTTAGTGTGTTCTCCAGCCAAAGTGATCAGCTTGCATCATAAATGGGGGCCAAGCACTAATGTTAAAAACCTTGGGAGACTAGATTTTGGATGGTGAGCACACAAAGCAATATACAGATGATGGATTATAGAATTGCACACTTGAAACTTATACAATGTTACTAACTTATATAATGTCACCCCAAGAAAATAATAATAAAAAAACCCTTTAACAGCTTCCCAATTTACCCAGAATGCAATCCAAGCCCTACGTGATGGCCTACAAGGCCCCAAGTGGCCTGGCGCCTGGCACACTCTTCCTCCTCAACCTGTGTCTCTCTAGCCCCTGCTTACTAAGCTCCAGCTACACTGGTCTTTTCATTCCAGTTTCCAAACATCGCAAGCTCCTCCAGGACCTTTGCACATGCTCTTTCCTCTGCTGGGAAGAATCTGCCCTCACACTTTGCATGGGCAGTCCCTTCTCATCCATCCTTCTGGTCTCCATTTAAATATTGCTTGAGAGAGGTCTTTTGTTCTACTGTGAATGCCGTATCGAGGTCACTTTATATCTTCTTAGTCCTTTTTAAAAATACTTGTTTATTTTTTTTCAAAACATATGTCACATTTTTTTCATTATTGTAGTTTTGTTCCTCTGCTATATATTTTTGTGGTGTTTCTGTCTCTCTAGGCTATTTGAATGTGCCTGGCAGTCCTGCTCTCCCCGTTCCCATCCTAGTCCTAACCTCTCACACAAGTCCCGTAGGAGCTGTGGTGAAGGAGAGACAGCAGGCTCCACAAGATCAGGATTATTCTTTTAGCTCACTGTTGTACCCCAAAGGCCTATTGGAGTACTTGGTACATCCTCACTTATTCAGCAAATATTTATTAAGCATCTACTACATGCCATATGTTTTTTTAGGTACTGGGGATACACCAGTGAACACACAAGAGAAAACTCTTTGCCCTCTGGATCTTACAATCTACAGAGGACAGAAGAGGCAGGGAATAAACAATGAACATAACAAATAAATCAGATAAAATTTAGAAGGTGACTAGGGTTCTTTCTACTAACTAAGGCTAATGATGAATAATTCTCTGTGATCCTGAGAATTAAATATTGCATTAAAAAAAAAGCTGAAAAGGAACGCAGTGTGTGTGTGTGTGTGTGTGTGTGTGTGTGTGTGTGTGTGTGTATTGAGGTGTGGAAGGTCAGGTAAGAGGGTAGATAATATGATATCATTGAGATGCGGGTGCATTTGTGCCGGGAGCCGGTCCATGCTTGCTGTTTCAAGGGACCTGGCATATATGGCATACTGTTCTTAATATGTTTGCTCACCTTCTTGGCACTATGTGTTTTAACCAAGGTCTCTGAGAAAGGTTGTTTCCCCAGGTAGGGATTTTCCCCTGAAGTTAGGGAGGGAATAAAACCTCTTAACTAAGTGCCAGGTGGGTAATTAATCACTTTAACTATGAACAATCATGCTTAAGCTACATAATCTTTACTCCCTGGAATGGAGATAAGAAACGCCCTAACCTTTGTAATAGAGATTGATAGGATTGAATCAACTGGTATAAATACAGATGTAAGAAGACAGAACCAGGAGAGACAGAACCTAGGCACAGAACCTACACAGAACGTTCTCTAGAGACAGAAGAACTTCACTGGAGAGAACATGGCAAAAGATCCTGGACAGAAACTGGCCTCAGAACCTAGAGACAGAACCTAGCGAGAGAACATGGCAAAAGATCCTGGACTGAACCTGACTACGGAAACTGGCAAGAGAACCTGACTAGAACCTAGTGACTGAACCTGGCTGGAGAACCTGGACAGAACCTGGCTGGAGAACCTAGCGAGGGAACATGGCTACTGAACCTGGTTGGAGAACCTGGAGAACCTAGCAAGAGAACATGGACTCAGAACCTGGCTGGAGATCCTAACCAGAACTTCGCTGGAGATCCAGACCAGAACTTGGCTAGAGATCCTGGCTAGGCTGCTGATCAACTGAACGCTGCCTCCGTGTCATTCCTTCTTCGCCGACTCCGTCCACACCTTTGGGGACCCCTGGACCTGCTGGGGTTGGACCCCAGCACATTTGTTCCCACGAAAATGAAGACTGCCAGCTTACAGCTTCCTTCTTCTGGATGTCCATCCTCTAAATGCCACTTGAGTTGACTCAAGCTCCTCTGGGTAGCACCCCCCGTTCATGCCTCTTACATTTCCTTCCTAGGAACTTCCCTGCCCTGTGTCCCATCACATGGTGCAGCCAGGTGAGCTCGGCTTTTGTCTGCCTGGCATTCATTCCCATTTCTTCTGGAAAGAGCATCTCACGTTTTCCTTGCAAACCACTCCCTATCCCAGGGGTGGGCAAACTTTTTGACTCGAGGGCCACAATGGGTTCTTAAACTGGACTGGAGGGCTGGAACAAAAGCATGGATGGAGTGTTTGTGTGAACTAATATAAATTCAAAGTAAACATCATTACATAAAAGGGTTCGGTCTTTTTTTTTTTTTTTTTTTAGTTTTATTCATTTCAAACGGGCCGGATCTGGCCCGCAGGCCGTAGTTTGCCCACGGCTGCCCTATCCCATTGGATATAGGCTTGGTAGAACTGTCAATCACAGCCTCTGCCTTCTCCCACTCAGCAGGTGGCACTGGGCCCAGGCCCTCGAACTCAAGTCCTAAATGGAGAGACAAAAAGATTTAAAACCCAAAGTTCATTCATTCTGTTGATTGTCCATTCATTCCTGCCACCCAGACCCTCGCAGCTGCTCTGCTTGTCACACATCTCACTTTTCCTTTCCTTCTGGAGCCTCAGTCCCTTGGTACATCCTTTCTTGGCTGGGAAGATAGGGTTGGTTTTCATTGCTTGCAGCTGGCTGACCCACAGTGCCAACTGATATGGTTGCAGATAAGTGCGCTTATTTGTTAGTGGATGAACTTGGGCTAGAAACCCATGTTTTTGGAGCTCAACCTCTTTGACAGGAAAATGAGGACAATAATAGCATATTCTTCTTTGGGTTGTTGTGAATATTAAAAAGATTTGAAGTGTCTGCATATGAACGTGCCTGGCAGTCCTGCCCTCTCCCTTCCCCTCCTAGTCCTAACCTCTCACACAGTCCAGGAGGAGCTGTAGTGAAGGAGAGACAGCAGATCCCACAGAGGTTGCTATGGGAACCCCAGCCACATGTGCAACATCCGGAGGGTGCCTGCAGCTGCTGGGGGGCTGGCTGTACTGACTACCTTTTGGAGCAGAAAGGCCCAGCTGTTCCTGTCTCCCCAGGCCCTAACTCAGCTTGGTTCACAGGACTCCAAACAGAGCAGCTGTTGAGCCTGGGGAGACAGGAAGAAGAATAACTCTGTGCAGCTCTCAGCTTCCAGTCTCAGGGGAGGCTGAGGGGAGAACATTACTCAGCTTAGAATTTGCAGACTGGAAACCAGCCTTCAGGAGCTATGGAGTCAATCAATCTAACAACAAACCTTTAGTGCATCAGTTCTGAGAACCCAGCACTGAACCAGATAGGTGGTGAGGGGGACAGAGATTAGACAACCTTATTGGATGACCTTAATGGAACTAGAAGTCAATAGAGCAATTATGATCGTCATGAGGCTGTGACTGACAGTCCAATAGCCAATGAAATAAGGAGTGGTCCCCAAAGAAAACTTGGGAGGCTGTTTCCAGGGAGGCCAATATAGCACCCACCATGTGTTAGCCGACCAGCTAAGTTCTTCAGATACATCCCTATACTCATACCATAAACTCTGCCAGGAAGTAGCAGCACACCCTCTTACCCCTGTGAAGGCTGAGTGCAGAGAAGTTAAAACACATTCCAGGAAAGATCACCTAGCGTGATCCAATTATCTTACAGACAGATTCACTTATGCACTCAGAGCTCAGTTGAGCACCTGGTATTTTGAGCTCTGTACTGGACATGCTTAGAGTCAGTAGAAGGTTGTGCACTCAGTTGACGATGATACTGGTGAGGGCCAAAGAAAGGACTGTGAGGGCTATGGGACAGGCCAGTGGCAATGCCTTGAATGTCAGGGTAAAGTGGGGCCATATTGGCTGAGCGGCTACTTGAGCGCAGGAAATGACAGAAGTGGAGAGAAGGGAATTTCACATGCTGAGCCCGGGGTGAGCAAAAGCATGAGGTGTGGGGCAGGGCATCTTCCTCCAGGAGGCCCTCAGCTGGAGCACTGGGTGCCCAGGGCTCCATGCTAGGGGCTGATGCCAGATCATGAGCTGAAGCCAGGCTACCAAGGGTCTTATATGAAGCCAAGTGGTTGAAACTTCATCCTGTAGGAAAGGGGAGGCCTCTGAAGGGTTTGAAGCTGGGAATGATGCAGTCAGAGTTCCCTGATACTCCGATGACCCCTGCTTTTGTGAGTTGGATGGACAGAAGAGTGGGCCCCAATAGGAACAGGATCCAGCCAGATCCCGTGGTCCAGCTGGGGATTAAAGGGGCTCAGGCTGTATCAGGGGTCGGGAAGGGGGACAATTAGGAGGGATTTCAGACATGGAATCAGTAGATTCTCATTGGCAGGAAGCTGAGGACAAAAATATGTTCCTTGCCAAGAACCTCTAGGTATGTCTCTGTGTATTTGTATGTGTAGGTATGTGACTATCTACATACATGTTGTGTGCACACATGCCTATGCTTACATGTGTGTGAGGCTGCTGCCTAGATGCACATTGGAGCCATATATGCACCTGTGCATATGAGAGGTTCTGTGCTCCCAGGCACATTTGCATGGCAGTATTTGTGTCTGTGCCTGTGGCCTGTGTGTCTGTCTGCTGCTCTCAGTCCATCTGGGAAGCCCCCACCCCCTTGTTGAGCTCCGGGCTCAATGCAGAATTCTGTGTGCCATGCACCCACAGGGACTTAAGTTGCTTTAGGCTCCCACTGCTAAGGGGAGATGCATCTTCCCCCCACCCCACCCCCTCTCTGTTTGATGCTGCAGCATGAACCCTGAGGCTGTTCTTCAAAGAGAGCAACTGAGGATAGAAAGAAAGAAAGTAAACATCAGGATTCAAACTGTGAACTAGCCCTGCCCCTGCTCCTTCCTTGGCCCAGGGACACTGCCCTTGCCCGCCCCCCAACAGACAGGCTTTGAAATTTGCCAGCTGCATTTTCTGGCCAGGATGGGAGACGAGGGGTGTGCCACTGAAAGGGGTTCTTGGAACAAAAGATGAGCAGGGCTAAGGGAGGGGGCTGGGGAGCTGTTCCCTTCCATGCAGAGGTTCCTACAGCTTGGGGCATCCCTTTGCTATGTGAAATAGGCTGCTAATGGGCCTGTCCTCAGGGGCACAGACAGAGGAGCCCTCCCTCCTTTCCTTCCTTCCTTTTTTCTTCCTCCCTCCCTCCCTCCCTCCCTCCCTTCCTTCCTTCCTTCCTTCCTTCCTTCCTTCCTTCCTTCCTTCCTTCCTTCCTTCCATACATTTCTAGAACATGTATGTGATCACACGTACCATGCTAAGAGGTTTGCAATTTCTTCCAGCAGGCCCTATGCTAGGGCCAAAGTGAACAAAACAGATGCAAAAATCCTGCCTTCATGCAGCATATGCTCAAGTGGTGAACCCAGGAGACAGTCATTAACCAAATGAATATGTAATTACAAACGGAAGCGGGGGTGGGGGGTGGGGGGGGTGGAATCATTCACTTGCGTTGGCTCTTCCTGCCACAGACACTCCCCCAGCACGGGTGGCAGCCCAGCATTCTGTTCCCAGAGGCCTTTGTGCTGCCTGGTGAGCTGGGAGCTACAGGCTGCAGTTTGTTGCCAAGCACCCAGAAGACACCCTCCCCTTCCTGACTTTTGTTTTGTGAAAAACACATTTTCAGGGGAATTATGCTGCATTGTCTGAGAGAGGGAGTGCTTGGATGGAGCAAGATAGAAGCAGCTGGAGGAGAGAATTGGGGAGTGTCTCCCAACCAAAAAAAGGGCAGGCTTGGGAGGTGGGGACCATGCCCTGATGGGACCTTGGAGGGAAGTGGCCATCGAGGACCCCACTTGTCACACAGACTACCAACCTTGGCAAAGATACCAATAGTCACACACACACACACACACACACACACACACACACACAGGTGTATGATTGGCAAGGACACTAGAGGCTCCAGTGTTTGGGATCTAGGAAATATGGGCATAGCTGTTACGTGTGGCTTTGAGGGTAACATGTAGACAGAGGACCTAGCCTGAATGATGTGGATTCTGTAGGGCCCTGAGACTTGCTTGAATGGGGAGAAGCCCCAATGTCAACCGAGATGACGTTTCCCACCCTCACGGCCACCCCCAGTTCCTCACTATTTCTCCCCACTTGTTATTCAAACTCTTTCCTGCTAAAAAACAAAAACAAAAAACAAATAAACAAACTCTTTCCTGGCTTCTGAACACTGTGAGGAGCTGGGTGAGGAATACTATTGGGAAGTTGTGAGGATTAAACGAGATAATCCACGTGTAGCCTTTAGTACAGTGCCTGGCAGTGCCCAGTAAACATTAGCTATTGTTATTTATCGCCTCTCCAAGTTCAGGGAAAGTGAGAACAAAGGCCCAGGGGCGTGGGGGTGCAAGGCACATTCTAGTAGTTTGATTACAAACAGTGAGTGCAGTGCCGGGCTCAAGCTAGGGAAGTCACTTAGGATCTAGAATATGCATGTCATCACATGTGCCATGCAAAGCAATTTGCTCCGGCAACCCATGGGAAGTGTTTTTTAAGCAGGAGTGTGTGTTTCTACAGAGCCCGCTCAGCCACAGTGTGGAAGATGGATCTGAATGGGGAGAAACTCAAGGACGTGCTATTGCATGTCATTGACCCTGTTTAATGAGGACAGACGTTAGTATCTGGTCAAGCCACATAAGGAGACCGGGAGTCTAATCTATTTTCCAACAACATCTCATGTTTAGTGACTAAGCAACATTAGAATCATGTTAATTACACTGCCAGGGAAGCGATACAGCAGGAGGGGAAAACAGAAAATAGAAAATCTGCCGATGTGGCTGCAGGTCACAGTGATTCCATGTAGACGTTTCTGTAACGCTGACACCTCTCCTCTCGATCCCATGTTCCACCGACAGAGCCCACGGGGTGTGTTTCTCGGCCTGTGCATTACTTAGGGCTCGGTATTGCAGGCAGCAAAGCAAACAAATGCCATCTCTGCTCCCACTGACTTACACAGTAAAGGGACGTTATTGACTTGCACAACTGAAAAGCCCAGGGGTAGATGGAGTTTCCGGCAAGGCTTGATCTTGTGGCTCAAACAATGTCATCCACAAGCTGGTTTCTCTGTCCTGCCATCCACTGTTTAGGCGTCATCCCCGGGCCTCCCTTAGAGCTCCCGCAGTGGCTCCAGGCTTTCCCCTCCCACATAAATGGCTGCATCAGTGCCTGACTTCACATCCTTACCCTCCTCTCTCCAAGCCAAGCGGGAGTCTCTCTTCCGGTGGAAGAGTTTCTCTTTCCCAGGATGGCCTCCCTCACTCACACCCAGGTCTCCTTGCTTCCAATCCAAACCACACTCGACCACAGGAAAGACAAAGAAGAAAGGATGGCGTCCCAAAGAAAAGTGCTCTCAAAAAGTGGGTATGGACACGGGGCCACCATGGCATCACCTTCTCCATGTGTCCTCCTTACCTTCTATGGCCACTCCTCTTAGACATTGGGGCTCCTCTTCTTGTCACGTCCTTTAAGTATAGGGTCCTCATGGTGCTGTCTTGGGGCTTCTCTCTCCTGAGCTCTCACCCCTTCTGCCTTCCTTGACCACCCATCTGTTGATGACCCCTGAATCCACACCGCAGTCCAGATGTCACTCCTGTGCTATGAAACCATAGACGCAACTGCCTTTGGGACCTGTGCCCTCAGAGGTGCCACTGGGGCCTGAAACACCACATATTCAACACCCAATTCAGTCTCACTCCCCCAACCACACGGCTCCAAAGCTACTTTCCTGTGTGTTCCCACCACCACCACTGAGCCAGAAACCTGCTCATCCTTGACCCCTTCTCCTCTCCCCCTCCCCTAAATGTAATCAAGCGCCAGGCCATACATTTCTCAGAATCCATCTACTTTTGTGCCTCACTGCCAGTGTGTTAGGTGTTCAGGAGGTACTGGGGAACCAATGGTGTCTATTTCAGCCGAGGCCCACTCCCTCAGCCGAGGGACCTCCCCACTGCTGCCTCGGCCAGCTGAGTGGCCTTGTGCTGAGGGCAGGGCCTATATCTTCACGGATGCACTGACCAGAGCCCAGGACAGCGCCTGGTGTTTAACAACTTCCACAAAAATGTGCAGAATGAACAAACAAATGAATTCAAGAGAAAAGAATAAGAGGATTCTTCTTGGAGAGGAGAGCCAACATTTCTGGGAGCTGGGGAGAGCAGGAGGTGCCTCAAACCACCTGTGCTGGCCTTGGGCATCTGTCCCCTCCTCATGCCGTGCTCAGCAGGCCGAGGGGTGCCACCCCTCCCCCCACCTCACCAGGCACAGGGGCTGCAGAGAGGCTCCTGGTGTGAGGCAACCATTCGAGCAGAGGGTTCCTAAAGGCCCTTCAAATCTCCAGGGCTCAGGATTGCAAGGGTTTGGCTTTTCCTTTAAGCTCAGTACAGTTAGCCCCAGTTACCACCTGGAGCAGCTAAAAATGGAATTGCTCCATTTCTTGTTTGAATTCACCTGAAAACTAGCACATCGCAGCAGGGGCTCTGGGGACAAAGTGGGCTGGTTCCTCCCCTCCCCGGGTCACGGGTGGTGGGCATGTGGGCTAACGACACCTAGGATTTCAGCTACTGCAGTGACACTAAAATCTGTATCGGGGAGGAGGCAAAATGTGCCTGCTTGGCTGTGAAAGGCTCACAAACTTTATTAACCTTCTGTGACTTGGCAGAGACGGCACACTGGTGGCAGCCACACAAATGTGAAAGTAGATATGTGTCTGCATGACTTAGGCTTTCTCTATGAGGTCTCTGTACTCTTACAGACAAGGACTTGCTCTTACCTCTCTCTTCAGTGGAACAAGGGCCTCCTTTGCCCTTGACAGGATTGGAAAGAAAGGTAAGGAAGGAGAAGAAAACCTGGGTTCCTCGTGTTCCTGCCTGGGCCAGTCTCCATGCCGCCTGTGCCTCACAAGGATTATCTTATTTAAGCCTCACAGTAACCCGAAAACAAGCATCCTCACCATCACTGTTTTCACAGATGAAGAGACGAAGGCCCAGAGAAGACCCCAGACTTGTCAAGGATAATGAGTGGCACAACTGGGACCTAAATGCAAATCTGTTCTCCCCATAGCCCCAGAGGCGCCAGGCTGACAACACCACCATGTGTAGAGCTTAGGGCCATGGTGACTCAGTCACAGACGCCAGGAGCCCAGGGGACTGGCCGTTTATTGCATTTCTTTTGGCTCTAGCTCCCCTGAGTAGTAAACCTTACAGAACAGCCCAGTCCTTCCTGTTGGCAAGAAGATAATACACGTAAACCCCAATAGATTCTCAGCCAGATTTGTCCCTATGTGGTCCACCTTTTGTTATGCTGGCTAAATTTCTTTTATTTTTTTTAAAGACAGAAAGGTACCAAGAAGAAAAACAAAAAACAAGTCATAATCTCCCTGGTCAGATTAGCCTTTGTTGACATTTTTTTAAACAATCTATTAACTACACTTATGGTAGTCATCATTTTGCAATGTATACAGCTATCACGTCATGTTATACATTTAAAACCAAGGCAGTGTCATATGTTAATTATAGCTCAATAAAACTGGAAAAAATTCAAAGTATAAGTTTAGAAAATTCAAATAGTAGGAACATTCTTTAAATTAAATGCCATTCCCCTCTAGTCCTCTCCTAAAGACAATCTCTGCTAATATTTTCTCACAAGAAATCCCTTCCAGGAAGAAGAAATATGTATCACTCTGTATGTGTGACTCTATTTTGTTTTTTAACACAAATGGGGTCATTCGATTCCCCCTAGATGTTCTGTGGTTTGATTTTTCTCACTCAGTGACATATCTGACAGGGTCTTTCCACTTCAGCACAAAGCCATGCACTCTTTATTTCCTGAACACACACACTGTTCATGGTCTTTGCTCATTGAAAAATCTGGTTTGGGTCTTTTTCTTATTAAACACTTGGTAAATTAAAGAAATTAGTTTTTGGTCAACTTTATGTGCTATTGTTGTAATGTACCCCGCAAATCACAGAAGGACGCCTCAAGAAGTCGAATTAAGGAGTCATATTTATTGCAAATCCGGGATTACGAGGGGGCATTTCACTCTCCCGAATCTCACAGTGATAAAATGGCCGAAACACCAGGTTTATATAGGCAAAAATCACATAGGTATTGATTATATCCCAGGGTTTGGAATGAGGACCCTGGTTTACACAAAGCAGTTACAGAAGCAAGATTGAGCCGATTAGTTATCTACAAAGATTAATTATAGTTTTGGGTCTTTGAACCACTGAGTTGACAGAAACACATTATCTAGAGCCCTTGGGACTTGGGACCACTGAGTTGACAGGAAAACATTATCTGGAACCCTCAGGTCTTGGGATAATTGTGCTGTCCTGGTTCCCAGGTACAGAGGAATTTGCTTTCTAAAACCAGTAAGATCACAATCAATGGGATATTCGCATTACAATCAATAAGGCATTCAATCAAATGGGATGATTTATACAATTCAGAAAATCAAAGCAACTTTTCTATTGTTAAACAAAGCAAATAAGTACAGAAGCTAAACAGCAGGATTGAAGTTAAACTATAGTTTCTGAGATGATTGCTACCATACTTCACTATAAATATGTTTCCCCTGATTTTCACTGCTTAACTCAAATAAATGTTGGCATTTCTTGTTTCTTTTTAAAAAAAATTTTTTATTGATGAAGTTATTACATATGTGTCCTTATCCCCACATTCCCCCCCATCCCCCCACTCATGCCCTCACACCCCTGTTGTCTGTGTCCATTGGTTAGGCCTATATGCTTGCATATAAGTCCTTTGGTTGATCTCTCCCCCTTTCCCCCACCCTCCCCAACCTTCCCTCTGAGGTTTGACGGTCTGATTGATGCTTCTCTATCTCTGGATCTGTTTTTGTTCATCAGTTTATATTGTTCATTATATTCCACAAATGAGTGAAATCATGTGATATTTATCTTTCTCTGACTGGCTTATTTCACTTAGCATAATGCCCTCCAATTCCATCCATGCTGTTGCAAATGGTAAGAACTCCTTTTTTACTGCCGTGTAGTATTCCATTGTGTAGATGTACCACAGCTTTTTAATCCACTCATCTATTGATGGGCAATTAGGCTGTTTCCAAATCTTAGCTATGGTGAATTGTGCTGCTATGAGCATAGGGGTGCATATATCCTTTCTAATTGGTGTTTCTAGTTTCTTGGGATATATTCCTAGAAGTGGGATCACTGGATTAAATGGGAGTTCCATTTTTAGTTTTTTTCAGGAAACTCCATACTGTTCTCCACAGTGGCTGCACCAGTCTGCATTCCCACCAGCAATGCACGGAGGGTCCTTTTTCTCCACATCCTCGCCAGCACTTGTTGTTTGTTGATTTGTTGGTGATAGCCAGTCTGACAGGTGTGAGATGGTACCGCATTGTTGTTTTGATTTGCATCTCTTGGATGATTAGTGACTTTGAACATGTTTTCATATCTTTTGGCTTTCTGAATGTCCTCTTTCGAAAAGTATCTATTTAGGTCCGTTGCCCATTTTTTGATTGGGTTGTTTATCTTCCTTTTGTTAAGTTGTATGAGTTCCCTGGAAATGTTGGAGATTAAACCCTTATTGGTGTTAACCTTTGTAAATATGTTCTCCCATGCAGTGGGCTTTCTTGTTGTTTTGTTGATGGTTTCCTTTGCTGTGCAAAAGCTTTTTATTTTGATGTAGTCCCATTTGTTTATCTTCTCTTTAGTTTCCATTGCCCTAGGAGCAGTATCAGTGAAGAAATTCCTTTGGCATATGTTTGCGATTTTGCTGCCTGTGGATTCCTCTAGTATTTTTATGGTTTCCCATCTTATATTTAAGTCCTTTATCCATTTTGAGTTTATTTTTGTGTATGGTGTAAGTTGGTGGTCTAGTTTCATTTTGCATGTATCTGTCCAATTTTCTCAACACCATTTATTGAAGAGGCTGTCTTGACTCCACTGTATGTTCATGCTCCTTTGTCGAATATTAATTGAGCATAGTGGTTTGGGTAGATTTCTGGATTCTCTATTCTATTCCATTGATCTATATGTCTGTTCTTGTGCCAGTACCAGGCTGTTTTGAGAACAGTGGCTTTGTAATACAGCTTGATATCTGGTATTGAGATCCCACCTACTTTGTTCTTCTTTCTCAGGATTGCTGCAGCTATTCGGGGTCTTTTTAAATTCCAGATGAATTTTTGGAAAGTTTGTTCTAGGTCTGTGAAATATGCCGTTGGTATTTTAATGGGGAGTACATTGAATCTATAGATTGCTTTGGGTAGTATGGACATCTTGATGATGTTGATTCTACCAATCCCATGAACACGGTATGTTCTTCCATCTGCTTATGTCTTCCTCTATCTCCTTTTTAAGTGTCTTGTAGTTTTTCGCATATAGGTCTTTTACCTTCTTAGTCAAGTTTATTCCTAGGTATCTTAATTTTTGGTGCGATGATAAATGGAATTGCTTTTTTAGTTTCTCTTTCTGTAAGTTCATTATTGGTGTATAGAAATGCCATAGATTTCTTGGCATTAATTTTGTATCCTGCTACATTGCTGAATTCATTTATTAAGTCTAATAATTTTTTGATGGAGTCTTTAGGGTTCTCTATGTACAGTAACATGTCATCTGCAAATAAGGACAGTTTCACTTCTTCTTTTCCAATTTGGATGCCTTTTATTTCTTCTTCTTGTCTGATCACAATGGCCAGCACTTCCAGTATTATGTTGAACAAGAGTGGTGAGAGTGGGCATCCCTGTCTTGTTCCTGTTCTTAGGAGAAATGGTTTTAGTTTTTGCCCATTGAGTATGATGTTGGTTGTGGGTTTGTCATATATGGCTTTTATTATGTTGAGGTATGATCCTTCTATTCCCACCTTGCTGAGCATTTTTATCAAGAAAGGGTGTTGGATTTTATCAAATGCTTTTTCTGCGTCAATTGATATGACTATGAGGTTTTTTTCTTTCAGTTTGTTTATGTGATGTATCATGTTTATTGATTTGCGGATATTGTACCATCCTTGCATCCCCAGGATAAATCCTACTTGGTCATGGTGTATGATCTTTCTGATGTCCTGATGGATCTGGTTTGCTAGAATTTTGTTGAGGATTTTGGCATCTATGTTCATGAGGGATATTGGCCTGTAATTCTCTTTCATTGTGTTGTCTTTATCTGGTTTTGGTATTAGGGTAATGCTGGCTTCACAGAATATGCTTGGAAGTGTTCCTTCCTCTTGAATTTTTTGGAATACTCTGAGGAGGATAGATTTTAGTTCTTCCTTGAATATTTGGTAAAACTCCCCTGTAAAACCATCTGGCCCCACGCTTTTGTTTGCTGGAAGCTTTTTGATGACTGCTTCAATTTCTTCCATAGTTATTGGCCTATTGAGATTTTTAGATTCTTCCTGATTGAGTTTTGGAAGGTTGTATTTTTCTAGGAATATGTCATTTCCTCCAGGTTTTCTAGTTTGTTAGAATAGATTTGTCCATAGTATTTTTTAACAATCATTTGTATTTCTGTGGGGTCTGTTGTTATTTCGCCTCTTTCATTTCTGATTTTGTTTATTTGGGTCCTCTCTCTTTGCTTCTTGGTGAGCCTGGCTAGAGGTTTATCAATCTTGTTTATCCTTTCAAAGAACCAGCTGTTCGTTTCATTGATCTTCTTTGTTGTTTTTTTGGTCTCTATGTCATTCATTTCTGTTCTGATCTTTATTATCTCCTTCCTTCTGGATCCTATAGGTTTTTCTTGTTGCTCTCTTTCTAATTCTTTGAGTTGTAGAGTTAGATGATTTATTACCATTTTTTCTTGTTTTTTGAGGTAAGCCTGTAGAGCTCTAAACTTTCCTCTTAGGACTGCTTTCATTGTGTCCCATAGATTTTGGATTGTTGTGTTTATTGTCATTAGTTTCCAGGGTGTTTTTAATTTCTTCTTTGATCTCTTTTGGTAACCCAATCATTGTTTAAGAGCATGCTTCTCAGCTTCCAAGTGTTTGAATATTTTGGATTGTTTTTATTGTAGTTTATTTCTAATATTATGCCGTTGTGGTCTGAGAAAATGCTTGATATGATTTCAATCTTCTTGAATTTGGGAAGACTTTGCTTGTGACCCCATATGTGATCTATTTTTGAGAATGTCCCATGTGCGCTTGAGAAGAACGTATATTCTGCAGCTTTGGGGTGAAATGTTCTGAAGATGTCAATTAAGTCCATCTGATCTAGTGAGTCATTTAGGATTGATGTTTCTTTGCTGATTTTTTGTCTAGAGGATTTATCCAGTGATGTCAGTGGTGTATTAAAGTCCCCTACTATCATTGTATTGTTGTTGATCTCTCCCTTGATATCTTCCAGGAGTTTTTTTTATGTATTTGGGTGCTCCTGCATTGGGTGCATATATGTTTATCAGGGTTATATCCTCTTGTTGTATCGATCCCTTTAGTATTATGAAGTGGCCTTCCTTATCCCTTGTTAATGGCCTTCACTTTGAAGTCTATTTTGTCTGATACAAGTATTGCTACCCCAGCTTTTTTTCATTTCCATTTGCCTGAAAGATATTTTTCCATCCTTCACTTTCAGTCTGTGTGGGTCTCTTATTCTGAGGTGGGTCTCTTATAGACAGCATATATGTGGGTCATGTTTTTTTGTTGTTGTTTTTTTTTTTTAATATATTTCTTTATTGATTTCAGAGAGGAAGGGAGGAGAGAGAGATGGAAACATCAATGATGAGAGAGAATTGTTGATTGGCTGCCTCCTGCACGCCCCCCACCGGGGATCGAGCCCGCAACCCAGGCATGTGCCCTTGGCCGGAACCGAACCTGGGACCCTCCAGTCCGCAGGCCGACGCTCCATCCACTGAGCCAAGTCGGCCAGGGCAGGTCATGTTTTTTTTTATCCATTCAGCCACTCGATGTCTTTTGATTGGAGCATTTAGTCCATTTACGTTTAAAATTTACAAAAAAATTGATTTCAAAAATGGTATAAAAATAGCAAATAAAAATAAAATAAAATAGAGTGGTTGAAAAACAATGTGAAAAGAAATAGAAAATAAAAGCAACAAACAAAAACAGGAAAACAAAGAAAAATGAAGGGGAAAAAAAGAGGTAACAAAATAATAATAAAAAAATAAAAATGAAAAAGTGAAGTGTTCCTTTGGCTGGCTTAAGATCCCAGTCTTCTGTACTGTAGTGTTTCTCAGGTTCCGGTTGCTGAGACTGAAAGTCTCTCTTTAGGCCAGTCCCTTTGGACTCTCGGGGACTATTTAGGTTTTTTTTTTTTTCAATTCTTTGTACCATTCAGGGTGGAATCTGGGTGTGGCTGTATTAGTTGCCTGGATACTGGAGGGAGGGGCTATCTCTTCAGGACAAACTGGCTGCCCAGGTCCCAGGCTCAGGCATGACTCAGCACCAAACCCGCTGCCACTTCTCCTGGACCCCCCTCTCCCCTCAGGTTCCACAAGCCCGCACCTTCTCCCACACTCCAGCCACGGGTAAGTGTCTGTATCCGAAAGGTCCTATGAACTAGCCAGCTGTGGGCAAACTACGGCCCACGGGCCGCATCCGGCCCGTTTGAAATGAATAAAACTAAAAAAAAAAAAAAGACCGTACCCTTTTATGTAATGATGTTTACTTTGAATTTATATTAGTTCACACGAACACTCCATCCATGCTTTTGTTCCGGCCCTCCGGTCCAGTTTAAGAACCCATTGTGGCCCTCGAGTCAAAAAGTTTGCCCACCCCTGAACTAGGCTCAATGAAGAAAGGCACAAGCCACAGAGGGGGCAAAGGCTGCGCCTCTGCGCGCTCCTCTCCTGCCGGCACTCTTCAGCCTTTCCTGACTGTGGACCCAGACCTAGAATTCCCTGCCGACCAGCAGTTCTGCGAACCTTTTTCCCACAGTAGACACTGTGCCTGTCCTAAGGGACGCAGCTCAAGCCAGTGCCGTGCGGATTCCCTCTGACTCTCAGGGCTCAGAGGTCTGGCAGATTATCCTTCCCAGAGCCTTGACTTTACCTTTCTCCAGGGGTCCTCTGCCCTTCCCGGCTGCAAACCGTCTCCCAGCTGAGTCTCCTTGGCCAATTCGGGCTGGATGTGACTCGTTTCAGCTGCTCACCCTGTCTGCTCCGGACAAGGCTCGGGACACGTCCATCTGTACTGCTGCCATTTTGTCCCTCCGGCATTTCTTGTTTCTGGCGGTAACCCAAACCATGGCCTCCTAAGGGTCACAGGGAGGGAAGAGGGCTGTATTAATTTTCTTTTGCTGCCGTAACAGAGTACCACAAACTTGAAACAGGTCATGGCTATTGTCTCCAGTTCAGGAGGTGGGGAGTCTATGAATGAGCTGGAAGGACCGCGTTCCTCTGGATGCTCTGGGGGAATCTAGTTCCTTGCCGTTTCCAGCTCTGAGGGATCACCTTGGCTGGGGGCCCTGTCCCAGGTCTTCAACACCAGCAGCGGAGCATCTTCTCTCTGCGGCTCTGGCTCCTGTTTCTATCCTCACATCTTCTCTCTCTATCTGAGCCTCCTGATTCCTTTTAGAAGGACCCTGTGATTACATCGGGCCCATCCAGATAATCTAGGATAATCTCCCCATGGCAAAATCTTTAATCATATCGGCAAAAATCCTTTTGCCATGTAAACTGACATATTCACAAATTCCAGGGATTAAGACATGGACATCTGGGCGGGGGAAGCATTATTCAGGGAAGAAAGAGAGGATGGGATGGAAGGAAGGGGTGGTACTATTGCTCCAAAGCATGGCCATCCCCCCATCCCCGAACTCTCTACATGTAGTGCCACCTAAGCATCATAGCTGACCTCTTTTTCCAGTCCCACCTAAAGAAATAAACATCACCATGTTTATTTCTTATTTGTCACCTCCTCCCAGTCTTGGGCATAGGGACAGTTTATGGAAATCAAGCATCTGAGCTGGGAAGTTAATTCTCCCAGCTGGGCTCGCCTCCTCATTTGGCGGTAAAGTCCTGGAAGCCAGGGACCAAGCTTTCAATGTTGGTGTTATATCCTGTACAATATTCCTGGCATAGCCCCTCACACCATTAGAGCGAAAAGGAAGGAAGGAAAACAGGAAGAGAGGGAGGCAGCTACTTCTCTGCAGACCCACCAGCTCTCCTTGCACAGTCAGTCCTGGATGAATGAGCTCCCCTCCATCTTCGCCGAGGGTCTCCTCTCCCTGGGGCTCGGCTTGAGTTCTTACCCCCTTGGGTGACTGGCTCTTCTAAGAGGACACTGCCCACAGGCAGGTCCTAGAGCAGTGGTTCTCAACCTGTGGGTCGCGACCCCTTTGGGGGTCGAACAACCCTTTCACAGGGGTCGCCTAAGACCATCCTGCATATCAGATATTTACATTACGATTCGTAACAGTAGCAACATTACAGTTATGAAGTAGCAACGAAAGTAATTTTATGGTTGGGTCACAACATGAGGAACTGTATTTAAAGGGCCAGAAGGTGGAGAACCACTGTCCTAGAGACACCTGAGAACAAATGCTTTGCAGGATCATGCCCTAATTTCCTTTTAGCCTTCCGTGCCCTATTTTCCATTTAGCAGAACACGGGAACCACGAGAGCAATAAGGACACTTAGCATGAAATCTAACCTCTTTGGGATTCTGCTGGCAGCGGAAGGGTGTGCAGGCAAGGGGCAGTATTTGACATGGGGAAGGAGGCTCAGACATTGTGTTCTGTTCAGGTATTTTGTGAGAGGCCAGGGGATGGACTGGATGACCTCCCAAGGTCCCTTCCAGCCTGACTTGTCCATACCATGATGTCCCCATCTCATAAGTCTGCCTCTGACCTCTTACTAAGAAACCGCCAGCCTTAAGGCCTCCTTGGGCAGATGGACAATTTTTTGGTAATAACAACTATTTTAATCCCCCCCCCCCCGACTATAAAATAGCACATACCTGTTATTATTAAAAAATTTGACAAATTCAGAAAAGCATAAAGAAGCAGGAAAATATACCCATATCTGGAAAGAACCATGATTAACATTTTAGCCTATTTTTCTTCCACTATTTTCTCATACATATATATTTGTAATTCCTATGAGAGGCTTAGTTCTGGGGTCTTCTAGAGAGGGGGTGTCAGACCAGCTTACTACCTCCAAGTGTCCCCAATGGGTGAACGCTGCTCCTGCCCAGTGGCTCTCAGTGAAGGGGCTGCTTGGCCCATCCCACCAGGAAGGAGGTGGGACAGGTTTCTCTGCAGCGACCCTGGACCATAGGGAAGATGCCAGCTCTGCACATGAGAACAGAAAACCATCGCCAAGCCTTACAGAACGGAGTCACATTTGGTGGGGTCGGGAAGGTGGAGTAGGTAATGTCCCATGGGCCTCCAGAAGGTCTCCCACTGGATTTCTTTCCCTTTCTTCTCTCCTCCTGTTGCCTCTGACTCTTCACGTCTTTCTGCTCAGAAATCCAGCCCACCCCCTTCTGGGAATGGCCTCGCTTCCTAAAATAAATGAGGAACTCTTGAATCCACTCCTGTGTCTCCCTCATTCCCAGCCTCTGGCTTCCAATGACCATGTCTTGCCTGGCCGGCGTGGCTCAGCGGTTGAGTGTCAACCTATGAACCAGGAAGTCACAGTTCCATTCCTGGTCAGGGCACATGCCCGGGTTTGCAGGCTTGATCCCCCATAGGGGGCGTGTAGGAGGTGGTGGATCAGTGATTCTCATCATTGATGTTTCTCTCTCTCTCTCCCTCTCCCTTTCTCTCTGAAGTCAATGAAAATATATTTTTTAAAAACTTCTATAAAAAAATGACCATGTCTTTTCTCCATTGTTGCCAGCTGCTCCTGCTCGAGAGGGAATAGAATTTAGGGAGGGAGCACTATTCTCTGGGGTACAGGAGTGGGAGATGGAAGATGGAGTCTCCACTTAAACTGGAGCTCCTTCACCCAACAGTATATCTAAAATAAAGCATATCTCATTACCCCAAGACTAATTTCTTCCAAGAAAACCTCCACAACCGTACAAATAATATTTGATCCACATAAGAAATTAATATTCTTCTTATTACTATACTTGTAACTCTATTTCCTGTGAGCAAACACCCTGACCTTATTAGCCCAAAAGAACATTTACCTCCTCTCTGTCGAGGTGAGATGACAAGATCTCCTTCATTAACTTGACAAAAAAGCATATTGCTCTAATTGCTTGGAAAGGAAATAGGGGTGAGGGGGCAGGGTAAGAAGTTTTTGTTTTTTTTTACTTCACCACACATTTTTTAATATACTTGAAATTATACAATTTTGTATCCTGCCTTTCCTACAATATGATAAGCATTCTCCTAAGTTTTAAAAAAATGCCCTAAACACCCTGTCTTATGTAAGCACCATTTAAAATTATTGTATAACATTCCACTACAGAGCACAGCCTGGGATTTTTAGGGGCAGGAAGTAAACACCCCAGGATTATCCTTGCTAGAGTAAGTCTCTAAGAGCCCTAATAACTAGTTTAGGAATTGCTGGAGACTTTCCATAAAAATCGCTAATAGGGAACAGCTTACGTTGGACGGGAAATGCCACTCCAGGTTATTAAAGCTGTGTGCAGAAGGCATCGAGGCCAGACTTGCAGTAAGCACATTACCAGGTCAAAAACAGCTCCTAGGAGAAGCCAAGATAAAACTATTTAAAACTAGATGCAAAAGACACATTACGTGGGTGATTGTGCCAACAGCCATCTGCCTGACCCCAGGGAAGACATTTCATCTTGGACACAGGCAGACTGTGTGTTACTGGATAGGAGTGGACAGGCCTGGGCCAGCAAATTCCTAACTTTGAACCCTGATTGTACATTAAGGAAAAAAAAAACAAAAACAAAGGAAATGCCTAGGACAGCTTTTTTCCCCCCTCTAGGGAAAGACAAAGTTCTCTGCTTAATTTTGCAGTTTAGATAGTCTAGAAAACCTTTCTGGGGGCAGGGGGTGACTATATGACCTTTAACAGGTGACTTCTTACCTACCACACACACCCCAGGTTAGGAACCTATGTTTTTTAGTTAGGACATGGCAGCAAATGTTGGGCTATCAACAATTTTAAAGAGCATTTGTACCCAGTTTTTAGGCATGTAATAATTTCATTTATTGTACCCAGGTTTCTTTAGGCATTTAATAATTTTATTTATTTTTTTGAAGGAACTAACGGTCTTTTTTCCCCCAATTACCATTTATAGTCATTGTCATTTGTAATTAGTTTCAGGTGTACAAATAGTGGTTAGACAATCATATACTTTACAAAATGATCCCCCTGATATTTCCAGTACCCAACTGGCGCCATACATAGTTATTACATAGTTATTATTGTTGACTATATTCCTATGCAGTACTTTATATCCACAGGACGATTTTGTAACTACCAATCTGCACTTCTCCATGTCTTCACCTCTTTCATCCAGCCCCCCTGCAAAACACCCCCTTTCTGGCTACATCAGTCCGTTCTCTGTATCTATGAGTCTGTTTTTGTTTCGTTTATATTGTTCTTTAGATTCCACTTATAAGTGAAATCATCTGGTATTTGTCTTCCCCTGACTGACTTATTTCACTTAGCATAATATCCTCCAGGTACATCTAGTTTTTTTAAAAATATATATTTTTATTGATTTCAGACGGGAAGGGAGAGGGAGAGAAAGACAGAAACATCAATGATGAGAGAGAATCATTGATCAGCTGCCTCCTACACATGACGGGAATCAAACCCGGGACCCTTGAGTCCACAGGCCGACGCTCTATCCACTGAGCCAAGCCGGCTAGGGCTATATCCAGTTTTTTGTTTTGTTTGAACCTTGCAAGCCCTATTTTCAGGTATCATCGTCAGGATACTTGGTTAATAGGACAGAAATTTGGGATGACAAGGAGCTCACCTGTGACTGCCTCAGGTCTGCTCAGACGGTCCTGGCAGTGGGAGCATCATCCAAAAATCTGCAGGGGAACTTCTGGGGCAGCAGTGGGAAGCTCATTGCCCACTGGGAGTCTCCCAAGCCCTTACCAGAGAGCCAAGCTTGGAACTTAGCAGGAAGCAGTAGAAGAGGAAGCCCAGCTCCACATTACATCACAAGCAGCTCCCGGAAGCCAGCCCTGAAATATTTCACCTCCTCCTGGTCCCTGTCCCCAACCCCCACTCAGACAGCTAATCGGCCAGGAAGAGTTATCAACACTACCTTACTTAGTCCATGGGCCGATGCTCAATACACTGAGCCAAACTGGCTAGGGCTGTGGTCGGCACATGTGGCTCTTTGGCCCCTTGAGTGTGGCTCTTCCTAAGACTTAGGAGTACCCTAATTAAGTTAATAACAATGTACCTACCTATATAGTTTAAGTTTAAAAAATTTGGCTCTCGAAAGAAATTTCAATCATTGTTCTGTTGATATTTGGCTCTGTTGACTAATGAGTTTGCTGACCGCTAGGGCAACACTACCTTCTAAGCCTGTCTTGGGTCCACTTCTCCCCAACACCAACTCGGCAGTGCAGGAGCAGCTCCTCGCGGGTCTACCAACTCCCGTCTCTCTGCCTCAGGCCTGCTCTCCATGCCACAGCTGGCACGATCTTTCCAATGTTAGAACTTCTGATTTGAAGATGGTGTCCAGTTAGCAATCCCCTCTTCTTTTACTGGAAATAATCCAACACCAAAAAGAAGTTGAAAAATAAGCACACAAACTCCATTTTAGTGAAGACAGGAGACACCTAAAACACAAAATAGGTGGGAGAGTTGCCCCAAACAAGGGATCTTCAGCAGGAGGCACAGATAGGAGGAAGTGGAGTGAGGACACAAGGCCAAAGAGTCTCGGGGGAAGCCACAAAAACACCTGGAGGTGCAGTACCTGGAGGTGCAATCCAGAAGGTCCTGGTTTTCAACAGGAGGAAGTGGGTGCATGTGCTGGTGGCAGGAGTCCTGGTGTGGACCAGGACTAAGCGAGACATTACCCACACTAGCCATATTTGCAGGAAGTGGTCTTCTCTGTGTCAACAGGGAGGAGAGACTTTGCATTGGAAAAGCCTCACCATTGGCTGGAGGGAATTCAAGGCTGAATGCACTTGTATTAACCTTGGGTCATAAGGAAGATACAACCTACCTGGAAGACAACCTCAGCCACTTTTATACTGGAGGTCCCTGGGGAAGGGGAAAAAATCACCTGCTTCAGTGATGAGTAATTTATACAAAGAAATGACAAGAACAAAGAAGGAGAGAAAGCAGCAGGCAAAGAAGAAGACACATCAAAAAATGTTGTCATGGAGCAAATGAAAATTCTAACTAGAAAAATTTTAAAATACAGTGAGGAAATTGACTCTGGGAAAGAACTACACACATTAGAGATCAGGGGCGAGGTCATGAAACAATAGGAGGAAATGAATCCTGGGCTGGCAGAGCTCAGGGAAGGAGTGGAAGAAAAAAAGACAACTATCTAAACTTCATTGTTAATATAAAGTCTGAAATCTGAGGGGGGAGGAAAAGGGAAAATAAATACTGCTAAAAACTCAGCGAGAGACAGAGGAATAAGACGTCACCAAATTAAATAGGATTAAGGAAAGGATTAGAGAGAAAACAATAGATATGAAAGGCAGGAAGATCTGTTTGTATGAGCATTAACTGTCACTGACAGGGCGCACAAGCAACTGGTAATATGGTTTTTTCCTAGGAAGGGAAAGTGGTGGGTGGATGGGTGCATGGAGGACGGGGGTGGAAGAAAGAATTTTCACTTTTATGTCTTCAAATGTTGACTTGTATGAACATATTAACTAAAAAAATCTAATTAAGAAATCCCCACAGCCCCCACCCCCACTCCAGCACTCAGACTGACAAATCTATGCTTACTTACTCTCCTCTCTTAAAACCCTTGAATTGTTCTCATTGCTGTTAGAATAAAAAGCACACACCTCAAAATGGCTTAGCAGTAGGTCAACCATAGACATTATTGCCCAACAAGGCACTTCTGAGATGGAAAGGAGGAGGTGCTACCGACTAAATTAGGGCAAAAGTCACCTGTTTAGAAGGCCTTCTTGATCTGGCCCTTGCTGCCCCCTCCAGCCTCATCTCTCACCTTCCAGCCCAGGGGGCCCTTGCCCCAGACTTGCCCCAGCCTCCCAGCACACAGGGCTCTCTCTACACATATTCTACCTCCTCCCTCCACCCTCCACACTCCACCCTTTGGCTTATTCTGCTAAATGTTCTTACCCTTCAGCACTTCCACATTTTATCCATTCTAAAATGCACATTTCCCCCCTACATTTTCACATCTGAAAGTAGAATAGGTCTTACAGTCCATGGCCTGTCACGCCTTAATTGGCAGCATTTTTTTAGTGGCATACACACATGGTACATCTTGCTGCAGAAGGCATCTTAGATTTGGTGACTCATGCTATCACACTGTACTGTAACTGTCTATTCCATGGCTAGCTTTCCACTAACTGCGATATCTCTGAGGGCAGGACTGCATGTTATTTTTCATTGAATGCCCAGTGGCACTTACTGGAAAACAGTAGTTACACAATAAATAAATTCTGCAATAAAGCAGAAATTTTCAGGCAAAAAAAAAAAAAAATGGTTAGGACTAGGGGATTTTTCTCTTGAAATTTTCTTAAAAAATTTTTTTAAATTGATATTTAAAGAGAGAGGAAGGAAGAGGGAGGCAGAGAGAAACATCAATGTGAGAGCGAAGCATCAATCAGCTGCCCCCCCCCCTGCGTGCGTCCCCCCCGCCCCCCCCCCCGGCCCCCCGCCCCCCTAGGGATCAAGGCATGTGCCCTGACTGGGACTCCAACTGGCAACCGTTCAGTGCTCAGGACAATGCCCAACCAGCCGAGCCACGCCAGCCAGGGCTCTCTTAAGTATTTCTGAATGTTTTTTTCTCAAGAACGTTTCTGGTTTCTCTGGGTCCAAATATCCAAACTTGATGACTGAGTGAAGGAAATCAAGTTCCATATAAAATACATCTTTATGTTTCTAACAATGGGACTGTAGATCTATAAAGGAAAGGGAAATAAAATATTGTATGTAATTCTATTTGCTTTCAAAGTTTCCATTTTATGCTTGACTTGGTTTATAAGGTAGAAGTGACAAAATAAAAAAAAACACATTTATTCATTCAACAGACATCCATGGAGTCCCCATGATTTGCCTGCACTCCTCTTCATGCTGAGAATACTACAGTAAACAACAAACACTGAGTTCTTTCCCCCTGGAAGCTTATAATCTAATGATGGATGCAAAACAATAACATATACACAAATAAAAATATAACGTGTCAGAAGTGTTGATATAATGATGAGAATATGAGAATATAATATTTTATTACAGTTGTGGGTCCCCAAGTTTATTGGATCATAACCACTATCAAGGAACTCCTTAAAGGCACAGATTCACTGGCCCATGTCAGGTCCACTGAATCAAGAGCTACAGGGGAGCCAAGCAGGTGTGTTTCCGTGGTTGAGCATCGACCTATGAACCAGAAGGTCACGGTTGGATTCCCAGTCAGGGCATTCCTGAGTGTGGGCTCCGTCCCCAGTAGGGGGCATGCAGGAGGCAGCCAATCAATGATTCTCATCATTGAAGTTTCTATCTATCTCTTTCCCTCTCCCTCCACTCCCTAATATATCAATAAAAATATATTAGAAAAAGAAAGAGCTACAGGGGAGAAGCCTAGGCAAATTATTTGGAGGAGTTCTCCAGCTGATTCTTGTGATCACTGATACCTAGACTATATCCGAGGTTTTAAACTTTAGCTGCACAGTGGAATCACATGGCCCAGGTTCCTGCCCCATAGATTCCAATTTAATCCATCTGGGCTGAGTCCTGAGCTTTTGTATTTATTTAAAAGCTCTCCAGATAATGTTAGTGAGCAGCCAGGGCTGGGAACCAAAGGCTACTGGTACACTATCTCAGGGATGTTGGAGATCAAAATTAGGAGCTTGCTGCCCCCAGCCTATCCATCCCTGGCCAGGAATCAGGAATTAGGCTCTTGCAGACATGCCTGCCTCCGTCCACGATTGAAAGTCTCCGATCTACACCCAGAGACAGACTGATGGCTAACTCAGGTACTGTCTTTTGCACCTGGGCTTATACTTTTGTTTTGACTCCTCCTCAAATATGCTTTCTGTACAGAGCCATGCCTGAGAGGTGACCCTGCGGTAACGCTTCAGCCATGCCTGGCCGCAATCCCTTCTGCACACCTGTGACAACCTGGAGCAACACTTCCGTCCCCCAGCACAAGCTGCTCCCTCTCTATTAGCAATTTCTTCAGAAAGTCCCCAGTGAACAATTTCCATTGGTAACTTCATTTGGAAATCCCATCAAGTGTACCAGGTGCTATGCCAGGAACCCAATAAGCAAACATGTGAACAGTGCCCTCTTTAAATAAAAGAAAGGAGGAGGAGGAAGAGAAGGAGGAGGGGAGGAAGGAGAAGGAAAAGGAGAAGCAGGAGGAGGAGGAGGATGAGGATGAGGAGGAGGATGAGGAGGGGAGGAAGGAGAAGGAAAAGGAGAAGGAGGAGGAGGAGGAGGAGGAAGAGGAGGAGGAGGAGGAGGAGGAGGAGGAGGAGAGGAGAGGGAGAGGGAGAGGGAGAGGGAGAGGGAGAGGGAGAGGGAGAGGGAGAGGGAGAGGGAGAAGAAGAAAGAAGGAAGAAGGAAGAAGGAAGAAGAAGAAGAAGAAGAAGAAGAAGAAGAAGAAGAAGAAGAAGAAGAAGAAGAAGAAAGAAGAAGAAAGAAGAAAGAAGAAGAAAGTTTTCCTCCTTCAGCTCAAAATTTCCAAAATCATTACATCCCACACCTGGCCTCTGAGGGGAACTGAAGAGGGAGAAGAAAAGATGGGAGCTCCAGCCCCTCATCCCTGTATGAGGTGCACAGCTATGCTCTTTTCCTGTGTCTAGACTCCTAAGTCCCTCCCACTCTGATGTGAGGCTGAAGGGAAGGCCCCCAAATGGCCTCAGTTGTAGCTGTGTAACATCTGTGAGCCTCAGTTTCTCCATACAGCAGTGTTTTAAAGATCAGTGAGAATGTAGCTGAAGCAGCAAGTACTACACCTTGCACGTAGTAGGCAGCTGTGATTGTTATGACCTCTTTTCTGTCTTCTGGTGGTTTTTCTTCTAGAGAACTGACTGCATAGGGACATTTTTATGTCATTGCTCAATGAGCTGGAAATGGCAGTCCTGCTGATTAAAATTCTGGTTTGCAGGGAGCTGAGTGATAGTGTTGACATTTGCAGAAAGCTTTCTTCCTAAACTTTAAACACTTTGCAGATCTAATCCTGCTGGCATTGCCTGTTAGTGATATTTCTATGGCGATGATGGGCACACCAAGTTCAATAGACACGCAGGGAAAGGGCAGGATAATTGGTTTCCTTTAGGGTTCCAGCGAAGTTAGGTGGACACCAAGTCTATTTTAGCAAGAAGGAAACCAACATGTATTGAGTTACTGAGACAGGCTAGGAAGCCAGAACTAGTGGAATAGGAAAACTGAGACAGATAGTTAAAGGGCCAAGCAGTTTACAGCCATCTAGTAAATAGCAAACTTCTATCTTCCCTAACCAAGGACACTTAAGAGTAAATGGTTTACACGTCTCCTCCCCAACGAGAGGATAAATAGCTTAAATCACCCTACTCAGGGAGATAGCAGAAATCCAATTAGTGCCATTTGCCAACCATACCCAAGGACGGATGAAGTCAGGGGAATAAATCTCATTTTGGCACATCAGCATAAAGCTGATGAATTTTCTGTTGAGATCCTCCCCTAAGACCTCCCCTAAACGCCCAGCCTTTAAAACACTCTAGACCAGTGGTTCTCAACCTTCCTAATGCCTCGACCCTTTAATAGGGCTGACGGGCAAAGCAATTGGGGCCGGTGCCAGCAGTGGGTATGAGCGGCAGCTGCTGCCCCTATCGCCCCTCAGGAGCAGGGGGAGGTGGAGAAGCCCTCAGGGGCAATTGGGGCCAGCAGCCACCACTTGCACCCGCTGCCAGTGCTGAGCAATCAGGACTAGCTCTGGGTGCCAGCTGTGGGTATGAGCGGCAGCTCAGGGCACTGGCAGCAGGTGCGAGCGGGTGTGAGAGGTGGCTGCTGGCCCCAATCGACCCTCAGGAGCAGGGGAAGTTGGAGAAGCCCTGAGGGGCGATCAGGGCCTGTGCTTGGTGCTGGCAATGGGTGTGAGCGGCAGCTCTGGCAGCGGGTGGGCAGCAGGTACAAGCACTGAGTGGGGGCAAAGAATTTTCAGTAATCACCAGAGGCTCGCCCTGATGACAGCGACTGGTGCCCCGCCTTGGTCTGGTGCCCCCACTCACCTGCTCCACCATCCCGCCACAGCCGACACCCACCATGTTCCTCACGCACCCCCTGCTGGTCAGCACACGTCATAACAACAGGTTGTTCAGGTGTTCAGTTGTTCGGTTGTGCCACCATTCAGTCTATTTGCACATTCGCCTTTTATTATAGAGGATACATTTGGGTACATACAAATATGGCTTTATTACAGATGTGCATATATGTATATGTATATATAACTTTTCTGTATTTTTATGTAATTGGGACCACAACATAAGTGTTCTGCAAAGTCCTACTTTCACTTAATTATGTGTTCTGGGGAGCTGTCAGTGACAGAGCATACGGGTCTTTTACGCACAGCCCTATCTCATTCTAGCAGCTGCACGCTCCAAACTGTGGAAATCTTATGGTTTATTTAACCTCTCATCATTGCCACTTCTGGTGTTTCTAATTTTTTTGCTATTACAAACAAGGAAGCAATAACTTTTGTATTAGTTATCTATTGCCTAACACATTACTCCAAAACTTGGTGGTGTAAAACTATAATAAATATTTATTATTTCTCATGGTTTGTGCCAGTCAGCAAGTTGGGAGCGGCCTGGCTGGGTGGCTTCAGGCTCACTGCTTTTTATGAGGTTGTAGTCCAGTTGTGGGCTGGGCTACAGTCACCGAGATGCGACTAGAGCTGGAGGGTCCACTCCCTCCTGGGCTGGCGACTGGGTGTTGGCAGCCGGTGGATAGTGGGGAACCTTTGTCCCTCCCTGAGTGGGCCTCCCCACCAAGCGAATTGAGTGTCCTCACAACAAGGTGGCTGGTTCCCCCAGAGCAGGTCATTCAAGAGAAAGTGAAGTAGAGGCAGCAGTGCTTCTTATGGCGTAACCTCAGAGGTCACACATTGTCACTTCTGCCAAATCTATTCATTAGAAGCAAGTCACTAGATCCAGCTCTTTCAAAGGGTGGTTTGTCAAAGAACTGTGAACGTATTTTAAAACCACGTATACTACCCTTATACACAGTCTTGATGCAGTTGTATGAATGAATTTTTAGAACTAGGATTGCTGGGTCAACTGATATATGTGCCTTTAATTTTGATAATTCCTGTTTGTACCAGAAACTCTTAATTGTCCCCCAAATCTCCATTGTCTCTCTTCTTCCTTTTCACAATAGATCTCCTGAAATTTTCACTGGACATTTTGAGTTACATTTCCCAGGCTCCTTTGCTGCTGCCCCGGGACATGTAACTGCCAATGGGAAGTATTTCATGAAACTTCTGTAACGCCCTTAAAGAGGCTGCTAGCCTCCTCTCCTTTCCCGCTGAAGAATGCTGTCGGGAGAACAGCTGTGGTGAGAGCCAACTTCTACCATGTGATGAAGGCAGCACCCTTGGGGATGGTGGGATGACCATAGAAAGAACCTGGACCCCTGGATGACCTTGTGGAGGTGAGCCACCCTTCTTCTCAGGGCTTTCTACCAACTCAGACTTTTAAAAAAATATATATTTTATTGATTTTTCACAGAGAGGAATGGAGAGGGATAGAGAGTTAGAAACATTGATGAGAGAGAAACATCGATCAGCTGCCTCCTGCACACCTCCCACCGGGGATGTGCCCACAACCAACGTACATGCCCTTGGCTGGGATCGAACCTGGGACCTTTCAGTCCGCAGGCCGACACTCTATCCACTGAGCAAAACCAGTTAGGGCTCAACTCAGACTTTTGTATGAGAGAAAAATAAAACTTCTATCTGTTTAAGCCACTGTTATTTACTGCTGAATTTTCAGGCATCAGCAAAACTAAATGAGAGGCCTTACTGAGGATGTTTCACTGATGCTGCTGAAATAATAATTTTTAGGGAGCTGGTCCCAATTTCACCTTCTCCTCAACCCCACTTTCTTCTCTCCTCTCTCCTCTCCTCTGTTGTCTGTCTATCCTTGCCTAAATAGCCATCTGAGTCCCTGATGATTCAATGTGATTACGTTTCCATAGGCAGGTGTGTGTCTTGTTTAGGCACATTAAAAATAAATCACTTGGCCACACACAGTCGATGCATCAATCTGTTATTTTCCTCTGCTTTCCAGGAACAGATTGCTCAAAAAGCAAACGACTGTTGGGTGAAATGTGAGCAGGAAAAGAAGTGAGATGGAGTGAATAGAGTCACTCCAAGCTTGCCCTTCAGTCTTCCCACCAATCAGAAAGGGAATCAGTCATGCCCACGATGCCAGTCACACAACATCAAGCTGCATTCTTGAGACCAATGACAGTGAGCTGTGGAAGAATAAGGTTTGGGAAGAGAGGCGGGGCTGTGTTTACTGAACACCTACTGTGTGCCAGGCCCTGTGCTTACTTTTGCTTCTCTTCCTTTCTAAAGGGGATCAGGACCCGGGCTGAGGGAACCTGGGCAATTTTGCCTTTGGGTCTTATTTCTTTAGACTACACACATTACATTGTTCTCTAATAATTCCTTTCAGTATGATGAAAAAGTCATGGTGTTAGATCTATCCACCGCTGTGGGCAGATTACTTAATGTCTCTGAGCCCCAGTTTCTTCATCTCTAAAATGGGGGTGGAGATCAGGATCAAATGAGAAAATGTATCAAAGACACCTTATAAATAGGCAGCTAAAAAAACCCCAAAAACCCGTTTAATCTCCCCTTCATAACATACACACAACTTCACCCTCATAAAGATTTTGTAATTTTTATAGGTTGGGGTGGCAGTGTTCCAGGAGGGTGTGTGTGTGTGTGTGTGTGTGTGTGTGTCCTAGTCTTTTTTTCTTTAAGTGTATTTTTATTGATTTCAGAGAGGAAGGGAGAGGGAGAGATAACAATATCAATGATGACAGAGAATCATTGATTGGCTGCCTCCTACACACCCCCTGCTGGGGATCAAGCCCGAAACCCAGACATGTGCCCTTGACTGGAATTGAACCCAGGACCCTTCTGTCTGTATGCTCTATCCACAGCAATAGAGAACTGAAACAGTCAGCAATATCTTCAGCTTTCACTGTGTACCAAACCATGAGCTCTCGTTATGCGAGATACAGAGGAACTGCCTTCTGGAACTTAGTTTGGGCAAAGGGATTGTACGTAGGCAAGTATAAAGATTCGAGGCATTTACTAACCCACACTCCAGTGTGTGCCTAGAAGCACAATGCAAACAGATTGTTTAGTGATGGGCTGGGAAGGATGAGGCAGGGAGCACTTTCTAGAGAAAAAGGGTTTTGACCTGGATTTTGAAGGAAGAGGCACCTGACATTTCCGAGAATGGGGGGTGAGGCATTGGTAGCAGCATGGCAAGAACATTAAGAGCACGGAGAAGAGGAGCGGAGAAACTTCAAGTTTGATATTAGCCTGGATATCAAAAAATGGGGCTAAAAAGAGATCTTGCCACGTCAGGATGTAGGCCTGCAGTGGGGACCTTAGGAAAGCTGGTTATTTCAAGATCTTTACTGTCTCCTTCCCATCCGGTAAAAATATAACTTGCGAATGGCAGCATCTCTTCCTGCTGAATTATACGTCTCCTGCTTGTGACTGTGAGTCTTCTGAGGGAAAGTTCCTTCTCAGCACCCACCGGAGCGAACTCAGGAAGATGTGCAGAACCAGCGCAGAGAGCCCTGTAGGTCTCCCCCAAGGGCAGCGGGGGGGGGGGGGGGGGGGGGAGTGAGGTTGGCCGGGCCCCTCCACGTTGCCCTAGAGCAGAGACTTAAAAGACTGTGAAAGCAGCAGCCTCAACCAGAGCTAATTGGTTGGTAATTAGCAGGTTAATGGCTCACATCAGGGATAATGCCAGGCTGGAGCCAAGTGGCAGGAAATGACTTTAAAGTGCCCCCTCGGTGCTTCCCTCCCCCTCCTGGTGTTTGGGGGGTGGGGGTTTGACAGTCTCCTCCCTGGGAAGAGCTGGGCCCTGTTGGCCTCCTCAGCTCTGGGAGTCAGAGCCAGGCCAGAGGGCCAGCCCCAGACACAGTAACTCCGCCCTGCCCTTCAGGAACAGGGAGGGGTGCAAGAGGAAGTCGGAGGGGGGAATCCAAGATCAGGCAAAAAGCCTTTATTGAGTGCCTGCTGTTTACCCTTTTTCAAGTGCTCTGTAGGGAATGTGCAGGGGGAGACAGGACCCAGCTTCAGGGAACTTCCAGACCAGCTGGAAGTCACACACACACACACACACACACACACACACACACACACACACACACACAGAGCAACCTGTGACCATGAGAGAGTGAGAAAGGCTTTGTAGGACCTGAGTGCATGGGTATGGAGTAGAGGCCCAGGTGAGGGCTGTTTGAGAGGCACTCGCCCAGCCTGTCCTGCCCACGCTGCTTCTGGAGGATATGTCACAGCTTCTAAGGGGTAGTCCTGGTATCATGTGGGGCTATGTCAAGAGGCCACACAGGTCCTCACTCCTGACCGGGGTCCATCCTATCCCAGGGTTCGGGGTTGCCTGTTCCATCCTGACCATCAACTTTCCTTTTATTAGGGCTGATTTGAAGGGATTTTGTGTTGTAGCTTGAATAGTCTTGGTGTGGGAAGGCTTCATCCTCACCCTTCACCCCTCCTCCCTCTCCCCTTCACCTACCTCTTATCCCTTCTCCAGGCCATCCCCGCCTCTGCCTCAGGCCAGGTCTTCCGCCAGGTGCTCTCCCTGCATGTGCTCTCCCCTCTCCATTTCATTTTCCATATCTTTCTAACATGATCTGTCACGCCCTTGCTTTAAACCTTTGAGTGGCTCTTCATAGCTCAGCCTCCAGGCCCATCCCTGCCCCTGCACTCCCCCCCCCTCCCCTCCTCCCCGCCTCCCTCCAGCTACCCCAAGATAAACAGTCGTACCTCTGTGCCCATGCACATGGTGTACAGACCGGTATGCACAACCATACCCCTGCTTCCTACATTCCTTCTAGACCAGGGTCCGGGGTCATCTCATCTCGCTCTGACCTTGACTCCCCCATTCTTCAGCTGCCATCACACTTCATGAGGCCCTGCACTGGCATGTACCTGATTGTATTGGCACTACACTTGGTGTCTTTGTCACCTGGCACAGTGCCTGGCATACGGCAGGCAGTCAACAAATGCTGTGGGGTAAGTAAATGAATGAGTGATTCTCTAATGGTGAACTAGTGGGCCTCAGCTGACCTGATAGGGTTTGCTGGGCATAGTGGGAGCATGAGAAGGGGGGCTTTCCTTTCTGGGAGACCAGCCTTAGTCCAGCCTGGGAGAGGGGGTGGGGGCAGGTGCTTTTTGAGGCCCTGCCTCCTTCCCTAAAGCCCCCATCTCCCTGCTCCACTGGAGATGGGCCCATGGAAATGGCCTTTCCCTCCTCAGCACCAGCACCGACCCCTCCTCCCCCTGGAGCATTTCCCTATTTTTCCCTTCTGGAGGAGGGGAGCTCGGAGCCAAAGCCAGAGGGTGGGGAAGCGTGGCTCAGATTTGATAAACAGGCAGGAGATTTCAGAAGCAATCAGGGAAGAAAAGAACATACATTATCCCCGGAATTCACAATGCAGCGCTAATGAGCTGGGGGAGCTGTGATTTGATCTTCTCCTGCCTCCTGCAGCCCAGGATTAGCGGGTTTGGGAGAGACGCCTGGAGGGCTGTGTGTGCTCCACACAGCAAGGCCAGGCTTCCCCTGGGATGTGAAGGAGTCGGGGGTGGTGTTTGCTGACCCCAGGGAAGGCTTTTATTGGCCCCCAAATGCAGCTGGCCATGGAGAACTGGAAGACAAGGAGCTGCAGATGCTTCCGGCAGCAGTGGGGCCACCAGGAGGAGGGCCCTCACTGGAACTCCACCTCACGGGCACCCTGATCTCCTCAAACTCCAGCCTCCGGAACCGTGAGAGATGAATTCTGTTGTTTATAACTCCACTAGCCTATGGTATTTTGTTATAGTAATCCAAATGGACTAAGACAGAAATAACCAACATCTACTGAAACTTACTACAGGCCAAGCTCCGTTTGAAGCCTCTCTCACACATTAACTCATTTAATCCTCCTCATTAAACCATCTAATAGGTACCATTTTTATTATTGTCCCCATTTTACAGATGAGGAAACAGAGCAGGAACCATGACTCTTCCATCCACTGTTGAACTCCAGCACCCAGAATGGTAGGAATTCAACAAGCTCCTCTACTTAACATCACGTGTTCTGGTGTGGAGCCTGGGGTCCAACAATCTCCCAGGAAATGGCATAGTGTCGCCTGGAGATGGACTGAGGCTCTGAACTGTTTAAGAGACTCGACCCTCCCTCCAGCACTCTTCCCTCACATACTTACTTTTTAAGGGCCTCCTAGGTGCGGAACTTGTGCACAAGAGGCGTCATATTTAGTTCCTGCCTCCAAGCAGATTACAATTAGAATTTAATAAGGAGGGATAGGTATGAATAAAAATTCTGGTAAACTAATAAAACACAAAAATAGAAGCAGACAATGTGCTGTAATAATTTTGTCGTCCATCCATCCATCCATGCATCCATGCATCCATCCACTCAGTCCCTCATTCAAGGAGCATCCGTGGCTAAGCCCTGGGATGCGGGGATGCATGTGGCTTAGGCCCCCTTCTGGTGGAATGAGGCAGTGGCTGCCTCCCTCGGCCTAGCAGAGGCTTTGAGGAGGAACAGAACAGACAGCGCACTCCAGGCCTGAGGCCTGCTCCCAACCCCTCTCCTCTCTGAGGGGTGCTTTCCCCAGAGCTGGCCAGGCCAGAGGGGGGCCTCCAGGGACTCTGGCCTGTCAAGAAAGCAGGTCAGAGAGCCTTGCCCCCGGCCTTTGGGCTGACTGTCCCCTTTCAGTGTCTCCCGCTTCCCTCCCTCCCTCTCTGCACGGTGGCTGGCAGAGGGCCCCAGGCTCCTGGCCTGTCTCTCACGCACAGAGCTGTCTGCAGACAGCGCCTGGCCGCTCCCACCCGCCTGCCCCCAGAGCTCTGTGGGGTGATTGATGGGGCTGCTCTTGCTCTGGGTCCCAGAGAGCTCCTTTGAATAATAACTTGGCAAAATTACTCTCTATTTTTGCTTTCCCTATTTCTGATTCATTTGCTCTTTCTAAGTCATTCATCTCTTATGAGTTTGAGGAGAAAGAGGTGTCACAGGGGTACAGGAACCGTGAGCCCCACCTCCTCATTTCACAGAGGGCGCTGCGGACGGACTGCACCTCGGCCACCAGCAGCTCTACATTAAACCCGACCTCTGCTCGAAGAAGAAAAGCGAGTGTGGGAGGTATGGGGGGTCGGGGGAGGCAGGACTCGTCCTAGGGCCCCTGTGGTTACACCTTGACTCACTCTGTCACGGGTAAAGCTGGTCCTGCCTGCCTGCAGGATGCTGGCATTTTCTCCTTGAAAGGGAGAAGCAGAGAAGGTCGGGGAGGGAAGGTGAGATGGGGTTTAAATGAGTCATGTCAGCTCACCAACGCTTTCATTGATCTCCTTCTACACGCCAGACACTGGGGAGACTGAGACGAATAGACACTGGTCCTGCTCTCAAGAAGTTCATCACCAAGTAACTGGGTAAATACAATGCCTGCGGTAGATGCTCTCGCTCCAAAGGGGGTCCCATGCAGTCCTGGGGGAGACAGTTTATTCTGTGAAGAGAATGGCCTGCAAGGAAGTCTTCACAGACGGGTCAATGATAGAATGTTCTGAAATCTCAATCTGCAGGTGGGGAAGGTGCTCCAAATGTCATCCAAATGTCAGGCTCAGCAGAGCGACGGCTGGGACGTATGACCTGCATGGGGAACTCTACGCTATATGGTATTTTAGAGCCTGGAGAGTGAGAGGGACATGGGCAGGACACAAGGGGTAGACACCGAGGAGAAGAGTGGTTTGAATAATAAGGAACAGCAGATCTTAATGGAGTGCTTATGTGGGGGAGCCCGTGGGCCAGCCTCAGGAGTTGGACGACAGCAATGGGACAGGAAGTGTGTGATCATCAGTGTGGAGGTGGATTGGAGCTGAAAGAGGCTGGGAAAGGAAGACCGGTCAGGAGATGGATGCAATAGTCCAGGCAAAAGGCAAGTTATGGACCCAACCAAGGCAGGGCCAATAGGAAGGAGACTGTATTTGAGAAGCATATAGAATGTCCCATTGAGGGGGCTCGGTGACTGACTGTGGGAGGAGAATGGGGGAGTAGAGGAGGCAAGGGTACCTCCTGTGCCACCAGCTGAACAGGCTCATGGGCGCAGAAACAGTCGTGAAACACTGCCAAGTGCCTACGGGGTAATAGCACTGTTCTAGTCACAGAGACGCAGGAACAAATAATTAATTTCCTTTGAAGCTTCTGCGGGGTTAAAGACAAGCTTCATGTGTATATAAACTCATCCAGCCAAGTTGGGGTGAGTCTCAGAGCTTTTTTCTTTTTACCAAAAAATGCACCCTTTCCTCCCTCACATTGGGATGATTCAAGATGGCCCATTTGTCCAGGGGTAGGAGTAGGCAGGCAGCCCATTGGTCACCTGGCTAAGGTTAGGAGGCTGGGAACTTCCTTGAGAAGCAAGTCTCCTTCCAGCCACCTCTGCTGGAATTGGGAATTCCCCCTTCTACCCTCGGATGGATTTCCCCATAAATAAATGTCTTGTCTGAATTCATCTTATTTTCAAAAGGAGAGAGTCATCATATGGTAAAGACAGATCGTAAAAAGATGCATCAATCTGTCAGGAAGGCTGGTTAATATGAGTATTTGTTTAGCAGAGAGCGTGTGCCCCGCGGCGGCTGCACTGTGAGGCTGGGCAGGTGCTTGGCCCAGGCCTGGATGCCGATGGCCCCTGCGTCTGGACCAGCCCCAGGCCTGGATGCCGATGGCCCCTGCGTCTGGACCAGCCCCAGGCCTGGATGCCGATGGCCCCTGCATCTGGACCAGCCCCAGGCCTGGAAGGGGCCTTTGTTTTAATATTTAGACCTTCCAAAGCGGGCTGCTTTGTACACTGAGTAGGGCGCTGTGACAGCCTCACATTTCAGAAGAGGCCCCCAGCTGGAGGGGGCAGACCCACGGCCCCAGATGTGTCTGAAACACTTTCATTTGAGAACTAATGAATATGAGGGGATTTCAGGCGACACCTCAGACCATCTCTCCATTTTGTTTTATTCTTTTAAAAAATGTACACGGCCATAACCTGAGTACACAGGTAAAAGCGTAAAATGCCACATGAGTCATACATGAAGCGCGTGGTGTAAAAATTCTATACCATGAAACGTTACATGGGAAGTACATATGCATATGAAACAGAAAAGAGAAAGGCGCTAAAGTCCTCCTTTACCGCCTCCACCGTCGACCACCGTGAACTATTTGATGTGTCTCCTTCTCACTGTCTTCCACTGCATTTCTCCCTATTTATCCCAGGTGCACTACGCACACAGTTTATATTTTGTTATGTGAATAGGATCATAGCAACATTGGGTACTTTTTTTAACCTAACATTCTATTTTGGGTTTCTTTTAAAAATAAAAGTATAAAACTAATACATGTTTATTATAAAAACTTCAAACTTTAAAGAGAGGAAGAAAATAAAAGTAAAATAAGCACCAAAAACAAAAAAAACCTATTTTCTTCCTGTCCCTCCAATTCCCACTCTCAGAGCAAAGAGATAAAATACACATATTTTTGTGTATCTTTTAAGAAATGATTATGCATATACTAGCATGTAAACACACATATCCTTCATCTGTTCATTGTATGGATGAGGAAGTGAGAGCTCAGAGAGGTCACACAGCTGACTGGGGCAGAGGCACATGTGGAGCCCGGTGCCCTGCCTCAGAGGGCAAAGAGCTTTCCGCTGTACATCTCCCAGGCGTTTGCCCACAGCCAGCCTCGGCTGGTGTCTCTAATCCCTTCCTAACCTCAGCCTGGTCTGCAAGGCGATGACACTTCTCACTATTGCCCATGTCACACACCCCCACATACCCCCGGAATGCTGTAGGTTCTCAGTGTATTCATAGACTATACTTGTGCTGCTTGTCCGGGGACCTGCCTAACTGTTTGTTTCACTAATGCCTGCTGTGTCTGTCAGAGCTGTCCTAGCAGCAGACCGGCGTCCTGGAACCTGGCAAAGACATTCATTCAGGGAGCTGTGTTTGCACCTTTGTTCCCAGATCACACCTGACAGTTGTATGCAGAGGACCCTTCCCAAAGGTAATTCCATTTAAGCAACCCCTTGGCCTGGTGGGAACCGATGTCTGCATTACGCCTATTGCCCCGCCCTCTGTGCTAGATCCTGGGGCCACAGGCCTGACCCTGCGGGACTCACAGCACACACCTGTGTCTGCAGCTAGCCGGTGTGTGTCAGCCTTAGCCATCTTGGGCCCAGATGTGTCTACAGCATTGCCAACATCTGGGTGAAAGGAGAAAAGTCAGCCAGCCATACGGATGCATTTGGTTCTTGCTGACAGTAGGATGGCACCATCTGGACATCTGGGAACCATCCAGTTGGACAGACGGTGTCATCTGTACACCACATATTTGATCCCGCCCCCTATGATGATACGAAATGGCAGAGCCTGGGCCTACAACTCTCCCCAGCCAGGCCTGTCCTGACTTGCAGATGGGAAAGAGGGAAGGCCAGAACCTGGTCACTGGGTGTGGGCAAGGGAGGGGTGTGTGTGTGTGTGTGTGTGTGTGTGTGTGTGTGTGCATTTGTAGGTTGGGATGAGGAGCTGGCAGCTAGAGAAACTCTGACCTTGAAACTGAACTCTCGTGACATCGCAGTTCCGCCTGAGACTGGGCCTGGAGGTGCTGCCTCCAGCCGGGAGCTTTGGAGTGAGGGGCGGTCTTCCCTGCCTGCCTTTGATGCACTGCCACTCAGGAAGCCGTCTCCTTCCCGGCAAACAACTCCTCCTGGGATCCCTGGTTCTGCATCGCCCCCCAGTGGGCAACTGGAATATATCTGGAGAGAAAGCCTTCCGGCACACTTGGTCCCAAGTCAAATGCGTGGATTTTAGAACCTCAATGCTTTTCCTGTTCTCCTCCAACCCGACCCGTGGAAAAGAAAGGCACAATCTACACCCTATTGAAAAGTGCCTGATCCCAACCCCATGAAGGCAGTTTGGGGGATGAGTGTCTTAGTCTGTCACAGAAAAGACAGGACCTGGCAAGACCAGCTGCAAGGTGGAGGGTGCCCAGGAACCGCGGGGTGCCCAGGGGTTTGCAGTGCGGGGCAGCTCCGATCTGAGGAGGTGAGGCCAGCCCTCCCACTCCTGCCCGAAGCCCAGGGCCTCTCCTCCCCAAAGCGCCTCCTCGGAGAGCTTTTGCATCTGCTGTCTCTGACATCTACTCCTGCCCAGACAGGGACAGGTGCAAGCAGAGGCTGGCACGCGGTGAGAGAGGGAGCCGCAACACAGCCTGAAGATGCAGAGACAACGACGTCTGGAGAGATAAGGACCCACAGGGATGGAAGACCAATGTCCTGAGCACGGACGGTGGTGTCTCATTTCACTTGCAGTTGTGACTGGGAGATGTCGTCAGTCCCATTTTTCAGAGAAGAAACACACTCAGAGAGGTTGCCAGGGCTGTACAGCTGGGTGTGGCTGAGCTCAGCTTCAGGTCACAACCTGCTTGATCTCCAGCACATGGCCTTTCTGTGACCCCGCAGACACACGGGCACCATCTCCATCCCGTTTCTCTAATGGCTCGGTGCTTGGAGAGAAGGGAGAGACCCACATGCTGAGCAATGGGGGGGGGGGGGGGGGGGAGAGAGAGAGAGAGAGAGAGAGAGAGAGAGAGAGAGAGAGGAGACAAGGGGCACAGATAGATGATGGGAAGACAGTGACAGAGAGAAAGGTAAAAAAAAGATGCCTCTTATCTCTCCCCACAGGCATAAATTTTGGATAAAATACACATTCCAGGTCTCATCCCCAGATCTGCAGAATCAGAGTTTCTGGGAGTGGGACCCAGGAATCTCCCTTTAAAGAATGTCCTCTGAGTGGCAAAGTGTGCTTTGAAACGCATCCGGAAAGGAAGGTACATTGATGGGTGGATAGAGGAAGCGACAGGTGGGTAATATGTCATAAAGCAAATACAGCAAAATGTTAACTGAGGAATCTAGAAAGTAGATAACACTGTTCACTGTACAATTCCCTTAATTTTCTGTATATTTGAAAAATTTCATAATAAAGTAGTGGCGGGGGGGATTTCCTGAAGGATTGTGATCATTAGGCAGGTCCAGGAAGGACCCCTGTTGTACTTTGGAGGAGCAGTTGCCCTGGAAACCTCCCATCCCACCCCCTGAAGGAAGTCCCCCTGCCCGTGGGGCCTCCTGCTCTGCGTGTGGCGTCGGAGGCTGGCCCCTGAGGGGCACTATGCAAGGCGACCCACTGGCTGGTGGGGTGGGCAGAGTTCGGAGAGGCGGGGCTAGAAGTTCTCTTGGAAGAATCTGAAGCTGAACTGCTCGCAGTGGACCCTGAGCACCTTGGCCAGGGCCGGGGAGCCGCAGAAGAAGACCTGCACCTTGCCCTTCTTCTCGGCGGCCACTTTCTGGAACACCTGGAGTCCGCGGGGTGGGGGGAGAACAGAGGGAGGAGAGGTGGGACTGTGGGCCCACCCCGCGACACACCCACCTGAAGCTGGCAATGCCAGGGGTCGGCAGTGGCAGCCATGGCCATCTGTCTGTCCCCAGGAGGAATGCCAAGACTCAGCTGCTTGTCTTCAGAGCAGAGAGTGTAACATGGAGCCATTCCTGTAGGAGCCATTGCCTGACCCCCACCCCAGGGAGGGGATGGGCCAGAGAAGAGTAAGACCCAGGCCCTCGCCTAAGGAGCTGGTGTGAGGGGGAGACGCACACCCCACTGACTGCCCTGTTGGAGGACAGTGACGGAGCCCTGAGCAGCATGCTGACCCCAACTGCCCGGAACCTCGTGCTGTCCTCCAGCCGGCCACGCGCCTCCACTGAAATGTCTTTCCTGAAATCGGGCTTCTTCCCCCAGTGGGGACCCCTTTCCACCCCAGGTTCTGCTTCAGAGTTGCCTTTGCTGAAAGTCCTCTTTGGTGCCCGAGCACCCCTGGCAGCCGTTCCCCCTCAGCTCTCACTCCCTGGGCCTGGAGTATCGGCAGCAGTTGGAAAAGCCGTACTTCCTGGGTCAGTTTGTGAAACCCTAGCCCCCAGGTGGTGAGCACTCAGGGAAGAAAAATAAAACCAACCTGAGAAATAAAATAGGAAGGCTGCCAACCGCCTTATGTCCCTGGGCCTCATTTCCCCCGTCTGTACCAGGAAGGGATAAGACAAGGATGCCGCCCACTTGGGCCTTCTGGCTCTGGTTCATAGCGGGTCAGAGCTGGGGGAGACCTTGGAAGTCATATGGGCTAACTTCCTCTCTAAACAGATGGGGAAACGGAGGCTCATCATGGAATAAAGTGAGTGAGTGATGGATCCAGAAGTGGGTCCCCTGCCTCCGGATCCAGCCCTGCGATCCTGGCTGGACTCCAGATGCCAGCCTCACGCTTTGCCCCTGGCTGCTGGGCCCTAATCTACCCGGCCACCGCTCAGGCTCTCAGCCACACAGGTCCCTGGGGCTGGGACTCCAGCCAGGCTTTACCTTGCTCCAGTCAGGCCGCCCCGGCTGGGTGCGCGTCTGGAGGCCCGTGATGGAGTCCTTCTTCTCCTTCTTGGCCACGAGGTCGAGAGCCATCTGCAGGCCGATGGCCTTCATGTCGTTCTTGCCCAGCGCAGAGGTCATGTACATGTGCAGCTCTAGGAAGCGGCCTACGTGGTGGGAGGAGAGGGTGGCACTGAAGGGCCAGCGGCTGTGATGGGCACAGAACGTCAGCCACCTCGCCCTGGGGCTTGGAGGGACACCAAGAGGGCTTGGAACTCACACCTGCAGCCACCGTGTTCACCCAGGACCCCCCTCCCCCACGTGCTGTGGACAGGAACGAGCCCACTGCTTGAGCTGGGCCAGCTCTGCGCTCCGCATACATGAGTTGGTTCATATCCAGTGTCTAATGTGAGCCTCACCACCACCCAGGGGTTCTGTTTCTAGAGGGAAATTAATCCCAGGGCATTGTGGCAGTCCTTGGGCTCCGAAGCGTGTGCCCTTCCATTCCACGTGGTGGCTGCTCTGGCAGGTGGGGGACACCAGCCATGCGCACATGAAATGGTAACTGAGACCAAAGGGCCAAGGGTTGAGTGAGAGGATGATGGCCAAGGCTACTGCTACACAGGGAAGGGCTGGCATAGAGCTGCTCCCCGGGAGGTGGGGATTGGGTGAGGTCTTGGAAGAGGGGCAAGACTCAAAGAGGAGATGAAAGGAAGGCATCCCGAGAAGGGGAGCTAGCCTGCGCCCAGGGCAAGCGGCTGGAACGAACGTGGTGATGGTGGGGCATGAGGTGACTGCCTGGCCAGAGCGGAGGATCCTTGAACAGGAGCAGCAGGACGGGGGACCGGACACTCTGAGGCTAGAACGCAAAAGGTCTGAGTGCCCAGCTAGGAAAGGGGGACGGTGGAGGGCACCTGAGCAGAGCATGGCAGGATGGAAACAGCGTTTCAGAAAGGAGGGTCAGGGGCCAAAGGGAAAGGCCACAGGCTGACATCAGGGAGGCCATTAGGTCTGAGCAGCCTCAGTTAAATGCCTGCAATGGGACAGGTTAGCTGAGGTGCTGACCCTTCTCAGCCCTCAGGACAGCGGGAGCTCAAGTGGGCAGCTCTGTGTTCGGGCTCCTTCCTCCATTTTCCCAGACACGGCATACAAATGGTACCGTTTTCCATGGTGCCACGATGGCCCGTGCACCCGTGCAGAGTCAGCAGTGGCAGGGCCTGATCCAGGCTGTTTGATTCATGGGCTGATGGTCACGCATCCTTCTCCTCCCCCCAGTCTAAAGGATTGTCCGTTCCCAACTCGCTCTAGATGGTTTCATCTGGCACCATTAGCCCAGTTTCCCTTTGGCTTAAGGCAGGGGTCCTCAAACTTTTTAAACAGGGGGCCAGTTCACTGTCCCTCAGACCGTTGGAGGGCCAGACTATAGTTTAAAAAAAACAATGAACAAATTCCTATGCACACTGCACATATATTATTCTGAAGTAAAAAAACAAAACGGGAACAAATACAATATTTGTATTTGCATGTGGCCCACGGGCCGTAGTTTGAGGACCCCTGACTTAAGGTCTCAGCCACTGTTAAAATGCAAATGGCCTTAGAAGGGACACCACTTTTTATGTCACATATCGGTGAACGTGAGTAGTGCTGGTTGGTGAGGGAGGGCGATGTACTACAAAGGATGCCCATCTGGGAGAGCCCTGACCCTCCGCACCCTCCTACGGTCACCACACCCCAGAGAGGGGTCGGAGAAGAGAGAAGGAGACCCCGTGTGGGAGGGAGGAGAAAGATCAGACCTGACATAGTTTCTCTCTCTTCAAAACAGCTGAGTTTGAGACAGTCATCCCATTTCTGGGACACTCTTCTAAGGAAATCATCCAAAGGAAGGAGAAAAACCCCACTATGTGCACATATATATTAATTGCAGCTTTACTTATGGTGGTGAGCTGGTGCCCTTTGTTTACATGGATCAGGAAGAAGCAAACAGTAAGTATTTATGTACCAGTACCTAGAAATTTAAATTAAATCTAAACTTTTCCCCCTGCTTACTAACATCATAAACAAAATGTCCAGTAGTGAAAGCTTGGTTAAATAATTTGTGGCAAGTCACTAACTATATCATTCATTAATAGCCATTAAATAATTATAGCCATTAAATACGACTACTGCGATTGCTGCATTTATTGCGTAGTTTTACTACTTCTACTACTATTAAATTTATTGAGCAGCTACTATTACTACTACCATTACTACTATATTTACTGAGCAGTTATTAAGCTCCACTCACTGTTGTAAGTGCTGCACATATGATATCTCACTTAATCCTCACAACAATCCATTTGTATCCATATTTTTCAGATGAGGACATTGAAGCAAAGCAGTTAAATAATGTGCCCAAGCTTCTATAGCTACTATGGGATAGAGATGCAAGCCAAACAGAATGATTGAAGCTTAAGCTATAGAAATTGAAAAATTATAAATTACAAATTCTGTAACTCAAACCTCAGTATGAAATTAAAATCAGAGACCGTAATTTGAAGTAATAAAGGTATTGACTCAAGTGGCCTTGAGAACGGAAAGCACTGGGTGAGCTGGTGCCCTTTGTTTACATGGATCAGGAAGAAGCAAACAGTAAGTATTTATGTACCAGTAACTAGAAATTTAAATTAAATCTAAATTTTTCCCCCTGCTTACTAACATCATAGTAGTTAAATCCAGTTTCTAATGAATTGATATGCACAAAAGCGTTCAAAACAAAGTGGATGCTATGTAAATATTTGCTATAATTGTTATTTACAAGAAAGGGCAAGGAGCTTTATTGCGACCTTCTGAGGTTTAATAGTTATCTTCCAAAGATTGGTGACGAGGCTTTAAGGCTTTAGATGTTTGCTACAGTAAGCTACATCTGTTTGAATGTTTCCTGCAGAAAACAATGTTTGATTACTTGAACTTATAAACTATGTTTATTATTGAAATTTGAATTTACTCATGGCATCCTTGTGATAGTTAAACAGCCAAATAAGATCCAATTCCAATGAACTCAACCAGTATTTTTTTAAAAAACACGTAATTTTCTTGAAGTTAGGAACAGATCTAAAGATATTCCTCCTTGTGTAAGTTACTCCACAAGTAAAACAAAATGAAACAGAAATGATGAAGCTGCCCAGCCAGCATCGCTCAATGGTTGAGCATCGACCTACGAACCAGGAGAAGGTTATGGTTTGATTCCCAGTCAGAGCACATGCCCGGGTTGTGGGCTCAATCCCCAGGGTGGAGCGTGCAGGAAGCAGCCGATCAATGATTCTCTCTCATCATTGATGTTTCTTTTTTTTTTTTTTTTAATTTTATTTTTATTTTTTAACCATTTTAAAGTGTATAATTTATTGGCTTTTAGTACATTTACAATGTTGTACAGCCATCATCACCACCCAATTCAGAACATTTTCATCATTGATGTTTCTATCTCTCTCTCCCTTGCTCTCAGAAATCAATAAAAATATATTTTAAAAAATAATAATGAAGCTAACAGATTAACTTTAGGACACGGGTCAAAACATCAGTATCCCACAAAGGTGTCCCATGAAGGCGATGATATAACCCAGGGAAGCATGTCATCGTACACACGAAGCACTGGCTTAGCGAATAATGCAGAATGTGCACGTGGGTGGGGGCGGGGAGGACACTGCTGGGGCGGGAGGAGGACATGTTTGATGAAAGTATAAAAGAAGGGCCCAAACAGTAAAAGAGCTCATATGTGCTAAGGTGCTGAATCTTTATCTTAGGCCACTCTTAAAATGTTTTTATTGCCACCGCATCAGGAAAAATACTGAGCATTCAACCCCAATACATATATGTGCTTATTCACATGTTCATTTCAACTAACTGGTTATGTACATTAAAAATGTATGTTGGAGAAAAAGAACCATATTTACTTTCTCACCTTAAGCAACTAGAAAAATGGACAAAATACATAAAACAATGGTCAACAGGTAGTGCAAGACTGTAATTGCCAAGAGAGGGAAGCAAATGAAGTGAGCCTTGCAATTGTCCCAGCCTGGAGCTGCTCTCACTGAGCAAGGGGACAGAAATCGGGGTTCAATGAGGCCAAGACAACTAGAATATGCAGCACAATACTGGGAAAGGGGAACCGCAGAGAGAGAAGGGAGACGAGAAAGAGGAAGGGAGGAAGGGAGGGAGTCAGGGAGGAGGGAGGGAGGACGCTGGCTCTGGAAATCTGCATAAAGGTTCCCCCAAGCCTTTGGCAAAGCATTAATCTGCACATGTCTGAAAGAAACTTCCTGGAAAACACTAGGCTGAACAGTACCTGGAGCTCAAAAAGAGCTTGTGCTTCCACCAGAAAGAGTAGGGAGATCTTGTAATACACAGGCCAGTAGGTAGACTCCTCAGAGGTATAACCTCTTAATACTGGGGCTACATTAGTCCCATAATAAAGTCTGCCCTGGACTCACCATACCAGAAGTTGAAGCAAGTCCTCAAAGAATTCAAATTATCCCAAATAATGCAGCTGTGCACCATAATAAAGTTAAAGAAATGCCACAAAATCCAGAACACAACAACATGCAATTCATAATGCCCGACAGCCAGTAAAAAGTTAATGGGCAGAGTAATCCCACTCCTAGGAACATATCCCAAGAAGTCAGAAACACCAATTGGAAAGGACATATGCACCCCTATGTTCATAGCAGCACAATTCACCATAGCTAAGATTTGGAAACAGCCTAAGTGCCCATCAGCAGGTGAGTGGATTAAAAAGCTGTGGTACATCTACACAATGGAAGACTACGCTATAAAAAAGAAGGAACTCTTACCATTCACAACAGCATGGATGGACCTGGAGAGCATTATGCTAAGCGAAATAAGCCAGTCAGAGAAAGATAAATATCACATGAACTCACCCATTTGTAGAATACAATGAACAACATAAGCTGATGAACAAAAATAGATCCAGAGACCAGGAAGCATCGAACAGACTGTCAAACTTCAGAGGGAAAGCAGGGGAGGGGGAGTAAGAGATCAACCAAAGGACTTGTATGCATGCATATAAGCATAACAAATGGACACAAACACTAGGGGGGTGAGGGCATGTGCTGGGGGGTGGGGTGGGGGTGGCAGGGGAGAGGTCAATGGGGGAAAAACGAGACATATGTAATACTATATGTAATACTTTAAACAATAAAGAATAAAAGAAAAAGTTAATGGGCAGGCTAGGCCTGTGGGCTTGTATGGCTATAGAGGGTGAGCACCTGGGGGAGCCAAAAAGCCTACAGCACCTGGTATTCCCAGGCAGCCGCCCATTCCAAGATCAGCCGAGATCAGGCATGTTCAGGGTGGTACGGCCATACACACTGAGAGGAGCCTCCAGGAGCCATAAGAGCCTGTGCCCTGCCTCCAGGCCCCTCAGCCCTTGGCTGCCACTCTGAGCTGGTGCTCTCCCCCTCCCTGGGACCAGATCTCTCCCTGAGCCTTTCACCTGCTCCTTGGCCTATCTCCTGAGCTTCCAAAGGGTGCAGGAGGGCCCCTCCTTTGGGATAAGGATTCCCTGGGTAGCATGGAAGGGGGTGCCCTTCCCAAATGGGTAGGATGGAGCTCCCTAAGGATCACGGAAAGGTATCAACCAAATGGGAGATGATATTTGCAAACAACAGCTCCGACAATGGGTTAATATTCAAACTATATAAAGAACTCATACAACTCAATACCAAACAATCCAATTTAAAAAAATGGGCAGAGGACCTGAACAGACACTTCTCCCAAGAAGACATTCAAATGGCCAACAGATACATGAAAAGATGCTCAACTTCACTAGCTCTTAGGGAAATGCAAATCAAAACTACAATGAGATACCAGCTCATACCTGTTAGGATGGCTATTATCAACAAGACAAGAAATAACAAGTGTTAGAGAGGTTGTGGAGAAAAGGGAACCCTCATTCACTGCTGGTGGGAATGTAAACTGCTACAACCACTATGGAAAACAGTATGGTGCTTCCTCAAAAAACTTACAAATAGAGTTACCATATGATCCAGCCAATCTTCTGGGTATCTCCTGGAAAAACTTGAAAACATTTATTTGAAAAGTTATATGCACCTCTATGTTCATTGCAGCACTATTCACGGTGGCCAGTACATGGAACAACCAAAATGTCCTTCGATAGATGGTTAGATAAAGGAGATGTGGTTCATATATACTATGGAATACTACTGGGCCATAAGAAAAGATGAAATACTGCCATTTGTGACAACAAGGATGGACTTTGAGAATATTATGCTAAATGAAATAAGTCAGTCAGAAAAAGCTAAGAACCATGATTTCACTCATATGTAGGACATAAAACTGAAACACATAGACAGAAATAGTATGGCCATTACCAAAGGGAAGGTGGTGGTGGGTAGTAAAGTGTAAAGGAGGCCAAATATATGGTGACGGAAGATGATTTGACTTGGAGTAGTGTGCACACAATGCCATCTACAGATCATGTGTCATAGAAATGCACACTTGAAACCTATATAATCTTATTAACCAATGTCACCCCTATACGTTTAATAAAAATCTATAATAATAAAAGTGTAATATGCTAATTAGACCAGACGTCTTTCATTCCAGACAAAGTTGCTGTGGGGGTGGGGGGTGGGGGGCTTAGGCAGAGGTGGCTGAGGCCCCTGGCCACAGCGGTGGCTGGCGGGGGCTGGGGCCAAGGCTCTTGCATGAATTTCGTGCATTGGGCCTCTAGTAAATAAATAAAGGACTAGCAATCTGTGGGAATAAAATAAATTTTTAAAAAAGGTATGAATAAGAATCACCTGAGAAGAATGTTAAAATGTTTGTTCTTGGGCCTCCACCCAGAGAATTTGCTTTGAAAGTTCTCAGGTGAGGCCTTGAAATCTAAATTTTCAACAAGTATTCACTTTGAATGAAAAGAAATGTCATGAAAAAGAGAAATTAGAAAAAAGAAGAGCATACATTTTTATAAAATGTGAATAAGAAAAAATACCAGAAGGAAATCTTTTAAAATGCCTGGAATAGACAAGATAGCTGGATGGATTATGAATGATTTTTTTCTCCTTTATGTTTTGTTTCACAAAATGTTACATTTAAGTGGAAAATAAAAGCAATCCTCTCTCCCCCACATTTTTTATAGAAATAGAATAATCTAAACACCTTCTCACAAAGACCCGGCCCCACTCCCACCCTCCTCAGGCCCTGTCCCTCTCCTACCCTCTTGAGGCTCCTCAGCTTGGTCCATCTCCAGTTTGGTCAGCAGGCTCACAAACCACTCGAAAGACCGCTGGTCTCGGTTGATCCAGATGAAGTCCACCTAGAGAGAGGGGCCCTTCGGTTCTGAGGTGGGGCCTACCAAGTTCACAGCTCATGTCTGCTCCCCAAGGCCTGTATGATGACATGACCTGGCATGACTGGGGTACACATTATCATCCCCATTTAAGGAGGGGGAAGCTGAGGCTCTCAGAGGTGAGGAGCCTTGACCAGGCCACAGAGCAGCATGGAGCCAGAACCCAGGTTCCTAACTGTTGGGTCAGGATTTTCTTTAATAATCTACTGTTAAAGCAAGCAATGTACTGGGATCTTAAGCATAGGACAGCCAGAAAAACATTACTTATTTATTTATTTTAAAAAATCCTCACCCAAGGATATGTTTTTATTGATTTTTAGAGAGAGGGGAAGGAACAGAGGGAGAGAGAAACATCAGTCTGTTGCCTCCTGTAACACACAGTGACGGGGATCGAACCTGCAACCTAGGTATGTGCCCTGACTGAGAATGCCACCTTTTGGTGTATGGGATAATGCTCCAACCAACTGAGCCACACCGGCTAGGGCCACAGTACTTATTTTTAAAGAAATTCTTTCCTGGCCAGCATGGCTCAGTGGTTGAGCATTGACCTATGAACCAGGAGTTCACAGTTCGGTTCTAGGTCATGGCACATGTCCAGGTTTCGGGCTTGATTTTCAGGAAGGGGGCATGCAGGAGGCAGGTGGTCAATGAGTCTCTCTCATCACTGATGTTTCTATCTCCCTCTCCCTCTCCCTTCTTCTCTGAAATCAATAAAAATATATTTTTAAAAAAGAAATTCTTTGAAGTGGCCTAGTCAAAATAATAAATTTTGAAAAGGCAAATGTTTTCATTTTTAAAACCACCACCAGGTGATGGCTAGTAAGCATCATGGCTATAACGGGATCCAGACTGCCTCACTTTCAAGCTCCTTGGTCTTTAATGAGATGCTGTCCTCAGAACATCTCTCAGGGGTGAAGAGGGGTGATGGAAGTGGGGAGGCCTGGACACTTAGGAGGCTCCAGGAAATGCAGGGCACTGGGGGAAGTGTAGGGGCCAGCAGATCCCAGCAGGAGGGCCTGGCTCCTGTTCCGGATGGTCTCCCAGGGAGAGGGGCCCAGGCCTGCTGCGAGGGCCATGCTCACCTTGTGGAGCTTCATGTCTTCGTCCTGGATGCCCTCCATCCAGCAGTGCTGGCAGTTGGGGCAAATGTGCTTTCTCTTCTGGTACCTTAGGGGAGGCAGGAGCGGGGGTTTTGAATTTGTGATGAGTAGGAGGCTTTAGGACCTCAGAGTACAGTGCAGGGGACAGGGAAGGAGGATGGGGTGACAGAACCCACCCTATGAGAAAGGAGAGGGATGAGACCCCAAAAAAAGAGGCTGTATGAGCAGGGGAGGGGAAGAAAGAAAAGGGGAAAGGAGATACTGAAAGGAGAGAAGGGAGCGGGGAGGGGAAGAGAAGAGGGGAGGGCTCTCTCAGGACTCTGCTGCAGGCCACCCACCTGTACATGATGCTCTGCAGGATGGAAGCAAAGGGCGTGATGCCAATGCCCGCCCCGATGAGCACGGCATGCTCAGAGGCGAAGATCCTGCGGGTGGGGGTTCCGTAAGGGCCATCGATGTAGCACTGTGCACCGGAGAGGTTGGAGGGAAGAGAGAGGTGAGTGGGTGCGGGGAGAGCTGGACCCCAAGGCTTTAGGACTCCCTTTCTACACAGGCAGCTGTCTCCTGGCCTGTCCCAGGTCTAAGCTCTGTGCTCTGAGTTCACTTCTGGGCGAGCCCTAGAATCTCAGAATGCAGAGCTGATGGGAGCAGGGCTCCCCTAGCACCCCTGTGTGCCCCTGGGCCTGGAGGGTTTGGTTCCATCCTCTGGACATCTGGAAATCAGCCCAGGGAGAATGGAGGGCCTGGGGCAGGGGATCCCGGAGCCACTCACCTTGATGTTACAGAGTTGGTGGTTCTCAGGGGGCATCTCAGAGACCTGCGAGGAGTACAGCAGTGAGCTGTGGGTCTCTGGGAGTGGGCATGGCAGGTGTTTCTCAGAGGCTTCCGAGCGCTTGCCAGCCTGAGCGACTTCACTAAAAGGGCATTGCTTGTTCTGCCCCCACCATTCCAGGGAGCATGGCGCCCTTCTGGGAGAGAACATCAGTGGTGTTCTGGAAAATTCACTCACTCTTCAGCAACAGCCACAAAACTCCTGCATGTTAAGTTTGCTGATTTCTGGTGTGAATAGCGCTGTGATGGCTCCCACCAAGGTCTGCATTTAATAACTGGCTCTCAGAATTCCTGGGAACTTAACCATCAGCTCTTGCGGGTCATTACCAGTCAGCTTCAGGGTGTGACCAGACACATGTTCCACTCTGTCTCCAGCCCCTTCCTGTCACGTCTCTAGACAATTCCCTGCCCTTGAACGTTCCTTCACCTCAGCCCAGAACACCCTTTCCCCTGACCCAGCTGGCCAATTCCTGTGCATCCTTCAGTGTGCAGCTGCTGTGAAGTGGTCGCTCCTCCTTGAAGCTCTGCCCAGCTGACCCAGGCAGAAAGCCAGTGGCTGGCTGACCAGAGCCCCCTGGGTCAGGGAGCGGGCCTGCCTGACTCCTCGGGGCCTGAGCAACAGCCGGCAGACAGACTGGATTTGTTGAGGTCAAATTCTGGAGGTGAAGGAAGCAGACCCCCCAGCAGGCTACAGGGTCCTGCGCTAACTCCCTCTCTGACACCAGAAGGCAGAGTTAGGAGGGACCTTCACTCTCATCCAGGCCAACCCCTCATTTCACAGAACGGAAGCTTCGTCTGAGAGCGTACCAGTGACCCGCCCAGCCGCCCCCCACCAGCTGGGGCAGAGCCGAGTGTCCTGGGGCCTGGCCAGTGTTCTTCACATGGCACCTTTGTCTGAGGAGACGGACTGCTGCGTTCCCGATGTGTTGGATGTGAAGTACTTCTGGTGACTTTGGGAGATACACTGTGAGAGACCTAAACCTTTCTATGTTTTTTAATCCCTCTGATTGCAAAGAGAAAGCCCTACGTTATAATTTCTATGTCTTTAGCATTTACTAATCCCTCCTCTTTTTTTTTTCTTTTAACAAAGAGAGAGGAGAGAGAGAGGAGAGAGAGAGAGAGAGAGAGAATGGGCAGAGCAGTGGAGTGCAGCTTCAGGCTCTGAACCTTGGCAGGCAGAAACATCTGATAAGAGTCTAATAACATTGGTTTTCATTGTTTTTATTCTTAGAGCTACTGTCTATTTCTGGCAGAGGATATCAGTTTTAGGAGCGTCCTTTTTAAATACAAGTAAGTGTAAAGTAATGTTGGGACACAAAGGGAAATGTGAGGTAGGAAATATTATGGTGGGAAGTGAATCTGGCAAAAGTGATGAGGGTGGGAGGGAGACGACTGTGCAGAAACACCGGGAAATGTGAGGTCTTCCTGCAGGTGGCTGTCCTTAAGGCCCTCTCTTCCAAGTTCCAAGGACCCGCCACTCCGGGGGGACAAACTACTGGCTCCCCAGCCTCCAGCCCGGCTTCCTCAGCCCGACCACTCACCAGAACCCGGTTGCTGGTCGAGGCTCCGCACCGCGCCTGGGTCCCGGCCTGTGTCCCTGTGTGCCCCGGGCCTGCGCCCCCCTGCCACGGAGCTCCCTCGCATTTGTAGGATATCAGCTCCACACTGACGTCCTTGTTGGACACCACTGCTCCCTGTGCCACGGCCTTGGAATAAATGGGCTGGGATTGCAAATCCTTCTTGGTTTCAAAATGGGAATTGTTTATTATTTAAATCACAAAAGTAATACATTAGTTTTAAAGATTCAGATATTACAGAATGTTAACGAATAGAGTGAAAAGGGACCTGAATCAGGTAATATGACTTCTTTAAGCATTTTCTCTATGTCCTTCTAGACTTCCTCTCTCTCCACCACCCCCCTCTCTCTCACATACTCTCTTCTCTCTCTCTCTCTCTCTCTCTCTCTCTCTCTCTCTCTCTCTCTCTCTCTCTTACATAAATGGAACATATTGCTTTGTAATCTGGCTTTTCCACTTTATTATATCTTAACTAGGTTTCCATGCTTTCCAGTGCATATCTTTTTTTAGGGACCTATATTCCATTATAAGGGTGATGGGTAACTTATTTTGCTACTTTCCTATTGTGGAATTTTGATTATCCTTATTTCCTCATTATTGTTAACAACTACCATATACAAAATAGCACCTTTTCCATCTCTATCCTTTACTCCAGCGATTTTCAGCCCGTGTGCAGCAAGAATTTTTAAAATATGCAATACCTGAGTATTTAGTTAGGGGCACAGGCCTCTTTTCTCTTAGATTGCTGAATGAAAAAATGACAATAGCTAACACAACAATAGCAGTCAGATGTGAATGCCCTGTCTTGAACCATAAATATATAGATCATAGCCTAGCTGGTTTGTGAACTGAATGGTCCCGGGTTCAATTCCAGTCAAGAGCACATGCCTGGGTTGCGAGCTTGATCCCTAGTGTGGGGCGTGCAGGAGGCAGCAAATCAATGATTCACCCTCATCATTGATGTTTCTATCTCTCTCTGTCTTGCTTCCTCTCTGAATCAATAAAAATATATTTTAAAACAAATATATAGAACATATAATAGTGTTGCATTTTTTTAAAAATATATTTTATTGATTTTTTACAGAGAGGAAGGGAGAGGGATAGAGAGTTAGAAACATCGATCAGCTGCCTCCTGCACACCTCCTACTGGGGATGTGCCCGCAACCAAGGTACATGCCCTTGACCGGAATCAAACCTGGGAACTTTCAGTCGGCAGGCCGCCATTCTAACCACTGAGCCAAACCGGTTAGGGCATTATAGTATTGCATTTTATTAGTCATGTTCAATAATAAGGTTGCATCTGATTGGTTAATTCTTGATAACAGAAATTCTTATATACAAGTATAAACACCTGATTTTTTAAAAAGTTACTTTGGAGCAATGAGGGTAGGTAATTACTATTATTATTATTATTATTTTTTGTAAACCAATCAAAACTATACCTATTTTTGTCAGATCAGCAAAAAATACATTTTTTTAAAAAATATATTTTATTGATTTTTTACAGAGAGGAAGGGATAGGGATAGAGAGTTAGAAACATCGATGAGAGAGAAACATCGATCAGCCACCTCCTGCACACTCCCTACTGGGTATGTGCCCGCAACAAAGGTACATGCCCCTTGACCAGAATCAAACCTGGGACCCTTGAGTCTGCAGGCCGACGCTCTATCCACTGAGCCAAACCAGTTAGGGCATAATACATTTTTTGTGTGCCACAGCATTTTAGTAATTAGCTTATGTGTGACATGCTATGAAAAAGGTTGAAAATTGCTACTTTATCTTGATTTGTTTTCATAGCATTTATTATCACTTGACACTGTTTCTATTTTATTTGTTTATTGGCTGTCTCTTCAGAACATAAGCAGTGAATGTATCTGTCTTGCTCACTGATATGTCTCCAGCATCTAGTACAGTACTTAGGAAACAGTAGGTGCTATGCTCAATAAATGTTTGCTAAATGAATGAATGAATGAATGAATGAATGAACGAACAAGGTGCTTAAGGTATTCTTGTGCACCTGTCCAACTAGCTTTTTAGGATAAATCCCTAAAAATGGAATTGCTGGGCCAGTGGGTATAGATATTTAAAATGCTGCCACTTATGGCCAGACTGCCCGCCAAAAAGATTGTGCCGATGTATTTTTTGTCAGAGGTGTGTCAGGTCCCAGAGGAAACACAGCTTTTAACAATTCCCGGTGTGCCATAACACACCTAGCTTCAAAAGGCAGCTTCCTCCTTCAGGAAGTTTCCCCTGGTTAACAGTAGACAATGCTCTCTCATTTCTACCTGCCCCTCCATTTCCCAAAGCGTTGCTCTGGGCACCATTCCAGGAGGGCCCTCTGGTCTGACCCGGCAGGATTCCCCCTGGTTTCCCCTGGACTTCAAATACTTCCAGGGCCAGGCAGGGCAGGGCCAGGCCTGGGGGCTTCTCTTCTTTTGACCTTCCGCAGGGTTTGCAGCCTGGCGGTACAGCCCACTAAGTGTTCAGGCGCCCTCCGTCTCCTTCATCTATTCTTCCTCAGGTGCCGCTCTGATCTCTATGTATTCCTACCAAACCCCACCGAGCCTGTATGCACCCCAGGCACTGGCAACCCAGAAGGCTTGTGGATTTTATCCAGGTTCAAAAAACAACACTGATGCCCTAGCCAGTTTGGCTCAGTGGATAGAGCGTCAGTCAGCCTGTGGACTGAAGGGTCCCAGGGTCAATTCTGGCCAAGGTCACATGCCTGGGTTGCGGGCTCGATCCCCAGTAGGGCATGCAGGAGGCAGCTAATCAATGATTCTCTTATCATTGATGTTTCTATCTCTCTCTCCCTCTTCCTTCCTCTCTGAAATCAATAAAGAAATATATTAAAATAAAAAACAAAACAAAAAAAATGAAAACAACGCTGATGCTAATGTGGGTGGTGTTGATGGTGATGATGAATGGTCCATCTGGACCATGCTGCCCAGGTCACTCAATACTTTACAGGCATTCATTCCACTGGCCCTTTAAAAGAACCATGTGAGAAAGGGAAGTCAATTCGTAAGTGAACAACCTAGGACTCAGCAAGGTTAAAGGATGAGCCCATGGCCATACAGTTAGCAAGTGCTGGAGCAGAGACGTAGAGGTGAGTTTTTCTGATCTCAGTTTTCCCTCTCTTTTCATTGTCCCCCACCTTTTAATGGAGGGCACAGACTGGGGAGGGCTGGGGGGATCAAGATTTGAGAAGGCTCTTAGACCACACAATGCTGAGCTGCCTTGGTCCTCACACTGCCTCTCGGCCAGTGTGCACACTGCTTCTCAACCGGGCAGAAGGCAACTTGGTCCCCATGGGTTGGCCTCCATGGTGGACCCTTCCTTCCCCATAGCGCCTACCTGTGGCCTCCTCTGGCTCCTTCTCATTCTCAAACTCCTCGACAGTCTCTTGGCGTCACAGTCCACTGGGTCTGATGCCTTGAAGGACTCATAGAGCCTGTTTGTCCACTGGCCTTCTGAGCGGATGTGTAGCCAGATGGTGTCTGAACAAGAGATGCGGAGAGAGGATCAATGCTGGAATCCAGCGAGGAGCAGGCCCGGCTCACCTGAGAAATTGGGGCTGGGTGTCCGCTGCTCAAGTCCTGGGTTGAATGTCCTTCCTCAGATCTAAACTAGAGCCACAGACATAGGACATGGAGATCTGATCTCCCCCTTGCAAATTTTCTCAATGAAGTCAATCTAAGCCTACACAGTAAAGGCTCCGTCTCCTCTGCCAAGGCAGGGGTCAGAGCTGCCCTGAGCACACCAGGAGCTCCCTGGGGTGGAGTCCCTGCCTCCTCCATCAGGCCAGGGTCTCACTAAGGTGGGGACCATCTCCCTCCCACATTCAGCCAGGTGCCTGTCAATGGCTCTGCCCATAGCAGGTGTTTAACTGGTGGTGGGACCAATGATTTTAATTGCATCTTGAGCCTGGGATGTAGCAGGTGCTTTCTAAGGTTCTCTGTTGAGTGGATGACTGGCAGAAAGGTAGTGGGGTGGCCACCCTTCTGCTGAGGGGCACCAGAGAGAATCCACAGCATTAGACTGAGGAGGCCCCTACGAGACCTCCTTTTTCTATTCTTTTAACCCAGGGACTGTTTGGGCAGCTCTGTGAAGGCAGTGGATAGACTCCTCACAGTAAGGTTCTTAAATACATAAAGTAACATACGTAGGCATTACAAATGAAACCAGTTATGATGAGAAAGTTATCAAAATTTTTTTAAAAAAATACCAAATGTGTGATTTAGGAATGGATGCGCTTCTTTGTTAACACATGAAATAACTCCCGCTGGGGAGTTGCATGGCCACTGAAATCTGAAGTAATGATGAGGTATCAGCCACAATTGCCGTGTGATATAAAGGAATCTATGGCTTTTATTTAGAAAAAGTCACAGGTATTATTAACACTATTGTGGGTTATCTGCATTCCTAAATGAAGAAAAGGCTACATTTCAATTAGTGAAAATAAAGATGTCACTCCCCACCCCCCACCCCTTCCAAGTTCACAGATAAACTGGTTCAACCCTGTATTTACAGAGGCCTCACAGCTTTGTGAGGAGTGACCTGCAAAGTCAGGACTGGAGCTCAGGTCCTCAGACACCTCCTCCCATGCTCCTCTCTCAGGCTTCCTCCCCCTTCAGGCTATAAGTGCGTGTGTGTGTGCGTGTGCATGGTGGGGGGAGGGGGGGTGTTAGCTATGCCTCTCTACACAAATGCATCCTGAAGTGCCTCACACAGTGACTCACACGTAGGAGGCCCCCCTAAATGTTAGTTGCATTAAAACAGCCACAGCTGCCAACCTGAGTCCCACTCCTGATTTCTGTAAACAGCTTCGTAAACAAAGCCAGAGTATTTTCCAGCTCCCATGAGGACTCAGCTCACTGCAGGAGACTCACAGCCCAAGAGAGAGGTGGATTCCACGCTGAGACCCTGAAGAAGCTCCTTTAAGAACTGGTCAAATAAATGACCCATCAACATAATAAACATAGTCATTATAACCAGAGTAGTAGCGATAAACTGAAATACTATGCAGCCACGAAAAGGAAATGTTCTTTTTGAAAAACTGGCATGCAGAGATTTTCATGACACACTATTCACTGAGGAAAAGTTGGCTGCAAAACAGTGGGAACAGTGTGATTCCACATACGCAAAGTTGTCCCTGCATCTGATTATCCATGTAGATGTACCGGCTGGAAGGCTGTTCACCAAAAGATTGACAATACTTTTCTTTAAATGGAATTATTTGAGGGATTTTAATTTTTTAACTATGATATTTTATTTCTATTTACTGATTTGAGAGAGAGAGAGGAAGGGGGAGAGAGAGAAGAAATGGGGAAGGGTGAGGGAGAAACATTGACTCGTTCCATTTACTTTTATGCATTCATTGGTTGCTTCTTGTATGTGCCCTAACCAGAGGCTCTGACCCACAACCTTGGTGTATTGGTATGACATTCTAACCAACTGAGCTACCCAGCCAGGGCCTTTAGTTTTCTTCTGTACAGATTTCTATATTGTCTGAATTTTCTGAGAGCATATATCTTCTTTAGAAAACAGAAAAGGGAAGAAAAATAGAAAGAAAATAACGCACCCTCTTCAACCTCCATCCCTGTCTTCATCCCATTCTACATCCAGGCCACCAATCAAGTCATTCAAGGGGGGGTTGCTGAGCAGCCTCTTGTGGGGGGAACCCTGGCCTTGAATCTGCACCCTGAGCTCTGGGGCTGGGTCCTGTGGGCTCTGGTGAGGAGGCGTCCTAAGTGAAGCTAAATCTTCTCGTAGGGATGAGTCAGAGAACCCCTTTACCCCTCATGAAGCCAAGCAAGCGTCTCAGTGTAACAGGCCACGCAAGGCCTGTCCTGTCAGAAGCACCACTTGAGGTGGGAAGGCCAATCTCTGGCCTGGCAGGAGGGCAGAGGTCTGAGTGCTGGCTCCTACAACAGCCCAGGACCAGAAGGAAGGCACACGCATGGCGGGGGAGGGGGGAGGTCCAAGAACAGCTGGGTGAAGGAAGGGCCAGCTGAACGGTCCTATGGGTGCTGGGGACCCGCAGAGAAATGGAGTAGTGCAGGGCTGGGGCAAAGGGTGTGAGGGAGTCTGCTGCCTGGGGTCCACCGGCTCATGCCCACAGGGAGTGGGGAAGCCTGGCTTCTTGGCACAGCCCCCTGGTACCCCTTCCTGTGAGCTGGCTGCTTCTCTGCTGAAGACCTTCGTGGGCTCCCACCTGCTGGGCCATCCAGCTTCCAGCTCTGCATTCAAAGGCCTCCTTGGTCCCACCCGGCTCTAACGGGCTTTGCCAGCCACACTGTCTGCCTTTCATCCCTCTCTGACCCTTGCTCCTGTGCCCCTATTCTCTCTCTCTGTGTGTCCCTCCCTTCTTTCCTCCCTACCCCTCCCCGACCCTTAGCTCTAACAACATCAGATGCTCCATGTTTCTAGGTTTTCATGCTTTTGCCTATGCTTCTCCCCTCTGCCTCCCACCCATCTCCTTCCCTGTCTACTAAACTCCTACTAACCTTTCAAAGCTCAGCTCAAGTGCCACATGCCTGCGAAGCCTTCACTACTTATCCCATCATGTCAGGCCCGCCCCTGTGAGCTGCGCAGTAGCTGGGACAGCCCTGGCCAGGCCATTCACCGTGTCTACCCATCCGCCTCCTTGTTTCACAGGGAGCTTTTGGAGATGGACTTTGCGCGCCTGGTTTTGTTTACCTCCGTGTGACTGGTTTCCAGGCTGCGCTTGGTGCACAGTGGAACTCCGTAAACATCTGAACGATGGGAGGACCTGGCGTACCTTTCTGCTCCGGAGCACTGCTGATGGTGAAGGGGTGCCACTCGTAGCGCGCGATGGTGGGGATGTTCAGATACAAGTAGTCGCCAGGCCTGTAGTTGAAAAGAGGGGGCCTCTTGATGAGGAGATGAGTCACCTGGGGAAAGAAGATTAGCATCATTCCTCTGCCATAAATCAGAACTATGGCAGGTGCCCTCTTTATTCTGTATGTTAGATGGGCGCATGTCACATGTGGTTCTTGAGGTGTCCTGAGACCTTTCTGTGCCTATGAGTGGGGGCCACCCCTGCAGCACATCCGTTAACCAGGGACGGGCAACTATCAAAGAAGGGAGGAGTCAGGCTGTGTCTGAAGTGGGTTCATGGCTTGATTCTACTTCTTATGGTGTAAATGCTGCTTTTTAGTGGCCTCCTCCTCCGTGAAGCCCTCCCTGACTGTTCTAGCCTCTTTCTTGGAACTCCTGTAGCACTTGGCCAGCATTTCAACCTTTGGGATAATAACACCATCCTGGATAATAGCGTCAGTTTACTGAGCACTTTCCTGTGTGCCAGAGCTCTAAGGAGCACTTCAAGTGTTCTCTCTAGTCCTCACAGTAACGTGTCGTACTTTCTCCACGTTCTGGATGGAAAGCTGAGGTACAAAGAGGTTAAATAGCTTGCTCAAGGCCATCAGCCAGGAAACCATGGCATTTGAATCCAATAATTACTGTCTGATGCCAGAACCAGGACATAAACCACAGCCTCATTATTTAACCTCCACATCCTCACACTTAAGTTGTCCAGAGCCCTGCCCACCCTAAACTGCCTTCCCTTTCTCCGTAAATGGCCCGAGTTACTCAGACACCTGGGAGATGTCCTAGCCTCCTTTCTCTCTCTACCCTGAAATGCATCTAGTTGCCTTTTGAGTCCTTCTGTGATATGCCCCCTCCTCATCCCACAGTCACTGCCCCAGTTCAGGGTCAAGGCCCTGATGAGCTCTTATCTGCATTTGTGCAACAAGTTCCCAAATAGTCCCCTACAAGCCACCTTCCACAGAGCAACTAAAAAATTTAGCTGGAACAGATATCAGCTTAATACCACACTCTCTTCCCCACCCTGCTCAGGGATTCCCTGGGGCCTGCAGAGGGAGGCTGCATTCACCATAGGCCCTGCCCACCCCTTCAGCAATGCCCTTCCATGTACTGTCAATCCTACAAACTCCTACTCGTCTCTCAAAGCCCTGATATAGCATCTCCTCCCTCATTCTGAAGTCTTCTCTGGCCTCTCAGAGACAAAGAGTTTGATCCCTCCTGGAACTATACTTCTCTTACCAACACAGCCCTGCACTATAAAGAAAGGACCGATCCTCTACTAGCCTCGGGAGCCGTGGAGAGCATGACAGTGCCTGAGCCTTTTCTGTGTCTGTCACCTAGCACAGGGCCTCCACCTCATAGCCATTCACTATATGGTAACTGAGCATGTTCTTTGCAGACCTGGCTTTTAGTGGTAGCCTGTCATTCCCCTCCTATAGTGTCACTCCTAAAGGGCTGGACTGGGTCTTGCACTTTGCTTGTCTCCTCCACTGGACTGGGGCTCCCTTTCTCCTTGGAGACCAAATAGGATAACCAGCTGCTGTGCCCTACCACCATCTGCATCTCCCCGTGGCCCCCCAGGCCCTCTTTGCACCTTGGAGGGGAGCAGATTGACTTCCACGATGCTCAGGGCTGCCATGCGGGACACCGCCAGCCCGACGGCCTTCTCCAGGAACAACAAGATGCCGGGGACCAGCAGCCACTTCCAGAAGTTGGGCCCATGCAGGATGAGCAGGAGCCACATGGGAAGGTAGGACAGGTGGGTCCAGTAGAACACCTGTGGGGGTGGGAGGCATAAGCCGCTAGAGTTCAAGGCAAGGCCAGGGCTCAGGCCCATCCTCAAAGCCAGGATGGTGCCCAGAGTCTTGGCCATACACACCCTCTCCTGGGAACTGGACTGGGTAAGAGGCTGGGAAGCTTCCTCGCTTCTTTGTTCTGGGGGCTTGGCCCACGGAGCCTGTAAGGGAAGTTTCCTGGTGCCAGCAGGCAAACATCTGAAACATCCTCCTGGGGGTGCTCTGGGCAGAGTGGAGCACCCCCAAAGGCCTCGTAGCACCGATGTCCCATCACACGGACCCTCTCTCCAGGGAAAGAAAGGCAAGACAACAATGGTTTTCTGGGAACGGAAAAGAAAAAGGCTGAGGACTGAGTTTTAATACGCACTCTGCTACTCTCATGGGACATCGGCTTAGTACATGACATTTCTGAGCTTTAGATTCCTCATTGTTAAATGAGGATGCTGATTCCTACTTCAAAGGGCTGTTGCTGGCCCAGAGTAGGTGCTCTGTATGCGTCTATTTCTGATGTGATCAGGTCAGTCCAGGGACAGCCAGTGTCTCCAAACTAAATCCTCTGTGACCTCCTGTGTCTTCAGGAGGTTAGAGAGAGGGAAGCAAAGATAAAACTAACATTTTGGAGCACTTCTGTTCCAGGTAGGTAGTTACTGGCTTCACATACATTATCTCATTTAATTACTAAAATAACATCAAAAGTAGAAGATTATAGCTTTATTTTGCAGATGAGGAAGCTGAGTGACCTGTAAATCGAGGGGTGGGGATTAGAACCCTGGGGGCCTGTGTTCCTTCACCTCCCTATGCCATCTTGAGCCCAGTTTAATCAAACTAGGGGATGAGCCAGAGAAAAGGCAGAATCTTCTAGAGCAGTGGTTCTCAACCTTGGCTGCACATTAGAATCACCTGGGAATCTTTTTAAAATCCTGATTTCTGGGCCTCATCATCCGGAAATTCTGTTTCTTTGTGACCCCACCCCATAACAAAGAAACAGAATTGCCGGAGTATGAGGCCCAGAAATCAGGATTTTAAAAAGATTCCCAGGTGATTCTAATGTGCAGCCAAGATTGAGAACCACTGTTCTAGAGCAAAACACTTGCACTTGGCAGACATTAACAACAGCCCAATGGCAGAACCCAAATCACATGCACATAATATGCATACTAGCCTGGGACCTTCATGGGCTCTGGGAGTACATTAGAGGGGGCACGGCATGAAATGAGATGGGAGCCCAGCCTGGGAGAGGCAAAGGGGCAAGGGCTGGGCACCTCAAAGTGGCCACTCCTGCGGATGCAGGAGCTGGAGCAGGCGAACATGAGGAGCAGCAGCAAGAGGAGAGCCACGCCGGTCGGGGAGGCCAAGCCATGGACCCAGCCAATGCCAGGCCTCGTGGTGAGCAGCAGTTCCCAAAACTGGAAGGGGCTGGACTCAGACTGGGCCTGGAGCACTGGAGACAAACACAAGAAAAGCTCTTCCCACTCCACTTTCCTTTGTGGTCCCCATTTTTCCCCACCAGATCCCCATGAGGGCGGGGACTTTTGTCCAGAGTGCTGGCTTATCGGGGGCACCACTTCTCCACTCATTAGGCAGGCAGGACACACAGGGACTGGATAACTGAGTGGTTGTGAAAGGCTCAGGTCCCACCATCCCCCCTGCCCCAGGCCACTCACCAAAGTTCACAACGTGGGCCACAGTGTGCACAAGGGAGAGCCCGGCCACCACATAGCCCATAAGCTGGTGAAACTGTATGTTCTGGTCCAGGGGCAGGACCTGAGCCAGCCACGTGGCCCGCAGCCACGTGAGGCAGCGCCTAAGCATCAGCACCTGCAGGACAAAGGGGCCGAGATCCCCACCTGACTCTCGCTCTGCCCTGTCCATCCTTCCCCAGCAGCGGTCTCTCTGCCTCCCTCTGAGCTAGCTATGCTTCCTGAAGGGCCCCATCGCCACCTCCACCCCCAAGCTTTCGCTGCTCTCCTGCGTCCACAGCCGGGGTCTCCGAAGTAGGGTCTCCGGAATGGGGGTGGGAAGAGAAAATGTTATAGAATGCCTGCTGGTATTGCTTCTATCTAAACACACGAGAAGCACTAACACTTAATACCTGGATTGTCACGATGCCCTATTTATCCTGTTATGTTAGATGGGCACACGTCACATGTGGTTCTTGAGGTGTCCTGGGAAAGACCTGGCTTTCCGAGGGGCACCTGACGGGGCTCCCTCACTTGCTCATTTGCTTTCAATGCAATTACCGGACACAGATATGTGGACTTGCAGATTACATTGTCCGGTTTTAACGTAAACTAACCACGCCTCACAGAAGTGGCAAGTAGCTTAAAAAGATTCACAGCAAAGAAAGTGAAGATTGAAAACAGTGTTCATAATGCAATAGCTGAGAAAATAAGCCATGTGCCTCCCACTCCTGGAATGAACTCTTTGTAGGCAGTTATGAGGTTAAAAATACAAGCCACTCTTAAGAAGCTGATATGATCAAGAAGAGTGTTTGAACTAGAGATGTACATCCCTGACCATTAAAAACGAACCTTGCCTTACAGCTATATTGTGGTATAAGTCGATTGGCTAATGATAATAGGGCATGCATATAATTATAAGTAAATACACATGTATTGGGCTGTTGGAAGGGTCTTCTGTTTTGTTTTAATGGTAGGAGTAGGCAAAAATGCTTGGTGACCAAATTCCCTGGCCCAGAGGGTTCATTACATCGACTCCTTAGCCTGGCAAGCAAGGCCTCTTGAACGGTTCTCTCTGGTGGGAGCCCTGCCCAGGAGCCAGTCCCACCTCCTCCAGATCCACTATAGTTTTGTTGTGCCCATCCAATGGAAAATGCTTAGCACCCTGATGGGTACCCAGTAAAGGGCACAAAAATGCCAGCTATGTTATTTATGTGCTGTGTGACTATGGACAAGTCCCTGCCCCTCTCTGGGCTTCAGGCTCCACCACTGAGTAATGACCCTGATTTCAAAGGTGCCATCCTGCCCTGGCACTCTATGTCCACCGTGTGGGTTGTCTATGAGGAGCCTACATCGGTGCCCCTGCCCGCTTCCCTGCATTGTACCCTCGGATTCCTACCGCGATGAAGCTGCAGTCGAAGTTGAGGCACTGGCCGCAGCCCTTGGCCACCATGATGCTGATGCCGAGGGCCCGGTGTGCACTAGCTGCCAGGGCAAAGAGCAGCACATGGAGGCCCGCGTAGGCGGCCAGGCAGAGTAGCTGGCTGCGGTGATTGTGCCAGTAGGCCGAGGTCAGTGGGCGAGGACGGGGTGGGTGCTGTTTGGTGGCAGGGGGCTTCAGCCAGTGGGCAGCACTGCAAGAGAGGGGCTCCACTCAGAAGGACGAAGTCGTGCAGGCTGGGGAGGGAGGAATCCACCGGGGTTGTGATGGGGACCCCGGGTTCTGAACCTAGAGACCCCACTCCCGCTGCAGCCCACCTACTCTCTGGAGCCTGGCGACAAGCAAGCTTCCTTTTACTGTAAGAAACACAGGCGACTGCTTTGGGACACACAGCAAGGTGGAGCTGGGATGGAGCTTCGCTCTGTCTGATGCCACATCTGTGACTATGTTTATTATCTCTCCTTACTTCCCAATTGAAAAAAAGAAAACCCAGCAATTGAAAAGGATGGAAGACTCTGAGATGTGCTGTAGTAAATAACCCACAAAAAAGTTAATACACAAAAAGAATAAACTAAAAACGGGCACAATTTATTCAGAGCTTGGGACCAACTTGGGTCTACACCAGACGTATATTATTTCTTCACAGACCTTATTACATTTCTGCTTCTCTACTTTATGTGTTTATTAGTATACATGACGTTCTCTCCCTCTGGGATGCAGCCCAGCAGGGCACTGCCTTTTCCCAGAACAGTGTCTGGTACATAGTAGCTGTTCAACCAAGTTGAATACCTGACTGCCTTTGCTAATCACTTGTGTGGTCCTAGGCATGTTACTTCAGGTGAAATACCTTTAATTTTTTTTTTTTTGTAACTTTAATCTTTTTACAACTTTAATTTCCTTTTACAAATATACCAGTGCTATAAAATGCACTGGTATATTTGTAATAATGCCCAGCACTCAGTAGGTGCTTACTTCTGTGAGTAGATTCTGAAGAGACACAGTAGAAAATGGAAGCATGACTACAGCTGTCCCCTGCGGGAAAAGTGGGCAGAACTGGGCTAAGCGAGATGGGTCGGGGCTGACCTAGGGTGGGTCGGGACTGACCTGGGATGGGGCGGGGCTGACCTGGGGCGGGGCGGGGCTGACCTGGGGCGGGGCGGGGCTGACCTGGGGTGGACGGGGCTGACCCAAGGCAGCGGAGGCGGGACTGAGGAATCGCTGGTGAGTGAGTTCAGGCCGCTCTTCGCTCCCGGAGTCTAAACCGGACACATGCAGTGCCCACGCCGGAGAAAGGCTGTGCGTACCTGATGGTCAGGTTCTCCATGACGCCGGGGAAGTGCTGCAGCTCATCTCGGAGCTCCTCAAAGGTGATGTCGCCGCTGCAGTCCTTGTCCGCAGACTCGAAGAGCGCCAGCGTCAGCTGGTCCAGCTTCTCCTCCGACAGCGAGATGGCGCTCTCCAGCAGGCAGGACTGCAGCACGGTGCGCAGCTCGTCGGCATCGATGGAGCCATTGCCTGTCCCAGGAGGGGATGACGCCAAGTCGGGGGCCCGCGCCCGGACCCCACTCTGTACCTGCAGACACCTCTGCCCTGCTCAGTCATTGCATAGAGTAGTGAACTTTTCCTGCTCGCCTACCTCAGTCTTCCTCCAACCAATTTCCTTTCGGGGTACAGGCCAGACAGTCAAAGGACATGTGTCACCTCGGCTCACAAACCCTCCATGGCTTCCTATTGCCAAGCTCAACAGAGACAAACCCCTCCCCCAGCATGGAGAAGCTTTGGCCTCGGTGCCTGCCTGGCTGAAGAATCTGCAGCCGCCTCGTTAAGTATCACTCGATGACCAAGACCAACTGTCCAGAAGATACACTCACTTGCTTAATCTATAAGAAGCTACATGCCCAGAGTCTCAATTATCCACGGGCAAACTGTGTATGAGGTGGTGGTGAGGGGGGAGTTCCCTGTTGTGCCCTAACTTGCAGCAGGCTCTGCTCAACCATGTTGTCCTGAGAGGCCACAGCATGTGGACTTACGTGAACATGAGTGGCTAAAAGTGATGTGAAAAGGAAGCCAAAACTATCAACTGAGATGAGTATTTAGAGCATTTTTTTTCCATATGTATTTTCATTCTTCAGAAACAGCAAGACCCTTGATTGCTGATTTCTTGGCCTGCTTTGGATACAGACACACATGTAGCAACAAGCTCTGTCCCTTACTATCTGAGTGATGGTGAGCTGTTTAAGACCTTTACAGTAGTGAATGCTATTTTGCTCATCTTGGAAATGGGGATAATAAATCCTCCTTTTCAGAATTAATTCTCTTCAAGGATGAGAGATAATTAACTATAAAGCACTTAACACAGTAAAAGAAGGTGGTTGCATATAAATGGAAAGTCTTATTGGCTTGGTGATCATCATTTGGGCCAAAGCCAAAGTCTGTAATCACATTACAGAGCAGAGTCTAACATATCACTCTCCAGCCGCACCTCCTGTCCTCAGCTTTCCTAGTCAAGAGCCACTGTGCAACAGGTTTCAGACTACATCCAGAGCACCAGTCCCTCCCCTGCCCCTTCACACCCGCTCCTTCACCCAGCTCTATTCTCTCCTTGGGCATTTGCAAATCCAGAGGCTATCCTCCTTCACAATTCTCATGCACACACTCTTCTTCCTCATCCCTCTGTCCTATTCCACTGACCCTAAGAATATCCCATCCCTGGGTGAATCCAACCACCTGTTTTCTTCCTTCCTGTACCAGGGCAGCTAAGTGAACATTGCTGAAGACAATCACCCGGGAAGGCAGGAATTGTTTGATCCCCAGCCATAACAAGGCCTGCAACTTGCCCACAGTCCTCTCCTGCACCTCTCGTAAGACCACGCTCCCTCTGTCTGCAAAGACCACTTCTCACCGCCGTGCCCATCCAATCAATCCCTCCCTGGCTCTCAGTGAAAACTTGGGCCACTGGAAGAGAATGCCCTCTAGCTCTTTCTGTAAAACTACAAGCCTCCTTACACCTGCTCTGCCCTCGGTCTTCCTCCCCACCTCTCTCTGCAAGAGACCTTGAGTATGATGTAGGTCTGTGTTCTTCCTGTTACAAGCCAACCTCTCCATCCTCAAGTCTTTGGAAAATCCCCAGGTATGAGCACAGCTTGGTGGTCAGAAAGCAGTCAGTAAAGAGGGCCCTGTGATGACTGGAGTGGGGTCTGAGGAAGATGCCCAGGAAGCAGCGTGGTCAACTGCCCATGGAGTGGGCAGGCCAGTCAACTTCGGAGTGGGTTCCAGGAATGAGGTCTGGCTAGATTGAGTCAGGTGGGCATGGGAGCTAGAGAAACCCCACAGGCCAGAGAACCTTGCCCAGTAGCAGATTTGTAGGTATGTTGAGCTTTACAGGCTGGAAATCTAGCCCTGTGACTACCCTGCTCAGCACTGTTTGATGGTTTCCCATTACTCATTCTACTGAGACCCCAAAACACGGCCCCCAGGGCCTGCACAGTATGACCTCACCCACCATTCCAGTCTCATTGGATGCTTCTTTCCCATTCCAGTTTCCTTTGCCCTGATGATTCCAGGCCTTCAGAAGCCCTTTAGGTTACAAAGTCACCAAATATGTAAAAACCAGGATGTTCATTTATAATGCCGCCCACAAAAAGAAGGGGGGAAGACAATTTCAATAATAGGGTTTGAATAAATAATAATAAATAACAGAGTGTATCCTATGCTAGGTACTGTTAGCTAAGTTAACTAATTTAATCCTCAGATCAACTTCATGAAATGTATTATTATTATCATTATTCTCATGTGATAGGTGAAGAAATTGAGGCATAGAGAAGTGAAGTAACTTGCTCAAGGTCAAATTATTGGTGGAGCTGAGATTTGAACCTAAGTAATCTGGCCTCAGAGTCAGAGATCTTAACTATGTACTGGGCTATGCTATATGGAACACAGGACCACATATGTACAGTGGCATATGACACAGCCACTTAAAATGATGCTATCACTACATTGAGTTACCACTTCACACTCACCAGGATGGCTATTATAAATGAAAATAAAAAATGCTGGCAAGGCTGTGAAGAAATTAGAATCCTTGTGCTAGTGGGTATGTAAAATGGTGCAACTGCTATGGATAAGAGTATGGTTCCTCAAAAAATTAAAAATAGGATTTCCTTATGATCCAGCAATTCCATCTCTGGGTATATGCCAAAAGAATTGAAATTGGAATGTCAAAGAGATATTTGTACACTCATGTTCATTGCAGCATTGTTCACAATATTTGAGAGGTAAAAACAACTCAAGAAACCATTGATGGATGAATGAATAAACAAAGTGTGGTATATACAGACAATAGAATATTGTTTAGTTTTTTTAAAAAATGAACTCTTGTCACCTAGTACATGGATAAACCTTGAAGTCATGATACTAAATGAAATAAGCCAATCACAAAAGGGCAAATATTATGTGATTCCACTTATATGAGATACCTAGAATAGTCAAATTTTTAAAGACAGAAAGTAGAATGGTGGTTGCCAAGGATGAGGGCAGGTGGAGGGAGAGGATGGGAGTTAGTGTTTAATGGGTCCAGGGTTTCAGTTGGGAAAAATTAAAAGTTCTGGAGATGGATGGTGGCGATGCTTGCCCAACTACGTGAATATACTTAATGCTGCTGAATTGTACACTTAAAATGGTTAAAGTGATAAATTTAATGTTATGCATATTTACTACAATGAAAAATGATGTTATAAAACAATATAGTCTCACATGAACCAAATGTTCATATTGTTAAATAGTGATAAAAGGTAGCATGTATAGTATAATCCTATCTATTTAAAAATGTGTGTGTGCGTGTGTGTGTGTGTGTGTGTGATCAGTTAGAAGACAGTATAGAAAAATGTTCTGGGTAATTTTTGCTTTTTTTCTTTAAACTATTTTGTACTATATCAGGCTTGTGTTATTATTGTTACAAGAAAAAAGTAACAAAGATTTTTTTTTTTCCAATCAGAGAAAAAGACAAAGGACAACTCTGGTCTCAGGTGAGTTGAATCAAGGGCATTTGTCTCCTGGGCCAGTCTCCCCTTCTCTCCACCCACAAAAAGGGACCAGACAGAACGATAGGGGAGGGGGACCCACAGAGGGAGAACCATCAGCCTCGCCTGGAGAAAACAGCCCTGTGTTGGGCACAGCACTGAGATGGGCTGATTCCCGCCCCGCCCTCCCCCTCCCCCCCCCCGCCTCCCTCCATGGAGTCCCCCTGACCCCTACAAAGAGCCCTTACCATCGATGTCATACACCTGGAAGAGGAATTTGAGTTTGTCCATGGGGTTGCCGTGGATGAGCAGGGTCAGTGCCTCTTGCAGCTCCTGCAGGGTGATGGTGCCACTTCCATCCGAGTCAAACAGGGCAAAGAACCGCTCAGCAAAGAAGGACTGTGGCCATAGAAGGGCAGAGACAGACACAAGTGTGGCAAGTGTGGCTGCAGGGCCTGGGCTTTGAATTCATTCACCGTGTGTGTGTGTGTGTGTGTGTGTGTGTGTGTGTGTGTGTGTGTGTGTGTTTGTACACCTTGGGGTGATGGGATTCAGTCAGGACCCAGTTTATATCTGCCCATGAGGCCACACCAGGGTGCAGTGTCCATGGCCCATCCTGCCTGCTGAGAGCAAGGTTGGGCTCTAGTGGACGAACTGTTTGGAGCCCTACAGCAAGGATGACCTTGTGTATGGGGCTCAGGCCCCCTTCTAGCCTCTGGGACTGGTCATTTGTGTAGGCTCTCTGCCATCACCCCCATCAGCCTTGCAGTCCAGACCTCTGGTGTCTTCTTACTTCACATAGGGAAAGGGTCAAATTAGGATCCTCCTACAGGCTCCCCTGGGTCCTCCCCATCCCCTTTGGGGTCACCACCAGGGATAAGTGAACCCAGGAAGAACTTATAGAGTAGATGTCACCTGCCTTTTCCTTTGCTTGTTTTGGCTGCCTATGGCCTACACTTAAGGATTGTTCTTAAGTGCCAATTCACTCCATCCATCCATCCATCCATCCATCCATCCATCCATCCACCCACCCACCCACCCTTCCATCCATCCATCCAAAAATCATGTCCTGCATAGCCCCTGCTTGCCAGGCCTGGTGTTAGACACTGGGAAAGACAGGTATTAAGAAGACCTGGGCTGGATCAGTGTCCCAGCTACCAGTATGCTATGCTCTGGATGCTTCCCTCAAGGCAGGGAGAGAAGCCTGCAGCGCTCCTGTTTCTGACCTAAAGAAACTATGAGTTCACATGAAGTCAGCTATGAACAGTCAAGCCTGCCTTGGCTTTATTGGTACTCTTTCCCCCCTGGATCCATTGAGTAATGCCTTATCACTCTCTACCTTCCTGAATGGCCTTTATCTTAGTACATTTTACAGCCTCCTGTTATCATGGTAATGATATTGTTAGGCAGAAAGTCTTTTTTTTCTTCCCCATAATTACAATGGACGGAGGCAGAGCATTTAGAGTTCTCTGCAGTATCCCAGGTACCAGCAAGTGAGGAACCTTCTGATCCAAAAAGGGGCATTCAAATGCTCATTGGCTCCCCCTTATCAAGGACATAGGCCATCATCTGAATGCTAGCCCAGAGGACAATTGAGGAGAAGTTGGCATTTGCAGGCTCAGTCCTGCTGTTTTCTCTGCTAGTGTCACCATTGTTTGTCAGGTATGCAGGTTGTTATGGGGATGGGCAGAGGACCCCCAAAATTGAAGGAAGACTGAGAATGATGTGGCAGTGGGAGAAGCTCATTTCTTAGAAGGAGGCTTACATCATAACATCAACTTTCCCCCACACTCTGCTCAGAAGTGAAGCCTCAAGCCCAGAGAACCCAGAGGGGACCTTTCCCTCCTTGTGAGGCACTGTGTCCTGGGAACCAGATTGTCTTCCTCTGTAAACACAGTCCCCACTTCTGGAGTGGACACTTGCCTCTTTGACATTCAGGGCTGTTTTGAATTCTTGCAGGTTGATCTCCCGGTCTTCTCCGGCAATGGTCTCAAACTGGTGTGTCACCCACTGAAGCCACTTAGCATCCTCCTTGGCACTCATGATACTGAGAGACAAAGGAGACAGGTTTATGAGTTTGGGATGGTCTTGGGCTTACAGTGGTCCCAGGACCTCTGCCTTCCTCTAACTAGGGCCATGGGCCTCCCAAGGAGTTGAATCAACTTGGGCCATGGAAGAGGATCCTCCACACAGGTGTTTCTTTATGTCTTTAAGACCCTGTCTGTTCCTTCCATCTAGCATCATTTGGCCCAGGCTTGTGTCTTTTCAGGTTCTGGAATGATAGGGCCCCAGTGAAATGAACCCTAAACTATAGGTATAAGGTTGGAGAATGGCATGCTCCCAGAGTGCTGTTAAGAGGATGACAATGACTTTCAGCTCTATACTGTCTTCCAAATACTTCCCACCCACTACTTACTTTGGTCTCTGTGACTGAAGCAGAGTAACCTCCATCTTGGGTAAAAACTGCTGTTTAAAATTTTAACCCTGCTATTCTGGCTTCTGTAAATGTTTGCTTGTTTAAATAATAGGGAAAAATAAGACTACTCCCATTCCAGAGAGGCCATAAACTATGCCCCAGGCAGAGTTGTCAGTGCTGGTGCCAGGCCAGGCCTTGAGATGTGGTCTCACGGCCCTTTCCCAGCACGCAGGACCTCTTCTTTCTCAGAAGGTCCGGAAGTCTCATTCCAAATTTAGAAAAAAAAGAATGGAAAAACATATAAATAGGAAAGACTTCCACCATATTGGGCCCCAGAATTTGAGAAGCAATATTTCCTCTGGGCCTGCTAGCACTAGCGAAATGAAAAAGACTCCAAATAAATTTGGCTTATTGATTAAGGCATCTTCTGATTTACAATATAACATGACAATCTGTTGCACTATGCCGTTTTATAAGGAGGAAATAAGCTCAGAGCAGTTGAGTAATTCAACAAAAATTATTTACAGAGTTCAAATCCAAGGCCAGAGCCTCCACCCTCTGCTTGAACACTTCTAATACAAGCCACACCAAGACTCAGACCTCAGGTTTTGACCCTCTAGGTCCAAGACTTATTCTACAATAACCCAAGGGTATCACCTGTTTAAAACCCTCAGAGGTGGGCTAGCTATGCAGTGATCTGAACAGAGGTAAAAAAGAAGGATCTCTTACTCTTTGAGATAGCATGAAGGAAACTGGGGAGTATTATGCTAAGTGAAATAAGCCAGTCAGAGCAAGATAAGTATCACATGGTCTCATTCATGTGGAATCTAATGAACACTGGGGGGTAGGGGAGGCCAGGGGATTGTCAAGGGTGGGGGAAAAAAGGGAGACATATGTAATACTCTTTGTAACACTTTAAGCAATAAAACAATTATTAAAAAAAGAGAAACATGCACACAAAAAATAAAGGCACTGCTGTAATGAGAAGAAATATATATATAGAGAGAAACATAGGCATAAAGAATTAAAATGGGCCCAGCTGGTGTGGCTCAGAGGTTGAGCATTGACCTATAAACCAGGAGGTCACAGTTCAATCCTGATCAGGGCACATGCCTGGGTTGCAGGCTTGATCCCCAGTAGGGGGCATACAGGAGGCACCAATAGATGATTCTCTCTCATCATTGATGTTTGTCTCTCTCCCTTCTTCTCTGAAATAAATAAAAATATTTTTTAAAAAAAATTAAAATGACAATAAATAAGCACCTATCTATAATAATAAAAGTGTAATATGCTAATTAGACCAGACATCCTTCCAGACGTCTTTCCAGGCGACATTCTGGACAAAGTCAGGATTACAAGGGAAGCCGGGATCTCGGGTGCCAGAGGGAAGCCGGTGCCGGCAGCCAGGGGAAGGAAGGCCTACTCTTGTATGAATTTCGTGCATCAGGCCTCTAGTTAATAATAACCTTAAATGTAAATGGATTAAATACTCCAATAAAAAAAATAGGGTAGCTAAGTGGATACAAAACAATGAGTCAATTATATGCTGTGTATAAGACCCACCTCAGAACAAAAGACTCACACAGGATGAGAGTAAAGGGATGGAAAAATTTTTCCATGCAAATGGAAATGAAAAACAGCTGGGGTAGCAATACTCATAGTTGACAAAATAGACTTCAAAATGAAGGCCATTACAAGAAACAACAAAGGTCACTACATAATACTAAAGGGATCAATCCAATAAAGGTAAACCCTGGTAAACATATATGCACAATACAGGAGCACCTAAATATATATAAAAACTTCTAGATGACTTTAAGGGAGAGATTGACAGCAATGCAGTCATAGTAGGGGACTTTAACACCCCAGTGACTTCACTGGATAGATCTTCCAGACAAAAACTTAACAAGGAAACAGAGACTCTAAATGACTCCCTGGATCAGATGGATTTAATTGACATTTATAGAACATTTCACCCCAAAGCAGCAGAATATACATTCTTCTCAAGTGCACATGGGTCATTCACAAAGATAGACCACATGTTGGGACACAAAGTCAGTCTCTACAAGTTCAAGAAGATTGAAATCATATCAAGCATCTTCTCAGATCACAATGGAATAATTTAGAAATCAACTACAGGTAAAAACACTGAAAAACATTCAAACACATGGAGGCTAAATAGCATGTTACTAAACAATGAATGGGTTACCAGTGAGAATAAGAAATAAATAAAAAACTTCCTGGAAACAAATGAAAATGAACACACAACAACCCAAAATCTATTAGACACAGTAAACGCAGTCCTGAGAGGGAAGATCATAGAACTAAGGCCTATCTCAAAAAATAAGAAAAATTAATAATAAACGATTTAACCCTACAACTTAAAGAATTAGAAAGAGAACAATAAGAAAAGCCCAGAGTAAGTATAAGGAAGGAAATAATAAATTAATGACAGAAATTAATGACAAAGAGGCTAAAAAACATACCAAAATAATCAATGAAATAAAGAGCTGGTTCTTTGAAAAGATAAACAAGATTGATAAACCTTTAGCCAGATTCATCAAGAAACAAAGAGGAGGATTCAAATAAAATCAGAAATGAAAGCGGTAAAGTAACACCTGACACCACAGAAATACAAAGGATTATAAGAAAATACTATGCCAGTAAGCTGGACAATGTGGATGAAATGGACAAATTCCTAAAAAAATACTATCTCCCAAAACTGAATCAGGAAGAATCAGAAAACCTGAATAGGCCAATAACAACTGATGAAATACAAGCAGTAATTAAAAAACCAAAAAACTCCCAGCAAACAAAAGCCCTGGTCTGGACTTCTTCACAGGGGAGTTTTGCCAAACCTTCAAAGAACAATTAACACCTATCTTCCTTAAACTATTCCAAAAAATCCAAGAGGAAGGAACACTTCCAAGCTCTTTTTATGAGGCCAGCATTATTCTAATTCCAAAACCAGATAAAGACACTTTAAAGAAAGAGAATTACAGGCCAATATCCCTAATGAACATAGATGCTAAAATCCTCAACAAAATATTAGCAAATCAGATCCAGCAATATATTAAAAAGATCATGCACCATGATCAAGTGGGATTTATTCCAGGGATGAAAGGCTGATACAATATTTGCAAAACAATAAACATGATGCATCACATAAACAAATTGAAAGACAAAAATCACATAATCATATCAATAGACACAGAAAAAGCATTCTACAAAATCTAACACCCATTTTTTATTTTTTTTTTAAAAACACAAACTCCTAGCAAAGTGAGAATAGAGGGATCATATCTCAACAGAATAAAGTCCATATATGACAAACCTACAGCCAACATCATATTCAATGGGCAAAAGCTAAAACCATTTCCCCTAAGAGCAAGAACAAGACAGGGATGCCCACTTTCACCACTCTTAATCAACATAGTACTGAAAGTCCTAACCACAGAGATCAGTCAAGAAAAAAATAAAAGGCATCCAAATTGGAAAGGAGGAAGTAAAACTCTCATTATTTGCAGATGATATGTTATAGTACATAGAAAACCCTAAAGACTCCACCAAAAAAACTACTAGATTTAATAAAGGAATTCAGCACATGTAGCAGGATACAAACTCAACACCCAGAAATCAAAGGCATTTTTATACACCAATAATGAATGGTCAGAAAGATAAACTAAACAAATAATTGCATTTACAAAAAAATTAAGATACTTAGGAATAAACTCAACCAAAGAGGTAAAAGACTTGTACTTGGAAAACTACAAATTGGTTCTTTGAAAAGACTAAATAGAAAATCATGATTAAAGAAAGAAAGTGAAACAAACAAAACAAAAACATTATCATTAACAAAGACAATAGAACTCAAGAAAAAGTAGGGCTACAGAAATATAAGAGTATCAAGTGCAAATGTTGGTGAATTTAGAGAAATGAATTAATCTCAAGAAGTAACAACCTGAACTTACCAATAATCATTTAAGAAATTAGAAAGGCAGCTAAATGCCAATCACTTAAAATAATGTTAGACCTACCTTGTTTTTATAACTGAGTTCAATCTAATCTTCAAAGAATAAGTCCAATATCAAACTATCTCAGACTATCCTATCTAATAAAGAAATAAAGAGGGAATATGCTAATTGACCCTCACGCCATTGCAAAAGATGGGGGTGCCCACAGCCAATAAGGAGGGAATATGCTAATTGACTGCCACGCCTTCAAAGATGGCAGCGCCCACAGCCACAAGATGGTGACGCCCAGTCCCCTCAGCCCTGCCAGGGTGGCAGGCATGCGGCAAGGCCAGGCCTGCCCCTAGACGGGCCTGGCTTTGCCGTGCACCTGCCTCCAGAGTCCCCCAGTCCCCTCAGTCCCCCAGCAGCCCAGGGCCAGCCTGAGGCGCAGGCAAGCCTCAGATGGTGGCTGCCCAGTCGCTCGGAGCTGGCCCAAGGCACAGGCAAGCCTTGGCTGTCAGCTGCCCAGCCACCTAGGGCCACCCAAGGCTTGTGCTGCTGGCAGTGGCAGCAGCAGAGGTCTGATGGAGGCATCGCCTTCCCCTGATTGCCGGGTTGCCTCCCACCCCTGAGGGCTCTCAGACTGTGAGAGGGGGCAGACCAGACTGAGGGACCCCCACTCCAGTGCATGAATTTCATGCACTGGGCCTCTAGTCCTATATAATAAAAGGCAAATAGACCAAATGGCAGAAAAATTGAACAACCAATCAAAGCGTAATTGCTAATGATATGCTAAGGCTGCTTAACAGCTCACTATGATGTGCACTGACCACCAGGGGCAGGCAGTCAACTGATCGACTAGTCACTATGAAGTGCACTACCAGGGAGCAGATGCTCTGACTGGTAGAAGCATCTGGGGTCTGGCTGATTGGGACTGAGCGAGATGGGCCAGACATGCCCTGGAGCCCTCCTGTGGTTTCTCATGGGACTGATTGGGAGCAAGCCCTCGGCAGGCACAATGGGGCTGGGATGAGCGGGAACAGCAGGTAGGAGCTGCAGGTGACATTGGAATGAGGGTTTTGGCCTGATCCCTGCAGGCCACCCAGAGGGACGCCACCCGTGCATGAATTCGTGCACTGGGCCTCTAGTAGAAAATAATAGTAAGATTTCCAACTTATTTTGCAAAGCTAGTGTACAAAAGAAATTCTAGACAAATTTAACTTATAGAGATGCAAAACTCAAACTAAAATATAACCAACCTAAATCCTGAACTCTAATTTAAAATTAGTAATCCACCGTCATCAGGAAAGGCTTACTCCAGTAAAATAAGGATACTGAGCGACTATTAGGAAATCTCTCCACAGCCTCTGCAGCAGAGCAGTGGTCTGCTAGAGAATAGTGGTCCCACCACCCCTGCCCCCCCCCAAAAAAAAAGTAAAAAAAGAAAAGAAAACAATAACCAAGAATAGTTACTCCCAAACTGCCTGATGTGTGCTTGTCAGAAACAGGGGAAGTTTGCTAAAATGCAACTTTGGGGTGGGACCCAAGAATCTCCACATTTAACCAACACCCTGGACCCGCAGTACTGGGCCACACCTGCAGAAACGAACCGCTGCCCTGAGGGTTCATCAGTTCTCACTCTTTCTTGACCTCGCAAGGCCTCACAGGAAGACATTCCAGAAAGCAGAGAGAACCCTGGAAATATCACTGCGTAAAAGTGCTAATTAACGCAGGAGGGTGGAGGTGGCGTATCTCGGGTTCACCTCCCTCGTCTCAGAAATGTGTCAGCCTGCAGAATGAGAAAGGTAACTCTGGGAAAGGGACGGAGAAGAGTCTGAAACAGCTGGTGAGGCGGGCGAGGGCAACACGGACGGAGACGAAGTCCTGACAAGAGCTGGTGCTCTTCAGAGTCCAGACCTCCAGGGAATAACATGTTCACAGAGTCCAGAACTGTCCCCAGGAGACCAGGATTACAGGTCCAGCCTGGCTTCACACCAACTGAGTTGCTCACCCACTGCACTCTAGATTCCCCATTTATAAAATGTGACAAGCATCCCTCCAACTAAGGACTGCCCTGAGGACCAAATGAGATGCTATTCAGGAAAGTTCAACTGGCAAGCACTATATAAAGGCTAGCTCTTGTTATTAGTCTGCCTTGGCCAATTCCTTATTTTACAGATGAAAAAAACAGGCCCAGAAGAGACTGGTGACTTACCCAAGATCGCACAGTTTGGTAGTAACCTGGCAAGAGCAGAGCTCGGGTTTCCGGACGTCTGTCCCAGGCGGACACAGTCACTCTTTGTAGATGCCCCCAAAGGCCAAGAACCCTTGCTTTCCCTTGTCCCTGACATGGAAAGCTTGACAAAGAGCCACTCACCTTCTGCAGCCTTCAGGGTCTGGCTGGGCTGGGTCTCCTGGCATGCTCATTCTTTCTCCTGTCTTCTAGAGAACACAGGTCCCAGAGCAGCTGCTGTCCATACAGCAGCCTGGGTGTTGGATCCCACGACTCACCTCTCCCCCAACTCCTCCTTTTCCTGACTTCCTAAATAGTTGGCCACACCCATAGCTCCTCTGTCATTCATGTGATGGCTAGTGGCTGGCTTGGTCCAGAGAAATTCCAACAGTGAAGGCCGATGCAGAGGTGGGGCAAGACATTCACTGGGAAAAATTTTGGCTATCTTTCTCCTGGTCCAATATCTTCCACTTTCCCTCCCTCAAGGAGAGTGTACAGATGTGAGAACTAGAAACATACCATGGAAAAAATCACCCACAACTCAAGGCAGGCCCTACTCGGTGCCAGGAGGAAATGAAGAGCATCTTGTTTTTCTCCCACAAGGGTTTGCACTGTGATGACAGCATGTTAGGAGTTCGGACTCATGATCTGAGTTTAAGTTTGCCTTGTCTTAGAATCAGGATTGGAAAGCCCTTCAAGGTCATAGACTTCAACCAATCCCTTTTTCACTTCCATCTCTCTTCCAGCCTTCCCCAAGCACACCTGTGGTCACTGGTCCTGACATGCATGCCTCCAGTCATAGAGTGCTCCCTGGCTTGAGAAGCAACAATGTGTTTGTGTGGGGATGGAGGGGGGAGGAGAGGGGCGGGGGAAAGGCTACTTTGACTGTTCAAATATTCTTCCTCATACTAGAGTAAAGACAGAAATAGAAAAAAATTCTATTAAACACTTTCAGAAATGAAGTGTAGTAAATGGAAAATTCTTTTGAAAAACAATTGAGCCAAGCGGTAAATATGAATTATGCTTTCAAGTTACGGCCAATTAAGGGAGAAAAGGAAGAATGAGAAAAGGTGAAAGAGTTGCCAGTATATCATTGTCATTGTAATATTATGTGCTCCTCTCTGGCTCCCCCACTGGACTATGAGCAAGGTCTGTGCCTTGTTAATGTAGAATCCCAGGAAACGAGCACTGTGCTCAGCACATAGTGGGCACTCCAAGTGCATGTGTGGAATGAATAAACCAGCCGCCATTCAACTAATACTTACGAAATACTTACCATGTGCAGGTCCTGTCTGAGTACACAAAGATGAGCAAAATAATCCAACACGACAGAGGAGGATACAGAGTGTGCCAAAAAGAGAGAAATAGCACTTTCCAGTGGAAGTGACTGATCTGAAATGAGTTTTAGAGTGTGAATAGGAGTTTGCCAGGTGGAAAAGGGAGAGAAAATTCTGAGCAGCTGGAAGACAAAGGTGTGAAGTTGCGAGTGCATTCTGTGTTTAGGGAACTCGAAGCAGTTCAGGTATAACTAAATCCTATGGGAAGGGACAAGCTTGCAAGCAGAACTGGAGCGGGAAGCAGCAGTCAGATCATGAAGGGTCTGGAATGAGGCAAGTTAAAGAACTAGGATTCTCTCTGGGAGCTGGTGAAGCAGTAAAAATGTTAAGCAATGGCCTTGGCATGTGTTGCTCAGTTGGTTGGGCATCGTCCTGTGCACTGAAAGGTTGCAGATTCAATTCCCTCTTGGGGCACATGCCCAGATTGTGGACTCCATCCCCAGTAGGGGGCATGCAGGAGGCAGGTAGGGGGCATGCAGGAGGTAGCTGATTGATGTTTTCCTCTCTCTCTCTGCTTTCCTCTTTCAAAAAAATCAGTTAAAAGGTTTTGTTTTTTGGTGGTGATGGTGGTGGTGGTGGTGGTGATGGTGGTGGTGGTGGTGGTGATGGTGTGTGTGTGTGTGTGTGTGTGTGTGTGTGTGTGTGTGTGTGTGTGTGTTTTAGCCCTAGCTGGTTTGGCTCAGTGGATAGAGTCTCAGCCTGAGGACTGAAGAGTCCTGGGTTTGATTCTGCACCAGGGCACATGCCTGGGTTGCGGGCTTGATCCTCAGTGTGGGGCATGTAGGAGGCAGCCGATCAATGATTCTCTCTTAGCATTGATGTTTCTATCTCTCTCTACCTTTTCCTTCCTCTCTGAAATCAATGAAACTATATTTTTTAGAAAATCTTTTTTTTTAATGTTAAGCAATGGAGCAACATGATCAGATGCTTGCCGAAGTTCAGACAGATAAAAAACTACTTCATATCCTAGTATCTGGACAAAATGCAAGTTTTTAAAAGGAAGATGTTAAATATTGTGAAAAATTATTTTATTTTTATTTTTAAATTTATTTCAGAGAGAAAGGAGAGGGGGGCAAGATAGAAACATCAATGATGAGAATCATTGATTGGCTGCCTCCTGCACACCCCACACTGGGGATCAAGCCCAAAACCTGGGGATGTGCCCTGACAGGGAATCTAATTGTATCCTGCTGGGTCATAGGTTGGCGCTCAATCACTGAGCCATGGTGGCCGAGCTGAAAGTTTATTTTTAAAAGCATCTTTTAACAAACACACTGAAAGGACAGAAGTTTCTCCCCAATAACATTTTTATATGGTTACAAAAATTATAAACATTAATTATAAAAAATTAGAAAAATACCTAAAAACACAAAAGGAGATTTTTAAAATTCCACCCACCCAGATAAAATCACCGCTGAAACTGAGTGTTTCTCTGTAGTTACAGGCAGAAGGTAACACGGTATAGAATGCAGAGTGGGGCTGTGTCTGATGAACTCATTCACAAGAGCTGCTTTGCTTGTAGCAAGGGAGCCAGTGAAGAGAACGGTGTAAGTGGAGAGTTCGGAGTGGCCCCTGAGAGGAAGGAAAGCATGGTTCTATTCTTCAGCCTGCCCTTGACCTCTGATCTGAGGTCTCTGAAGAGAGAAGGAGTTGTCAATCAATTTTGACCAAGAACTCAAGGCAAACAAAAGCTTTGGGGGGGGGTCTTAGGAATTGCAATTGGGTGACACAGATTTGTTCCAGCTGTGTTCCAAGGAGGAAAGAGAGACGGAATGTATAAAGACAGAAAAAGGGGGACTCCCAAAGGGAGAGTTATACAAGTTGTTTTGAAAGAGCTGTGATTAGTGTTGGCAAGCTCACTTACTCTGTACTATATATGACTGATGGCTTATGACTATTGCTAGGTGAAAATTTTATTTGTCAGTAGAGAGTTCAGTGACGCAGAGCCAGTTCCAGGAATTGTATCAGGATGTAGCCATTTATAATTTATCTCAGTTCCCTATGGAGGGTGTGAACTCAGCTTCCTAGAGGCCTCTCAATTCCATTCTAGATTGTTCTCTTGACAATATTACTCCCATTTTGCTGTTTCTCTCACAGGTTGCTCTCCCTCTTTTGCAGGGAATTCAGATGGCTGGTACTGTTTGGACTCTGTGGTCTTGCATATTTGGAGGCCCAGGAGATCAACCCTGTACTAGGAAGTACTTTCCAAAAAGACACCAGCTACAGAGAGTGGGAAGAGAGCTGTTGTACTTTCAATATAGCCAGATTGTGTCCCAAAAATCTTGAACCAATTTTCACCCTCCCCCTTGTTTGAAGAGAATGCCTGTTTCACCAAACACTATGAATACTTATTATCTCTTATTTGTCAACTAGACACACACACACAAAAAGAGGGATATCTTGCAGATTTTATTTGCCTTTCTTGATTAGAAGCATCATTGTCAAAGGAAAAATCATGAAAGCATCTTTTCCTCATTTCTTGGGTGAAATGGAGCATATTTTCTACACTGATGATACAGAGCATCTTTTAGATAGCCATGCTCCCAATAGGTTGATTTTTAAAATAAAGTACTTTTATTTTTTGGTCAATGGCATTACATATTTTGCTCGAGTCCTATCTCAGATTATTCTTTTATTCTTAGGCCTCATTTTAAGTACCAAGTCTGTAGCTCATGGGTTTTCCCTGTTTTCTGTAGGTGTAGATACTATGGTAGAATGAGCCAGGAAAAGCAACTGAGGTGTGGACAAAGGCAGGGGAGACGATGGGTCACCTGCCTGTGCTCCTGCATGTGGCTGCCCATCACCTGTGCCCTGGAGCCCCCTCATCCCCTGACCCACTCAAAGATTGTGACCAGCAATTATCTCCTTGCTTTCTGCATCATTTCCCCCTTCTCTGCTCAATCATTCTTCCTCCAGTTATTGACCAATTTCTTCTGAAGAGTAAAATTCCCTGAAGAAGTTACCTATACTCAGTCTCTACTTATTCATTTCTCTTTCTGTGTGGGAGGAACCTACTCCAATCAGACTCTATGCCCTTAAGAAACCCTTCTCAATGAGATTACCACTAACCTCCTCATGGCCAACTCCAGTGGTCATTCTCAGTCCTCAGCGGCATTGGTCAAAGGTGAGAACTCTTTCCTTCTCAATCCTCTGTATTTGATTTCCAGAATCCTGCCCTGTCCTGGTTTCCTTTCTAACTCACTGACTCCTTCTCAGTGTCCTGCCTCATTGATGCAGCCTGCTGTCCTTTTATCTGACCTTTGAAAGTTGGGCTCAGTCTTCAGACCTCTAGTTTTTTTTTTTTAGTCTAAAATTTTTATATTTAGAATTAGCCAGCTGGACTTAATTTAGATGATCCCAATTTTGTTAGCAACATCCAAAGCATCATAGTCAGGAACCAGTCAAAATATGCCTTCTTCTCGCCATCAGGCCTGATCAGGGTATTGACTTTGGCCACATCAATGTCATAGAGCTTCTTCATGGCCTGTTTGATCTGGTGCTTGTTGGCCTTGACATCCACAATGAACACCAGTGGTTTGTTGTCCTCTGTCTTCTTCATGGCTGACTTGGTCAGTGGTCAGGGGAACTCAATGATGGCCCAGTGGTCAAGCTTGTTTCTCCTGGGGGCACTCTTCTGAGGATATTTGGAAGGTGGGTGATGTGCAGATCTTCGTTTTTGTGTGGCTGTGGACGCCTTTCAACACTGCTTTCTTTGCCTTCAAAGCCTTTGCTTTGGCTTTGGCTTTGGGAGGGAGAGGAACTTCCTTCTTCACTTTCAGTGCCATCTTTGTGAAAAAAGGCCTCATTTTCCTCCCCCTCCCCCATCTAGATTAACTCCCTCAATTAGCTAATTTAGCTTCATGGTTTTCAAGAGCATCAACAAGAACATGACTCCTACCCCAAGCTACTGATCCTCGTTACCCTGCTCTCCTCTCTTCTTTCCAGACATATATCATCTTCTCACATGCTATATCACATGCTTCTTTATTATGTTTATTGTTTTATATCTGCCTTCCCCCCCCCCACACACACACACACTAGAATGTCAGCACCATGAAGGTAGGCACTTGTGTCTGTTTTGTTTGCAAATTAATCTCAAGAGACTAGAAGAGTGCCCAGACCATAATAGTCACACAATCAATATGTAGTAAATGGCTGAAGTGGGCTGGCTACATTAGCATCCCATAAGCCAGTGGTTCTCAACCTTCCTAATGCCGCGACCTTTTAATACAGTTCCTCATGTTGTGGTGACCCCCAACCATAAAATTATTTTCGTTGTTAGTTCATAACTGTAATTTTGCTACTGTTATGAATCGTAATGTAAATATCTGATATGCAGGATGTATTTTCATTGTTCGCGACCCACAGGTTGAGAACCGCTGCAGAGGAAACTCTGTACTCCAGTCACCAATTCACAAGGTCCGACTTCTGTTCTAAGGGGTATCAGCAGGAAGAGAGGACCAATCAGCTCCAGGCATTAGTCAGGAAGGGTGGCCTCTACGCCCAGCCTAACTCACTGCATGGCCTGGGAAAGTCACCTCCTCTCTCCAGGACCCAGTCCCTCGCCTGCTCAGTGAAGATTCTGTGTCCGAGCAAACAGGGACAGATATTTTTAAAGCCAATGAGCTGGCCTTCTCCACACTATGCAACTCATGTCTAGGAGAGAGGCTCACAAGGAGCTGTTTACAGGCCACTTGCTGAGGATAACTTTCCCCCTGGAGGCCTATCCAACAGTTTGGTATCCCTGGGGTCAAGAAAAATAAGCAGGCCCTGGCTGGAGTGTCGACCCTCGCACTGAAGGGTCTCGGGTTCAATTCCCAGTCAAAGGCATGTATCTGGGTTGCAGGTTTGATCCCCTGCCTGGTCCGGGCATGTGCAGTAGGCAACCAAACGATGTGTCTCTCTCGCATTGATGTTTCTCTCTCTCACTGTTTTTCTCTTTCTTACTCCCTTTTACTCTCTCTAAAACCAATGGGAAAAATATTCTTGGGTGAGATTAACAAAAATAGAAGAAGGAGGAGGAGGAGGAGGAGGAGAAGAAGAAAAAGAAGAAAGAAGAAAGAAGAAAGAAAGAAGAAGAAAAATAAGCAGGCAGGCTGGAGATGGGGGTCAGTGAGGGGAAAAAGGAGACATATGTAAAACTTTCAGCAATAAAAAATTATATATATATATATATATATATATATATATATATATATATATATATATAAAAGAAGAAGAAACAAAATAAGCAGAGCCCTGATGTGACTACAGTTGATTCTAATGAGATGAAATACTGTTATTCCCCACCCCTCTGGGTTGAAATGAACTCCTCATGAAAACAGGGCAGTTAAGGTCACCTAACATCATTCCAAGTCCCATTAGTATTCTGACTGATACATAAAATATCAGAGGACATGAAGTTTCACCGGTTTTTTGTATCTCCTACTTAAGCCCCGGAAGGTTGGGGCCCGTCTTCCTCCTCCTACATTTCCTTTGGGGCTCGGCCCACCAGTGGGTGCTACTCCACCAGTGGGTGCTGAGTTGGTCCTCATCGGTTTCCTGGGTCCTGAGTCACTGTCCCTTGGCTGGAGAAAAGCGTGGAGAGCAAACACTGTGCCTGCCTCCAGGAGCAGGTTTCTCTGGGAGCTGTGGGGTCAAGGTGAGCATCAGCATTTGCAAACCTCTCTGTCAAGATGCTTCCGCAGACACATCCCAGGAACTCCCAACCGGAGCCGACAGGATGGACTTCTGAGCCTCTGTTTATCAGACTCTCTGAGCCGAGCTAGTCCTGCCCAGGCTCCCTTTTCTCTGTTGGAGAGCTTGAGCGTGCCTTGCTCATTTCCAACACCGAGACTGCACGGATGGAGTCTGCCTCCGCCTTGACCTGCAGTGCCTTTCTGCTGTCCCCAGAGTCACACTGTGTTCCTACAGCCCTTACTGTCTACACACAAATTTGGCCTGAACACATGCTGTCTTGCAACACCTTGTACTTTTGCTCTGTATGGTAACCTGGTCCTTCAGTTATTAACCTTTGTGTGTGCCTTTCTCCTCAACTAGCCTGTTGGCTCTAGATGGCAGGAACCATCTCCACTCATCCCCTATTTCCTTCTTTCCTTTCCTTCCTTCCTTCCTTCCTTCCTTCCTTCCTTCCTTCCTTCCTTCCTTCCTTCCTTCCTTCCTTCCTTCCAGAAACATTCAATGCCATTCAAGAGATAAATTAATGATCAAGGGCGGCATCGTTCCTGCTCTCATGGAGTTCACATTCTGTAGGTACCCCCACAGAACTGGGTAAAACTCAACTGTGACCAGCAGGCAAGAGTTTGCAGTGACAGCCTCTGACCAGCAAGTTGCAGCAGCATGTGTCCCTTTGATCTGATCAAAGCTGAGTGAGGACCATTTTTAAGTAGAAAAGCAGGAAAGACCACAGAGACAGGGCCTGTGTGGGGCAGCTTGTGGATGACAAGGCTAAATAAGAATTCCTTCTGGGCCTGCCCCTGGGATGTATTGGGAGCCCCACCCATAAAAGGGTTGGAACCCTTTAGGCCCTGTAGAGGCCTGCAGCTTACTAGGGGAACCTTTCATGGCACAGATGGGGAAACGGAGGCATCCAGAGGGTTGTGGTTGTTCTGGTACTGGACTCCTAGCACAGTGCTCTTGTCTAGCACCCCACTGAGGTATGATTTCCTGCAAAAGGGAAAGACTTGTTTTCCCACTTAGCTGTCGGGAGCAACTCTGGTACACGGGCACATACACATGGAAAAGAGCGAGGCTTTGGCTGGGGTGGGGAAAGTTCACAACTTCAAATATTTTACAATCGTTTGGAAAACACTCGTGCTCTGGCTCTGAGCATCACCTCTGCACCCACACTGGGCCAGATGCAGGAGGGGGAGGACTTACACAGGGTCCTATGCTCAAGGAACTCACGTGAGACAGTGAGCTGTTTGGCAAGTGTGACCAGAAGGCCCCATGATGGGAGTGGGGCCAGCGAGCGAGTGAGAAGGGCTGGCCCTGAATGGACTGCTGACCCTCGCTAAGCCTGAGCTCCATGTAGGATGGGAGCCACGTCTGTCCTGCCTACCAGGCCACACAGCTGCGAGGATTCGGTGAAATACTAGAGGAGAAAATAGCTGGCCCAGAACTGACACTCAGTTCACTTTCACTCATTCCGAAGGTTGTTCTGATTATTCTCAACCACATTCTTTGCTTCCCAAGTTCCAGAAAGAGAACCCTGGTTAGTCCTATTGAAGCAGAAATAACTGAGTGCACATGACCCTGACTGCCCACACAGGGGCTATGATCCCGACACCCAGCTCACTAACCACCCACAGAGTGGCTCTTGGATCCACCATTTGATGCCTGGGACCAACTTGCTTCCTTTCTCTGTTCCGAATTTTTCTTACCTGAAGGGTCGCTTAGACCTATCTATGAAGTCGTGGGGTGTTGTGGAGCGCGAGCGACAGTATGACCAGAACTCCAGACTGATTGAAATTTAGAGAGCCTTTATTGACTGGTCAGTGTCCGCTCCTCCACTCGGGAAGCCCAAGAGAGAAGCGGCCACGACCATCTGCAGAGTCCAATGTTTAAAGGGGACAACCACATCCGTGCTCAGGTTCCCACAGCAAGCAAAGCCAAGTTACAAAAGCTCGTTGTGTAGTTTTAGCCAAGCTCCTCATCATCCTCCTGTTATTCGTTTCTGAGTCACTTAAAGGCCAGGACTGTTCTTAATTGTGATCCGTCTGTTCTTTGTAGGCCTGTTGCCCAGGAGTGTTGATCTGTTCTCTGTGGGCCGTGGCTCAGGTGTGGGAGCTCAGTTCCTAGAGACTTTGCACAGGCTGTCAGGCTGCTGAAGCGGCTAGGCCATTACGCAGGCCTCAAAATCGTCCTGCTCTGTAATAGGGGCTCCTTTGAGACACCGCAAGTCAGTGATGGCGAACCTTTTGAGCTCGGCGTGTCAGCATTTTGAAAAACCCTAACTTAACTCTGGTGCCGTGTCACATATAGAAATTTTTTGATATTTGCAACCATAGTAAAACAAAGACTTATATTTTTGATATTTATATATTTAAATGCTACTTAACAAAGAAAAATCAACCAAAAAAATGAGTTCGCGTGTCACCATCACTGCCATAAGTGCACCTCTAGCAGGTGGCACTGAATCCATGCTAGCTCCTGTACCCCTTTCCTTCTCCTTCCTGGAGGAGTTGGCTCCAATAGTGTGGGGATGAGTTCTGAGGCTGCCCACTCCCCTCCTAGCCTTCTGCATCCTTAGCAAGGGGCCCCACTTCCTCTGCAGCCATCGGAAACAGCTCAGGAGACATGTGTGAGACGCACTCCTTTTCATCAAAAAGGGCAGCGGATGGGAGAGGGCTGCTGTGGGGACCCCGTTGCAAAAAGAAGTCCACTGCCATCCTCCCACTCTACCTCCACTTTCACTCTTCAAGTCTAGAAATTATGGAAATGAGGTCCGAGTACAGTCTTGGAAATTACTTACTCCAGTCACTTCTGAACACTTAAAACTAATTTTAGTTGTGTGGGTAGGATTTTAATTGGCCCCCTCCCCAAAATGTGTGTGCTGATTTTTTTTTCCTGTGAAATATTCAGTGCAACCTTTCCTTCCTAGATGGGGAAACTTGGGCCCACAAGTGGTTCTGTTTCCTGGAAGTAACCCAGGAGGTGGCCGATCTGGGACTAGAGCCCTGGTTCCCTAATTCAGGGCTTTTTGCACCAGCCTCCACTCTGAGGAGGTGACTATAGGATGTGAGCCCCGGCTCTGCATCTGAGAGATAAGGAGGAAAAAGGCAGGGAGGAGTATTTGCAGTATAAGTGGAAGAAATTATTAGACTGAGTCAGGAATGCTGTCTGTTTATCTTAATTTGGTTTCCTACAAATTGGTTCTGAGAATAAGGCTATAAATTCAGACTTTTCATTGGACAAAATAAAAATACTATTCTGGCCCTTTGCTTTATAGAGGTGCCAAGAATCATCAGGCTTTGGGAGTCCCAGAGGAAGAACATATGAGCTTTGTGGACAAAAAAGTGACCTCACAGGGTGATCTAATCATGCATTCCTAAACGGGCAGCTCACAGCGGAAGATCTTCTCCAAAGCAGACTCGCCTTTCCCTGCCTTCCTCTACCTTGCCATGTCTTTCCCATCCCCTTTCCTTTTCTTCCTTTAACTCGATATAGTTTATACCCACAGAAATCACAACATGAATGACAAGGTCTTACTGTAGGGTAGTGGCCCCAGCCCTCCCCCCAGAACATGGGTTCCCCCAGAGAAGCAGGGGACATCTGGTGGTTCAGTGCATCATATTGTCATCTTGCTGGTTCCATCTCGACCAAACGTTCCACCCGGCTGACAAGAGGGCATTGGTCCCTCCAGGCTCTGAGCTCACCGGAACTTGCTTCTTAAATCCTGGCGATGCGGAGGGTTAGGGCCACAGCAGCATGGTACGGTTTGGGAAATCTCTGGCCAGACTCAGGCCCTGGGTTTTAGCACCGAGCATATCATAGCCTCCTCATTTCTTCACCAGGTGAACTCCATAACCGTCAGGGGCCACCACAGATGTTCCCTTCCCAGCACACTCCTCCTCAAGAGACTAATTTAGTTCTCTAGTTCTCACTCCACTTAACTTTTACTCTAGCAAAAGATACCTGAACTGAAAGAGAACTTATGGGCATTGAATGTAGCACAATAATTTATGGAGAAACTAATTTATGACACTTATTGTTTGTGTTGACTCACCAGGGGAAATCAAAGCTTTCTGGAGGGCACCTCCTGGGAGGGTAGCCTAATTTTCTTCTTACAGACAATATGGGTTCTCTAGCCCATACGGAGCAATAAACAGTTCTTCCTGTTTCGGGGTCTGAGAGAGGAGGCTGAGTGGGCCAGGAGGGAGCCTGGTGTGAGAAGGAGGCTGCCCCTAAGATAACCTCTGAATGGGACTTTGTGTCTAGAAAGCAATGGAGGCAGTGAAGCCAGATTATCCCAGTGGGGAGGAGGATGGGCACTGGGTGCTCCAAGGCAGAGGGTAAAGATGCTTTAGATAAAGAACATTTGTCTGTAGAGAGTGGACACCTCGCAGCACAAAGCACTGAATGCAGTGTTTTCCAGAAGGAACACTGCTGACTTACACTAGTGTTACAGACAGTTTTTAAATATTCAGGACTCAGGTTGATGTGGAAATGCTGTTGTCTGGAAGGCTGGGCAAGCCAGGCCTGCCTCTTGTATCACCAAGAGCAATAGCTGCCATGGCAACTAGAGGCTGCCCCACCCCCCTTTTCAGACTCACTCCAAGCATATAACTTCTCATAAGCAAGCCCCATCCACTGTTTCTGTGCATCTAGGCTAACACACCTTTGAAATACCCCCTGTCAGGCCCTTAAGTACATAATCTCAACTACCCTGTAATCCCATTCCTGCAGGGCTTCCTCCCACCCTTACGAAATCTTCCTTACCTTCATAAAGAGGGGCTGCACACTGCTATTCTTGGAAGCATGGAGCTCAGGCTGTTGATCTTGCTTTCAGGTGTATCCTCTTTTTGACTCAAATAAATTTTTATAAAAATTTTTTACAGGTGCCTTAGCCGCTTTGGCTCAGTGGATAGAGCGTCAGCCTCAGACTTAAGGGTCTTGGGTTCGATTCCGGTAAAGGGCACATGCCTGGGTTGCTGGGCCAATTCCCAGTAGGGGGCATGCAGGAGGCAGTCAATCAATGATTCTCTCTCATCACTGATGTTTCTATCTCTCTCCCTCTTCCTGAAATCAATAATAATAATAAATATATATATGTTTAAATCAAATTATTTATTGTTTAAAGTATTACATATGTCTCCTTTTTCCCCAATTGACCTCTCCCTGGCTGCTCCCACCCCCCAGCACATGTCCTCATCCCCCAGCTGTCTGTGTTAAAGGTTTGGACATCAACATAGCAGTGGTCCTTAGACTTGTTAAAAATACAGTTTATTTGTCTCTCCTGTTGGAAATTTAGATTTAGTCCATATGATGTGTGGACATTATTATGACAAGGAGAATGTATCACTAGTATTTAAGAGCAAGTATTTTGGTTTGAGAACCAACTCTGCTCCTTACTAGCCTTATGAACTACCTTAATCTTACCAAAACTCAGTTTCTTGGTCTGTAAAATGGGGTAATAATGTCATCCACTATGCTAATGTACACTAAAAAGTATAATAAAATAGTTGAGAGCATGCACTTCAGAGTCACATTGCCCAAATTCAAATCTGCTCCACTACTTACCAGCTCTATGACCTTGTGCTTAACTTCTGTGCCTCAGTTTCTTCATCTATAAAATGAAAGTGATACTAGTATCTCCCTCAAAGGGCTACATTTAAGTGTCCATACTTACAACGTTTAGAATAGGGTCTGATGAAGAGGAAGGGCTCAATCGATGGTAGCTGCTGCTGTTATTATCATCATCACCATCTTGGCAAAAGAAAAAGACTTTAACTAGGGCAGTGGCAGTAGGACTAGATGAAAAAGAATACAGGCACAACATTTAAAAGATGAGTTCTGAGGGGCAGCAAGAACAAGAAAAGGAGAGTTTGTTGACCTTTATCCAAACATTTGGTGGTGAGGGCAGTGGGTGAACTTGGGGCTAGTCAGGGTGATCCTGAGCAAGGCCCACCCCTCTTTTGACCTGTCTTATCATCTATAAACTGAGGGTCTTAGATCAGCCTACCTGGTGGATCCTCAGTTTTAATACACTGAGAGTCTAAGAGATTTCATACTGATGTTTAAAAAAAAAATTCCCTTATTTGCTGGTGAGTTGGGGCATTCTCCTGTATTCCCAATTTGTCATATTCTAGGCTTTCCCGAGGATATATTGATTTTCAGCACCACACTGGCACAGATCTATGGAACCTGGGCAGGGAAGGGCCTTGTGTGCCTAAAAATGAAACCTAAAGGCTCCTGGTTGACACATTCTCTTCAGATCCTTAGTTGGAGCATCAGAAAACTCATCTCACCCAACACCTAGTCCTCACTTCAAGAATGTCAGCATGGCCTCTGAGAAGTTATGAAAGAAAAATAAATGCAAAAAGTTGGTCCTTTCCCCATCTTCTGCCACCAAGTATTCAGGATTGAGGACTTCCAGTCAAAGGAAAGGGCCTCCCAGGCTGGTTGCCTCTTCAGCTAGCTTCTGCATAGCTGGGGAGAGGGGGGAGGAGCCTCCAACCACTGTTGGAGAGGCAAATCCAGAATCCTGCTTCCAGACTCCTAGTCCTTTCTTCAAAGCAAGAGCACAGAGATGCTCACAGCAGCCAGATTACTTGGCAATAAGCACTGCTTTTGCTCCTGAGTAATTTAGTATTAGCTGTCCAGCTAACATTGAGATGGTGGACTCTCACCTCTGCTACAGCTAAGGATGCAGCTTGGCAACCAGGTCCACCTCATAACTCTTTCCACAGAGAAGGAAAATCTTTCCATAGAGTAGGAAAGGTACCTTGCCTAAAAAACGTTTATATTAAAAACAAAGCAAAACAACCCGGCCAGTGTGACTCAGTGGTTGAGGGTCGACCCATGAACCAGGAGGTCACGGTTCAATTCCTGGTCAGGACACATGCCCAGGTTTTAGGCTTGATTCCCAGTGCAGGAAGCAGCTGATCGATGATCCGCTGATTGTGGCGGATAATGGTGTACTAACTGAAAACTCAACCAAGTGCTATCTCTAAGTACAGCTATTGTGCCAGGTGTTAAAGGTTTACTAAAATAGATATAATACTTAGTATGTGACTAATGTTTTGGAAAATGCAATATTTTCTATCTCCATCAATATAAAAGAGCAAATTACAATAATATTTACATGGAAAGAACAGAAGTGTGTACAGAAGTGCTCATGGCATTGCCCCAGGCTATGTTAACGCTCCTGTTCCCTGTCACAATACAGTCCAGAGAGACTTTGATCATTTTAACATTCCACACTATATCTTGATGGTCTATATTGATAAAATGTCATGTTAATTATATTTGGTAAACAAGAAGTGAGATGGTCTAAGGAAATGTGCCAGAGGGTAGGAGGTTTATTCTATCATGATTCAGGAGTCGGTCAGATCAGGTGAATAGTCTGATCATGCCAATTCATCCTTCCATAAGATCAACTCTTTGTATCTCTCACCCCTTAATACTTAGAAACAAACACAGCACCTAATGGGCTTCTGGATTTTGTAGACAACATGTACTTCTTTGGGGACTATTGCTACAACCCATTTATTGGGTACCTTAGAAGGCTATCAGTTTTGAGTGAGGCTCTGATTAAGAGAGAGCTCTATTGCATCTATTGCAAGTCCAGGTTTTGAGCAGCCCTGACATTTAGATGCTATAACCCAGCCTAGCCAAGGTGCTAGAGATATCCATGGTAGATAAGCACACTATGAAGAGTCTCTGGCAAGTCCCAACAAAAATTCTGTAATCAGACCTCAGCTTCCAGAGCAAAGCCCTATCTGCTGCAGCAGAAAAGAAGGTCCTGTTCCGGAAGGAGGTCCTGTTTGAAAAGGAGATCCTGAAGTGAATTTTTTTTCTGAAGTGAATCTTAATAAAGAATGAGCACCTAACTGTGGAACATAAGCAACTATGAAACTGGAGTTATACATATTGTCAGATCCACCATGTCAAGAAATGGACCAAAGCAGCAGTAATCCTTTGTATCATGGAAATGATATATTCAGGATTGAGCTCAAGTAGACACAGAAGGCACAGATAAGCTACATAAACAAGTGAGCAAAACCTCTAAGACTGCCACATCTTTTGCAGCAACACTTTACCTCAAACTTCATGGGATCCACACAACCTGATAAAGGCAGAAGGAAAACTTGGGTCTGATTTATGGATGGGTCAGGTTGGTATATTGGTATGAGCCAACTACTGCTGCAGCTCACCCCCACTCAAGGGTGTAACCAAAGAACAGGGCTGAGTGATGGTGAGGAATCCTCTCTGTGCCCAGGGCTTTGTAAAGAAAAGCCACCAGATTACTGAGTGGCCAGATTATTATAACCGCCCCATCAATACTTTGTTGGGCCATCTTTTGCCTTCAATACTGCAGCAATTCTTCTTGGCATTGACTCCACGAGATGTTGAAAGGTGATGTGAGGAATCTGACACCATGCCTGATGAATAGCACTGTCCAGTTCTGTGAGATTTGATGGTTGTGGAACCAGCTGCCTGATGGCTCTTTTAACTTTGTCCCACAAATGCTCAATTGGATTGAGATCTGGTGATTGTGGGGCCACCTAAGCAAGGCAACGTCTCCCTCGTGTTCTTGAAACCACTCCTGCACAATACAAGCACCGTGGCATGGCGCATTGTCTTGTTGGAAGAAGCCATCTCCATTGGGATATGCTATCAACATGATAGGATGAACTTGATCAGCAACGATACTTAGGTATATTGTGCTATTCAGATGTTGTTCCACATGAATTAAAGGGCCCAAATCATGCCAGGAAAACATGCCCCAAACCATAACACTGCCCCCACCAGCTTGAAGGGTTGTACTCATGCATGTGGGGTGCATGCTTTCATGCTGTTTCCGCCAAATTCTCACTCTGCCATCTGCATGATGCAACTGGAAACGTGATTCATCGGACCACATGACTTTTTCCCAATGCTCGACTGTCCAATCCTTGTGTTCCTGTGCGAATTGGAGACGTTTTATCTTGGTAACTGCAGACAGCAAAGGTGTTCGAACAGGCCTTTGGCTTCCATATCCCATACAATGCAGTGTCCGGCTAATTTGCCTACAAACGTCAGGTGGTCATAATAATCTGGCCACTCAGTGTATATGGACAGGAGTCCCCAGCCCTGCTCCATAACTGGTCCATCCTAATGCAACCGAGGAATCCAAATCCTCACAACTTGATTGGTCCAAAAGGCACTGTTTTGATTGGTCAGAACAGAGCCCCTCTGATTGGCCAGGGCTGCACAGCTCTGATTGGATGGGGAAAGCCTCAGTCCTATTAGTTCTAATAGGATTCCAAGAACTCCTTTATAAGGGCTGACTAGATGAAAGAAATACAGTGCAGGTAGGCAATTCAGTGCAGGCTTGTCTGTGAAAAGCAGTTTGTGTGAGAGGCCTCTGTGCAGAAATGACTGCACAACTAATATATCTAGGTAATGATGATCCAAGGTTGAAAAAATTACAAAAGGGGCCACAATCAAATGATAAAACATAACACAATCTTGACAAGAAAAAAGGAACAAAGAAAGAAAAAGAAGAAAGACAAACCAAGTCTGACAAAGTTTCTAGATCCAACTACCAATTTATAGAAAATACAAAGGACAGGAAAATATATACTAAATGGCATTATAGGGATACAATCAGCAAAACTCATACTGTATAAAACATAGGTCAAATGACAAATTTCTTTGATAAATAAATTTCAAGGAGAACAGAGGTGGAGGAAAATCTTTAGATTAAAAGAGATTTGAGTCAAATCAACCAGTCTCAGTGTGTGCACTTTATTTGGATCTTGATTCATACAAATTCTAAATTTAAAAAATTAGAAAATTAGAAATGTTAACACTGACTGGATATTTGATGATACTAAAGAATTATTGAATTTTTATGTAATGATATTGTAGAAGTGGTTTTTAATAAAGCTTATAGAGCTTCACAGTTATATTTACAGATGAAAAAGTTATCAAAGATTTATTTCAACATAAAATATGGAAGAGGGGAAGGGGTAGGGGTTTAGGGAAATAAGACTGGTCATTAATAGATAATTGTTGAAACTGTTTAGTTTTGCACGTTTGAAATTTTCCATAGCAAAATTATTTTTAAAAATAAGCAACATCGGCCCAGCCGGTGTGGCTCAGTGGTTGTGTTGACCTATGAACCAGGAGGTCATGGTTTGATTCCATGTCAGGGCACATGCCTGGGTTGTGGGCTCGGTCTCCAATAGGGGGCATGCAAGAAGCAGCTGATCAATGATTCTCTCTCATCATTGATGTTTCTCTCTCTTCCTTTCCCTTCCTCTCTGAAATCAAGTATAGATATATATACATAATGCAACAATAGCAAATAGTAAAGAGTTATAAAACAAAAACTATGTAGTCTTTTTTATAATATAGCTGATTGTGTGGCAATTATTTTTGATCTCTGATACTCCCTCTGTCCCATATCCATTCAACTACCAAAATTCTACCGATTCTACCCTTTTATTGCCATGTCTTTCCATCTAGTCCAAGCTAAATTTGTGTATGGTGTACTTCTATTTTTACCTACCTCCAAAACTGTAGCCAGAACGGTACTTTTTTTAAAAACCCATTTAATCATACCCATCATACCCATCCTTTGCTTAAAATCCATGAATGACTTATTGATCATAGGATAAAGGCTAAAATTTTCAATATGCAGTGCAATGCCTTTCTGACCTCTGCTCTTACCAGCTTTATAATGATATGCACTCCCTTGCCTTTCTATATATTCCAGCTACTTCTTGAATTTGTCATATTCATGTTCAACCCAGAACTTTCACACATGCTGGTTCCTCTACCTGGAATGCCCCCTTCCCCCTACACACTGTCATCCGTTAGGTCTCATCTAAATGCTACCTTCTCAAGGTAGCTTTTCCATTATTCTTGGTCTAGATGCAGTCAGATTTCTCACACCTTCATAACAACTTGTCAGAACTGAAATTTAAATATTGTTAAAGTTATTTTTTAGTGTCTGTCTTTCTGCTATCCTGCTATGATATAATCTCAAAGAGAGAAGAAACTAGATCTTATTATGATATCCCAAAAGCCTGCTATTTTTTCCGTTACATAGTAAAAGGTCATTATATCTTTATTAAACTAATAATGACTGGATTGATGAATAAGTAAATAAATTTAAATACTGATCTAATTATAAAACAGAATTACCTTCACCATAATTACAATATTACACAGTTAACTTTAATGATGTTAGTCATACTCCCAAATAAAAGATTTGCAAAGCTTCAAAGTACACGTATATAAACAAACAAAGGAGGAAATAAGTGAGAACAACTCTACTACCAATTCTGTTTACAGTCCCTCACTGATAATCCAAAAGTACTTACCAAGAAAGAAAAAGAGGTATCTTAATGTATCATCCACTTTTCAAAGGAGGCACACATATATTCAAATACAAGTAGTTTTGATACAAGCTCTACTTTTCTATGCTATTCAGACAGAAAACACAGATTCTCTCAAGAGTAATAGAGACTATATACCCTAAACATTTACATTATATGCACTCATTTAAAACAAGCTACATATATAGATTGCACAGCCCTTAACTCTTATTTAATGGGTGAATTTAATTTATTCAAGTAAATCAAAGCTTAAATATTTTAAAGATTAGATCTTCATAATTTTAAAAATAAATTAATGAAAGAAAACTACAAACTCCTGAACCAAACTTTTATTTTAAATTTTTAGGCATATTAGTGCATACGAAAAATGTTCATAACATATGACATGTAAAGATGTTAGCACATTGAACTACAATAGAAATTATTTTATACAACTTTTGAATCACTAGTATGCTTATTTCTCCTGTTAATGAATGCCAGTTAATGAATGACAGTTTTCTTAGATCACCTTTGTTATGGAACATCAAGTAGGCTTAAAATTTTTATATTATTGTTTAATAACTTCCTAATAAGGTTTTGAGTTTGTAGTTGATTTACACATAATCTGTTTTTCAATATATGGATTACTGTAGTAGCTTTCTGTCTCATCTCTAATGGAACATATTTAATATCTAAATATTGAGATAACTTAGATCTAGAATTATACAGCATGTTAATAATAGTTTCAATATCATCACTGGGAAAACTGCTGCGTCCTACTGGTAATAACTGGGATTTATACATTTTTTGTAATCTGTGTTCTGCTGCTTCTGCTAAAGCAAGGCTTCGTTTTAGGTTCTCTCTAGAGGCTCGAATGTCCTCTCTATATTCTGGCTTGAGGCTCTCAACAAGAGGTACATGTTGTACTTCTGAACGAATATCTGATATTTTATCCAAAATTTCTTCATTACTCAAAATTAGTGGTTGACTTTCATAAATTGGTATTTCATATTCCCCTGAGAGCTGAGGAACATCTTCTAGTTCTGTGGTGGTATCCCAGTCAGTGCTCCTACTTGAAGGACTTGGAGGTAATTCAGTAACATTTGGCCATAACATTGGTGCTCTAAATTGTGGCTCTGGCTCTGGCTCTGGCTCTGGCTCTGGCTCTGGCTCTTCTCTTTCAATATAAGGTACTTTTGAACTTAAAATAACAGAAATGTTATTTGGTTTAATTGACCAGAATGGTGTACTTTTAGTACGTTTGTTCCTCCTTATTTCAGGTTGGAAGTCTCTAGTAGGGAAAGGTGTAGCTTTATCACTGATAGGGTCGCTTAAAATATCATTCTCAGTTGAAGCTTTGTCATGTGAAATTAGCTCCTTAAATTGTGATACCTTTGGTCTCATAGAATAAACGTTATTTGAAGACTTCGGTTTCATAGAATAAACGTTATTTGAAGACTTCGGTTTCACAGAATAAACGTTATTTGAAGACTTCGGTTTCATAGAATAAACGTTATTTGGAGACTTTGATATTTTCTCTTGGCCTGGCTCCCTAGTGGGAACACTTAATACTAGATTCTGTAAAACTTGTACATAATGATTCAAGTTTTTTTCTTCATCAGGTGTCACAGTTATTCCTTAAGGGGGAAAAAATCAAATAATAAGTAACATTTATTATCATATATGATATAGTGACAAAATCTACTGGCCCATATTTACTTCATATGCTATCACTTGAAAGTTAAAGAACCAAGGAATAAAGCGTATCTGACAGTCAACTCTCACTTAAAATTATTCTTGCAGATTCTTATTTAAAACAAATGAGCAAGATCAGTGCATACTAACACAATTCTTTTTGCTATTACTCTCACATATAACTTATGATTCAGTAGGTAACTTATTAAAACAAAATTCATGATTATGTCCTCCAACACAGTGGTGTGCTGAATTAGATTCATACTGACTCACCAGAGCCAACTGTTACATTTTAGAAACTTTGTGAGCCAGATATTGCATATAGACATCGTTCATAATTAAATTATCTGAATTTTCATTTAAATAAATTGTATTGAAAAGAAAAGTAATAAATCTTCAAACTCATCACTTCCTTATTATCTATGTTCCTGAAGTTATTTACATCTAGCTTATCTGTATGGTAGAAACGCTATATAATGGTGTGCTACTATAGATCTCTTTCTACCTTTCTGTTCAGTGATGTCAAGTAGGTAGCTTGAAATCAGCCATGATGGGGCAAATGCTGTAAATCAGGACTTACCCTTCTTTCCAAAAAGCCAGTTAAACATTTACCAGTACACCACTGCCTTCAAACCAAAAATGATCTAACTATAGCCTGTGGGTCATCCCACCCAACTGTTTTTTTGTGTTTTTTTTTTGTAAATAAAGTTTTATTGGAACCAGCCAGTCTTACCCATTTGTTTCTTTATTATCTACCAGAGGCCTGGTGCACAAATTCGTGCACGGGTGGGGTCCGGCCGGCCTGCCCAGATTGGGGTGGGGGAGGCTGGTCAGGGGTGGGGCCAGCCAGGGGTAGGGGCCGTGGGCGGTTCGCTGGCTGGCCCCGCCCCCTAGTCGAACTCCGGTGGAACTCCTAGTTGAGGGGACAATTTGCATATTAGGCTTTTTATTATATAGGGTAGTTGCTTTTGGCTCCAACAGCAGAGTTGAGTAGTTGCAACAGAAACCACATGGCCTGAGAAGCTGAAAATACTACTTGGCCCTTTACAGAAAAGTTTGCAGATTTCTGTCTAAACCATCAATATTTCATACTTAAAACAAAAATGACAGTTCTATTTATACTGGTATTTTGCAGCATCTGAGTGGTAAAGCCTCTCATTTCCAATATGGAAAACAAAAACTACTACTGAATAAGATATTCTCAAATTCTGCCCAACTTCCCTACTCCTAGTCAGGAGTTTTAAATTTTAAGTGTTGGGACTTTATATTGCATGTAGTTTTGAATAGATTTTGCCACTATCATGATGAAGTTTAATCAAAATTGAAAGCATATTTCTAAATTTTAAAAGTCTTAATGAAAACAGTTTAGTGAGGCAATATGATAGTGGGAAGATACTAGACTGGAGATCTAGATTCTAAAAGTGGATTCTACATTTTATGTCATGCTGAGAAAAGCCTTGCATACTCCAAGATCCATATAATGATGGTGGGTAAAAAAGGGGAAGATACAGAACATAAGGTAGATTTTGGTATTCTCTTTAATCACTAACATAGTATCATACATTTTGTCTGTGAATTATGGATTTTTTTAAAAATGAACAGAAGGGTAACATACCAAACTCATGTGGGTACTTGTTTCTGAGGAGAGGAAATGAGACTGAAGTTGGTCATTAAAGAGGACTTTAGACTTATCTATAACGAGAGGCCTGGTGGGGTCCCTCAGCCTGGCCTGTGCCCTCTCGCAGTCCGGGAGCCCTCAGGGGATGTCCAACTGACGGCTTAGGCCTGCTCCCTGCTGGACATCCTTAGTGCTGCTGCAGAGGCGGGAGAGGCTCCCACCACCGCTGCTGTGCTTGCCAGCCATCAGTCCGACTTGTGACTGAGCAGTGCTCCCCTGTGGGAGCACACTGACCACCAGGGTGCAGTTCAGGACCCGGCCTCCCATCGCCCCACCTCTGGTGGCCTCCCTCTGTGGGTGGCAACAAGCAGGCCGATCAGGAGACGGCGCCAGCAGGCAAGCGACTGGCCGCACTCCCCAATTGCTCCTCCGCCACCACCAGTCACCACCAACGCCCCCCGCCAACCGATCATCGTTCTGCCATTTGGTCAATTTGCATATTAAGTTTTTATTATATAGGATGTTTTACTCTCAAAAAAAAAAAAAACCACACACACACTGGCACACACACTTAATAAACCACTAAAGTTACATTTTAAAAAATGAAATAACTTATTTATATATTCTCATATGTATAAAAAGCATTGTCCTAAATCTAGAGTTTCCTGAAGAAAAAGTAAGTATGTAGCCTTGAGTGCAGTAAAAAAGAAAAAAAGCAAGTCTTGGATTCTGGCCTGGCTCTACCACTTTCTAACATCATGACCTACAGCAATTACTTACTTTCTCCACACTATAAAATTAAAATGCTAGATTTGCCCTTTTCTCTCACAGAACCAAATAAATTAAATATTTAAAAATACTTCAAAAGCTACAGAGCACTATTTAAGATAATAATATTCTCTATAAAGGTAACTGCTTACACTTCTAATTTTAAAATATAAACTCAAGTCCCTAAAAAGAACATTAAAAACATGTTTTGTTTCCTATTTGGTAAAACACAGGAAGCTGTTCCCCTAAAGACAGGAACAAGGTCAGGATACTAATATCTCCATTACTATATAACAGGGTGTGGAGGTATTAGTCAATGTAATAAGACAGAGGAAAGGAATGGAAGCATGAGAATTCAGAAGAAAAAGGCAAAACTATCTTTATATGTAGAAATTCATGCAAGAGTACGCCTTCCTTACCCTGGCTGCCGGCACCGGTTTCCCTCCAGCGCCCGGGACCCGGGCTTCTCTCGCAAAGGGAGGCCCCGCCCACCCACCAGCCGGAGGCCTGGGCCTCCCTCTGCAGGGTGATCATGGGGAGATGGCCAGGCCCCTCACCAATCACATCACACCCACCTTGGCTAACCTGGCACCAGTGGGTGTCATTGCTTGGTCCCAGATGGTTGTCCAGATGGTCATTCTGTTGTTCGGTCGATTTGCATATTACACTTTTATTATATAGGATAATTATACATCCAGATCACATAAAAGAATCAACTGAAAAACTATTACAAAGAATAACAGAATTTAATAAAGTAGCAAATTAGAAAATCAACATACAAAAACCAACATCTAATAAAAGGGAAACATGCAAATTGACCACACCACCGCTATGCCCAAGCCAAGCCCACCAGCCAATCAGAGCAACTATATGCAAATTAACCCAACCAAGATGGCGGCCGGCAGCCACGAAGCTGGAGCAAGCAGGAGGCTTGGTTGCCCCAGCAATGGAGGAAGCCAAGCTTCCTGCCTGCCCTGGCCAGCTGTGGCCTCTGCTCAAGACAACAAAGTTTCAATTATAGAAGATAAATAAATCCCAGATACCTGCTTCCAGCCAGCCTCCACTGGGAGCGTGGGTGGCTGGGGGCCGTGGCCAGCCTGCAAAGAGCCATCAGCCCCTCACCAGGGATGGCCACACCCTCATGGGGTGAGAGTCCCTGCTGGCGGGCTTGGCCAGCCTGCAAACAGCCATCAGCCACTCACCCAGGCTGGCCATACCCTCATGGGGTGAGGGTCCCCGCTGAGGGGCTTTGCCAGACTGCAAACAGCCATCAGCCACTCACCCAGACTGGCCAGGCACCCCAGCAGGACCCCATACCCTGAAGGGGGTGTGGTCAGCCTGAAAACAGCCCTCAGACAGACCCTCACCCAGACTGGACAGGCACCCCAGTGGGGACCCCAACCCTGAAGGGGCTGTGGCCAGCCTGCAAACAGCCATCAGTCCCTCACACAGGCTGGCCAGGCACCCCAGGGGGACCCCCAACCTGAAGGGGCTGTGGCTAGCCTGCAAACAGCCATCAGCCCCTCACCCAGGCTGGCCACACCCTCATGGGGTGAGGGTCTGTGCTGGGGGGCTTGGCTAGCCTGCAAACAGCCATCAGCCACTCACCCAGACTGGCCAGATACCCCAGCAGGACCCCCTCCCTGAAGGGGGTGTGGCAAGCCTGAAATGGCCCACAGCCCCTCACCCAGGCTGGCCAGGCACTCCAGCGGGGACCCCCACCCTAAAGGGGCATGTGGCCAGACTGAAAATGGCCCTCAGCCCCTCACCCAGGCTGGCCAGGCACCCCAGCAGGACCCCCACCCTGATCCGGAACACCCTTCAGGACCAGCCGGCCCCCACCCGTGCACCAGGCCTCTATCCTATATAATAAAAGGGTAATATGCAAATTGACCCTAACAGCAGAACGACTGGAATGACTGGTCACTATGACACACACTGACCACCAGGGGGCAGATGCTCAATGCAGGAGATGCCCCCTAGTGGTCACTGTGCTCCCACATGGGGGAGCTCTGCTCAGCCACAAGCCAGGCTAACGGCTGCCAGTACAGTGGTGGTGGTGGGAGCCTCTCCTGCCTCCTCAGCAGCACTAAGGATGTCTGATTGCAGCTTAGGATTGCTCCCCGCTGGCAAGTGGACATCCCCCGAGGGCTGCCGGGCTGCCAGAGGGATGTCTGACTGCCAGCTTTGGCCCAATCCCCCAGGGAGCAGGCCTAAGCCAGCAGGTAGACATCCCCCGAGGGGTCCCAGACTGCGAGAGGGCACAGGCCGGGCTGAGGGACCCTCCTCCCCCCGAGTGCACAAATTTTTGTGCACCGGGCCTCTAGTCCTATATAATAAAAGGCTAATATGCAAATTGACCGAATGGCAGAATGACTGGTGCTATAATGCGCACCACCAGGGGGCAGACGCTCAATGCAGGAGATGCCCCCTGGTGGTCAGTGTGCTCCCACAGGGGAAGCACCACTCAGCCAGAAGCTGGGTTCATGGCTGGTGAGCACAGCAGCGGCCACGGTAGTGCTGAGGATGTCTGACTGTCGGACATCCCCCGAGGGCTCCCAAACTGTGAGAGGGTGCAGGCTAGGCTGAGGGACCCCCTGGGTGCATGAATCTTGTGCACCGGGCCTCTACTACAAATATAAACCAGTTACAAGATAAAATGAGAGGGAAAATGCTATTTTGAAAACAAAAAAAATTTAAATCTAATAATAAAGTTAAAAGGACATGCCCAAAATCTATATGAGGAATTATTCTAGGCTGAATATAGACATACAGAGATCAGGCTCTAATCCCTGGAACCTGTAAATGTTACTTTATATGGAAAAGGGCTGTTTGCATATATGATTGAATTAAGGGTCTTGCCAAAGGGGATTATCCTAAATATAGTCACAAATGTTTTTATAAGATAGAGATGGAGAAAGAGATGCTACACACAGAGACAAGGAGGTGGTAATATGGAAGAGGTGGCAGAGATTAGTGTGGCCACAAGACAAAGAATGCTGGCAGCCACCAGTAGCTGAAAGAGGCAATAAAAATATTGGCTCTCAGAGCTTTCAGAAGGAGCACAGCTTTGCCCTACAACTTGATTCTAGCTCAGTGAAACTGATTTTAGACCCAGGCCTCTAGTAAGTTTCTAGAATAAGTTTCTGTTGGTAATTTGTTATAACAACCTCAGAAAACGGAGACAAGAATATAATAAAATCTAAAAGGCATAATGCAAACTTCTACAAATAGAAAGATAAACTGCAGGGAACCAATATAGGGTTAAGCCTCGGACTGACCTGTTGGCAAAGTCACAAACAAGTCCCAGCTTAGAGGGCACAGTCCTCTTAGCATAATTAGGTTTGACCTTATAACACTCCCTAGATCTTATCTGGGAAGCTAATGGGCTGAGGGAAGTGCAGGAAGTGTAACTATGGTCAAAACAAGTGAAACTCACAAGAACTGTGTAACTATGGTAACCACTACCTTGTTTACCTCTGACTATAAAAGGTTGATGCGGCCTGAGCACCAGTGGAAGTCCTTCTCCTTGAGTTGGACTTGCCCGCCTGGCCCCCCAATATTTCCAAATTATCTCGTGTCTTTTCTCTTTCATTTGGGTGCGGCTCCTCTTCTAGGCCCTGAACCCTGAACCACGCGGGACGTGGAGAGAAACATTTACCAACAATAAACCATGTACTCAGACAAAAAGATTCAATATCATAAAGACGCTTAGATGTCACTTTTTTTTTTTTTATTTCAGAAAGGAAGGGAGAGGGAGAGAGAGAAACATCAATGATGAGAGAGAATCATTGATTGGCTGCCTCCTGCATGCCGCCTACTGAAGATCGAGCCCGCAATTCACAGGCTGTTGCTCCATCCACTGAGCCAAACCAGCCAGGGCCATACATTTAATATGCTCCTAATATCAGTAGTTATTTTCTGAAGACAGAACAAATGGATTATGAAGTTCATTTGAAGAACAAATGAGTAAGAATAGCCAGAAAAACAGGAGCTACCCCTTATTAGATATTAAAATACAGTATAAAGCCTCTATTATAAAAATAGTTTAGCATTGCATATGAATAGATGAATGGAACAGAACAGAAAATACAGAAATAGACCGAATTGCATATTGAAATATAGCTCAAGATGAAAAAAGTTTCAATTTATAAATTATTCCAAATAATAAACCAAGAAGCCATTTATAACTAGAATATGATCATTTTCAATGATTATCAATATTAATGATATCACAAAAAGGTACAAAATTAGATATGCATCCTCATGAAAGAACATAAACCTTCAATGTAGCAGTCTTGCAAAAAAGGTCAAATTTGAATCTAACAGGACCTCTAGATCTAACTAACAATATGCAGACAATACATGGGACAACAAAGGAAAACATAAACTACACCACTGTGGGGCGCGGCTATAGGGTTAAGCCTCGGACTGACCTGTTGGCAAAGTCACAAACAAGTCCCAGTTTAGAGGGCACAGTCCTCTTAGCATAATTAGGCTTGACCTTATAAGCTACCTAGATCTTATCTGGGAAGCTAATGGGCTGAGGGAGTAGCAGGAAGTGCTGCCAAAACAAGTGAAACTCACAAGAACAGTGTAATTATGGTAACCACTACCTTGTTTACCTCTGACTATAAAATAAAGGCTCAGCTTACCTCTGGATCTTTCTCTGTGGCCTCAGCCAGGCACAGGAAGATCCACAGAGACTAAAGAGAGCTATGCTGATCATCTGAACGCTGTCTCCATATAAATCATTCTTCGCTGACTCATCCACACCTTTGGGAACCCCTGGCCCGCTGGGGCTGGACCCTGGTACACCATGGATATGTAATCAGCAAAATTTAGATTGCAGCAAACTACAGGGTATATGATCCAATTTCTTCAACACTTACATACCAGGGGTAATATAAAGATGAAGGAAGAACTATAGGTTAAAAGGAAATTAATGACCCCCTGGCAATGGGCAAGGAAACATCTGATTGGTGGTATTGCTCTTATATCAATCAGGGGCAAAGCAGATGTACAGTCCTTAGTTCATCCTAGCTTGATGTCTGTGTCGGTGGCCAGAGCTGTTTCATGTCTGGGGCATATTAAAAAAAAGGGGGGGAATTAATGGACATATCAACAAATTACACGTATGAATCTTATTTGAATCCCAATGCAATCAAACTGGAAGAGAGAGAGAGAATTAGGAAAATTTCAACACTAACCAAATATTTTATAATATTAAAGAATAATTATCTTTTTAGGTATGAAATTCACATTGTTGTGTTTTTAAGTACTTATATTTTAGTTCTACATGTTGAAGTATTTACTTATAAAATTATATGATGTCTGGAATTTCCTTCTAAATAATCCAAGCCTGCGAAGTTGGGGAGGTGAGGGAGGGAAATGTGAGTGGAGGTATAAATGAAACAAGATTAATTATGGGTTAATAATAGTTGAAGCTGGTTATAGATATATGGAGATTTATTATGCCATTCTTTCTGTTTGTGTATTTATTGAATTTTTTCCAAAATAAAAAATTTTTAAAAATCAATTTTGGAAAAAATCTATTCTGAGCAACTATTCATAAGCAAATCTAAAGTCTGCAAGCAACAAAAGCTTAAATGCTTTTAAGAAGACATTTCCAGCCTTGCCTGGTTTGGCTCAGTGGTTGGAGCATCAGCCCGCATAATGAAGGGTCCCAGGTTCCATTCCGTCAAGAGTGTGTATAGCTGGTTCAATCCCCAGCCCTGTTGATGTTTTCTCTCTCTTCCCCTGCTCCTCCCTCCCTTTCAATGTTTAATCATTTAACTTATCTCTTCTCATAGTAGTAAATAGGATACCCAGGCTACTATTAGATGAATTAGATTGTCAAAGGACAGAAAAAGGAGGTACTGCTAGTTGATTTTTAAAAGGGAAAAACCACCTGCAATACTCATTATCCCTTTATACTGTACTCAGGCAACACTAACAAGCCTATTCATGCTGCCTATCAATCTAGCACTCTACCTCCTATCTTGTTTTTCCTCCCTTCTTTATGTACCCTTTGTCTCCACATTGTTCTGTTGTTAAATCCATCCCTTCCCCCCACACCTCCCACCTCCTACTTTTGTCCCTAAAATATCTGTATGTTTGATATAGACCTTGTCAGTTCTAGTAACCAGAGCTGCTCTTGCAAATCAACCTGATCTCTATAAAAATCTTTGCAGGCAAGGTAATAAAAGATAGTCAAGCCTCAATATCCCTCCAAACTGCGCTGGCCACTGAAAACCTGCTTTATCCCATTTTTTAGGAGGTGCTTAGAGGGATGAACAAACTTCAAATTCTTACAAAGACCACACCACTCTGCTAGGAGTTGTGTTATTAAACTTGGAATATTTGTTGTTTGCCCTTGTGTTATTATATTCCTTCTATTTTACCAGTTAGTGATCCAACCAAACATAGCAATGTCTCAGAACGTGGCTAAATAAGAATCTCTTCCACCTTGAAAAACCACAATGCTGCTTTCCTGTGCCTCTAGTTAACAGGATGGCTACCTGCTAAGCAGGCTTGAGGTTAGCAAGAATCACAGATATGGAAGTTATAGCTGAGCACTTCTCTTCTTGAAATAGACCATGAAGAATTATGCACATGACAAATAACAGGGAAGTAAACAAAATGATCAAACAACTGTAGAAACAAAGTGGTATGAAATCTGAAGGGGAAATTAGAAAATACTGATTGAAAGACCATAACAGTTCTGACTGAGCAACTGCTATGTGCCAGGCACTATATTAAGGGCTTTAAATCTACCTTTATAAAGAGAAAAAAGGAGGATATTTAGAAAGAACAAGTAATTTGCCTAAAATTATATTCCACTTGAAAGTGGTAAGAATGGGATTCAAAAATATGTTGTTTCACTTCAAAGCAGGTACATATAAGTAACTACACAATGTTGCCATAAAAAGATGGCACAAGGATGCTGGCAAAAGAGAAGTATGATGATAAAACTGTCTGGGAGGCCTAGCCCATGTGGCTCAGTGGTTGATTGTTAACCTATAAACTAGAGGCCCAGTGCACGAATTTGTGCACGGGTGGAGTCTGGCCGGCCCACCCCGATCAGGGCCCATCAGGGCTGAGCTAGCTGGGGGGAGGGGCTATGGGCGATTGGCCAGCGGGCCCCACCCCCGAGTGGGTTGCAGGGGTCGATCAGTGGCCAGCGGCCTGGGAGAGGAGCCATGGGTGGTTGGCCAGCTGGCCTGCCCTTGATTGGAGTGGGGGGGGGCTGATTGGGATGGTAGGGGCCCATTGGGGGTGGGGCCGGCTTGGGGGGGGTCTGCAGGAGGTTGGCCGCTGGCCCAGCTTCCCAATCGGGCAAGTTCACTGGCCACAGTGGGTGTCATTGCGACTGGTCATTATGGTCGTTATGGCATTCTAGTTGCTAGCTTTATATATATAGATAATAAATATTGAAATATAAATATTTTAATATTAATAAAATGTAAATATTAAAGTAAAATAAATAAATGAAATAAGTTTGTTAAAATATACAAAAGTTTGCTCTCCTGACAACTGGACTAAAATGCATACCTTTAATAGGTGTATACATTTTTGAGACACCCTATATCAGGGGTGGGCAACCCCTGGCATGCGTGCCAAATATGGCACGCCAATAACTTTTGCTGGCACGCGAAACCCTCTCTTATAATCTTCCATTTACAATTTTTTTCTTAATTTTGATTTTTTTATTTTTCAGATAAATTCAGTGTAGGTGCATCTTAGATAAATAATTTTACATAATAAGTTATCTTAAAGACCACAGACATGGATTGACGAGAGAGGGGAAGAGCAATTTCAATAGTGTTGAAAACGACTATTGAGGACTTGGAATGCCATTCCAGAAAATTTTTTCTGTTTAAAAACCTTTGCAACAGCGTTACTCTCCATGTTTTCATCCATATACGCTTGTGAATCTTTGTTCTCAGTGATGAATTTTGTTAAGTCTCGTAATAGGAGTAGCCTGACGGATGAAAGTAGTAGCTCGTGCGTATCTCTGAAGCTCACGAAATATAAACCTGATGTAAAATCTCTGTCATCAGTGATACAGCAGCAAAAGTCCTACTGATAATATCAAACGGAGTCATAAAGTTTTCTGTTGGACTATCAGTGTACATGTGTACATTAAAAAATAAATGTATTTTTCATCATCATATACTGTGTTTTTGTCGCTCGAATGAATTTTATTATTTCTTCAAGGTTCTTCACGTACGTACACCTTATGAGATATAAAGTAGGCGTAACATGTTCTCAAAAAATTAGGGTTGGCACGCAGAAGAATTTTGAGTCAGAGATTTTGCTGGTTTTGGCATGCACTTACAAAAAGGTTGCCCACCCCTGCCCTATATTAAGATGTATGTATTTGGAAATATTAAAAATAGCTGATCCAAATTTAATGTTTTCTTACTAGAAAGTATTGGTAGGAATCGACAGTCAATAACTTAAATAAACTAACTTCACAGAGAAATGAAAGACAAATTAATAAAATCATATTTTAAAATGAGCAATGAAATATAAAATCCCAACCAACAAACAATACATTCAAAATATGTACTTCCTTCTCATAGAATGGCCAATTAAAGGAGGAAGAGGGTATAAGGAATAACACAAAAGCCAATTAGCATGAAAACTTGCTAAAATTCACTGCTTATGAAAGAAACACAAGTTAAAAACAATTTTCATTTTGCCAGTCAAGTAGATAATATTTTTTAAACAATAAACCTAAAATTGTCATGTGCATAGTTTACTTCCTTAATAAAGGAAGTAACTTTCTTACTTCCCTTATGATCTAGAGATCCTTCATTAGTCTTTCTCTGGCCAGCATAGCTCAGTGGTTGAGCACTGATCTATGAACCAGTAAGTGACTGGTTCGATTACAAATCAGGGCACATGCCAGGGTTTCAGGCCCAATCCCCAGTAGGGGGTGTGCAGGAGGCAGCCAATCAATGATTCTCTCTCCCTTCCTCTCTGAAATCAATAGAAATATCATTGATGTTTCTACCTCTCTCTCCCTTCCTCTCTGAAATCAATAAAAAAATATATATATTTTATACGCATTGTTAAATGAATGATTGCATGAATGAACTAAAAGCTTGCAAATATGTAAATTAATTGTGCCTCCAGTAATTTACCTTAAGGAACAGGTAAAAAAAAAATTGTGTAAGCTCTATCCTGGCCCTGGTAGAAGCATGTGCAGGAAGCAACCAATCAATGTGTCTCTCTCACATCGATGTTTCTCTCTCTCTTTCTCTCTCTCTCCCCTTCCTCCTTCCCTCCCTCTCTCTAAAAAAATCAATAGAAAATATATCCTCAGGTGACGATTAATAAATAAAATAAAATAAATCTGTTTTGCTTTGTTTTGGCTTTTTTTGGGGGGAGGGGTCGGGGTTTGGGGATAACATTCCAATATTTATTAAGGGATAAATCTGGGTAATAAAAAAATTCTCGCCGAAACCGGTTTGGCTCAGTGGATAGAGCGTCGGCCTGCGGACTGAAGGGTCCCGGGTTCGGTTCCGGTCAGGGGCATGTACCTGGGTTGCGGGCACATCCCCAGTTTGGGGTGTGCAGGAGGCAGCTGATCGATGTTTCTCTCTCATCGATGTTTCTCTCTCATCGATGTTTCTAACTCTCTCTCTCCCTTCCTCTCTGTAAAAAATCAATAAAATATATTTTTAAAAAATTCTCTTATTTTCGGGAATAAAGTTTTTATAATAATAAAGGATATAACTTTAACCATATTTTTCTAAATTTCTAAATCAAAAGTTTATCTAAAAGAACATCATAAACATTGTAGTTAAATAGTTACAATTTTCAGAAAACCCCCACATTCTTCTAGTTGGCCCTTACTAAATGGCCTAGTATAAATTTACATGACATAAGTTTAAGTCCTATTAATTTATTATATTGGATTTTATCTCTAAAGTAATATACTTTTAATTTACTTAAAATAATTAACATAATTTTAAGTAAATTATAATCTCCAGCAATATTAATATACCTTCAGAATTTATCAAATACATATTTTAAAGTATACAATTCAATGATTTTTTGTATATTCACAATTGTGCAACTATCACCACAAATGTAACAAATGTAAGTTTAAAACAGTTTCATCACCCCCAAAATAAATCCATTCCCAATTGCCCCTATCCCTCTAGGCAACCACTAATCTATTTTTGTCTCTATGGATTTGCCTATACTATACATTACATATAAATGAAATCATACAATATGTGTTCTTTTGTGACTGGCTTCTTTTACTTAGTATGTTTTTAAGGTCATTTATATTGTAGCATATACATGAGTATTTTACTACCCCCTTTTTCCCCTGTGGTGTCAGTTGTTACTTCTTCCCTTTTATTTCCAATTTTATTTATGAGTCCTTCCAGTCTTTTTCTTCGTGAGTCTGGTTAAAGGCTTATTAACCTTGTTTATCTGTTCAAAGAACCAGCTCTTGGTTTCATTGATCTTTGGTATACATTTTTTTAGACTCTATTTTGTTTATTTCTACTCTGACCTTCCTTGTACTCACTTTGTAATTTGTTTGTTGTCCTTTTTCTAGATCCTTTAGGTGTAAGGTTAGATTGAGATTTTTCTTGTTTCTTGAGGTAGGCCTATATTGCTATGAATTTCCCTCTTAGGACTGCTTTTGCTGTGTCCCATAGGTTTTAGGTAGTTGTGTTCATTTTCATTTGTCACAAGATATCTTTTCATTTCTTCCTTGACCTTATTGTTAACCCATATATTGTTTTGTTGTTTTTTTGTTTTGTATTGTGTTGTTGTTTTTTGCCTTTGATCATATTTTTATTCAAAATTAGCTGTCCATAGTGATTTGACCGCTATGGAATAAACAAATGTAAGTTTATGCCACAGGCTTCTTTTCTTCTGTGGTGGGTTTCTTTTCTGTGGGCTTCTTCTCAGCTGCTGGCTTCTTGGTAGCTGCAGCCTTTTTCCCCACCAAAGGCTTCTTCTGCTTCTTAAGGCCAACAGCCTTCTTTCCTTTCTTCCCTACCACAGGCTTCTTGCCTGGAACCCCCTTCTCACCTGATTTGGCTTCTAGCGCTGCTGCTGCTTTATCCACCCAAAGCCTGTGGTTCTTGGCCTGGCAAAGAATGGTGTTCCAGCGCATGGTTTTTGAATATGGGTTTAGCTTCAACATGATTCTCAGGTTTTTCAGTGAATTCTTCTTCAGGACTCTGCAGTGAATCTTCTTGCGTGGTGCTCAGAAGGCTCTTTGGATCTCTGGACTTTTCAAGATTCTGCTAAGGTCTGAATTGAGCATCTTGTGCATGGGAAAGCTATAGTTACTCTTGAGGGAGGCAGCTTTATACCAAGTGCCATACAGTTCATCTAACTTGTGGAAAGCACTTTCAGTCCAAATGCAGAAATGGCCCACATCCCTCCAGGAGCTAGTTTCAAAATGTTCAGTTTGCCTACATTAAGCAGAGTAATTCCAGGGATGTTTCTGAAGGCTTTGATGATACCATTGTCCTCATTATAGATGATGCAAGGTCCCCTGTGCTGTATATGATGATGGTTTCTCATTTTGCCCTTGCCAGCTCTCATTTGCTGAGAGGCATAGACCTTTTTTATATCATTCCGGGCCTTAAGTTTAATTTTTTAAAAATATATTTTTATTGATTTTAGAGAGGAAGGGAGAGGGAGAAATAGAAACATCAATGATGAGAGTGACTCATTGATTGGCTGTCTCGTGCACACCCCCTACTGGAGATGGAGCCCACAACCCAGGCATGTGCCCTTGACCAGAACTGAACCTAGGCCCTTCAGTCCGCAAGCCAATGCTCTATGTACTGAGCTAAACCTGCTAGGGTGGCCTTAAGTTTCTTAAGAAGCAAAACAGACTCCTTGGTTTTCTTGTAGCCTTCAACTTTATTTCAACCACCAAAAGTTCAGGAACTTCTTCAATACAGTGACCTTTAGACATGACCAGTGCTGGTAAGGCTGAGACAGCTAGGGCAGAGCAGATGGCATATCATTTCTGTGTTGTGTTTACTCTGTGGTGCCGACGGCGCCAGGTTTTGGTTGGTGCAAACATGTGGTCCCCATGATACATATTTCCAAAAGCACCCTGGCCAGAACGATGAGTTCCACTACCTCGGACTCTGAGAATTCGAGCCACAGCTCTGCCAGTACCCCAGGACTCGGCATTGGTTTGGTGACCTGCCAATTCACTGACAGCATAGGGTTGTCTATTGCTTTTGCACAAGGTGCTATGAACACAGTTCATAATATCTGGTTGAATGGGAGCCTTGAATACAGCAGGCAAAGTGACATTTTTGCTAGCTGTTTCCCCCTTTTTGGAGTACACAGATATCAGTGGATGAGCACACGCCATGGTGGGGAGAGGAGAAGGCCACATTCCTCTCTACCCAGTGGCTCCCACAGGAAAAGGCAACCCATATGTTGTTTGGTAACATGTCATTTAGCTTCCATTTGTTTGCATGTTTTCCAGTTTTTTTTCTTGTAATTGATTTCTAGTTTCATACTATTGTGGTCAGAGAAAATGCTTGATATGATTTCAATCTTCTTAAATTTATTAAAATTTGTTTTGTGGTCTATCCTAAAAAAAGTTCCATGTATTCTTGAAAAGAATGTATATTCTGCTGCTTTGGGTATAATGCTCTAAAAATACCAATTAAATCTATCTGATCTAATGTGTCATTAAGGCTGCTATTATCTTTTTTGATTTTTTTTTGTCTTATAGACAGCATATACAGAGTGTCCCAAATATATATATATGTACGTATACACACACACACACGCACTCTAACAGCTGATAGCTCAATTCTGAAAATGAAATGTACAGTATTTTAATAAACACTGCCTTTGTAATTATTCAAAGTGTGTGCCTACATTTTTTTGGATACCTATATATGGGTCTTGTTTTCTTATCCATTCAGCTACCCTGTCCGGATTGGAGCATTTAATCCATTTACATTTAAAGTGATTATTGATAAGTAGTATTTATTGCCATTTTATTATTTATATATTAATGTTTCATTTCTTTCTTCTTAAAGATGTCCCTTTAACATTTTAGCAGTCCCAGAATGTACAATATGTAACAATGTCATCTAAACTCTCCATATATGTTAGTTGTGACCTAATGATCTACAACTACCAAAATGCAATAACTGATATATATACTAATAAAAGAGTAATATGCTAATTAGACCAGGAGACCTTCCTGATATTCTTCTGGACAAAGCCATGGTGGCAGGGTTGAGGCAGAGGCAGTTAGGGGTCATCAGGCCAGGAGGGGAGGGCAGTTGGAGGTGATCAGGCTGGCAGGGGGGGCAATTGGGGGCAAGCAGACCTGCAGGCAGAGTGCTTAGGGGTGATCAAGCAGGCAGGCAGGTGAGCAGTTAGGAGCCAGTGGTCCAGATTGCAAGAGGGATGGTGGGATCGGGCCTAAACTGGCAGTCGGACATCTCTAAAGGGGTCCCAGGTTGGAGAGGGTGCAGGCCGGGCTGAGGGACACCCCTCCACCCGTGCATGAATTTCGTGCACTGGGTTGCTAGTTAGTAATGACCATCAGATATCAAGAAAAGATAATTATCATTTTCAGTATGTTCTGTTTATTTATAGCAAAGAACATTTTTTAAATACTTTTGTTTAAAACAACTCAAAATCGTAAGTGCAAGTATTTAATGGACTAACTTATCTAAGACACTTTATCCAGAACTTTTGCCACTACTATGCATGAAATGTAGGCCTGCATAACTAGCAAGCACTTTAGTACTTTACACCTCCCTGTTAAATTTGATTTGGTTAAACCAAATCCCAACATTACAAAATGCTATAATGAATTATAGTTAGACTAGATGGACAAGCAAATCATATCTGGAATATCAGCTATCAGACGCTGGACTTCACTATTTAAATGCCTCAAGGTAGCCACCTTACTAATTTTCAGCTATTAGGGAGGGACAGGTCATAAGTTATAATTCTTAACAAAGGTTTTTAATGCTATACTCCTGAGGATGCTTTTTAGGTGTGCACACGGGGTAAGTGTCCCAGGCCTATGTTTGCAATCCACATGTTCTCCATGTTTTACCACAGGGGTTAAACTTTTTTTCTGTAAATATTTTCGGCTTTGCAGGCCATACTGTCACTTGGATGTTATAACAAGGGAAAGCAGCTATGTTCCAATAAAACTTTGTTTATGAACAATGAAATTGGAATTTCATACTTTTCCCATTTCACTAAAGATCACATTTCACATTCACCCTTAAAAATGTCAAAACCATCCTTAGCTAGCCAGCCATACCAAAACAGGCCGCCTTGGCCTGGCTGCAGTTCGCGCACCCTGCTTTACCGCATGCGCAGTGACTCCCGGCAGAAGGGGGCCGCGTTAACATCAAGGACCGTGTCCGCCGGGGGAAGGAGGTCCATGTGCCCCATGTGCCCCATGTGCCCCGCCGGTGCATCCTGGGTCCAGTCTGGGAGCCAATGCCTGGGTCACTGCGTGGCCAGGCCAGCCTCGCAACATGCAGGAAGGGGAGGAGGGACACACCTCAGCCTCGGAGGCCAGAACCCTCGATAGTGAAGTTTGGGAGTTATGTGGGACCAAGGAAAGAAGAGCCGGAATTCCGGCGGGACCCCGAAGGTTTCCCTGGGAGTATCCTGCAACCTCAGGCCGGTCACTCACTTGGGTACGCCGCTACAAACGAAGGCCATGTCAACAGCGCAACTAGAAGGACTAAGGACTTCATGGGCATCTTCCGCAGCACTCCGCCATGCGACGGGAACGTCCTGGGCCACCAGGCCGGGTACTTCAGGGCCAAGGGGCAGGGTGTAGGCGGCCGACGGACGCCCCGCAACGGTTGTTTGCAGCGCGCAAGCGCAGCTGCAGCCAGTGTGAGGCGGACGGGAGCGTCTGGGCCCGCCCCCTCTTGGCCACGTGACCATGCCACGCCCTGTCTGCCCTGGTGCGCATGCTCTCTCTGCCTGCGAAGCTTTGCGACTGTGAGAGCCTCGGAAAGTGTCAACGCCCCAGCAGGTGCGTGGATTGGGGGCCAGCTCAGCCCATCGGGGAAGCTGGCATGTAACAGCGCCTAAGGCACGTCCCAGCCGCAAGGAACTGTGGGAAGAGACAAGTACCTGGCCACTGCAACAACATAAAGGTGTTATAATGAGGAAGTGTTAGGCGCTGCGGAGTGCGCCTCTGTGTACCCCCCTCTCCAAAAGGGTTTGAGGAGGTTGTCTAGTTGGAAGAAAGCTTGGAGCTCCCCAAGAACCGAAAATAGATCACTCCAAGGGGTGGGGGCAGTTGCTGGAGGTGGGGTAGGCAGAGGCATTAAAGCCGCTTTAAGGGGCTTGGGTTTTGTTTTACTTTTTCAAAAGATTACATTCCTTTTTTCCCTTTCTTTCTGTTTTTTTTTTTTCTTTTTCTTTCAAAAGACAAATCTATAGCTATGGAGAATAGATCGATGGTTGTCAGGGGGTCAGGGGTTGAGGATGGGGGAGGGCGTGATTATAAAGGAAGAGCATGAAGGAGTTTTTTGAGACTGATGGATAGTTGTGGTGGGCGCAGAATCTAAGTAAACATATCATAAAATCCATGGAACGGTACACAATAAAGAATCAATTTTACTGTGCGATAATTTCTTAAAATTCACCTCTAACTGCTGCTTCAGGAAGCAAGGAGCTTAGATTTTACTCTGAGGCATTGGGGACATACTGCAAGGTTTTGAGCTGGCAACTGTGTAATTAGATTTGCATTTCAGAAAGCTCACTTCGCGTAGCCGGTGGTTGGCAAACTGCGGCTCTCTAGCCACATGCAGCTCTTTGGCCCCTTGAGTGTGGCTCTTCCACAAAATACCACTTACAGTGCGATTGAAACTTCGTGGCCCATGTGCAGAAGGCGGTATTTTGTGGAAGAGCCACACTCAAGGGGCCAAAGAGCCGCATGTGGCTTGAGAGCCACAGTTTGTCGACCACGGGCATAGTCTAAAGAATAGGTTAGAGCAGTGGTTCTCAACCTTCCTAATGCAGTTCCTCATGTTGTGGTGACCCCCAACCATAAAATTATTTTCGTTGCTACTTCATAACTGTAATTTTGCTACTGTTATGAATTGTAATGTAAATATCTGATATGCAGGATGTATTTTCATTGTTACAAATTGAACATAATTAAAGCATAGTGATTAATCACAAAAACAATATGTAATTATATATGTGTTTTCCGATGGTCTTAGGCGACCCCTGTGAAAGGGTCGTTCAACCCCCAAAGGGGTCTCGACCCACAGATTGAGAACCACTGGGTTAGAGAAAAGCCAGACTAGAGGCAGGGAGCCACATTAGAAAGCTGTTCCAGGAATATAGGCACGGGTTAGTAGAGGCCTGGCTCTTGGTGGTGTTATGCCCAGATTTCAAGATCCCCCAAGACAGATCACTAGGGAGCCGAGTCCAATGCAAAAGCATAGAGTCTTTTATTCAAGCTCGGGACTTGGTCCCCCCCCCCCCCCCGCCTCCATTACTGGATGCAAGAGAGAGCTCCGAATCCCAAGGGAACAAAGAATTTATAGGGCTTGGGGTCGGGGGGTGGGGGCACACTCTGACCACTGATTTGGCTGTTTCCGGTTGGTTGAGTGAGGGCCGGGGGCTAGTGACGCAAGGGCAGGGTGCAGCTAGGGTCTGGTTACACAAAGACAGGGGGGTGGCTAGCATACTCTTGGCCTTGGGCTAGTTTCCCCGCTTTCCCATTGGCTGAGATAAGGGCAGGCTGAGTAACTGATACATTCTGCGGCTTTTTCTTGGAAGAGGGGATAAGGACACAGCTATCAGTCCTGTTCTGTCCTTTCAGTGGCAGAGGGCATGGGGCATGTGGACAGATTTGACAGATATTTACAGCTAGGACCAACAAGAAGGGGAGATTGAATGTGAGGAAATAGGAAGAAGAAGATAATGCTCATATTTCTGGCTTGGGTACCTCTTCATGTGGTGTGAGATGGGTAATACAGGAGAGGAGGGGATGGAGGAGGATACATTTAGCTTTACGTTGTTCTATTGAGATGGGCTGTGGTAGGGAAGCAAGTCTGTGTATGTGTGAGCACCTGGGTGTTTACTGGAATCGTTATACTTAGTCTTCAGATGTTCTTGCTTAAAGGACACTGCAGATGCATGTCTTCTCAAGGATGCTTACCCTGCTGATAGTATCTAATATTTAATTTTAGTTCAAGCTGCTGTTACAATAAAAGCCTGAGGAGACAGGAGAATGGGCTGTTTGGTTTCTCTAGCCAAGCAGTCCCTTAGCCCTCTCTTTCACAGAAACGTGTGTCAGAGTAATCATTCATTCATCACTCAGGGTCTGCTGGCCTGGCTGTGACCTACTGGAGTGGCCTGTACAGGAGCACATGGATGTAGGGCCCTGGAAAGAGCTGAAATGGAGAAGGAGATTTAGGAGGCATCAGCATCTTGAAGTGGGGATGTATGAGATTGCCTAAGGAGAGTTTTTAGAAAGAGAAGGTCATTAGACAGATCCCTGGGTAGGCTAGAAAGGGGAGGATGGACCTGCAAAGGAGATTAAAAGTGGGAAGTGGAAAACCAGAAGAAAATAGAAGCTTCATGGAAGAGGAGGAATACATAATTATCAAATGCTTCTGAGAAGTCAAACAAGAGAACTTAGATTTAGAAACAGAAACAGTTTTAGTGGAGTAAACCACTTCACTAAAGAAAGAAGCCAGACCACAGTGAGTCGAGGAATAAGTAAGAGGTTAGGAAATGGTGATAGCTAGTTCAGACAATGTTTTCATGGCTGGTGTAGGAGTCTTTAATATGCTGCACCAGGGCTTAATCCAAATATAGCAGTCTTCTAGAATCAAGCAGTTACACTATTTGGAAAGCAGCCTAGAACATATAACAAAAGCCTAACATAGTATAAATACTATGATATAAATGATGTAATATAAATTAAGAGGGGGGGGGGGGATATGTCCTAAGACACACTTTGTAGTAGATGATATTTGAGGTATTAACTAAGGTTCTACCCTCCTTGAGCTTCCTTGTCCCTTATCTTTCATTCCACCACTGAGATATTAGTGATCACCTTAATGTACTTGCCTCAGGGAAAAATAGATAGAATCCTGAACAGAGACATTAAAAGAGGGACTGGATTTAAAAAAAAATTCATGGTGGGATTAAAAGTCAAAGCACTTTTGCCCAACTGGTGTGGCTCAGTGGTTGAGCATCAACCCATGCAGCAAGGGGTCACTGATTCCATTCACAGTCAGAGTACATGCCTGGGTTGCAGGCTCAATCCCCATAGGGGTCGGGCAGGAGGCAGCTGATCTGTTTCTCTCTCATTGATGTTTCTATTTCTCTCTCTCCCTTCCTCTCTCTCTCAAATCAATAAAAACCTGTATATTTTTTAAAAAGTCAAAGCCCTTTTGTAAGTTAAAAAGTATTTTTTGTTTTGTTTGTGTTTTTAGTGGACATGCTTGGCTTTGAGTATCAAAAGCCAAGGAACTTGTAGGACAGGAGAGCATAAACCATAGGTCAAGGGCAGAATCAAGATGATGTAAGGTCAGCTTCCCTGATTCAGGGTAAAGTTTCTGGGAGCAGAAAAGGAGGATTGTAGTTTGCATATAGACCCCCTGACAGGTTTGGGGGGCGTGCAGAACCTTCCTGTATTTGCATTTCATTTTCAGGATAGAATTTAGGGGAAACTTCAAGTTTCTCAGATATGCTGCACTTCCCGTATGGGCGCAGAGCAATTATGCAGCTATGGCTGACTCAGTTAAGTGGACAGGTCAGGTGGACAGCTCAGGGGAGCATTCTAGTGTTCCTAAGCCTCAGGGGGAGCTCAGAAATGCTGGGAGAGCACCTCTGAACTCAGACATGCCTGTGGCTTGTAAGAGAAGGAGACAGAGTCTATGGACCTGGCAGATAGTAAGTACTGAGTAAATATTAGCTTCAGTGTGGGCTGGACCTAGTAACTTGATTCTACTGAACAGAATACAACAAAAGTGACAGGATGGCCCTAACCGGTTTGGCTCAGTGGATAGAGCGTCGGCCTGCGGACTCAAGGGTCCCAGGTTCGATTCTGGTCAGGGGCATGTGCCTTGGTTGCGGGCATCTCCCAGTAGAGGGCGTGAGGGAGGCAGCTGATGATGTTTCTCTCTCATCGATGTTTCTAACTCTCTATCCCTCTCCCTTCCTCTCTCTAGAAAATCAGTGAAATGTATTTAAAAAAAAAAAGTGACAGGATGTCACTTCTGAGATTAGGACACAAAGCCCTGTGGCTTCCATCTTGGGCACCTTCTCTTAATCTCTTGCTGATTCATTGTGAGTGATGCCAGCTGCCATGTGAGGTACCCAGGTAAGCAATGCCCAGATTCCTGACCACAAACTGTAAGATAAATGCTTCTTGTTTTAACCCACTTAGTTTGAGAGTAATGTGTAACACAGCAACAGAGAATGATAAATGGTGTTACACACAGCCCACGATCATTGTCCAGGTGAGCCAGCTACAGTACCTGTTGCTGAGGATGCTGCCATTGGTGCTACAACCACCATGACATTGCAGGATACCAGACACCTTCTTTTGTTGCCCCCACCACAGCCAGAGTCCAGGGTCACTTGTTCAGTGGCTTCCAGCGTGCCTGCTGCTACTGCTATCTCTGGAATAACATGGGAACCCAGGGGCCCACTCTTGTCCACAGTTACTGCTGTCTGTAAGTAAGCCAGAAATAGGAGGGGGCGGGGACTAATACAAACAAAATATGCCTTCTCCTGGCTTCTATCTTTCATTGTCAAAAACCTAACTGGAAGCTACCTTGCAAAGTGTCTGATAAATGTATTTTATATACTTTTGGCCCCTTATGATAACTAAGAAGAGTATAGGAAGGTAGAAATGTAGCCGAGTGCAGACAAACAAATGAATAACTCTCTCTCTCTCTCTCTCTCTCTCTCTCTCTCTCTCTCTCTCTCTCTCTCACACACACACACACACACACGCACACACTTAATAATGGAGTGCTACTAAGCAGCTCATCAGCCTTGGAACCACTGTGATATCCTGTGGGCTAGTGAGATGATCATGATCTCTGCTTACCAAACAGATCCGTAGAGTTACATCAACACTAAGGCAAGATGGTGTTCAACAGTTGCTTCCAGGTGAAAGCAAGTTGCTTCTGGTACGTTTTATCTATAAAAATACATGAGGGGAAGCATTTGCTCAGGCAATGGCTCCATCCCAGGGCCTCTGTTGATATGTTCCTCAAAAGAGACCACACCTGGAAAAGCACTTTTTGTCCATGCAGGTTTTCTATAGATGACCACTGGTCCCTTTGGGTAAGGCAGTTGGATACGTTACCTGATTGTGTTTATAATCCTCAGTCATTCTTCAAGATCCATCCATCTTCATCCTCAACCAAGCTGGCAGGTTAAATGTATCTTTCAAATGTTTGATGGTGACCCTTGCTATGGCCATTAGCCAAGGGATTTATATAACTTCCATTTTTGATTTGGTGAAGGGAGGAAGTCCTGTGGGTTTCCACGTAGTCTTTTCTATCATAATCACTCTTGTTGTAAAAGCCTGGAAACCAATGTGAACAGTATATCTCCTTCTGCTGTACACTTAAGATTTGGGGAAATAACCACAGGAATGGTTTAGGAGCCCAATAAACTCACTGTAAGGTGGACTCAGGCTACAATTTCTTTGATCACCTCACTGCTGTATAGAGTCTCACTCCTACCAGTGAACTGCAGTGACATTTCAGGTCTCTAGGCGTTAATGTACTTCACAGCTAGGCCTCGGTCATCTCAGAGGACTGAATTTTCTTTTTGTCCATGCAGATCTTCTATAGATGACCACTGGTTCCTTTGGGTAAGGCTAGGAGTAAGAGTCACAGTACGTACTTGTGATGTTGTTAATGTTTACTCCTCAAGTTTTCAGCTTTCCCTTCCTTTAGGAGACTCTGGGTTTGTGAATGGACTCAGGTCTGGGAATTGAGCGAGGGGCTGTAAGTGAGAGGTTCAAATAAAATGTCTTTCTGTTAAGCCCAGAAGTGGGGTTGTTTTTGCTTGTTTATATAAATCAGATCAGACCTTAGTGACTGTCATGGACCATCAAAATGGACATGGTGAAATAGCCAGGGTATAGCCTTACTGTGGAATTCTAGTTCAGAAGAATGAGTTTTAACTCTATGTATTCTATGATCTATGTACTAACATAGAAAAATCTCCAAAATATGGTATTGAGTTAAAAGAAAGAGTGCAAAAACCCTCCACATATCCATTTATGTGAAAATACAGCACAGTTATATATTTACATGAATCATTCTGGGAGGAAACACAGCAAGCAGATAACAGTGCTTGCTGGGAAGAGAATGAGATTGGGGGCAGAATGGGAAATTTTGAAGGGGGAGTTTTAATTTTGACTGAAAATATTTTCCTTGTCCCTTAAACTTTTCCAAACAAGATTATACTGTATATTATACATTGTTCATTTAATTAAAAATAAAACAATTACTTTTTAAAAAATCTAGAAACTTGGAAAGGGGGGACAGTAATAGAAATAATATATATCTTATGTTTCATGCTTTCTATTACTGAAATATTTTTCAAGTGGCTAATTCACTCCCAAAAATATATGTCTAGGCTGCATCTCTGCTTTACTTCTGAACTCTGTAGATTGTGCAATACCTAATCACACAGCATCACTTAATACAACTTTTTTTCTCAGGGATATAGTAGTTCTTGTGCTTCTCTATTTAACACAGTACCTTGTTGGTGTTCAGTAAAGACTTGCTCAACAGTTAACATTTCATAATCTTCCAACCTAAAGAAAAAGAGTTATTCCCCCCTTCTGACCTCCCAGGCCTATCAAAATCCTGTTGTATTACAAGGCTCAAATACCACATTTGCTAGAAGTCCACTCCTCCCTAACCTCTCCACTTAGAACATATTATGTCTTCCGGATCTCATATTATTTCCATAATGCTATCTTATAGCCATTATTTCATTTAATTACTGAATTTTATCTTTTAACAAGTCAATCTTTTTTAGACCAAGGTCATTGAGGTCCAGGAACCAGATCTAAGTTATTTCTGCAGTGCACCCTCCCCAACACAGCCAAAATCTTGGATTGACCAATGTGCTCAATAAATGCATGTTTGAGTTCAATTGAAATTAAAACGTTGGGAATTTTATATAGGCTTACTGAGTCCTAAAAAGACCTAAGAATAGTAAGACAACTACAGAGGCAACTTCCAGCACAATGTTTAGTCTTAAGAAGGAACTCCTCAGCTCTAAGTGTCTGTGACTCTGTTATTTAATCCCGGTGAAACAAATGGCATGTGGTCACTTCATCTCTTCTTTCCTCTATACACTTCTGCAAGTAATTCTGGACAATAAGTTCCTACTTGTAGAATTGCTCTATCAAATAAATTGCACCAATTTCTATACCCACCAATAGTATGGTGACTTACTAATATTGGCTGTCATCACCTTTGAGGATAGACCATGTTAAATATGGTATCTTGTTGTTTTAGTCTGTTCACTTTTTTTTTTTCAGTGAGGCAAAAGGTTCTGCCTACTCTCTGTCCCCACCTCAAACTTTCCCTATATTCATTCCTTTTAATGTATATGTTTACCTGCTTCATATTCTTTCTCCCAATGGGTTTTAATTAAGAGGCTATGAGATATATTTGTCCTTTGGGAGAAATAACATGTTTGGGAATTCTTGCCTTTATCATCATAGCTCACTTGCTCCCACTATTTTCTTGGGACCAATACACAGGATAGCTCTGGCCATAGAAGTTTTCAGATGTCATGTCTCAAATGCCACTTCCTAACAGCACTTGTGGCAGTGCCTTGAAAAACAGTTTAAATTCTGTATTTATTAACTGAATGAACAAATAAACGAATCCACCCATCTCCCTATCCATCCATCCACTCAAATCATTCTAAAAGTTACCGTAACACTTAGCGCTGGAGCACTTGTGGCTTTGTCTGAGAAAGGCTTCAGCCGCCTGGGGGCAGCAGAGCCTCACCAATTGCTCTAGCTGTGCGGCTAGGAACTGGATTCTGATTTTGTTGAGCTGGAGTGTGTTTTGCTGTTGTGTGTTTTGTTTGGTGCATTTTAAATGCACCAAATAGGATGTACTAATATTCAAAATGATTCAATAATATCAGTTTGTTCAATAAGTGAGATTTTTCTCCACTGCAGGCTGTCTAGAGGATTGTTGTACATCTAGTCTTTCTCTGGCTGTTAAAGCCACTCCACAATGCAGCTCATTGCAGACAGACCTGGGCTGAAATCATTTTGTAAAATGAGACCTGGGGGCACATAGAAGAGGCAGGCTGAGCCTTGGAAGTGCCCTCTTTCAACAGGTTCTGCCCCACTTCAGGTAGACAAAATGCATTTTTTTAATTCACTATATAGGACTTTGAATTGGCTCCGTGGGGTTTGTTTTCCCATGGGCTGTTTTTGTTTTGTTTTAATAAGTAGATGGCAAAGAAATCCTGGAATGGCTGTGGGAATAGTTGGAAAGTGGTTGCAAGCATATGAACCTCCGAGTGGTTTTAGTTCTGTCCAGGAAAACCCTCCCTCTTTCCTTTCGCTCTACCAAAGTCAGTGTGCAGCTTTATGAAAGTCTGCGAATGTAGCTGGTGACTTACAGAGATGTCAGAGCCATGATTTATTACTCCGTGTATCCATCCACCTAGGAAGGTCCTGGAATTCTAAAGGATTCCTCAATATAAATTTAATTTGAATTCACTTAACCTTTGAAAAATGGAATATGTCCCCACTGTAAAGAAAGATTCTTAAGGACAGGGACCATGCCTTGTTGTGTTGGTGTCCCAGGGGCTTTTCACAGGGCCTGAAAGAATGTGGGCTCTGGAAGTGTTGTCAAATAACGTGTGACACTTTCTGGTGATGCCACCAAATCAAATAGAAGGTGAGAAGGACCTTAATCTCTTGGGATCTCATTTTCCTTATCACTCAAATAATAACCCTTTAATTTGAATACTGGATTGAGTCTAAACCTTACAGACTCTATATTTCCTTTTATACTGGACGGGTAGGCTAAACAGATATTAACATCCACCTTCCTTAGATGAGAAAACTGAGGCTCAGCCTAAAAGGTTTGGCCAGGTCCTGCAGCCACACCCTGAGGCAATAAGACTGCAAAACCCAGGTCTTTTGCCTCTAAGTATCACATGCTTTTCACTCCAGCTCTCTGGATTATACGAGATCATTGGACTTGTCATTCCCTTGAAACCATTTTTCTAGCTCCAGCAGTGGTTCTCAGTCCTTACAGCACATTAGAATTAGTGCAGAGCTTTAAAAACAAATAACCACTAATCAAAACTGTGTAGTATTGGCAGAGGGATAGACACATAGCTCAATAGAACAGAATAGAAAATCCAGAAATAGACCTAGATATAAGTGCGCAGCTGATTTTTTACAAAATGCAAAAGCAATTCAATAGAAAAACGGATACTCTTTTAACGAAATAGTGCTAGAGCAATTGAACATCCATAGGTTAAAAAAACAACACTAGAAACCTCACCTCACCCCTTGTACAAAAATTAACTCAAAATGGATCACAAATATAAGTCTATAAAACTTTAAGAAAAAATAGGAGAAAATCTTCAGGACCTAGGACTGAGTAAAAAGTTCTTAGACTTGACACCAAAAGCTATACAAAAAAATTGATTAATTTGACTTCATCAAAATTAATAACATTTGCTCTAAGAAAGACGCTGTTAAGAAAATGAGAAGACAAGCTACAGTCTTAGAGAAAATCTCTGCAAACCACAAATCTGACAAAGGACTAGTATGTAGAATATGTAGAGTCCTCAAAACTCCACAGTGAAAGATAAAAATCAGTTAGAAAACAGGCCAAAGTACAAACAGAAACTTTGCCCAAGAGAATAGACAGATGGCAAATCATGCACATGAAAAGATGTTGAACCTCATTAGCCGTTCGGGAATTGCAGATTAAAATCACCACGAGATGCCACTACACACACATCTGAATGGCCAAAATGAAAACAGTGACACCAAATGCTGCAGAGGATGCAGAGAAACGGCATCACTCGTAAACTGCTGGTGGGAGATAGAATGGTGTGGTCATTCTGGAAGACAGTTTGTCATTTTCTTGTAAAACTAAACATGAAACAACTGTATGACTCAATAATTGCAATGTTTGGTACTTATCCAAGAGAATTGAAAATGTGTTTTATAGAAAATCTGGACATAAATGTTCATAACAACTTCATTAATAATAACAAAAACATTGGAAACAACTCAGCTGTCACTCCATGGATAAGTGGTTAAGCAAACTGTGGTACATCCATACCATGAAATGCTTACTCCTCAGCAATAAAAAAGAATGAACTATGAATACATGCAACAACTTGGATGAACCTCCAAGAAATTGTGCAAAGTGAAAAAAAACCAATCCCACTTGGTCATGGTGTATAGTCCTTTTTAATATACTGTCAACTTGGGTTTGCTCATATATTATTGAAAGTTTTTATATCTATATTTATATATTGGACCATAGTTTTCTTTACAGTGATATCTTTGTCTGGAGTTGGTATCAAGGTAGTGCTAGCTTTATAGAATGAGTTAAAAAGTGTTTCTTCCCCTTCTATTTTTTAGAAGAGTTTGAGAAGAATGGGTATTCTTCTTTAGTGTTTCATAGAATCCACCAGTGAAACCACTTTGCCTCTATGAATCTGTCTCTATTTTGCTTGTTAGTTCAGTTTGTTCATTTGATTCCACATATGAGTAAAATCATATACTGGTAGTACTTGTCTTTCTCTAACTGGCTTATTTCACTTAGCATCCATGCTGTCAAAAAAGGTAAAATTTCCTTCTTTTTTCAGCCAAGTAATATTCCATTGCGTAAATGTACCATAGCTGTTTTACCCACTTAGCTACTAATGAACATTTGGGCTGCTTCCAAATCTTGGCTACTATAAATAATGCTGCAAGTTTCTTCAGCTGTAAATGTAGGTTGTTGATTTGAGATCTTATTTTTAATGTAAGCATAGGTTTTTCCTCTTAGCACTGCTTTTACTGCAACTCATACATTTTGGTATGTTGTGTTTTCATTTTCATTTGTCTCTAAATATTTTGTAATTTCCCTTGTGATTTGTTTCTCTGACCCATTGGTTGTTTAAGGGTATGTTTAATTTCCACGTATTTTTTTATGTTTCAGTTTTCCTTTTATTACCTAGGTATGTGTTCTTCATTGAATTTGGAAAGTACACTTTGCATGCTTTCCATCTTTTTAAACCTATTGAGATTTTTCTGTGTCCTGATATCTATGGCCTGTCCTGGAGAATGTTTCTTGTGCATCTGAGTGGAATGTGTACTCTGCTGTCGTTAGCAGAATGTCCTATATATGTATGTTATATAAGCTTAGTTGTTTTATAGTCCTGTTGCATTATTATTATTATTCTATTTCCTATTGATCTTCTGTGTACATGTTCTACTCATTATTCAAAGTGAGGTATTGAAGTCTCCAACTATTATTATAGCACAGTCTGTTTCTCCCTTATATTCTGCCAGTGTTTGCTTCATATATTTTGGGACTCTGTCATTTGGTGTGTACTAGCATATGTTTATAATTGTTATAAATTCTTGATGAATTGACCCTTTTACTAATATGTAATGTTCTTCTTTTTCTCCTTTTAAAAGTTTTGGCTTTAAGTCTATTTTTATTTTATTTTAGTATAGTCACTCCAGTTCTCTTTGGATTACTGTTTGCATGGAATACCTTTTTTACATTCTTTCACTTTCAACCCATGCATGTCCATAGATCTAAAATGACTCTTTTGCAGACAACATGTAGTTGGATCATTTTTTAAAATCTATTCTGCCAATCTCTGCCTTTTGTTGGACAGTTTAATCCATTTACATTTAAAGTAACTACTGATAAGGAAGGACTTACTTTTGGCATTTGCTGTTTGTTTCCTGTATGTCTTATTCCTTTATCCCTCATTTTCTTCATTATTGCCTTCTTTTGTGATTAATTTTTCTGTAATGTACCATTTGATTCCCTCTCATTTCCTTTTGTGTACAATTTTTAGATATTTTCTTAATAGTTACCATGGGATTACAATTAACACCCTAATTTTGTAGAAATCTGGTTTGAATTGAGTCCAGCTTAATTTCAGTGGCAAACAAAACTCTGCTCCTGTACAGCTCCATTTCCCCCTTTAGGTTGTTATTTTCACAAGTTACATCTCTATACATTGTGCATGCATCTATACATTTATAATGATTGCTTTTACCTTTGTCTTTTAATCATTAGATATAAAAAGTGGAGTTAGAAACCAAATACAGCAATGCTAGCTTTTACATTTACCCATGTAGTTTCCTTTACTGGACATCTATATTTTTTCATAAGGCTTTGAGCACTGCCCACTGTCCTTTGATTTCAACCTGTTAACATAAGAAATGCCTAAACCTGTAGAGAATTTTATGAGTTTATTTGAGCCAAACTGACACCATTTGGGGGGAACAAAGTCTCAAATGCTCTGGAGAATAACAGTTTTGCAGCTTTTTTATGCATTTGAAATTAAGGAGGGAGCTAAGGAAGATTACATAGATGTGGGAGAAAGTAAGGGGGAATTGGATTACAGCAGCAATTTTCTATTGGTATGCTTCAAGAGGCACACCAGTGTGCTGCAAGAATTTTTAAAACATGCAATACTTGACTATTTAGTCAGGATCAATGAACTCTTTTCCTTTAGATTGTCAGATTAAAAAATGGTAATAGCTGTCTGGTGTGAATGAATCAAAATTTTATCTATTTTTTTTTCAGATCAGTAAAAAATTTATTTTTTGGAGGGTATGGTAAAGCAGGACATCTCCCTGCAGCGACCCTCAGGAGCCCCAGGGAAACTGATGAACTTAGTCACTCTTTTCCTGATTCTCTTGCATTTCTCAGGGAAGTTGTTGAATCATAAAGTTTCCCTTTGTGAGAGATAGACCATGTTCATGAATTGAAAAATTCAACATTTGTGTTCATGTCAGTCCTTTCCAAGAGAGCCCAAAAGCAAACTCACACATATACTGTCACCTGACACTAAAAACAAAAACAAAAACCAAGGAGTTCCTGTAATACTGATTTAGTATTTCCTAATTTGGATACTGATTACATGGAAGTGTTGTGTTTATAAAAATCTAATAAGCTGTACACTTATTAAATTAAATATGTACTTTTGTTTTTGTATATTATACCTCAAGAGTTTATTTTTAATCCCTTTTTAAGAATTCAAATGATGTTTTCCAAAATTAAACTGCTACTGTTCAAAGCAATTCTCCTTAATTCTCTATACTTTTAATACTCTCCATTAATTCTTTGGTTGCTTTCACAATGTACTAAGTTGATTGACAGGCATTGTTATTGGGTGGGAACAGAAGTGCCATCTTGGTGATTTACCCTTGATCTCTGGGTAGTTGCTCTTCAGTCTCTTAATTGTTGGATCACTTGTTGGATCCCATAAGTATGTCCTGACCCCCTTCATTCACCTAGCCCATATGGAAACTTCCAGAAATGCCACTTCTTTTAGAACCACTAACAGCTTCTGCTAATTGAATGGTGTCTAGAGAGAGACAGATGTAGGTCTTGGAAGACCCAGGAAGTGAGAAATAGCTTAGGGAAGAAGGAAAAGCATTCTTTATATTCCACGTTTAAAATAGAGCAATATGAATAGGCACAAATATATCATTTTAATTCTTCAAGTAACATATGATATTTATCTGATAAGTGATTTTAATGTGTTACCTAATGGAAACCTTTGCCAAAAATACAGTAGAATAGATCAGCGCTCTCTCTCTCTCTCCCTCTCTCTCTCTCTCTCATCCCTGTACTTGGGATGGTATGGAGAGAACCTAACTGACAACATGCTCCATTGTTCTTAAAAGAAACAAAAACTAAATTCTGCCTTAAAAAAATAAAATAAAATAACAAAAGTACATCCTAAAAAATTCAAATGAAGCACTCTCACCCACTCCTAAGCATTAACCATTCTTAACAGTTTGCTGTGAATATAGTATTTCCTGAATTATTTATGAGCACACATGTGCGTGTGTATTCAGATTGCTTTTTTTACATTTATTTTACAAAATGAAATTGCATTATGCATGCTGCTCTGCAACTTACTGTCTTCTCCCCAATAGACCCCAGAGTTACTTTCAAGTCAGTGCATGTAAATCAACCTCCTTCTTGCTCCTGGCTGCATAGTATTCACACTGTGGATCTACAATAATGTTTTTAACTCTATTCTTAGACATGTCAACTTTTCACTTTCACAAATATTATAAATATTTAGTAATGAGCTTTTCTTGTACATATATTTTTTTATATGTTCCAATATTTCAGTGCGCCAAATTCTTACAGATGGCCTTGTTGAGTCAGAGGACATCATATTTAAAATTTTGTATATAGGGCCAAATTTCCCTGTAAAACATTTGTACAGTTGTCACCCATTATCCAAGGTTTAGCTTTCTGCAGTTTCAGTTACCCATGGTCAACCAAAGTCTGAAAATATTAAATGGAAAATTCCAGAAATAAACAGTTCATAAGTTTTAAATTGCACTCTTCTGAGTAGCATGATGAAATTCCTCACTGTCCTGTTCTGCTGGGCCCAAGACATGAACCATCCTTTTGTACAGCGTGTTCACACTGTGCACACTACCCGCCCATTAGTCACTTAGTAGCCGTCTCCGTTATCAGATCAATTGTCATCGTATCGAAGTGCTTGTGTTCAAGTAGCCCTTATAATAGACTAACACTATGTCGCAATGCCTACATTATTCACATCACTTCATCTCATCACGGAGGCATCATATCATCTCACATCATTATAAGAAGAAGGATGAGTACAGAGGGAGAGAGAGACCACATTCATGTAACTTTTATTACACTACTAGAGGCCTGATGCATGAAATTCGTGCAAGACTGGCCTTCCTTCCCTCCAGCCACAGGGACCCAGGCTTTTCTCGCAGAGGGAACCCCCCCGCCCCCCCACCCCACAGCCTGCCAGTTGGTGGCCTGGGCCTCCCTCTTTGGGGCAATCATGGATTCCCCCAATTGATTGCCCTGCCAGCCGGTGGCCTGGGCCTCCCTCTGCGGGGTGATCATGGGGCAATGGCCAGGCCCTGACCAATCGCATCACACCTGCCTTGGCTGGCCTGGCACCAGTGAGTGTCATAGTGTGGTCCCGGATGGTCATCTGGATGGTTGTTCTGCTGTTCAGCCATTCAGTTGATTTGCATATTATGCTTTTATTATATAGGATATTGTTATAATTGTGCTATTAGTTATTGTTAATATCTTACTCTACCTAATTTATGAATTAACTTTATCATAGGTATGTATGCATAGGAAAAAACAGTATATGTAGGGTTTGGTACTATCTGCTGTTTCAGGCACCCACGGAGGCCTTGAAATGTATGCCCTGTGGATAACAGGAGACTACTGTACTAAATTCCCTTCCCACAAACAGATATAAGTGTTCAAAACATGGCCTTGGGGTGGGGCTTTCTTTTTTGGCTCTCCATTTTCATACAGCTGATCCATTTTTAATCATTCATTACAACAGCCTTTGTTCTGACTGACCTTGCAGTTTAAATTGCAAGGTGCTGCAAAGGGCCAAGCTTTACGTGGTCAGTTAATGAAGTTTCTGTAACTTATTTATTCTTTTAACATGTTGATGATTATCTTTCAGGTCTAGAAGTCTTTTATTGCTTTTTAAATAACAACAGGCAAAGATGTTCATCAAACTTGATCACAAACGACTTTATTTCAAGGCTTGGGTCCTGCTATAAGTCATTATTTATGGATTCCCCAGATCATGCCATTGGTTGGAAGGCAACATATGATGCATGAAAAACAACATAATTCTCTTTTACTACTATCTGTTTCAGCACAAAACCTCCACAATGCAATAGCTTGGTTGTCGGTAACATTGTGTATTGATTTTTTAGTTATTTAACTTACAAGGGGTACAGCTTTAGCTGGACCATATATTCTCCAAACCTTTTATCTAATTATATATCCCTCAACTGTCTTGGATACTTCATATTTCAGCCCTGGAATGCCAAACTTAGGACTTCATGAATTTACATCACCTTCAGAAGCACAAGAGATCTGGTTGTCTCATCCTTAGTAATAAGTAACAGAGTATCTAATCAGTGAGCCTTTGCATGTAGGATGTAGCTCTGTTTCTTTATGATATATGTAAAATAATCAAAATAAGGTCAAAACTATCTTAGAAACTATAAATTTAAGTTATACTTGTAAAATATGGTGGGGAATGTTTTTTAATGTATATTAAAAATGTTTTTTTAATGTTAAGCAGGTAGTTGGTTATATACACTTTTGAATACTTCAACTTACAGAGTAATTGATTCAAATTTGGTATAATTAGAATGCCATTCAGAAAAACCTTCTTTCAATTTTCTGTACCACATGAAAGAACCATCCCTAAAGTGGATGGATCCAGGATGCTTCCAAAAATATTACTATAATGCATTGGATTTTGATCTAATTATCAGTCCAGAGGTTTTCAAACTCTACCACTCAATCTAAGGAAGGACTCTGACCATATTTTCAGTTTATCCTCAGATATTCTCTGTAATGGGAGTTTGGGCCCCTAGGTCACCCTCTTGTGTTTTACTACATGAAATATGCTGTTTGCCTCAGCGTGGAAGAGTTGAGTGGGACACATTTCATATATGAATTGGTAGAGGCTTTTTTTCAATTATGCTTTATCTTCAGTATTATTTTGTATTAGTTTCAGGTGAACAGCATGGTAGCTATGAATTAGTAGGGTTTGAATGGATGCTTCTGCTGGGAAAAGGCCCCTGTCCTACATCACACTATAAACTGAATGGTCTTAGATGTGATTTTTAAAGTATACTTGAAGATGTGGCCCCACTAGTGTGGTTCAATGGTTGAACATCGACTTGTGAACCAGAAGGTCAAGATTTGACTCCCTGTCTTGGCAGATGCCTGAGTTGCAGGCTTGGGCTCGATCCCCAGTGTGAGGCGTGCAGGAAGCAGCTGGTCAGTGATTCTCTCTCATCATTGATGTTTCTATCTCTCTATCCCTCTTCCTTCCTCTCTGAAATAAATAAAAATATATTTTTAAAAAACCAGCCATCCATTAAAAAATGTATATTTACCACACACCATATTGAATTATATTTTGACCTTATGATAAAAGCTCACCCTGTGGCTGGTTGACATATGATGCATGGAATTAGGGGGCAGTCAAATAATGTTATGGTCCATCCAAGGTGGCTAAAACATAGTTAGGGACATTAGGCTATCTGATACAAACCTATTTTGAAATTTTTGTAATCTCAGTTTTTAGAGTCTACCCCACTCTCCAGGGCCCTGTCTTTTCCCTACTAACACCATATGTTCGAGGAACAGGAAGTCCCATGAGACTGTTCATTAATATTTCAAGGGAAAAGTCTTATCTTTCTGTATGGATATAATGAAGACATCCTGAGAACATATTTACAGTTAAATGTGAACAAAATTGTTCTCACCTGTATAAAATTAACCTGAGTATGATATTATTTATTTGAAAAGAAAAGAAAATCTCTATTTGCAGTCATTAGAGTCTCATGACTTCTTATAATAGACTTAACTTGTTTTAATAAATTATATTTTAATAAAGCTTAAATTTTACACCTTAGCAATGTGTTCAGTGTAATATCAAAAAACCCCTCTGAATTTTTTATGAAACTTGATAAGCTGTCTCAAAAACTAAGCTGGAAAATCAAATGTACAAGAGATGTCCAGGAAATTTTGAGGATATTTTTTCTATTTATTTTTAGAGAGAGTGGAAAGGAGGGAGAGACAGAGAGAAACATCCATGTGAGAGAGACACATCTATTGGTTACCCCCTGAACCCACCCTGACCCAGGCCAGGGATTGAGCCTGAAACCAAGGTATGTGCCCTTAACTGGAAACAAACCCTTTAGTCCTCAAGCTGACACTCTAACCACTGAGCAACTGGCCAGGGTGAGTCCAGGAAATTTTTTAAAGAACAATGAGGAAAGACGACTTTCTGCAGAGCAAAAGATACTGTAAAGATATCAAAATTTAAATCATGGTGTACCTTAGAGCAGTCAAATTCATAGAGACAGAAAGTAGAATGGCAGTTGCCAGGGACTAGGGAGAGAGAGGGGTGGGGAGCTATTGCTAATGGTTATGCAGTTTTAGTTTTGCAAAATGAAAAAAGTTCTGAAGATGAAAGGTAATGATGATTGCACAACAATGTGAATATACTTACTGGCACTGAACTGTACATTTAAGATGGTAAATGTTAAGTTATCTATATTTTACACAATTGAAAAATGTTTAAAATATATTAACAACAGAAATCATGTGGTACTATCACAGAGAAATGACAGTAATGGAATATTAGCCTTCATACGACTTCTTATGTTGGGTTTGCCCCAGACTCCACACAGCCCAGTCTTCCACAGACACTTTGAATACCAGGAGATGTACTGGTCAGAAATGCTAGGTAGCAGTTACTTACACTGCAGCCTGGGATAGCTTGAGAAGTGTTCTGTTTCTCTGGGCCTCACACAAAGCTAACAAGTGTTTGCTCCTCCAAAAATGTCCTATAAAGTATTATATCTCTGTCAAAATTATATGGGGGCACAAAATTAAGAGATTTACCTTTCACTCTGGAGAACTATCCATCATAATTCAGACTACTGGACTCTCAGAAACTTCACTAATGTGATAGTTCCCTGGTTTTTCTTAAGATACATCTCCCACCTTCAGTATGCAGGTGTCTTACCAAGTCAACCAGGGTACCTGTTCCTTCCTGCTCACCAGGCCCTCTTAGCATGATGACATCCGTGTAGAGGCCCAGGACTGTCCTGTGGGTTGGTGAGATGATCAAGGTTACTAAGTACAAAACTGAAGCCAAAAACCGTGGAGCTGATATAAGTCGGAGGCAAGAAGTTGAAAGTATTCTGCAGTCCCTGCCATGTGAAAGCAAATGGCTGCTTTCATTGAGATGAAGAAGCACTTTCCAAATCAACAGTGACATATCAGGGGCTATGAAAGAGACATCTGTAAAAGCAGATACAATTAAAGCCATTGTCAATCCATTCTCCAAGTTCTTCTAAATTGTGCATCAGCCAAATTGCCACGTATACTGCAGGTGTGACAGAAGTCATCACTTTTGCAACTTCCAAGGTTTTGACGGTGACACTAATTTGCTATGGTTCTCCAGGGAAACAGTATTGCTCTCTGGTGTGGTAAAAGGGGGAAGTCTGGGTTTTCCAATCCTACTAGCTCTCACTGGATTAGGGATCCAGAGTAAAGAGTCTGCCAATTTCTAAGGATATCAGTTTCAACTATATACTCAGGAACTTGGGAAATAATTACGAGGTTCAAAATATCTTATCCCACAGGTTCTTTAATTCCACAATTTAAGTAAAATAAAAGTTCGGCAACTTCTCTCATTTTCTGCTTTCTCTCTGCATATCTGTGAGCTTTATCCTATGGGATATTTCTAAAAGTAGGTCTGTTGAGTCAAAAGAAAACACTGATTTCTTTTCTTTTTGTCAATCATCTTCTGAGGATATTTTTCCATTAAATTTTTGAGAGTGAAAGGGAGAAAGAGAGAGAGAGAGAGAGAGAGAGAGAGAGAGAGAGAGAGAGAGAGAGAGAGAGAGATGAGAGAGACACATTGATTGATTGCCAAGGTATGTGCCCTTGACGGGAATCAAATTCAGTCTGTGGTACGACACTCTATCAACCGAGACAAACTGGCCAGGGTGGAAAACACTGATTTCCATCCCATAAACAATTTAGTGACCTAACAATCAGCGTGGTAAAATGCGTATCTTGTCTTAACCTTCATTTCTTTAATTTTTAGAGATGCAAAGAGTTCTAACTTGGCTTTCCTCCCCCATCCCAAATATCTTTGAATTTCCTTAAAGTTCATGTTTCAGTGTGCCTACTCTGAGGCAGATTCAAATCAAAGCACCACTTATTCCCCTGTCCACTTGGGTCCCCACCCTCACCGATAGACCACGATGGCTGTTGAGCTCTTGGTACAGTGGGGCCTTGACTTATGAGTTTAATTCGTTCCGTGACGGAGCTCGTAACTCAAATTACTTGTATGTCAAATCATTAAAGTGAACGAGTGAGACACATGATGCTGGGCTGATGTTGTGGCGTTCACTGTGACATTCGCTGCGCCAGCTAGTGGTGGGGTATCCGAAGCTGGCTCGTAACCCCAATTTTAGCTCTCAACTCAAAGCAAAAAATCGGCCAAGAGACAACCCATATCTCGAAAAACTCGTTAGTCGGGACACTCGTAAGTCAAGGCCCCACTGTATTTCCCTTTTGTCGGTATATAATTACTTAGTCAAAGACCACCAGTCTCTTTGGTGAAGGCTTAGAGTAAGGTTCTCCATTCACCCTGTAGTGCCATTGCTGTGTACCTAGTTCCCAGCTTACCCTCCATTCTGGGTCTGGGAATTGATTCAGATCTTGGAATTGGCAGTGGGCCATGACTGTCTTAGTCTGGTGTCTGAAGATGGGGCTCCATTTACTAAACCCAGACTCGGGTGTGTGTGTGTGTGTGTGTGTGTGTGTGTGTGTGTGTGCGCGCGCGCGCACGCTGTTATTATTGTTATTGTTGTTGTACAAATGAAGTAAGCCCTTAATGGGTTGCCCATTTTATGTTTGATCATGTGGGAATAGTTAAGTAACTAGCCTGCACATACCGTGGAATACATTTTTTAAAATGAAGTGTATCTAAGCAGACTGGCATGTAAATTTCCCTAAAATATATTAGAGTGAAAAGTAAAAGTAGAAGAAAATATTCAGAATGTTACCATTTATATAAAACACACAGAGACCCCCAAAAACCTACATATTTGCACATAAATGCACAAAGTCCTCTGAGGATCCACACCAAACTGGCAATAATAGTTATACATGGGGCGAGATATGGAATTGGAGGGCCATTGGAAGTGGTAAAGGGAGGCTTTGATTTTTTCTAATTATTTATTCTTGAATTTTTGCCAAAGTGTTTTCAGGTATGGATCATATAACATTAAGAAATGATAATACACCGAAACCAGTTTGGCTCAGTGGATAGAGCGTAGGCCTGCGGACTGAAGGGTCCCAGGTTCGATTCTGGTCAAGGGCATGTACCTTGGTTGTGGGCACATCCCCAGTAGGAGGTGTGCAGGAGGCAGCTGATCGATGTTTCTCTCTCATCGATGTTTCTAACTCTCTATCCCTCTCCCTTCCTCTCTGTAAAAAATCAATAAAATATATTTTTAAAAAAGAAGTAATAATACAGACTGGCCGGTGTGGTTCAGTGGTTGAGTATTGACCCATGAACCAAAAGGTTGCTGGTTCGATTCCAGGTCAGGGCACATGCATGGGTTGGGAGCTCAATCTGCAGGGGCCCGTGCAGAAGGCAGTTGATCGATGATGTTTCTCTCTCATTGATGTTTCTATCTCTCTATCCCTCTCCCTTCCTCTCTCTCTAAAAATCAATAAAAACATAATTTTAAAAAGCAGAAAAAAAGAAAGAATAATACTTTTTAGTCCAGAAGCCTGAGGAAAGGGGATGGTAAGAATGTACCTCTTGCTGAAACCGGTTTGGCTCAGTGGATAGAGCGTCAGCCTGCGGACTGAAAGGTCCCAGGTTCGATTCCGGTCAAGGGCATGTACCTGGGTTGCGGGCACATCCCCAGTGGGAGGTGTGCAGGAGGCAGCTGATCGATGTTTCTCTCTCATTGATGTTTCTAACTCTCTATCCCTCTCTCTTCCTCTCTGTAAAAAATCAATAAAATATATTTTTAAAAAAAGTATATCTACTAACTTTAAAAAAAAAAAAAGAATGTACCTCTTATTTCTCCCTTTGCCCAATTACAATTTATTGTGCTTTTCCTTTCTTCTCATAACACTTTTAAACACACATTTTATACCTATAATATAATATTTACTTCACTATAATTACTGTATCTGAATTTGTCACATGTCAGCCTTCCTTTAGACCAGCGGTCGCCAACCTTTCGGACCTCACGGACCACCAGTGGTCTGTGGGCCACCTGTTGGCGACCGCTGCTTTAGAGTATGTGCCTGGTGGGCAGTCAGGTACTACCCGTTCTCATCATAATGCAGTTCTTCATCCTTGCCAAAGCCTTGCATCAGAAGGTACTCACTAAGTGTGCTGAATTCAACTGGAATTAAAAGCATGGGAGAGGTTGTTACATAGAAATTTTTATACCCATAGATCTGCTCTTACATAATCCTACATGGGATGATCAATGGCAATTCATCCACTGAGACAACCTCCCACATAACACTTTCTCTTCCTCTCTCAAAAAGGAACCTTTCCTCCAGTAGGGGCTAGGATCCTAATTATGAAAGCCCAGCCATGCTCCCTTTCTCTGTGAGACTCTCTGCACATCTATGCCTGTAATCCTCTAGGATTGCTTCCTAGCAGTGAATTTGCTGGATCAGAGGCAAGAATTTCCATTCTCACCAGCCCAGTGTATTATCTACCTTTGTCAGTCAGCTTGATAAAATACAGCACCTTTTTAAGTTGCATTTATTTGATTTTCAGTTCTTCATCTTGTCTCCCACCCCTACCTTCCTCCCCTGCCTTCCTCACCCACACACCTTTGACTGTCCCTAGAGTTAACTACTTCTTGATTTTAATGTTTTCTCATATTAACCCAATGAAATGAATAGGTAATCATCTTAAATCATCCAGGGATATGCTTGTTCACTTGAGGAAATCAGAGTTGAATCAAGAAGGGCGTGCCTCCAACTTCATGGGCCATTTGCCCAACAAAGATACCTGAGGCAATTAACTGGGAAGCTCAATATATCACCCTGACCTAGTTAACTCCAACGCACTCTTCAGATCTCACTGCAAAAGGCAGTTCCTCAGGTAATCTTTTGCTAACCCCCAGGTGAGTTCAGGTTGCCCTGTTCTTAGCTCTAATACCTATTAAAAAATTGAATACTTATTTTATTAATATCTGTAATGTGCCTGAGGATAGGGGACTGGCTGTGTGTGTGTGTGTGTGTGTGTGTGTGTGTGTATCATCTCCATCACAGTACTTAGCACCTAGTAGATCAATAATATTTTGTGAAGTGAATCAATTAAAGAAAACCATCAATTGTTAATTCTAAATGAAACCACCCTAGCACATTAGAATCATTTGTGCTGTGAAGTTTTGTATTTTTTTAAAAAAATAATACCAGTGTCCATCCATACCATAGACCTTTTTTTTTTTTTAATATATATATTTTATTGATTTCAGAGAGGAAGGGAGAGGGAGAGAGATAGAAACATCAATGATGAGAGAGAATCATTGATTGGCTGCTTCTTGCACGCCCCCTACTGGGGATCAAGCCCGCAACCCAGGCATGTGCCCTTGGCCGGAATCGAACCTGGGACCCTTCAGTCCGCAGGCTGACACTCTATCCACTGAGCCAAGCAGGCTAGGGCCCATAGACCTTTTTTTAAAAAGGACTTCATTTTTGCCCTAGCTGGTTTTTCTCAGTGGATAGAGCATCGGCCTGCAGACCAAAGGGTCCCGGATTCGATTCTGGTCAAGGGCACGTACCCTGGTTGCAGGCTCCTCACTGGCCAGGGCCCTGGTCATAACTCATGAAGGAGGCAACCAATCGATATGTTTTTCTCGCATCAATGTTTCTCTCTGTCTTTCCCTCTCTCTTCCACTCTCCCTAAAAATTAATGGAAAAATAACCTCAGGTGAGGATTAACAACAACAAAAAAAGAACTTCGTTTTAGAACAGTTTTAGGTTCACAGCAAAAATAAGAGGAAGGTACAGAGATTTCTCAAATATCATTTTACTTTTATATAAGCATATACAATATACATAAGCATCATAATCAAATACATTATTGCTATTTATTATTTTGAACAAACCGTTACCTATTAAATCAGTTATGAATAAGAAAAATAAGTTCTTATTTGACCTTAACTTAATTCTTCTTTGATGCTCTTCCATTCCTAATGTAGTTCCAAGTTTCTGACCCATATTATTTCATTCTCTCTAAGGAACTTTTAAAACATTTCTTGCAAGGCAGATCTACTAACAACAAATTTCCTCAATTTGTGTCTGAGAAATTATCCTTCACTTTCGAAGGATAATTTTTCAGGGCACAGAATTCTAGCTTGATGGGGGAATTTTTGGTGATTTTATTTCTTTCAACACTTTCAATATTTCACCCCACTCTTTTCTTGCTTGGACGGTTTCTGAAGAGAAGCTGGATATCATTTCTATCTTTGCTCCTCTATAGTTAAAGTGTTTTTGCCCCTTTGGCTTCTCTCAGATTTGTTGTTGTTGTTAGTCTTCACCCAAGGATATTTTTCCATTGATTTTAGAGAGAGTGGAAGGGAGGGAAGGAAGGAGAGAGAGAGAGAGAGAGAAACATTAATGTGAGAGAGAGACACATTGATTGGTTGCCTCCAGCACTTACCCTAAACAGGGCGGGGATTGAACCTGCAACCCAAGTATGTGCCTTTGATGGGGAATCAAACCCGAACCCTTTGGTGCGTGGGACAAAGTGAGCCAAACTGGCCAGGGCCAGGGTTTTTCCTTTGTCTTTGATTTTCTGTAATTTGAAAGTTATATACCTAGGTGTAATTTGTTTGTTTGTTTGTTGGCATTTGTGTTGCTTGGTGGTCTCTGAGCTTCCTGGATTTGTGGTTTGGGGTCTGACATTAACTTGGGGAATCCTCAGTCATTATTATTTCAAATATTTCTTCTGTTTCTTTCTCTTTGCTTCTGGTATTCCCATTACTTGTATATTATACCTTTTGTAGTTGCCCCACAATCCTTGGATAGTCTGTTCTATTTCTTTTTTCGCCTTTATTCCCTTTGCTTTGCAGTTTGGGAGGTTTCTATTGAGACACCCTCAAGCTCAGAGATTCTTTCTTCAGCTATGTCCAGTCTATTAGTAAGCCTATCAAAGGCATTTTTCATTTCTACAATAGTGAGTTTTTAACCTCTAGTATTTTTTGTTTCTTTCCTGGTATTTCCATCTCTGTTTACAGTGCCCATCTGTTCTTATATGCTGTCTATTTTGTCCATTAGAGCTTTTAGCATATTAATTATAGTTGTTTTAAATTCCTGCCTAATACTTTCAACATCCTTCTATGTTCTGGATCTAATGCTTGCTCTATCTCTTCAAATTTTTATCTTTTGGAATGCCTTGTAATTTTTTTCCTGTCAGCTAGACGTGATGTACCAGATAAAAGAAACTGCTGTAAATTGGCCTTCAGTCATATGGTAGTGCGGTGTGTTGGGGGAAAGGAAGCATTCTATAGTCCCATGATTACACCTCCGTCTTTCAGTGAGCTTTGATAATTCTCCAGCAGGTTAGGCTCTGCTTAGCTGGTTTCTCCTAAGGGCAGGTGTTAAGAACAGAGTGCTCAGGCAATTTTTTAAATGGCTCCTTTTCCTCCTTCCCCCTGCTGGAAGCATAAGGAACTTTCTCTGATATTTACTGTGGGAATCTGGTCAGCTCCTGGAGGTGAATCTTACAATATTTTTGTCTCTCCCTCTCCCCCTGACTGTTTTTAATTCTCACAGTTCCCAACTCTAAGCCTCCAGCAATTCATCAATTACTGTCCATGGTTTCCTACCCAGCACTGGCTCCTGAAGTGTCCACTCCGTTAGGCTGTTATTCTCTGTATCCTCCTTGTCTGTCTCTCCAGTCATGGGGGCAGCCATTTGTCCTGTGTTCTCCCCTTACAGATCCTAGAAGAGTTGGGTTTTCAGTCTGTTCAGTTTTCACTTGTTAAGACAGAGTGGTGGCTTCTCCGCTCCTTACATTCAGAACCAGAAACCAGAAGTTCTATAGACCTTTTAAATCAGAATCGCAGGGTGCTTATTAACCTGTAGCCAAGGTTAAGAAACTCATGACCAGTGATGATAACTTCTCCAACAGGGACGGTCAATGGCCAACAGGCGGCGCCCAAACATCACCAGTGGCTCCAGGAGCACATGGCTAACTAAGGACTCTCCCTGCTTGATAAGTGCATCTCTGCAGTGAAAAGTTTAGACACAGGAGTATTTATCAGGTTTTTTTTGTTTGTTTGTTTTTGTTTTGTTTTGTTTTGTTTTTTTGCTTATATGCATGCATACAAGTCCTTTGGTTGATCTCTTACCCCCCTACCTCCTGCCCCCCAACCCTCCCCGGCCTTCCTGCTGCAGTTTGACAATCTGTTTGAGGCAGCTCTGCCTCTGTATCTATTATTGTTCAAAATTTTATAATGGTCTCTATTATCCATGAATGAGTGAGATCATGTGGTATTTTTCCTTCATTGAGTGGCTTATTTCACTTAGCACAATGCTCTCCAGTTCCATCCATGAGGTTTTGCTTTTGTAGGATACAAACATACGCGCGCACGCAGACACACACACACATACACTAGTGCTCTGAATTGCAAATGCATCGAAGATCATGATGGTTATATGAATAGTGATTCAAAAATAATCAAGTGATATTTGCCTCAGTCCAGGGTATCTAAATAGAGCTCTTCTGCTTGCCAATTCTGTTCAAGTTCTTGACCTACAGCCTGACTGGGTGGCTCAGTTGGTTGGAGCATTATCCCATACACCAAAGGTTGTGGACTCAATTCCCAGTCAGGGCTGGGTTTTATCCCTGGTTGGGGCACATATGGGTTGGGGGGGGTGGTAACCAATGGTTGTTTCTCCCTCAGATCAATGTTTCTCTCTCACTCTCAAATCAATAAACATATCCTTCAGTGAGGATTTAAAAAAACAAACGTATGATCTGCAGCTAAACTGAGGACGGATTTGGGGCTGAAACTGCTTTGTTATATTAAAAACATGGAAGTGGGCCCTGGCCAGTGTAGCTCAGTTGGTTGGGTGTCATCCCATACACCAAGAGGTCACCAGCTCAATTCCGGGTCAGGGCACATACCTGGGTTTTGGGCTTAATCCCCAGTAAGGAGCATGCAGGAGGCAGCCAATAGATGATTTTCTCTTTTTCTCCTCCTCCTCCCTTCCTCTCTCTTTAAAATCAATAAAAACATATTTTTAAAAAACACATGAAAGTGAACAGTGGGCACAGGGTGTCCCTGTGGCGGCTGCCCTACCTAGGTGAGACAACATGAGTTTTTAATCCTCTACTGCACATTGAATTGGCTCTGGGGGGGAGGAACAAACTGCCCTGTACCCTCAAGTTTCTTCTAGCTGGTCTAATAATCACATAGACACAAGATGGATTGGCAAGAGAAAATAACCAAATTTAATACATACATATTATGGGAACCCCACATACATGGGAGAGTCAGAGATCCCACATGCACGAGAGGTTCAGAGACAGAAAGGGAACATGGGTATATAAGACATCCTGAGCTAGGAAAGAGATAAGGTGCCTTGGGGACTTGGGGACTAATAAAAGACAAAGATGCTAATTGGCCATACCTTCGCTACACCCAAGCCATGCCCACCAGCCAATCAGAGCAACTATATGCAAATTAACCCAGCCAAAATGGCGGCCAGCAGCCACAGAGCTGGAGCAAGCAGGAGGCTTGGTGCTTAGGCGATGGAGGAAACCAAGCTTCCCGCCTGCCCTGAGCCGGCTGTGGCCTCCACTCATGGCAACAAAGTTTCAATTTTAGAAGATAAATAAACCCCAGATACCTGCTTCCAGCCAGCCTCCACTGGGAGCTTGGGTGGCTGGGGGCCATGGCCAGCCTGCAAACAGCCATCAGCTCCTCACCCAGGCTGGCCAGGCACCCCAGGGGGAACCCCACCCTGAAGGGGCTGTGACCAGCCTACAAACAGCCATCAGCCCCTCACCCAGTCTGGCCAGGCACTCCTATATAATAAAAGGGTAATATGCAAATTGACCCTAACAGCAGAACGACTGGGAATGACTGGTCACTATTACACACACTGACCACCAGGGGGCAGATGCTCAATGCAAGAGCTGCCCCCTGGTGGTCAGTGCACTCCCACAGAGGGAGCTCTGCTCAGCCACAAGCCAGGCTGATGGCTGCCAGTACAGCGGTGGTGGTGGGAGCCTCTCCCGCCTCCTCAGCAGTGCTAAGGATGGCCGACTGCAGCTTAGGCCTGCTCCCCACTGGCAAGTGGACATCTCCTGAGGGCTTCTGGGCTGCCAGAGGGATGTCTGACTGACAGCTTAGGCCCAATCCCCCAGGGAGCGGGCCTAAGCCAGCAGGTGATCATCCCCCGAGAGGTCCCAGACTGCGAGAGGGCACAGGCCAGGCTGAGGGACCCCCCGGGTGCACAAATTTTTGTGCACCAGGCCTCTAGTATATATATATATAATGGCTAATGTGCAAGGTGTCCCCTTGGGAGTTTGAACAGGAGACCAGGAATTTGATCACTTACTATGATGTGTGCTGACCACCAGGGGGTGGCGCAGAACATGGCAGATGACCAGAGGCACTTTTGGGTTGCTGAGGGAGCAAGGGAAGTAGGAGGCGGGGAGGCAGGGGAACCGCACAATGGCTGGTGGCAGCACATTGGTGGTGAGGGAAGGAGGAGGTGCAGAGGCAGGGAGGTGAGGAATCTGATTGGCCCTGATCACAGGCCAGGCCTAGGGACCCTACCCATGCACAAATTTCATGCATCAGGCCTCTAGTTGCAGAATAAGAAGAGCAGATTCTTAGAAGTTTGTCCTGCCACATAGATAAGTCAAAAGAGGTTATTCCTGATGATATTTTATTATGGGCAAGGTCCCTAATTCAGGTTCTTGTAGGTAGTTAATGGAGGGGCAGAAGTAGTTCTCTTGAGCCCCAGGTAAAGTTGCCCAAGGGTAAAGCTCAGAACAAACTGCATACCGCAGAGGCACATCGTGGTGTGGCTCATTCTGAACTCTATAGTTCTGTGGGCTGCACTGTTTGTTTACACACATGGATGGTGGGAAATTCTTGGTCAGGAGGTATTGCAGTGGACAGGTGCCAGCCTCAGATCTCTTAGGACAGGTCTGGGAGACAACAGCCATTTTTCCTTTCGGTCACCCCCAAGCCAAAGTCCAGTCTTCAGTCTTAGCTGCTTGGTCTCAAAGTTTAAGGCAGTCACTGCTCAGCTAGCCACCTTCAAGTGACAGCTGGATTCCCAAAGGTTTGTGTCCAAAATACCAATCATCTCTTTACTGGCAGAAGTATTATGCCAGAATACCCAACTTTGTGCCCAAATGGTCAACATGCTTTTCTTCCATGCCTTTTGTGGGCCAGGCTCTATGCTAAAGATTTGAGTTCGTCTACACATTAACTCCCTGGATTGTGATAACCACCCTGCAAAATAGCTATTATTATTTCATTTTACAGATGAGGAGGCTTGAGCTCAGAGAAGTTTAGTAATTTGCCTGAGCTCACATGCATCTTTTGATTTTGAGGCCACAGATGTAGCCTCATCAGACAGACCTGTGATCAAATCCCAGCTACACCACTACAGACTATACCAGTGATGGCGAACCTATGACACGCGTGTCAGAGGTGACACGTGAACTCATTTTTTGGTTGATTTTTCTTTGATAAATGGCATTTAAATATATAAAATAAGTATCAAAAATGTAAAAAATATAAGTCTTTGTTTTACTATGGTTGCAAATATCAAAAAAATTTCTATATGTGACACGGCACCAGAGTTAAGTTAGGGTTTTTCAAAATACTGACACGCCGAGCTCAAAAGGTTCGCCATCACTGGACTATACTCACTCACAAGCCAGCCATCTTCCTGAGGATGGGTTGTTATGGAAATGAAACAATGCACAGGAAAGCAACTAGTAAGATATCTGAACACGGTAGGCAGTTCATAAATATGTCTGTCTGTCCATCTTTCCTTCCTCTCTTCCTCTTGCCAGCTGGAGTAAGGTGGGCAATTTGATGTTAGCTATGAAAGGGAGCATAGTGTGCTGTCTTGTCTCCCTCAGAATGCTTCCAGTCTGGGCACTCAGCTCTAGTGCCAGCTCCTTCCTGGTTAACAATAGGCAGGAAGTGGACTGGGATAGCATGAGACTTCTCATTGGTTCTGCTCACATATACCCTAAAAGAATTTTACACTTTTTAAAAGTTGACCTCAAAGATTTTTATTATGCTATTAATTGCACGTCACAGGAATTGACATGTTAAAAGTTATCTTTCACATTCTTTTTAATGTGCACAATGGAAAATAAATACCATGCAATTTGATTGTTGCTATTGTCCGTTTACAGCATACATGAACGAACTTACCTTTTTGTTTTGTTTTGCTTTTTTGTTTTTTGTGTGTTTTCTTTTTGTTTTCTCTTTTTCAGTTTTTTTTAAATAATTCTTTATTGTTAAAAGTATTACATACGTCCCCCTTTTCCCCCCATTGACCCCCTCCAGCCCCCCTCCAACAACTCCCCACCCCCCTCACCACCTCAGGCCCTCACTGCCCCATTGCCTGTGTCCATGGGCCATGAATATGCAAAGGTCCTTGGTTGATTACCTCCCACCCCCTCCCCTCTCCCCCCCTTCCCTCTGAGATTCCACACGCTTGAACTAACTTACCTTTAACAGTAAAAAATTTTACAGCACTCTTTTTTCTCCTTGAACTCAGAATTTTCCACAAAAATCTATCTTATATTTAAGATTTTTAAATTGATTACCCTATCATTCTTATCTGCAACTAAAATATTGGAAAATTGATTTTAATTTTGAAATTTCATGTGACCAAGAAGCTTTAAATGTTTAAGAAAATTCTTAGAGACTTGTCATTGCAATTATTAGTATGAAATTAATTAAAACATCATACTCATACATTTTATACTTCTTAAACAAAATGTTACATTAAATATATTTAAATTCGATTAAATTATATGTGTATTTCTTAATGAAATGGCTGTGGTTTTGCTTTTTAGTTAGTTCATATATCTGTGATAAATTTACTGATCAGGATTCAGCACAAATTGTATTCCTGTTGTAATTTCTATATATGTAAATAATTAGAAAACATGTTTACATATATCATTGAAGTGGAAGGAATTCTGTTATGCAATGTCATTCAACTCTTTAAATGTTCTTTGCATTATACATCAAAAAAATTCTATAATCTAATGCTATGCTGTGCTCTTCACACAAATATCCCTAACCAATGGGAAACACAAGGCCTTGCCTTCCATTTATGGGCTCATGATTAATATGAATAATTTCTATTTCAGAGTACCCTTTGTTTGGTGCTCCAGAGGCAAAGAAGCATAGTAAAAACTGAAATGGGTAAGGTACATTCCTTTTATGAAGTGAGAGAAATCTATATATATATAAGCCAAGCAACAGGAATGACCGGTCGTTATGACATGCACTGACGCTGCCAACCGGCCCAATCGGGGCCCCACCGTCCCCCCCCCCAAACCACCCATGGCCCCTCTCCCCTGCCAGCTGACATTCCATGATCACCGCCCCCACACTGGCCTGGCCCTCATCAGGCCCCAATCAGAGGCAGGGCCTGTGGCCAACCTCCTGCAGCCCTTTCCCCCCACTAGCCTGGCCCTGATCGGCCCCCATCAGGGCAGGCCAGCCGGTCCCAACCTGTGCATGAATTTGTGCACTGGGCCTCTAGTAGGATTATAAAGTGAGATGAAAGAAAAAGCTTTATGATACATGGGCTGCAGACACATTATCAGGCAGATTCAGGGGTTTTCCTTTCCTGCGATGGCAAGCTGGGTTAATAACATGATCTTGTAATATATAAAACAAAAATGGACCAAAATGGTCTTATAATATGTAAAGCAAAGTAGACAGAATTACAAGGATAGGCAAATCTGTAATTACAGTGCAGTATTTTAATATATTCATCTCAGCAATTAATAGGACAAGCAGACAAAAAAATCAACAAGGCATACAGATTTGAGCAGCCTGAGTAACACATTTGACATTATGCACATGTATAGACCAGTGACAACCATCTGGAACATATGCATCCTTCATATCACACATGGAATATTTACAAAAATTGGCTGTACACTAGACCATAAATCAAATCTCAACAATTTCAGAGGATTAGATGTAATGCAATTAAGGTAGAAATCAATAATAAAAACATAATGGGAAATCCATTCTTCCCAGTGACACGTTGAGAAAGAAGCATAGCTGGTGACTCCAGAGACATGGAAGCTGTATCTTCTTCCCACTGGGTCATATTGGGTGTCCATGGTATCTGTCCACTTCAAAGAGTCCCAGAATTCCTAAGTGACCTTCAATCCAAATCAGTCAGAAAAGGAAAACCCAGGAGAAAAATGGACTAAGTCTTGAGGAAGCACTTCTCAAAAGAAGAAATCCACAAGGTCACTATGCCAGCCACATGTTGAGCTGAGGGCTGGGAGGTGGCTCCACCACACAGAGCAGCTGGTAATGGTGCCCTTATGAGTTTCCTCTCTTCCAGCTCATGTGCAGGGTCATTTACAGGCACTACATTACATGTATTCACAGACTGTACTGTCTCCTTTTAACCTAAGTAACCCTTCCAAAATGTTGTAAAGTTGGGCCTTCAACAGGACCTTGGATCAGATAACACTAATAAAGCAAGCACAACTGAGCAACAAAAAAGGGCAAACCTGACGCATCTCTTGCCCATTTACAAGGTTGAAAGCAGCAACCATCAAATAGCCAAAAAGGCTTGAATTTATCAAGACTACCAGAGATACCAGGTATATTACATACACTATTGTTAACTATCAACATCACCTCAAGTATATGCTAAGCCTTAATATAGTAGCTATGCCAGCATGAGGCAGGACATTCAAATAGCTGTGTGTGTGTGTGTGTGTGTGTGTGTGTGTGTGTGTGTGTGTGTAGGAGTCATCAGAGCAATTCCTTTTTCATAAAGAAAATTCAAAACAGTCCTTGCTGTCAATAGGAAAACATAAATTATTCAATCCTCACATAAGTGTATATGAAATGTTGTATACCTATTGTTGCTCAAGTTACTGAACATTTCTGGATTTTATTTCCATAAAAAGTTCCTAGTTAAAAAACATATAAGTAATAGTCAATGAGAATTAATGCTAGGGTATTCTGAGTATCTTGCATCTTATTCATCAGTAAGTGGCATAAGAAAGGCTGCCAAGTCCTAGCCGGTTTGGCTCAGTGGATAGAGCGTCAGCCTGCGGACTCAAGGATCCCAGGTTCCATTCCGGTCAAGGGCATGTACATTGGTTGCGGGCACATCCCCAGTGGGGAGTGTGCAGGAGGCAGCTGATAGATGTTTCTCTCTCATCGATGTTTCTAACTCTCTATCCCTCTCCCTTCCTCTCTGTAAAAAAATAAATAAAATATATTTTTTTAAAAGGCTGCCAAAATTTGGTGCCAATATTATATGTCCAATAATAGAATACTCTTTTAGCTTATAATTAGGTATATAGTTGTTTATCACTTCAATGCCAGGCTTTGAGCAGTAAATGACAGTTTATTTTGAAGAGCAATCAGAAATTATCTGAATTATTTTAAAATTATTTTACAAAGGCCACTGAATTGACAAGCTGAGAAAAGAGAACTGTACTGCAGTTATTGACATCAATAATCAAGGGAGCCCTGGCTGGTTTGGCTCAGTGGATAGAGCATTGGCCTGCGACTAAAAGGTCCCGGGTTCGATTCCAGTCAAGGGCACATGCCCGGATTGTGGGCTCGATCCCAGTAGGGGACGTGCAGGAGGCAGCCAATCATTGATTAATGATTCTCTCTCATATTGATGTTTCTATCTTTCTCTCCCTCTCCCTTCCTCTCTGAAATCAATAAAAAAAATATATTTTAAAAATAAAAATAACCAAGGGAAATGATGTTGTTACACATCTGGTACAGGAAGGACCATATCTGGGACATAGGGGTGTCACTGGGTGCCACTTGGAATAGAGAAATATTACGTTAGAATAGGAAGTAGTTTTTAAAAATAGGAATTGCAGGTCCAATATTAAAGGTCAATTAAAGACTAAAGTAACCCAATAAAGCCACGGAGTAACAAGCACTCAGACGATTCAGGTATGAAGGTATTTTTCACCAGGTAAATAATCCCAACTGACCAAGGTACTGAGAACCAGGGTAACGTGAATGGGTGAAGGATTCAAATAGCAATGATAAAGTGATATTTTACCAGTGATAAAACATTAACGATGGCCTTGCGACCAGTTAAGAAATAAGAACTGGAAGGTCTATATATATTCTTATGAGCATATTTACCATTGATATCTTTTTACTCTTTCTGTTCCCCTGGCATTTTGTGAGGAGTGCTGTTGGTGCTTAATTTCATAATGAATTCATAGACCATGAGAGGTCACATCCAAACTATGGGAAGAACTGAAATTCACCTGTAGATCTTGGATCTGAGATTAATCTAATGACTGATGGTATTTGCAATCCCTCTTGTCAGAGGGAAGAAGGAGAAAGCATTTGTAGAAGAGGGGTGTTTCAAGTGAAAGTTATTAAATATAGTTGGAAGGGTGAGAATGAAGGCTGAATAGTAAAAGGGGTGGATTATACTGTCCTGGGTTTATTTGCATAAGATCCATTCCATCAATACCCTCTTCCCCTGCACTGCTCTGTATTTCAAGACTGATCCCTAAGGATTCTATTTCCCAGGCCCTGGACGGGTTTGGTCAATGAGAGGTCCTGGACGGAGATCGTAAAGTGGGAAGGAGGGAGAATCCAGATATTTCCCCCAGCCCTAATCACTTGTCTGCCATGACTCTAGTTTCTGCCAAGTAACCCTGGCCCTGGGCTCCAATTACACTGCCTTTCCCTCTCCCCTAAAGGTGGTAATGCCTTCTTACTGTTGCTAATTGATGGGCAATTTAATTTGCCCTATTTTATTTCTTAGCTTTCCTATCACTGTTGTAACCAATTCCCTGCATTAAACTCCTTCTGTTCTAAGTTTTCATATCGTTTCTATTTCTTAATAGTCCCTGATAGGTTAACTGTCCAAGAAGAGACTAGTTAAAGGATGATAATAATCACAATCAATTATATTAGTTAAGAGCATACTAAGATCCAGGAGCTAAGGTAGAGATTTTCTATGCATTAACTCATTTAGTCCCATTTTATGGAGAAATAGCACAACTTCCCTGAGGTTACACAGTCAATGGCTCAAGTGATACTTGAACATAAGTCTCTGTATCACCAAATTTCTACTCATTGTAGTCATTCATCACCATAATGTATATTACACAAACATCAAAACAATATTTTCAAAATATAAATTTATAAAAGTGCCCATGATATAGTATTAAGTCTTTAAAGGTAAGATTTAAAGCTCTAGCTGGTTTGGCTCAGTGGGTAGAGTGTCGGCCTGCAGACTGAAGGGTCCTGGGTTTGATTTCAGTTAAGGGCATATGCCCTAGCTTGCAGGCTCTATTCCCCAGTTGGGGGCATGTAGGAGGCAGCCAATCAATGATTCCCTCTCATCATTGATATTTCTATCTCTCTCTCCCTCTCTCTTCTCCTCTGAAATCAATAAAAAAAAAAATTTTTTTTTAAAAAGTAAGATTTAAAAAGCTCAATGTATAGGTTCCTAAGAGGTTTTTTAATTGAATATGTATTTACCTCATAAATGATACTGGGTATGTCAAAACAAGCTATTTTTAGGAGGTGGAATTACAGGTCATTTTTATTTTCTCCCATATGCACCTATGTTTTTCTCATTTTTAGAACATGAATGTTTTCATCTTTTTAATGAATATTTTGCATTTTAAAAAAACTGGATATGTGACCATATAGCGTTGAGGATTAGGTATGACACCTCCAAAACTTCATCAAAGACCCAGGCTCATGCTCTTCTGTGGCTCCATCAACCTTGATGTGCCACTTCAGGTCCTTCCCAGTTTCATACCAGCAGCAGGAAAGAGGAAGGGAGCTCCCTTTCCTTTGAAGGAGACTTTCTGGAAATGTCATACACTTCCATTTCCATAGCATTGACCTGGTTAGTCACAGGGTCACCCCAGGCTACAAGGGAGATAGTAAATGTAGCCATTCACCTAAATGCTATTGTGGGTCTTTGGTAAAGAATGGATATGCAGGCAGTTGGCATTTGCTTCCACAGACCATTATAATTGGTATAAAATAAAAACAAATAATGTTGCTTTAATTGCTCACATCTACTACATTAGCACCTAACTAACTGGGTTCCATTCATACCCAAATAGAATGTTTTACCCTTTTGGCCTTTACAGAGGGTGTAGTATTTAGGGAAGTGATTTTTAAAATAAACTTAATTTTGGAATAATTTTAGACTTTCAGAAAAGTTGCAAATATAGTACAGAGAGCTCCTCATTTACTTAGTTTGTTTCCCCAAATATTATCTTCTTAAATTAGCAAGGTGCATTTGTTAGAGCTAAGAAGACAACATTAGTTCATTATCAGTAAGTGAACTCCAGTTTTTATCAGATCCACACATTACATTCAGTTATCATGTCTCCTTAGTCTCCTCTTGTCTATGACAATTTCTCAAGTCTTTCCTTGTTTTGTGTTTTTTTCTAATGACCTTGACAGTTTTGAAGAGTATAAGCCAGGTACTTGTAGATGCCCCTCAATCTGGGTTTGTCAGATGTTTTCTCATGATTGAACTGGGGTTACAGGTGTGAGGGAAGAATAACACAGAGGTGAAATGCCCTTCTTATCCCATCCTGTCAGGGCGCACCTGATAGCTACATGACATCACAGATGATGTTAATCTTCATCACTTGCTTAAGGTGGTGTTTGCAAGCTTTCTACACTGTAGAGTTATTTTTTCCTTCCTACATTCTACTTTCTAGAAGAGTCACTAAATCCAGGTCATACCTGGAGTAGGAGATGGGGATATCTACATATATTATTTGGGATTCTCCTAAAGAAGAATTGCCCCTTCTCAGTGAGGGAGAAATTTTTAAGGCTCAGAATGAGTTGCTTTTGCTTCAAGACAACGAACTAGTGATGAGAACATCTTATAGGCATTGTGGTCAGTGCTGGGGATAACTTAATATATCCTTGGTTTCTAAGAACATGCGATCTAGTCAGAGACAAAAAAAAAAAAATGTAAGCAAATAGTCATGGTCCAAAGTGAGAGTTGCTCTAAGTGGTGTAGCTCAAGCTGCCAAGGAGCTGTGATGGCCCAAGTGAGAAAGGTTTATTCTGTGAGAGAAAAGATCAGGAAAGATCTCAGGAAGGTAATGATACGTGAGGTTAACTTGTCTGGTTAAGCAACCAGCAGGACATCCTATTAATTATCATCCACAAAAAGGACCAAAAGTTTGTAGGCTGTGGAGCTCTCAGTGTTTGGTTTGCTGGACCTGAAGTGACCTGGAACAACTTTAACATTGGGATAGCTTGATCTGAGTCCTGGGAAGAAGGAGTTTAAGAGGCACATTTGGAAATCTCACCTGGGAGAAGGGGATCAAGGAGACCTCAAGAGTGATTAAGGTCTTTACAGCAGAGCATGAAGAGTGAAAGTGTGCCGGGGTCCAGGGGTTCCCAAAGGTGTGGACGGAGTCGGCGAAGAATGTTTTATCTCTAGCGCTCTTCAGTCTCTGTGGATCTTCCTGTGCCTGGCTGAGGCCACAGAGAAAGAGCCTGAGGCAAACTGAGCCTTTATTTTATAGTGAGAGGTAAACAAGGTAGTGGTTACCAAAGTTACACTGTTCTCGTGAGTTTCACTTGTTTACACTGTTCTTGTGAGTTTCACTTGTTTACACTATTCTTGTGAGTTTCACTTGTTTTTGTTCTTGTTGCACTTCCCTCAGCCCATTAGCTTCCCAGGTAAGATCTAGGGAGCATCACAAGGTCAAGCCTATATTTGCTAAGAGGACTGTGCCCTCTAAGCTGGGACTTGTTTGTGACTTTGCCAACAGGTCAGTCCGAGGTTTAACCCTATAGAGGCTCCCCACAAAAATGAGTGACAAAAGAAAAGGAAAGGATGCAAGGGTCCCTCCTACTTATACCATCTCCTCAGGCACACTCTACCAGGAGACCCAGGGCAGGCAAAGGCACACCATAGTGTTAGGCAACACCCACATTTACTGGCAGGAAAGAAGTATGGATGCACAAAAACCATCCCAATCTCAAAGCAAGTAAGCTAAGTAAGGATTTTTGAAAAACTTGGTGGCTATGCTGATGGATGATGCTGAACATTACTTCTTCCTGTCTCCCTGAACCTTTGTGGCAAGATCTCCATGCAAGATTAAAACCAAGGAAAGATGCCTTTTTCTTGACTTTAAGATGCTCAGGTATATGTTTTTACTGATTATATGTTATATCTGTTCAACATAAAAAGTAAATAAAATTTTAAAGTAAGAAAATAAATAAAATTAAGAAACAAGTTATAAAAATTAATCATAATCCCACCCCTAAAATAAATTAACTACAACTACAAGTGTTCCTTATGAATACACACACATATACACACAAATAGATGTCAAAATACATCTATTCATATATTTACACTGTTGAAAAATTAGAAATGATAGATAACTGTAAATAAAAATTGAAGTCTATATAGCCACCTGGAGGTTTTTTAAAAATATTTTTTTATTGGTTTCAGAGAAGGAGAGGGAGAGAGATAGAAACATCAGTGATGAAAGAGAATCATTGATCGGCTGCCTCCTGCATGCCCCACAATGGGGATCGAGCCCACAACCCGGCATATGCTCCAACCAAGAATTGAACCATGACCTCCTGGTTCATAGGTCAATGCTCAGTCACTGAGTGATGCCAGCCAGGCTGGAGATCTTTTTATACCTATGTTTGCGTAACTTATTTTTTAACCAAAAAATGGAATGGAATCATACTGTGTACATTGTTCTATAATTCTCTTGTAAAACTATGTTATCATTAACCACCATTATTACCTTCATGAGCATTACTATTTACTGAAATACATATACTTTTAGGGACGTATCATTACCCCTATTTCCCAGATAAAGAAACTGAGGATAATAGACATTAAGTAAATTGTGATCTAGAACAATTTTAACCAGATTTTGTAGAGTCCAAACAATATATATCAATAAGTGCTTACTTAAAATAGTGGTTTAAAATTAATTGTTCAATTTATTAAAGTTATAAATACAAAATCCTGGTTCAATTATGATATTAATTATTCTCTTATTTTCCTTATAAACATATACAAATTTAATAATTGTTAAAAGGAGCCTGTGTTAATTTTGGTTCCATTTACAAATTTAATTAAATGCTTTAATGCTTCAAAATGAATTTTGAAATTTAATATAGTCAATTTTCTTTTTAAATATTTTAATATCTGATTTACAGAGACCTCTCCAAATTATTTAAGTAATATTTGTAAATTTAATAAGTTAAATATAAATACAATGACTGTAAAATGCTTTTAATTGTTCCCATACTGTTTATAAAATAAGTGCTATTTAATATTAAATGACAAGTTCCAACCAATTATTCAATTATGTGTTATAAGTTAGAATCACAAACCTAGCATGCTAAAGTCTATTAAACATTACAAATACCTTAAGTATCAAACAGAAACAAATTCATTAAAACACAAATATTAATACTGCTCGTTAGATTTATCTCTTCATCTTTATAGTTAATTCTAAATATTTTTTAATGAAAACATAATTATCCAGTTCCCATTTGTGTAATGGAGAAGTAGCCTGTATTAGATTAATTATTTTGCCAATAACAATTATAAATCCTAGACAAAATAAAAAAATAACTGTGTGAAGGCACTGGAGAGCAACCCAAAGTAGGGAAAAGTGGGAAGGATATTATCCTTGAAGAAGGGAAGTCGCTGGGTGAGGTCCACATTTAATCAGCTTTCCCTCCGAGGGCACTTCCTGGTTTACTTCAGTGCCTGGGGAAATGCAGCTCAAGCAGAGGGCAGCAGTTTTATTGCTGAGATGAGATGAGAAAGAAGCCAGTTTTGGAAATGATCCAGAGGTACTGGAAATCAAATGGGGGAAATCCCAGAAAGGAAAATGCTACAAAAGAAGGAGATCCAAAATTTTAATATAAATGTTCCTTTAATCCTTGACTGACTCCTAAATTGTATACACACAGGACAAGACTCCAAGAAACCCAACAAAAAGAAAAAGGCTAAGGAACTAAGATGAGATTTTTAGCACCTGCCTAGGACTCAGGAGTTTAAGTTTGGTGTTTAAGTCCAACCAAAACAGAAGAGTTTGGTAAAAACCTTGGCTTTCTACTGACATTCCAGAAGGGTCTCACCTTAATAGTAAAGACTATATCTGAGGACCAATGGCAAACTGAATATACCTAAGAAAGGCTAAAACTGAGCCCCCCAAGGATCAAGATGATCTGCCAGTAATTTTCCTGCTGCCATAACAAAACGCAGTACTGGTTAGAGGAGGAGAGCCTAACCCGGAGTTTCTACAGCATATTATTCTCAATGACCGATATGCAATAAAAACACTATTAGGCCTGCAAAGAAGCAAAAATGCAATTAAGAGGTTAGTATAAGCAGGTCCACAGGTGACTCGTGTTGGAATTACCTGTAAAAGAACTTTAAAACAGATACAATAAAGATAATCAAGAACCTATAAGAAAATGTGGACAAATGGGTGAACAGATAGAGAACCTCAATGGAAAAGTGGGGAACATTTTTAAAAAAACCAGGAGTGGTTCTCGTCTCAGGAGTGGGCCAGCAAGACCACACTGCAGCCACGGGGGAGCCTGGATCAATCTCCAATACAAACCAGCCTTCTCTGGGAAGGCTCCAGAGAAATACGATGCCCCAGACTTTAGCAAAGAAGGGACAACTCATTTTAGCCAAGAGCAAGCAGAGACGTCGTGAAAGGACTGCACATCCAATAAGGCTGACCAGCTGCATTTTCAAGAGTGCAGTCACCAAGATAACTGCCCATCCTGACAATGTCGTCAGGCGAGGCGGCAGGAGGAGACCTTGGAGAAAGGCCAGCAGGTGAGAGCCTACAGAGACGGCAGGGGCTCTGGGCCTGCAGCAGTGAAGGAGAACTTTTAAATACTTTCGATGTGACAAATATGATGAAAATAATTGCACCAGGAAGTGCGGGTGAATCCCGGGGCCACGCTGGTCCTGGGTCTCTACACACCAGCCCCCATCACAGCACAGCACAGTTTTTAAATTGGGCAGAGATGACCCAGGAGCAGGTCTCTGTGGCCCACGGCTTCTCTGCAGGCAACCAGTCACCCGTGGAGACATCCAGAGACAGAATCTCAGAGTGAAGAAAGCAAGAGAGAGACTGGCTGCGGCTTTGAGGGAAGACAGGCTGGGCAGGGAGACAAGAGCCAGGAGCCAAGAAGAATGTTTTGATTTCATACAAATCTGATTTTATTAAACTTGCTATTATATCTCCAAAAAAAAGAACCAGATTGAAAGTCTAGAATTATAGAAATTCTAGATGCATAATCGAAATCTAATCATGAGGATTTTTCAGAAAACTCAGACTGACGTCCTAAAAAATACTTGTCCTATGAACTTTCTTTTTTTTTTCTATTTTTATTGCCCTATGATCTTTTAAAGTGTCAAAGCCATGCAAGTCAAGAAAAATGAAAATCTGTTTTATAACTCTTGGCATGCAGATCCTGTATATTTTGGACTGATTAATACTCATCATAATCACTTATCACCATAATGCATATTATACAGCCATCAAAACTATTTTTAAACATATGTACGTACAAAAGTGTTCATGATGTAATAATTTTTTAAAATATATTTTTATTGATTTCAGAGAGGAAGGGAGAGGAGGAGAGAGAGAGAAATATCAACAATGAGAGAGAATCATTGATTGGCTGCCTCCTGCATGCCCCACACTGGGGATTGAGCCCGCAACCGGGCATGTGCCCTGACTAGGAATCAAACCATGACCTTCTGGTTCATAGGTCAATGCTCAATCACTGTGCCATGCCAACCGGGCGATATAATAATATTTTTAAAGTGAGATTAAAAACTCAAAACATAAGGTCCTAAGAGTTTTATTTTTTAATCTAATAGTCATTTCATACTATGTACTAGATATGATGATGAAGAGTCCTTCTTTACACAAGAATGCCAGCTAACAAATATAAAAGTAATGATTAAAAGTATCATTTTACTACAACTTAAAAAATAATTCACTCTGGCAGGCTCATCAATGGATACCAAAGTCTTTGAATAAAAGGTTGGTGAGAAACCAGCTGTTCACATAGTTCACAAGTTTCATACCACAATTATGAGGGGAAAAACTTACATTGGAGGAATCAGGTTGTCAACACCTTAACTCAATGATCAATCTTATCATCCTGCATGGCAAGATAGCAAGACATCTGATGCCTCCTGGTGTGATGTAATATGAACAATACAGTATATCTATGAATATTTTTGCCAAAAAAAGTTTAACCTGAATTTAACTGATTATTTAGATCTAATTTTCATTTTATGAGAAATCTGGGGATAGAGGAACAGGTTACACTGACACCATGAGGAGTCAAATCCAGAAGGGCCCTAGCCAGGTAGCTTGGCCGTGGTCGGCAAACTGCGGCTCGCGAGCCACATGCGGCTCTTTGGCCCCTTGAGTGTGGCTCTTCCTAAGCCTTAGGAGTACCTTAATTAAGTTAATAACAATGTACCTACCTATATAGTTTCAGTTTAAAAAATTTGGCTCTCAAAAGAAATTTCAATCGCTGTACTGTTGATATTTGGCTCTGTTGACTAATGAGTTTGCCGACCACTGGTTTGATCCCTGGTCAGGGCATATACAAGAATCAACCAATGAATGCATACATAAGTGGAACACAAATCGATGTCTCTCTCTTTCTCTCTCTCTCTCTCTCTCTCTCTCTCTCTCTCTCTCTCTCTCTCTCTCTCTCTCTCTCCCTTCCTTTCTTTATAAAATCAATAAATTAAAAAAGTTTTAATGTTCTCACAAAAGAAATCAATACATCTTCCAAACAAATCCAGATGGTAGTACACACTGCAGGACAACTGCCCTAGTCTCTTGAAAAAACAGCTCATGAATATATGGAGGCTCCTGACTGTCCTAGATCTTAAAAGACTTAAAGACATGTAACTATGTTACACTGGTCCTTGGTTGGATTCTGGTTTGAAGAAATTAAATTTTAAATATAGTTTTGGGATCATTAGAAGTTTTAAAATATAGACTGGATATTAGATGATATTAAGGAATTATTATTTATTTTGTTAGAAGTGACAATGAGTTGGGATTAAGTAGGAAAATGTTCTTGTTTGGAAATGTTTCAGTAATATATTATTGCTCTCAATTATTATATCCCTTTTTCCTGGGTAATAATTATATATCCTCACCTCTCCTTCCCTCTTGCCCTGCAACTTGCAGGAATTCCTTTAGAAGGAGTCTATTTCCCCACCCTATTGACATCATGTTGGTCTTTGGTCACTGAAATATAAGCAGAAGTGACATGGGTCTCACACATACTTTTTCAAGTAGAAGCATTATTCATATCTTTAGACTTTATACACATCTCTGAATTTGAAGAAGCCTTGGGAAGGCAGTTCTGGAGTTTCTATGAGTGCCAATTATGGGCTCAGCCCCATGTAGCGTGCTGCCAAAGAGGCAGCAATGTGTGGGACTCCATGATCTGGCACTGCAGGCTCACAAGCAAGGTTAGATACACATGGGGACAAGCACGAGACAGTGAATGGTAAGGGGACGACAGGTGACCCAATGTAGGCCAAAGGAGGTGAAGGTAGCCTATCAACAGTCGGGATAGCAAAGCTTCCTTGAAAGAAATGAAATTTACATGAGGCAGGGAAAGGCAATAGGACTTAACTAACCAGACAGAGGGAGCGGTGAATGTCTTAGCTGAGGGAAATGATATGATAGGAAGTGCAAAATCGGGGGGCGCCTGGGTCACTGAGGGAAGGTGGAGAACACTTGAGGTGGAAAGACAGTGTTGAGCCACCCTTCATCGAGGATGGCTGGGACACAACAAAGTGACCAAGTGGCACCTATAGGAAGAGCTGTGTAACAGGGACATGAAAAAAGGAGGACAGATCTGGTGTTACCTGTGAGGCAAGTCTGGGACAACTTCCAGAGCAGAGAAAACAGGAGTCTTCTCTGCCAGCCCGGGTGCCAGGGTAAAAGAGCTTGGGTTAAGGTCTTGGCAGAGGGAACCTAAAAGGAAAAATTTTACGGCAGGCTTGAAGGGAGAATCGGTGGGATTGGGAATGTTTATGTTGCATTCAGACACTTGTGGCAAGCAAACTGTATTATAAGCTAATTCAGTGTGCAATGATTTTGAATGCATATGTGTAAAATGGAGGTTCTCCCCCTCCCCCCGCCCTCACTCACTGTTATCTCACTCTTTTATCCTAAGTACAAAAATGTAGTCACTTGGTAGGTAAACAGATATTTTCAGCTTATTTTTTTCATCCCTGAAAAAAAACACTCTAATGCAAAAGCAAATCAAAAGTATATATTAGGAAAGTTCAACACTTTTGAAACATGTTGTATTTTATACTGTTCATCTATAGCACTTCACACCAATTTTTAGACTCAGTATTTCAGTACTAATATTGTGTCCAACATATAAGCCACTATTGAGTATATGAAATGTGGCCGGTCCAAGTTGAAATGTGCTGAAAGTGTAAATTAGATGCCAATTTCAAAGACAGTATAATAAAAGAACGTAAAATATCTCTTTAATAATTTTACATTCATTATTTATTAAAATGATAATGTTTTGACTGTATTGAGTTAAATAAAACATATTTTTAAATTAATTTTACCTATTTCCTTTTACTTTTTAACAGGACTATTAGGAAATTATATAGGGGCTTACATTTGTGGCTTGCATTATATTTCTATTGGACAGCGCTTTTTAAAAGCTTCATATTGTCTAGAAATATTGTGATGGAGCAGCTCATACTGCAGTTAATGACATTAACAGGTTCTTGCTTTCCCAATGGAATGAAAACTGTTCCATACATTTCTATTTTCTTGAAGGCTGAGTCAGTGATTTAGTGATAAGTCATCCAAATATCCTGAAACACATGCTCTATTACATGTTTTTAAGAACAGCCATTTATGTGATTATGATTTCTTTTGCCATAGGGGAGGAAATATGAAAAAGATTTCAAGAAAAATGTCCATTCATTAAAAAGTGTTAATAAATATTTTAGCTTATCCCTGAAGCATGATAAATAATGTGCCTGAATCACTGTAGCATCAACTTACGAAATCTATATGCAGCCAGCAGGAGGCCCTTGCTGAACGGCTCTGGTGTTTTGTTGTTATTGTCTGATTAGGTCTCTCAAGTATCTCTTAATCTACACAGTCCCTTTGCTGCTGCTTCTTTGTTTTTAATTTATTTTTTACTGAGTTTATTGGGGCGACATTGGTAAATAAAATTATATAGGTTTCTTTTTTAATTTAAATTCTGTATTGTTGAAAGTATTATAGGTTTCTTTTTTTAAAAAAAATAGAATTGACTTTTTTAAGATTTAGGTAAATTGCTTTATAGAATGTCCTACATAGTGTCCTTTAGTTTGTCCCACTATTTTCTGAATTCCTGGGAATTCATCTAGAGAAGCTTGATTACATTCAGGCCACACATTTTAGTAAGAATACTTAATAATTGATCTTGTGTATGTAATATTGCATCATATTAGGAAGCACATATATCAAGGTTTTTTATGATTGGTGATGCTGATTTGATCACTTATTTAAAGTAAAGATTGCCAGCCCTGGTTAGAATGTCGGCCCATGCACCAAAGGATTGTGGGTTCGATTCTAGATCAATGGCATGTGCCTTGATTGTGGGTTCACTCGGTCAGGGCACACGCAGGAGGCAACCAGTCAGTGTATCTCTCTCACATCAATGCGTCTCTCTCTCTCTCTCTCTCTCTCTTTTTCTCTCTCTCTCTCTCTTCCTTCCTCTCTCTGAAAAGCAATGGAAAAAACATCTTTAGGTGAGGATTAACAAAATAGAAATAAATAAAGTACAGATTGCCAAATTTCTTTATAGCAAAGGTATATGTTTTCATTCGCAATTAATAAGTGATCTTGGGTGAATATTTGGCTTCCTAATAATTGCTAACATAATGGCTGTAGCATACCAATCTTTGTATGAGATAATTATTTTATTAGGAGTTACAAAATGTTGGTTTTTAAATTCTACCATTTCTTTTACATTTATTCACTAGCACTCTTCCATAAAGAATCACTTTTCTCTCATTCTCTCCTTTTGATTACCATGAGTTCATGGGTTGTTATTTATGCAATCTATAATAATAAAAGCATAATCTGCTAATTAGACCAGAGGTCCTTCTGGCCGACCTTCCAAAACAAGGTCACAGCGGCAGGGGCCAAGGCAGCCGCTGCAGTGGCGGGGGCTGAGCCCCTTGCACGAATTTCATGCATCGGGTCTCTAGTATATTATAATCTATCACAGTCATTATTCATTTGATGTTCAAATTGCCCCCATCATTATTTGAGTGCTTCCTTGCTTTCTGGCATAATAGAATGTCCCAGGCTCACCTTGTACTTTTACTGCCCCAGATTAAGTCCCCTTTAGTGAAGAAAGCTATTTAGAGCCCTAGCAGGTTTGGCTCAGCGGATAGAGCATCTGCCTGCGAACTGAAGGGTCCCAGGATTGATTCCAAGGGTACATGCCCAGGTTGTGGGCTCGATCCCCAGTAGGGGGCGTGCAGGAGGCAGCCAATCAATGATTTTCATCACTGATGTTTCCATCTCTTTCTCCCTCTCCCTTCCTCTCTGAAATCAATAAAAATATTTTAAAAAGTAAAATTAAAAGATTAAAGCTGATAGATGCAGCCAGATTATCAGCCTGAGTATCTTTGTTATAAAAAGAAAGAGAAAGAGAGAAAGAAAGAAAGAAAGAAAGAAAGAAAGAAAGAAAGAAAGAGAAATTTAGAAACCAAAATTGTGAAGCATAAAAATAAAATAAAACAAAAAATAAACCCACAATGAGATCCCACTTCACACCCATTAAGATGGCTATCATAAAAATATTTTTTTAAACAGAAAATAACGAGTGTTGGCCAGGATGTGAAGAAACTGTAACTCATGTGCATTGCTGTGGGAATGTAAAATGGTTCACTCATTATGAAAAACAGTATGGTGGTTTAAAATAAATAAAAATAGAATTTCCATATGGATCAGCAATTCCACTCCTAGGTATATACCCACAAGTATTGAAAGCAGGGTCTTGAAAATATGTTTGAACACCTATGTTCATAGCAGCATTATTCACAATAGCCAAAAGGTGGAAGCAACCTAGCAACAGATGAATGGATCAACAAAATGTAGTATATACAGACAATGGAGTATATTATCTTGCCTTAAAAAGGAAGGAAATTCTGGCACATACTCCAGCATGGATGAACTTTGAGGATATTATGCTCAATGAAATAAGTTATAGAAAGACAAAGTATGAGTCCACTTATATGAGGTACCTAGAATAGTCAAATTCATAGAGGCAGAAAGTAGAATGGTGGTTGCCAAGGACGAGGGGGGGCGGGGCGGGCGGTGGAGAGTTATTGTTTAATAAGGTATGGAGTTTTAGTTTTGCAAGACGAAAAGAGTTCTAGGGATGGATGGATGGTAATGGTTGCACAACAATGCGAATGTGCTTAATGCCACTGAACTATACCCTTAATAATTGCTCAATTGGTGGGACTGGAGTGGCTCAGTTGGTTGAGCATTTTCCTGTGCACTGAATGGTTGCTGATTCCATTCCTCATCAGGGGTCAGGGCACATACCTGGGTAGTGAGTTTGATCCCTGGTTAGGGCATGTATGGATGGCAACTGATTGATGTTTTCTCTTCTCTTCTCTTCTCTTCTCTTCTCTTCTCTTCTCTTCTCTTCTCTTCTCTTCTCTTCTCTTCTCTTCTTTCTTCTTCTTCTTCTTCTTCTTCTTCTTCTTCTTCTTCTTCTTCTTCTTTCTCTCTCTCTCTCTCTCTCTCTCTCTCTCTCTCTCTCTCTCTCTCTCTCTCTCTTCCCCCCTTCCTCTCTCTAAGTATGTCCTTTGGTGAGGAATTTAAAAAATTGTTCAAATGATAAATATTGTTATGATGTTCTACCACGGTTTTTTAAAAGTGTACAATTCAATGATGTTTCGTGTGTTCACAGAGTTGTACAATCACCACTATCTAACTTGAGTTTTCTCATGACCAAAGGAAGCAGGCTGGAGGAACGGTCAGACTTGTTTCCCCCAGCAGCCACACCATTTTCCATTCCTACTGGTGTATGAGGGTTTCAAGTGACCAGTTTTTAAAAGTTTCATTTTCTAAACTTTCTTTAAAAAGTTGTATAACTCGATTTAAATCACATAGCTTTGTCCTTTGTTTTGCAGATTTGTAATAAAGTAAGCAGGGAATGTCATACATGTGAAAAATGAATTATCTTAATAATAAAACCTACAAGGAGAAACCAAGATGGCGGCATAGGTAAACACCAGAGTTTGCTGCCTCAAACAACCACTTCAAAAATACAAATAAGAGACGGAACGGACATCACCCAGAACCACAGGAAGGCTGGCTGAGGGGAAATTCTACAACTAGAAGGAAAGAGAAAAGCATACCTAGACTCAGAGGAGGCACAGTACGGAAAATACTAAGGTGCGGAGGTGCATGCGGAGCTGGCTGGCAGCTGAGGGTGTGGTAGTTGTTTTCAATCAGGAGGGAGTCTCAGGCTCTGAGCTCCAGTTCCGGGTGAGTCTCTAGGGACCCAGACTCATACGGGAGAAGTGGGACTGTCTGGCATCGGTCGGAACTCGAGGGCAGCTTTCTCTCTGAGGGGCTTGCAGCAATTACCGGGACACTGAGAAGCAGAGCCTCTGAGGGCAAGACTGAGAGCAGCCATAACTGCTAGCCCCACCCTGTTGATCCCATGGGACCCATCCTGCCCAAGCCCTGCAAGAAGGCTTTTGCAAAGGCTAGATTAGCACCTCCCTAGATATCCAGGAGCCAGGAAACCCAGAGGTCAGAGTGGGACCATCCAGTTTGCAGCTCCGTGGAAACATAAAGGACACACTCAGGGAGCAGACTCAGTGAGCACCAAAGCCCCATTGAAGCAAGTCTTGCCACAGAGGGGTGTCTCCAGCACAGAAGTTCTCCCACTGCAGACACAGCTGATTCTCACAGCCAATTGGCCTGGAGGTCAATTCCTCCCAGTGATAACTACAACAATCAAGGCTTAACTACAACAAGACTGTGCACAAAGCCCACAAGGGGGTGCACCAAGTGTGTCCTCCTCAGGTAATTGGGGATGCTGAACCACTGGGCCCTAGAGGACACTCAGCACAGAAAACCACTTTATCAACACAGGGAAGCATAAAAAAGGCAGAGACAAAGAAAAAGGACACAAATGACAGAAATGGAGGAAAGCAAACTACTGGATATAGAGTTCAAAACCACACTTTTAAGGTTTTTCAAGAATTTTCTAGAAACTGCCGATAAACTTAATGAGATCTACAAGAAATCTAATGAGACCCTCGAGGTTGTGGTAAAGGACCAACTAGAAATTAAGCATACACTGACTGAAATAAAGAATATTATACAGGCTCCCAACAGCAGACTAGAGGATCCCAAGAATTAAGTCAACAATTTGAAATACAAAGAAGCAAAAAACACCCAACCAGAAAAGCAAAATGAAAAAAGAATCCAAAAATACGAAGATAGTGTAAGGAGCCTCTGGGACAGCTTCAAGCGTACCAACATCCGAATTATAGGGGTGCCAGAAGAAGAGAGAGAACAAGATATTGAAAACCTATTTGAAGAAATAATGACAGAAAACTTCCCCTACCTGGTGAAAGAAATAGACTTACAGGTCCAGGAAGCACAGAGAACCCCAAACAAAAGGAATCCAAAGAGGACCACACCAAGACACATCATAATTAAAATGCCAAGAGCAAAAGACAAAGAGAGAATCCTAAAAGCAGCAAGAGAAAGAAAGTCAGTTACCTACAAGGGAGTACCCATACGACTGTCAGCTGATTTCTCAACAGAAACTTTGCAGGCCAGAAGGGAGTGGCAAGAAATATTCAAAGTGATGAATGCCAAGAACCTACAACCAAGATTACTTTATCCAGCAAAGCTATCATTCAGAATAGAAGGTCAGATAAAGAGCTTCACAGATAAGAAAAAGCTAAAGGAGTTCATCACCACCAAACCAGTATTATATGAAATGCTGAAAGGTATCCTTTAAGAAGAGGAAGAAGAAGAAAAGGGTAAAGATACAAATTATGAACAACAAATACACATATATCAACAAGTGAATCTGAAAATCAAGTGAATAATCTGATGAACAGAATGAACTGGTGATTATAATAGAATCAGGGGCATAGAAAGGCAATGGACTGGCTATTCTTGGGGGTGAAAGGGGTGAGGGGGATGCGGGAAGAGACTGGACAATAATCGTGCACCTATGGATGAGGACAGTGGGTGGGGAGTGAGGGCGGAGGGTGGGGTGGGAACTGGGTGAAGGGGAGCTTTGGGGGGAAAAAAGAGGAACAAATGTAATAATCTAAACAATAAAGATTTAATTTAAAAAAAAAGAAGAGACCCAATGAGGAGTCTCTGCCACCATCTCTCCAAAAAATAAAAAATAAAAAAAATAAAACCTACAATACAACCTCGGTTATCTATAGTCCAGATTATTTTTTCCATTCAACCCTGACACCTGTGGCCCCCTGACTACTGGCCTGACTCAGAGTCTCCGAAGTGGCACGTGGCGCTGGAGACTGTTCTTGCGCTCAGCATCCCTCCCTCCCCTCCTCCGCAATGCAGAGCGGCAGGGGACTACATTACCCAGAATGCCTCCTCCTTCCAGGTTGGAGTTTGCAGGAAAGCAATTCGGGGGAGATTTGGAAGCGTAAGGAAAAGGGAACCTATTATCCTCTGGAGGTGGCGACTACCAGATGCTCAGCGACGTGCGTCGCCCACCGAGCAAGCTCTCAGGACCTCCCGCTCAGGCGGAGACCTCCAGCGTGCGCTGTAGCTTCTCAGCAGCCGCCCTGAGCTCCGCTCCCTTCGCTCTTCCAACGACCGTGTAAGCCCCGACGCAGTATTAAACCCTTTGTACCCAGAGGACGTAGGGTGGCTTGTGTTTTCCTGAACAAACCCTGAATGATGTACAGGGGGGCAGACGCACATTTCACGTTTAATATATTTGAAACACAACGAAGCGTGGTGGAAAGGTGGTGTGTCTCTAGAGACTGGTTTTTCACCAGCGGGGAATTTCTGTTTCAGAGCCAAACTGGATTCCAGCCTTACTATCCTTCATTTATCTTGAACATTTAAAAAACCGTAAAAAAAGAAAAGCTTATCGTTAAAAACTCATTGTAAACACCATTTAGTGGTTGATTAATCCATGGAACAGATACTCCACGATTTAACGAATTAGTCCCATCATGTTGGCATTTAGGTTATTTTTATTATTTTGCCTATTATGAATAATCCTAGGAGAGCAATTTTTAAAAATTATGTCCTTTAGACAGAGTCCAAAAAGTGATATTTCTGCTTCAAAGAATATAAACATGGTAAAGATTATTGATATACATTGCTACGTTTCCAGAAATGTAGCAATTTATAATAGTGACCAAGAAGTCATCGTGCACTCTATGGCTCCCGTCAAATACTCTAATGTAACGACATTTGCTAATTTGATAGGTGGAATTTCAGGTTAATTTTTATTCACTTGTTGGTTAGCCATTTGTTGTTCCCTCCCCTCCTTTTCTTCCTTCAAACTTCCTCCCCCCTTTCCTTTTTCCTCTTTTTTCTTTCCTTTTTTCCCCTCTTTCCTTCCTTCCTTCCTTCCTTCCTTCCATTCTTCCTTCCTTCATAGAATTTACATACTTTGCCTATAAATGTGTCAAATATTATGCTTTTATAAATTTCCCCAAATTCCTATTGCATTTAATTTTATATGTCTTAATGTTTTTATGCAGCAAAAATATATTCTTTTAGATTCCTAACATTGCTTTTAGTATTAAAAAGTTAACTTGTTATTTATTCATAAAACTCACCCAGGTAAGTTTTAACCTCTACTTTCTATTGTTTATGGCTTAACTCTTTCACCCACATGAACTTGTTTTTCCGTTTAGCTTTTTTTTTTATTTTATTTTATTTTTTTTTATTGATTTTTTACAGAGAGGAAGGGAGAGAGATAGAGAGCCAGAAACATCGATGAGAGAGAAACATCGATCTGCTGCCTCCTGCACATCCCCCACCGGGGATATGCCCGCAACCCAGGCACACGCCCCTGACCGGAACCGAACCCGGGACCCTCCAGTCCGCAGGCCGACGCTCTATCCACCGAGCCAAACCGGTTTCGGCCAGTTTAGCTTTTTTGGGGGGGGCATATATTATTCTTTAAAATTGATTTTTAGGGGGAGAAGAAGGGAGAGAGAGGGGGGAGAGGGAGGAAAGAGAGAGATTGAGATTGGTTGTTCCATTTATTTATGCATTCATTGGCTGATTCTTGTATGTGCCCTGACTAGGAATCTAAACCACAACCTTGGTGTATCTGGAAGGATGCTCTAGGGCAGCGGATCTCAACCTGTGGGTTGCGATCCCTGAAAATATATCCTGCATATCAGATATTTACATTACGATTCATAACAGTAACAAAATTACAGTTATGAAGTAGCAACAAAAATAATTTTATGGTTGGGGGTCACCACAACATGAGGAACTGTATTAAAGGGTCGCGGCATTAGGAAGGTTGAGAACCACTGCTCTAGGCTTAAATCAATCTCTGGTTTAGTGTTGACTGTTCTTGAACTTCATATAAATGGAATCATAAACATAAACTCATCTATGTCTGGCTTCTTTCACTCAACATAACTCGTTTGAGGTTCACCCATGTTGTTCTGTGTGTTAGTAGTCTGTTCCTATTTATTGCTGAATAGTATTCCATTGTATGGATAAACCACAGTTTACTTATCCATTCACTTATTAATGGATATTTGGGTTCTTTCTAATTTGGGGCCATGTCAGATAAATCTGCTAAGAACATTCTGGCACAAACCACTTTGTGGACATTTCTACGAGTGGAATTACTGGGTCATGGGATAAGTGTAACTTTATAAGAAATGGACACACATTTTTTCAGAGTGGTTTACCTTTTAACCACTCTCCAACAGTGTGGGACAGCCACTCCACAGCCTCGCCAACACTTAGTATTTTTTATGTGTGTGTGATTATAATTTTAATAGTTCTTTTTAATTTAGCACAATCACAAAAGTTGCAAGTATAGTACAAAGAACATTTTTTGTCACCATTTTAGAATAAGTTGCTGACCTGATGTCCCATCTCCCCGTAATTCTTTTTATTTTTTAATCCTCACCAGAGGATATTTTTTCCATTGATTTTTAGACAGAGTAGAAGGGAGGGATAAGGGGGGGAAGAGAGAGAGAGAGAAACATCGATGTGAGAGAGGCACATCAATTAGTTGCCTCCCTCTCATGTCCTACCCTGGGCTGAGGATCAAACCAGCAACCAAGATACATTTCCTTTGACCGGGAATCGAACCCAAGACCCTTTGGTCCGAGGGTCAACAATTCTAACCACTGAGAAAAATGAGACAGGGTTCTTTAGTGTGTATTTCATACAAACAAGAACACTCTCCTACATAACCATCAAAATTAGGAAGTTAATATTGGTTCATTACAACCATCTAACTCTCAAACACTATTCAAGCTTTAACAATTGTCCCAATAATGTTCTTTCTAGTAAAAAGGTCCTGTTTAAAAAGTATATGTTGCATTTAGTTGTCAAATTTCTTTAGTCTCCATCAAACTGGGACTGTTCTCGGTTTTCTTTTTTAAAATTTTGAAGTTTCTAAGCCAATTATATTGTACAATGGCCCCAAATTTTGGTTTGCCTGATGTTTTTTCATAATTACATTCAGGTTATGTATCTTTGGCAACATTATCATAAAAACACATGAATTTTATTTATTTATTTTTGCAGCCCTTCCAAGCCAAATTCCCATCAGCTTATCTAGGCAGGCAACCAAGTGTATGAGTCACTTGACACACAGGACAACTGAGCAGAAAACACATGAATTTAATTTGTTCCCTTACTGATGATATTCACTTTGATCATTCAAATAAGGTGGTGTCTGCAAGGTTTCTTCACTGTAAAGTTAGTATTTTCCTTGTGTAATCAGTACTTCTATGGGGAGGTATTCTGAGATTAAACTATTGCATTGCTTCCCAAATTTTTATGGATGAATTGATATCTGTATGAACTCATAGTTTCCTGTGTTCTTCAGTGGGAAATAATCTATTACTATCATTATTTATTTTGATAGTAAAAGTGTAGCAGATTTGACCCTGCAGGCTGGCTTTTGTCCTCTGTCATGTCCCAAACATTCTCGGAACAATTCTTTGCTTTCTGGCATAAGAGTATTCAGGATCACCTTGTATTTTCTGTCTAGCACTGGAATCAGCCATTTCTCCAAGGAAGCTTCTTTTTGTTTGTTTGGATGGTTAGTTGGTTTTTAGTGAAGAATGGCATTTAGCCCTAGCTGGTTTGGCTCAGTGGATAGAGCATCGGCCTGCCGACTGAAGGGTCGTGGGTCCTATTCTGATCAAGGGCAGGCTCAATCCCTGGCCCTGGTTGGGCACATGTGGGAGGCAACCAATCGATGTCTCTCTCACATTGATGTTTCTCTCTCTGTCTCTCCCATCCCTTCCACTCTCTCTAAAAATCAATGGAAAAATATCCTCGGGTGAGGATTAACAGCAACAACAACAAAGAATGGTGTTTAGAACATCAACAAAACAAAGTCAACCCACCGAATGGGAAAACATTTCATCAATGGTACATCTGGTAAGGGGTAATATCCAAAATTCATAAAGAACTCACAACTCAACATAAAAAAAACCCCGAATAATGCAATTAAAAAATGAGCAAAGGAACTGAATAGACACTGCTCCAAAGAGGACATACAGATGACTTCTGTGAAAAGATGTTCAATGTCACTAATCATCAGAGAAATGCAAATTAAAACCACAGTGAAATATTACCTCACACCTGTCAGAATGGCCACCATTAATAAATCAACAAACAAGTGCTGTCAAGGGAACCCTTGTGCACTGTTGGTAGTAATGCAAATTGGTGTAGCCACTATGGAAAACAGTATGGAGGTTCCTCAAAAAATTAAAAATGGCTTTGGCTGGTGTGGCTCAGAGGTTAGAATGTCGGCCCACACACCAAAGGGTTGTGGGTTCAATTCCCAGTCAAGGGCACATACCATGTTTGCAGGCTTGCTCCCCAGCTCTGGTCAGGATGGGTGTGGAAGGCAACCAGTCGATGTGTCTCTCTCACATTGATGTCTCTCTCTCTCCACTCCCTTCTTTCCTCTCTCCCCCGCTCCCCCATAAATAAATAAATAAATAAATAAATAAATAAATAAATAAATAAAAATAAAAAATGGAATTGCCTTATGACCCAGCATTTCCACTTCTGGGTATGTAGCCGAAGAAATTAAAAACACTAATTCTAAAGAATATATATACCCCTATGTTCATTGCAACATTATTTATAATGACTAAGCTATGGAAGTTACCCAAGTGCCCATCAATAGACAATTGGATAAAAAGTGGTGGTATATAAAGTTCATTTTAAAAATATATATATAATTGAATATTACTTGGCCATAAAAAGAATGAAATCTTACTATTTGCAACAGCATAGATGAACTTAGTAGGTATTAACTAAGTGAAGTCAGTCGGAGAAAGACAAATACTATATGATTTCACCTGCTCTGCTCAGCATGATGGCTCTAGGACTGAATCTTTTGGGAAGGAAATGGAAGGGAAGAAGTAAAGGAAAGAAGAAGGGGTATGGAACTATTATCATTGCTTTAAATGTTGGTTATTCTAAAGAGTATAACATGGTATCTCATTATGTTTTCAATTTGGATATCTCTGATGATAATGGTATAGAGCTTTTTTATATGCTTATTGGCCATTTGTTAAGTGTCTATTTGAAGTTTTTGCCCATCTATAACATTATTTTCCCCCCAATTGATTTGGACCCAAGTCCTTTGTAAATATTGAGAAATGTATTTAACCACTCTGTGGCTTACCTTTTTATTTTCATAATGGTGTTGATGGTCAGAAGTTTTTACTTTTTATGAAGTGTAATTTATGAGTTTTTAATTTTATGGCTAGTGTTTTTTTGTGTCTCATCTGAAATATTTGCCTATCCCAAATTCATTAAGATATTCTCCCATATTTTCTTTTAAAAGCTTTAAAGGTTTAGATTTTCTGTTTAAGGCGCTGGTCCATCTGAAATTAATTTTTGTGTCTACTGTGAGACAAAGGCCAAAGTTATTTTTTCCATACAGATATCCAATTGTGATCTTCATTTCCTGATGAATGACCGTGGGTCTTTTGTCAAAAAGCAATCATCATATATGTGTGGATTTACTTCTGTACTTTCTGTTCTGTTCCATTGATCTGTAATCTACCAATATACCAATACAACCCTCCCACCCCATTGTACTCTATTGCTGTAGTATTCTCTACTTTAGTTCTTTTTCAACATTACTTTGCTAGTTTCTTTGTGTTTTCATTTAAATTTTATAATCAACTTGTTGATTATCTACAGAGATGCTTCATGGGATTTTAATTAGCATTATATTGAATCTATAGGTCAAATTGGAGAACATTGCCGCCTCAATAATATCAAATTTTCTATTATGTGAATATTATGTACATCCATTAATTTAGGTCTTTGCTAAATTTTATCACAATGATTTATAGTTAGCAGTATAAATATCTTACTGAGTTCTTATCAAATTTATTCCTAATATTTTTCTTGACTACCATAGTCAGTGATTTTTTAAAAGTTCATTTTTTTTTCAGTTGTTCAAAACATATACCTATACAGTTGATTTTTGTATATTGAACTTGTATCATGCAATATTCCGAATTCACATATTAGTCTTAGTATTTTTTTCATAGATTTAAAATTTTTTTAATGTAAACAATTACATTTTCTGTAGAAAAGACAGTTTACTTTGAGCTTTTTCAATCTGTATACTTATTTCTTTCTCTTGTCCTAGCACACTGGCTAGGACTTCCAATACAATGGCAGATAGAAGTGGTGATAGTGAAGATTCTTGCCTTTTCCTGATTTTAGAGCAATATTATTCAATATTTTACCATAATTGTATAATGTTAGCTGTGAATTTTTCTTAAATGCCCTTTATCAGTTTGAAGAAGTTCCCTGACATCCTAGCTTGAGATGTTTTAGTTTTGAACTGATGTTCACTTTTATCAATGCTGTTTTTGAATTTGCTGAGAGGATGATGTGGGGTTTTGACTTTCCTTCATTATTGTGGCAAATTTCATTAATTGATTTTCCTAAAGTTAAACTGCCTTTGCTATCCTGGACTATAACTCATTTGCTAAGTTTTGTTTAGATTATTGTGCCTGTTTATGAAAGATAATTGGTATATAATTTTTCTTTTTTTGTAGTATCCTTGTCTAGTTTTATATTCAGGTCATGCTGACTTTATATCCTCTATTTACTGAAATAATTTCTGTAAAATTAGTATTTTCTTCATTGAATGTGTGATAAGAGAATTCTAGTGAATTCCACTGAAGCCATCTGTGTTTGGAGCTTACTTTGTGGCAAGGTTTGTTATAAGAGTTTCAATTTGTTTAATAGATATAGGACTATTCAAATTTTCTATTTCTTCTTGATTCTATTTCAGTAAATTGCATTTTTCAAGGAATGTGTCCATTCTCCTAAATATTCGTATTTTTTGGCATAGAGTTATTCATAATATCTTATTCTTCATATTGGTATGTTGTGTTTTCTCTGTTTTCTCTGTTTTCTTATTCAGATTTGCTAGGAGTTTTTCAATTTTATTAATTTCAATAAACAGTATTTGGCTGTGTGGATATACTCTACTGTATGTGTATTCTATTTTATTGATTTCTGCTCTAATATTTACTATTTCCTTCTTTCTGCTTCATTTGGATTTTCTTAGAGGTTCTTCTTCTAACTTCTTGTATTAGAAGCTTAGAACATTGATTTATAACCATTCTTCTAATATATACATACAGATCTATAAACTTATTTCTGAGTACTGCTTTAGCTGCAGTTCACAAGTTTTGATAGGTTGCATTTCCAGTACAGTCAGCTCAGAATATTTGATAATTTCCATTGTGCTTACTTCTTTGACTCATGGATTATTTTTGAAGTGTTTTCCTTAATTTCTAAATATTTTGAGATTTCTAAATTCTGGTGATCAGAAATAATACACTATAGCCCTAGCTGGTTTGGCTCAGTGGATAGAGTGCCAGCCTGTGGAATGAAGGGTCCCAGGTTCGATTCTGGTCAAGGGCACATGCCTGGGTTGTGAGCTCGATCCCCATTTGGGGGCATACAGAAGGCAGCCGATTAATGATTCTCTCTCATCATTGATATTTCTATCACTCTCTCCCTCTCTCTTCTTCTCTATAATCAATAAAAATTTATTTTAAATAATAATAAAAGAAATAATGCACTATATAACTTTTGACTTGAAATTTGTTAAAATTTGCTTTATGAATCAAAGCATGTTTTGATAAATGATACATGCACACTAGAAAAGAATGTGTATTCTATACTTTGGGGATGTAGTATCCTATAAATACTAATTAGATAAAATTGGCTGGTAGTGTTATTTAGACATTCTGTATTTTAATGTTTCTATTGTTTTATAAGTTACTGGGAAAGCTGTGGTGAATTCTCCATATATTATTGGAATTGTCTATCCTTTTATTCTGTAAACTGCTGCTTTATGCATTTTAGAGATGTGTTCTTGGGTGCATATTAATGTAGCATTGTTTTTTGTTGTTGTTGAATTAATTACTTTTTCAATATGGATTTTCCCTCTTTATTTCAAGTAATAGCTTCATGCCCTAAAGTTTAATTTCTCTGATATTAATATAATAATATTTGCTTTCTTGGGTTAGGTGTTTAAATGACATATTTGATCCATTCTTCCCATTAAACTTATTTGTTTTCATATTTTCATGTATTTTGAATATGTCTCTTGTAAGCAGCATATATTGAGTCTTTTTAAAAAAATCTAAGTTTATATTGTGTGTTTTTTTCCAAAGAGAACAAATCTACTTTTATTTACTGACTTTTCAATGAGTTTAAATCCTTGAGGAGTATATCACATGGATTCTGTTCCAGTGGTCTTAGCCAGAAAGGCTGATTGGGAATTTGGCACAAGCCATGCCACTGTTTCCATGAGCGTGAGTTACCTCTCCCCAGATGACTCTGGTTTTGTTGGGTTTGCCACCAGGAGTCATTGTGTTGTTCTTTGATTTGTACACATAAGCACATCTCTTACCTAGAGAGAATTCAGTTTCGTCTTGAGCACAAACACCTTCAGTTTTAAGAAGAGCTGTGTTCCCTCTGGTTCCAGAACCCCACTTATAGCCAACAAAAATGGCCTTGGACCACAGCCTTCCAGACACATTTGTCATTTAGCAGGCCTCCACAGGTTCCAAGATGGTGGAAAGAGACAATCTAGTTTTTTAATTAGGAGTTTTATTCCTTTACATTCACTCTAATTATGAAATAACTAGAGGCCTGGTGCATGAGATTCAGACACTGTGGTGGGGGGGGGGGGGTGTCCCTCAGCCTGGCCTGCTCCCTCTTGCAGTCCGGGACCCCTCAGGGGATGTCCGCCTGCCGGCTCAGGCCAGATCCCACCGGGAATCGGGCCTAAGCCGGCAGTCAGACATTCCTCTCGCAGTCCGGGACCCCTCACTCTTTACCGCCCGCCTGCAGTGGAGGCAGGAGAGGCTCCCGCCACCACTGCTGCGCTCGCCAGCCGTGAGCCTGGCTTCTGGCTGAGTGGTGCTACCCCTGTGGGAGTGCACTGATCACTAGGGGGCAGTTCCTGCGTTGAGCGTCTGCCCCCTGGTGGTCAGTGCGTGTCATAGTGACCAGTCGTTCCACCGTTCGGTCGATTTGCATCTTAGGCTTTTATTATATAGGATTAACTTGTGGGTAAGTCTACTTTGCTATTTGTTTTCTTTTTTTCCCATGTGTTTTCTTCCTCCCTTCATGCCTTGTTTTTATTAGTTCCATTTTATCTTCTTTTCTTTTTACTATCGGTCTTTTAGAATGTAAAAAAAATGTATTCTTAGCTTATTACAGTGTACCTGTCATTGTCACAAATAATGTAAGCATCTTAAAACAGTGTATGTCCATTTACCCCACTCACATCTTTATTTTATATATTTTATTGCCTACCTGTGTATAAACCCCACAAATATTTGTTATAATTGTTGTTTCAATAGTTTCTCATATTTACTCAATATGATGCTCTGGGATCATTTATCTTCAACCTGAATAAAGTTCTTTGGGATTTATTATTATGTTAGCCTGCTGGGGATACAATTTTGGAGCTTATTTGTCTGAGAACATTTTTTTTTAACTTTTCTTTTTTAGGGAAATCTACATTAGCAGGGTGGTATTTTCTCAGCTGTTTGAATATGTTATTTTATTGCCTTCCAGCTTCCATACATTTTTGTTATAATATCAACTATTGTATCTTTTTTTCTGGCTGCTTTAAAGTTTTCCTTTTATCTCAGTTTTCAGAAGTTTGACTATGGTGTGCTTGGTGTTCGTGAGGATTTTTGAATCTGTGAGCTTTATCCTTAATTGGATAGGAAAATTCTCAGCCATCATTCTTTATATATTGTCGGTGCTTATCTCTCTCTTCCCCTCCTTCTGGGATTTAAATTATTGTATATTAGATTTTTTGCCTATGCCCCATATCTTTCTCATATGTTGTTCTTTTTCATTGTGTTTTCCTTCTGTGTTCAGTTTAAAAATTTTCTCTGATTAACTGAGTTGAGATTGGTGCTGTAACCATTCAAATAGTTCTTAAATTTCAGATATTTCAACATATATTTCTAGAATGTCCATTTGATTCCTATTCATAGACTCAAATTCTCCACTGAAGTAGTTTGTCTTTTCATTCATTTTGTCCATCTTTTCCTCCAATTTCTTTAACATACCAATTGTAGTTATTTTGAAGTTTTTATCAGGTAACTCTAATATCTAAATCATCTCTGGGTCTGCTTCTTTTACTGTTTTACCTCATGGCAGTTTGGTGGTGGTTGTTTTTTTCTTATTTCTTTGCATGTCCAGTGAGTTGTTTTTTGTTTTGTTTTGTATTTCTGCTGGTTAATAGATTTTTGTTTTGTTCTGTTTACCTGCTTATTTTACTGTTTATCTCATGATGATTTGTGTGTTTTTTCTTTGCATAGCCAGTGGAGGTTTTGTTTGTTTGATTGATTTTTATTTTAGAGAGAGAAACATCAGTGAGAGAGAATCATAGACCAGCTGCCTCCTGCATGCCCCCTATTGGGATCAAGCCCACAACCTGGGCATCGAACTGGTGACCTCTTGGTGCATGGGATGATGCTCAACCAACTAAGCCACACCAGGCAGGGCTTTTGTGTTGTTTGTCTGCTGATTTAATATAGTGGTTATTACAGTGAAGAGGCTCTAGATTATATTGCCTTCCTCTGAATGCTGAATCTTGTTCTGACAGCAAGTGTCAAATTATTTAAGTTTTAGTTCTTACTCCTATTATGTAACACTGCTCATTCATGAAGGTCCTTAATACTAGGATGTGGGCTTTCAGGTGTTTCCATTAAGTGCCTAGGTATTCATAAAGTTTTATACGTTCTAAATTAGGCTTGGCTTAATCTCTCACGTCTTCCCATTATTGTGTAACCTCTGAAATCTCTGTTCAGCTCTCAGCCTCCAGGTCACTGTTCTCTGCTAGGTCTCCTGGAGTCTTGTCCTGCTCTTACAGATCGTAGCAACGGGCCACGTTTCTGAGGGAATTTTTAATGCAGTTTTGGAGTGCTCTTTCTCTGCAGCTCGTTCCTTAAGGGACCTTGGCCTCCAAACCCAGCTTTGTCAGTGGGTCTGAACTCCGACCTCTGTTTCCTCTGGCAATACACGTTGCTGTTCTCTGCTCCATTTCCTTGTGCCGGAATGAATGTGAGTCTGGCCTCATGTGCTTCCCGTTTCTGAAGGGTAATAATCCTGCCTTGGTCGTGGCAACTGTTTTACGCAATTTGTCTAGCTTTTATTGTTGTTTACAGCAGGAAGGTGAGTCCAATGTCAGGTACTCAATAATAAATAGAGCTGAAAGTCAAGAGGTTTCATATTTTAAAATGAATGAATTAAAAGAACCACTATGTTTTTCTCAAGTTGTAATGCCAGGCTAAACATAAAGAGCTTCTTACCACATGCTCCCACTCAAATTCAAATCCTAAATTTAAATTCCTGTATTGTTACAGGGTCCTGTCTTTTATTTCTGTGTCTCTGTAAAAATGAATAGCTTAATAAAATATACTCATCCTAATCTTTGTTAAATCTTCTATTCATACAACTGAAGTAAATGAAAACATTTACACATTGATTTTCATATTTCATGACCATTACAGAAAAATGTTAGATTTATTAGATCAAAGACAAAAAATGAAAATTTCCTTCAGTTGTTAAATAAGAGTGAAATAGATGAGCTTTGTCATTTCATTCCTTCTTTATTTGTTTCTGGTTTTATTGCGATACTAGAGGCCTGGTGCATGAAATTCATGCACGGGTAGGGTCTAGGCCTGGCTGGTGATTGGGCAAATTGGAGCCTTCCTTCCCCCGCTGCCAGCCAGGGCTTTCCTTCATTCCACGCTACCCTCTGGTGCACGCACACATCATAGTGAGCAGTCGAACTCCCAGTCAGTCGATTCCTGAGGGGACAATTTGCATATTAGCCTTTTATTATATAGGATAGTTGACACATAACATTGTATTAATTTTAGGTGTACAATATGATGACTTGATATATGTATATATTGCAAAATGATTATCATGATAACTTTAGTTAACATCCATCACCTCACAGTTACAAATTCTTTCTTCTTGTAATGAGAGATTACTGTCTTAACAACTTTCAAATATAAAATACACTGTTGTTCGGTATCATCACCATGCTGTACATTACTCCATAGAACTTATACACGGTATCTCATAAGTGGATGTTTGCACCTTTTGACCACTTTCACCCACTCCCTATGCCCTGCCTCTGGCAACCACCAATCTGTTCTTTATGAGTTTGGTTTTTTTAGATTCCACATATGTGAGATCACATAGTATTTGTATTTCTCTGACTTATTTTACTTAGCATAATGCCATCGAGGTCCAGCCATATTGTCACATATGGCAGTATTTCCTTCTTTTTTATGGCTGAGATATAGATCTCTCACATTTTCCTTGTCCATTCATCCATCAATGGACACTTAGGTTATTTCCATCTCTTGGCTATTGTAAATAAGGCTGCAATGAACATGGGTACACAGATATCGTTTCAATATAGTGATTTCATTTTCTTCCGTTATAAACCCCAAAGTGGAGTTTCTGGATCATATGGTAGTTCTATTTTTAATTTTTTGAGGAACCACCATACTGTTTTCCGCAGTGGCTCTACCAATTTGCATTCCCACCAGCTGTGCACAAGGGCTCTTTTTCTCACATCCTCACCAGCACTTATTTCTTGTCTTTTTTATAACCATTCTAACAGGTGTGAGGTGACACTCCGTTGTGGTTTTGATTTGTAATTCCCTGATTATTAGTGATATTGAGCACCTTTTCGTGTACCTTTTGGCCATTAGTATGTCTTCTTTGAAAAAATGTCTATTTCCTCTGCCTATTTTAAAATTATATTGTGTGGGGGGTTTTTTGTTTGTTTTTGCTATTGAATTATATGAGTTCTTCATATATTTTGGATATTAGCCCCTTATCAGATTGATGATTTGCAAATGTTTCCTCCTATTCAGTAGGTTGCCTTTTCATGTTGTTGATGACTTCTTTTGCCGTGAAGATTCTTAGCTTGATGTAGCCCTACTTGTTGATTTTTGCTTTTGTTGCCTTTGCTTTGGGTGTTAAATCCAAAAAATCATCACCAAGACCAATGTCAAGGAGTTTACCCTGTATTTTTTCTTCTACCAGTTTTAGGGTTTTGGGTCTTTGAGCTTTGCCATCTTATTTTGTCTTGTTTTTTTGATAAATATAAAATCCAAAGGAATATTGTGTAACTTCACTGAAATTGGTATCAGTTAGGGAGCTCTCTAATTCCCACCTCTCCCACAAATTGCCTTTTAAGACAACTCAATCCCTGGGTAGGAGCCTAAAATAAAATGTTATAGTAGAAAAGCTTCTATGTTGTGGCCATAGAAATAAGAATTTATTTTGTTTCCCTCATGTTAGAAAGAATAAAGAAGTTACTTAGCAATCCATTTTCCTGATATCCTATTGCTGTTTACTTGACATTAAAGATTATAGTAATTTAAATGTTTCAAAGGGACTTTTAAAGTAGGGTGCCCACTAGGTTCAAAGCATTTATTTAGTCATTAAATATATATTGAATGTTTAATGTTCAAATAATACTGGGGGTAACAAAATATGTCAAACATTATAACTTTAAGGACTTATTGAGGCGGGGGTGGGGGGGAGGGCGTGGTAAATAAACACAGTACATGGAAGTGTACTTTAGTATTGTAAGGGTAGCCCCATTGCTACCCTTAAAGTCTTATGAAATTCAAGTACAGAAAGGATCTCTGGGTGGATTTAAAGGTTTCATGAAGGCAGTAGTATCAAATTTAGTCTCAATTTTTGGGTAGGATTTGGACAGGTGAGGAAAAAAGGAAAGGGTGTATAATCTGAGAGAATCACATAGTGAAAGACAGAAAAAAGGGAATAACAGAAGGTCCAGTTTGTCTGGAAATTAGAAATAACAATGGGGAGGTCATGTGTGGTCTCTTTATTGGGAATTTAAATGCATGGCTGGGGTGGGGTGGCTAGGCCACCAGGAACCAGAGAAGCGGTTGCTGATGGGAGAAGCACTGTGACTGGAGGTTAGGAACATTCATTTGGTTACGAGAGGCTATCAGGACTTCAGGGCCAGTGCTGGCCACAGAAGGGTTTCCGACTACCTGAGTTGAAAATCCTGAATAATGTAGTGTGAGTTTACATAAAATTAAATTCATTTAATGCAAAGGACTCTCATATATTCCAATGTTGAGTCCTTCCTACCTTACTATTTTTTTAATTCTTTTTTTCTAACCAGTAAAGTTTACCTGTTTTATTTTTTAAAATATATTTTTATTGACTTCAGAGAAGAAGGGAGAGAAATAGAAACATCAATGAGAGAGAATCATTGACTGGTTGCCTCCTGCAGGCCCCCTATTGGGGATCGAGCCTGTAACCCGGTGTGTGCCCTGATTGGGAATTGAACTAGTGACCTCTTGTTTCCTGGGTCAATACTCAACTGCTGAGCTACACTGGCTGGACCCTACATTACTGTTTTAAGACATTAGTCTGTAGAAAAATAAATGGTAAATGTCCATGGTCACTGCAACATTTACAGTAGTGAAGATATGGAGTGTAAGTGTCCATTGATGGATGGATAGATGGATAATGAAAATGTCTTACTTATATATTTATCTTCTTTATACATATATCACATAAAGAAGTTTTTTAAACATTTTTATCTTGCAAAATTAAAAGTTGGTAATCCTATCTTGGTCCTTAAAACACTTCTTTTTTTTAAAATAATGTTATTGGTGAGAAAAACAGAAGCACATGGGGTCAGTGTAGACCTAAGGGATATTGGAGCTGGTGTGAGCACGCTTGGATACAGTGGAGAAAGTGGGCTGAAAGGAGGAAAGATATTTGGGAAATAAAACTTAGAAGATGAGGCAACCATTTGGCTATGTGAGTCAACAGAGGGCAGTTCCAAGGGTGCCACTGATAAAAACAAGAGAGTGAGGCGTGCGATGGTATTTTGGTAGAGGCAAAGTAGGCAGAGCCTGACGGGGAAGATTATTTTGGTTCTGGAAATGTTCTGTGGATGTTCCTGTAGGAAATGTCTCATGGTCAAGTGAAATGTCAGTCCGGAGCTTCAGAGGGAGGTTCACTTATTGATGAAACAACAGACATTTATTTTATGCCTGCTATGAGCCAAGCACTAAATTTGGGGAAAAGAGATATATTTGCGTGTCACTTATATAGACTTTCTTACAATTTGCTTTTCTTCATTAAGTTCTTATTACTTAATATAACTCTTTTACCTGTTTTATGGTGCTTCTGAGAACCTGAAATTCAAAGATATATTGCAAACCTAATATTTGAAATTTACAGTTGATCTACAAAATCATAAATGAAGAGAAAGCTAAGACTGATTTAAAAAAAAAAACTTTATTAGTGTTAGCCTGGCTGCAGTGTCTCAAACGTGTAATGGCACAGCGCCATAAAAGTTTCTATCTTGGTCACGGTTTCTCTCTTGATGAGCAAGTGAACAGGCTGGTAGACGGCTCTCTGGAGACCCAGGCTGAGGGAGGGTCCAGCCTCATGAACAACACTTGGCTTCCAAGGTCACTCTGTCATCTCCATGTCAGGCAGCATGCATTGGAGATTTCAGGCCTCAAAGTGACAAACAGCACTTCTACTCCCACTCCGCTGTTCAGCACTCAGTCCTGCGGCCCAGTCTAACTACAAGGGCAGCTGGGAAGCATAGTCAAGCTTTGTGTGCAGGAAGGAGAGGAAGAGATTTTATTTAATAATGAGCAGTCTGCCATGATTGGCATTAAATCATCTGGGGAAAAAGTTAAATTCTAATAAATAAAACACTTGGTCATGAAGAGCACTTTGTGTTTTAATGAGCAGAATTCTTAGCACTGCATCTCAGAAGAGAAGTTATTACCACTTACGAGGAGTTTCTATTCATGTTACAGTTAAACCATGCTTTAACAGTTGTAAAAATTAAACTAGAAAACAGCTGAATTCCTATAACTTCATTCCAAGTCCTTGCAAGGTTATCACTTGCTTTCTCTAGTTGAAAAGCAATATAAGCTAAGTGACCTAAAATGATGGGGGGAAGAAGGGGGTGGGGAGGGAGAGTAAGAGGAAGAGGACACTATCCCAGGATTAATATGTTTCCTATAAGCAGATCCTTTATGACCTTCCTCTTTGTTCCCAGGAATATGGGTCTCTTTGATGTGTTTGTGGTTTTTGCATTTCTTTCACCATCATATTTTTTGCTTCAAAATTTTCCTTAAAGAGACTGCATCCTTTTAAGAACCCTTAGCCTGTGACCACTTGCCTAACTTCCAATACATTTTTACTACAGATCTCATGCCCTTCAGTTTAGTTCTGCACTTGAGCCTGACACGTGCTCACAGTGGCAGATAGAAAGCCATCAGCAGTACTACATCACTACTCAACATTACCTATCTAAAGACTCTGAATTTATTCATGAAATATAACATGTGGATTATTCTATCTTGAGTGTATCTCTTAGGACTAACTTCCTTACCTTTTTTATTTTCTTCTGTTTGTTTTTTTAGAGGATATTTTTTCCATTTGTTTTTAGAGAGTGAAAGGGAGGGAAAGAGTTGGAGGGAAACATCAATGTGAGGATACACATGGATTGGTTGCCTCCCGCGCATGCCCCGACCAGGGCCAGCGATTGAGCCTGCAAACGAGGTATTGAACCCAAGATCCTTCAGTCCACAGGCCCACACTCTAACCACTGAACTACCCGGCTGGGCTGCCTTATTATTTTAAATCAAATATCTATGGGGACCTTTCTCAAAATCTGTTACTGTCAACTCTGCTTTAAGTTTATCATCAACATCAATAATAATATATTGTTTCTTCTGGCTTAGGATTAAGGATCTCAGATATTTGCTGTGTGTTTTTTTTTAAATGTATTGGATGAGAGAGAGAGAGAAAACATCAATTTGTTGTTCACTTATTTATGCATTCATTGGTTGATTCTTGTTTGTGCCCCGATGGGAATCAAACCAGCAACCTTGGTGAATCTGGACAACACTCTAACCAACTGAGCTACCTAGCCATGGCTCAAACATTGGCTGTTGTAGGTTGAGCCTAAATAGGTGAAGTAGTCCTGTCTTAGTCTGTTTAGGCTATAGTAACAAAATACCAAAGGTTGGGTGGTTTATAAATTAAAACACACACACACAGCTATTTATTTCTCACAGTTCTGGAGGCTGGAAGTCCAGGATAAACTACTAGCATGGTTGGGGGAAGACCCTCTTTCGGTTTGCAGACTTCTAGCTATATCCTTACAGGATGGAAAGGCTAGGGAGCTCTGTGGGGCCTCTTAATAAGGGTGCTAATCTCAATCATGAGGGCTCGCCATCCACTTGCCTCCTGTTGGGAGAACCACCTGCTAATACCATCACCTTGGGGATTAGGATCTCAACATATCAACTGGGGCAGGGGATACATACATTTAGATCATATCAAGTCTCTTCCTGGTAAGTAGTTTGGAGCAGGAGGGGAGCTAAAATAGGTAATTTGGGTCATTAGAAAACCTTCACAGTATTGTTTAATCAGAACACTTCAGTAGATTTTGCTCTTGGCCACCTAGCATCAGAATACTAGGAGGGAGGGCTCAGGGAGAATCCTAACCTAAATGGGAGGCAGTGTCATACAATCTTTTCCCCTGGAAGCTGGGAATTTGCAAATGCTCTCCCTAAGTGCTTTGAATCTTGAGGGAGTGACACAAAAATGGACGCTCCTGAGATCATTTACAGCAGTGAAGGGACACAGAGTCCAGAGCTTAGAGATGAATGACGAGGGGGGGGTCCTCTGCAGACCATGCCTGAGCGACATCTTGGCTCTTCTCCTGGACCATGTTCTTTGGTTCTGCGGTAACCTTGTAAGAAACTGTCCTGCCTGCCTTGGTCAGGGAAAGTATCTGCTGCCTGCAACCAAGAATTCCAACTAGCGCAAACACTGTATCTGCATTTCCCACTAAAAATAAATTTCTTATTGCAAAAATTATTTATCAACTGAAAATCTTAGAAACTTTTGACAAAACAGAAAACACTGTAACCCCATCACCCAGAGCAGCTTTGTAAAAACAAAAAACAAATCTTAAAATATATCCTGATGAATACTCTCCCAGACCTTTCCTGGGCATATGAATATATTTTTTCTTTCTCCAGCTACCACACTGTGACCAACATGCTTGTTATTTGCCTGCTAGTCTGCCCCATCCTACAGCATTGCTTCTCCATAGGAACTTGAACACAGACATGTTCATGAGTTTTGGTCCAGCCTAGTGAAAAATACTTGTCACAGTTACTCGAGTTGTCTTTGAATAAATATATGTAGAAGTGATATAAGTCTTATACACAGAAGGCATATAAAATGATTCCAGGTAAATTCTTGGGACAAAAAAGCAATCCAGCAGAGTAAAACGTGTGTGTGTTACTCTGTTGGGTAAGAGTCCTAACAAGGCTATCTCATTTGGTCCTATACAAATGAATGCATTTTTATATTCAAGTTGCTAGAATTCAGAATTTCCAGACAGAGTTTAGGGTATAGGTATATTGTCTGGAGGACCTTCTATTTTAACTAGAAATATATTTAAAAGTTACTAATTTCTTATTAATAACATTAGAATGCATTAGATGATCTCTAATTCAAGAAGAGGTGTAGTTCATATTTGAAAGTACATAATTACTTCTAGATACAAATAAGAACTATTTCAAAGTACATAATTTGAGAGGACCGTTTCACCATGCATGCTTAAAATTACAAACACTATTTGCAAATAGTAAATATAGTAAAAGTTCTTTTTTTTTTTTAAAATATATTTTATTGATTTTTCACAGAGAGGAAGGGAGAGAGATAGAGAGTTAGAAACATCGATGAGAGAGAAACATCGATCAGCTGCCTCCCGCACATCTCCAACTGGGGATATGCCCGCAACCCAGGTACATGCCCCCGACCGGAATCGAACCTGGGACCCTTCAGTCCGCAGGCCGACGCTCTGTCCACTGAGCCAAACCGGTTTCGGCTATAGTAAAAGTTCTTAGGAAGTCTGTTCTCTATCTCAATAGACTTAGTACCCTTTTCTATATAGAGGTAAACTTCAACCCCAGATGGATGGAAATAAATTTGTAGGTTCTAAATGAATTGCATTTCTATTTTTTCAACATAGATTGCCTTTAGCCAGTCTTATTCCATGCTCCCTCATTCCATTATTTACTTTTAAACTATCTACTGTTTTCCTTTTTAGCCACATTTCAGGACTAAAAATAAGAGCTTATGGCTCTGGGTTTCTTCCTGGAGAATGGTAAATAAACTTTCCTTTTATTGCTACCCCCAAATTTTCTTTATTAAATACATTTAGGACAGAGAAACATGTGAGAGAGGTACATCCATTGGTTGCCTTCTGCACACATCCCCGTGCACCCCTGGCCTCCCCTCCAATTGAGCCTACAACCGAGGCACGTGTCCCCGACTGAAGTCGAACCCAGGATGCTTCAGCCTGCAGGCGGATGCTCTATCCACTGAGCCAAACCGGCTAGGGCAGTTGTTTTTCCTTTTTCAAAATAAATCATCTTTAAGCTGCTTTTAAGATTTTTACTAGTAATTTTAAAAATCCTATGACTATTTTTACTTAACAGTGCTTTTTCTCTATGACCTACCCATTGATAAGGTAACTATTCAATAATTTAAAAATAAAATAATCTACTACTTTATTAAGCAAACAATAAGTAACTTTTTAGATCCTGGGCCTCAACATTCCTTTGCTATTCAAATCAAAATGCAGTAGTCGTCTCACATTTGTTACCATGAATTTCAAAAGAATAATCTACATTCTAAAAACCTTTTTATACAGAAGGACAAAGAGAACATAACTAAGCTGGAGTCTTTCCATATCATTGTCTTTTGGGGTCCAGGCAGCAGAACCATGATATAGGTGAAAAAGTAGTGTGGCCAGGCTCCAGTGTATGTGACTCAAACTGAAGAACAAAAAGAACTGTGAATACATCAGCTTAACTCACGAAAAGGATGCTACCTATAGGGTCTCCATTTTTAGAGACCAAATAAGGGCAAATGAGCTAAAATAGCAGGATCAAATAGTGGGTGATTTATAAAACAGTACTTTCTAACAATAGGTATCCAGAGGTTAAGGATATGCATTGCTCATACCTCCTAGAGCAGGGGTCCTCAAACTTTTTAAACAGGGGGCCAGTTCACTGTCCCTCAGGCCGTTGGAGGGCCGGACTATAGTTTAAAAAAAAACTATGAACAAATTCCTATGCACACTGCACATATCTTATTTTGAAGTAAAAAAACAAAACGGGAACAAATACAATATTTGTATTTGCATGTGGCCCGCGGGGCCGTAGTTTGAGGACCCCTGTCCTAGAGAATAAGAGGCTGCTCATTTGTTTGGGATGGCTCTTGATGGGAAATATTCTGGAAGACAGGATGGTATCTTTCTGAACTTGAAGTCCATCTTTCTCCATAGGGGCTCAAACCTTGGAATTGTAGCTCATTTATTACTCACAGTGCCAATCAAATCCAGTTCCAGACTCTCCAACTTCACCTAACTCCCACTGTAGAATCATCTCAGCAGGAACTCATCCTGCTCTCACTCCAAATCAAAATGTAGCCATGCCCTGGCAGGTTTGCTCAGTGGATAGCGCGTCAGCCTGCAGACTGAAGGGTCCTGAGTTCAATGCTAGTCAAGGGCAGCTCCAGGTCCTGGTGGGTGGCATGCGGGAGGCAACAAATTGATGTGCCTCTCTCACATCAGTGTTTCTGTCTGTTACTCCCTGTCCCTTCCACTCTCTAAAATATCAATGGAAAATATATCCTCGGGTAAGGATTAAAAAACAACAAATGTAGCCAAGACTTCTTGATGGGGGCTTCTTTTCTTACTCCATCTTCTGATGTCTGATGTGCGATACGCAGGGCCATTCAGAGCAATGACTTATGGCTATAACATGCAATTGAATGTAATTCAAGAAACAACTCTGTAAAATAAGGAATATAAGAGCAGGGCTTTTTGTTTTTATGCTGGTCAAGTACTGCGGGGCAAATGGCTGAGTGTTAGCTGAGCTATATTTCTATTTCCTTTTGATTATAAAAAATCAAAATCATTAAAATTTCCTTTTAAATAAGCTACAAATATATCTATTTGTAAAAATGAGAGGAATCTTTTCTCCCAGAGTATGTTGGAAAGATGGGATGTTAAGTATTCAATTGGTTATATATACGTTTTAGACATTACAATATCTAATGGTTGACATCTGGCGAAGCCTTATTTCAGTTTTCTAACACCAGTACAAAAGCTGTTATAAAAACGTGTAAGGGTAAGGTGATTTTAAAAAATAACTGTTAAATGTAGCCCTAGCCGGTTTGGCTCAGTGGATAGAGCAACGGCCTGCAGACTGAAGGGTCCCAGGTTTGATTCTGGTCACGGGCATGGCTGCAGGCTCGATCCCCAGTAGAAGGCTGCAGAGTAGCAGCCAATCAGTGATTCTCTCTCATCATTGATATTTCTCCCTCTCTATCCCTCTCTGAAATCAATACAAATATATTTCAAAAATAACTGTTAAATTTAATATTGTCACTTAGTGATGAAGCCATTTTTTTCAATCCTAATTTTAATTTGTATCGCTCCACTTTTTTAATGGGGTTTGAGCTTCCACACCGTCCTCTTTAGTTTGTACGATAAAGTGACTCTTTGCTTCTTTTTAGCAGAGCTGGATGAGGAACATCGCTGCATTTGATTGGTTGGCTTGTAAGGAATCACTCACGCCTCTGGAAAGGCACTGTCCCCTATCACATTGCTATACATGTGGACTTAATTGGGGTTAAATATCTAACTTGAAGCATTTACCATCAGAGAACATAAGCTTCAGGACTCCTATGTTACTTAGATTTTACACAACATAATGACTTAATGTGCTTCTGATGAAGAGCTCTGCTTTGGAGCAACCTTAAATACCTACCCAGGAACAACAGACTCTGGCACACAGGTAATTTGGGGTCCCAGTACATTTTATAACGAAGCTAGTACAATTTTAAAAAGAATAAATTCAAAATACACAAATTGACTTCAATAAGATTAACAACACTGAGGAAGACATGTCAGGTAAGTCAAGTCAAATAAATTCTATACTGTTTATTCCCATATAAAACAATGACTTTCAATTTTGTATTCCTCATTTCCAAGCTACTCAAAGAACATGATCACTTTTCAAATTTCATTATCTGAAAGAATTTACTGAGCAAAATGCTTAGCTGCAGGACTTTACTTTTGTAACCCATCAGGTTACAATATTAGTGACTACAAGTTTCTTCCCCAGTGCAGGCATTCTGTATGTGTTTTATTTACCTTCTGTCACTTTTTATTTCCTCCTCTAAACTTTATATGCCCAAGAATGAAACTGCATTGGTGTTATGTAAGGACATTTCACATTTGCAGCATACATACTGACTTATCTGTCCCTTGAACCCACGTCCCTGAAAAAGAAACACATGTATCCAAACAGAAAAAAACTACCTTACAGTGTATGGTGACAGTCTAGGCATGTAGAAATAAAAGCACTTAAAAACAGTTGTATGGAAGGATCAAGGTGTATCTTTCCTTGTTGGTAGCAACCCCACGATTTATTAACCACCACAGGCAGCCAAGACCGTAGGCCTGCACACAGAAGTTGGGAACCCAGCGGGCATTAAGGCTTTCAGGTCTCTTACTAAAACTGTTGTGATTCGAAAAACGGAAAGCAAACAAGCGGAGAGGCCTGATGAAGTGCTCCGAACAGAGCCTCTTCGGCAGCCCGGGGTGAACCATATGACTCCGCTGGACGATTAGACCAAACGGTGCGCCGCTTTCTTTCATTGGGTCTATAAAGCCCGTAAATTAGGTTTGGTCCCGAAAAGCAGAAGTTATTAGCACCTTCCTTCCCCACTTTTTAATATCCCATACATACACAATTCTTAAGCCACGGTCTCCATTCATTGACTAAACAAGATCCTGGGTGCCTTTTTGGTGACCACTCCTCCCAAGCTGACCTGACATGACAGCGATTTGAAAGGCCCCTCTGTGGAAAGGGTCGAGACCACGAGGTTCGTCATCCAAAGGTGGACGCGACTTGCTTTTATTTACTTATTTATTCGAGGGGCGGCGATGGCCGCAGCTGGGCTAGGACGAGAGTGGAGGAGAAGGGGCGCGCGGGCTGTGAGCCGGGGATGGGAGCCCTCGGAGAAGGGGGGCAGCAGCCAAGTTCCACCAGCTCCGCCCGCCGGACCCAAAAAATGACCAGCCGCCCCCACCCCCACCCCCTTCACTGCACCCTTGATCCCTCCCCCTCTTCCCAGGCCTTTTATCCTCCCGCCTGCCCAGCAGCCCGCGACTCCCAAACCTCGCGCCAACCGCCTCCTTCCGCAACCCCCTGGGGTGGCGCGCGCAGGCCTAGGGCGGCCCTGCGAGGCCCGGGCCCCGCGAGGACCCCTACCCGACCCCTCCGGCCGCGCCCCTCCCCCTGGAATAACGCACCTGCGGCCCCGCCCCCGGCCAAACGCTGAGGCGGCGGCGGGCTGGCGAGGCCGGGCGGCTCGGCTCTCGAGGTAGTCACCTTCCCTTCCCCCGCCATTCCTCCCACCCCCCTCGCTCAGCCACGGAGCAGCGGCCGCGCTCCTCAGCCGCCCAGAAATCTAAAGGGGTCCGTCTCCGGCACCACAACCAAATGGCTGAGCCTCCCTGGCCGGCTGCGCAGCCCGCCCATTGGTCCTTTCCCCCGCCGCTGCTGCCGCCACTGGCTGTTGCCCAGAGATCCTCGGCGGCGATTGGCTGCAGCTCCTGCCGCTCATTCGCGCGACCGCAGATCCCGCCTCCACAGCGATCAGGTTTGTGTGCGACGCGGGTGCTGGGGGCTCGAGAACCGAGCGGAGCTGGTTGAGCCTTCAAAGTCCTAAAACGCGCGGCCGTGGGTTCGGGGTTTATTGATTGAATTCCGCCGGCGCGGGAGCCTCTGCAGAGAGAGAGCGCGAGAGATGGAGATGGACAAACGGATTCATTTAGAGCTGCGGAACAGGACGCCCTCTGATGTGAGCATTTGCCAAAAATATCTCTGTCGGTCCATTCTCCTACTTTGTGTATGTGTGTGTGCGTTGGGGGCGGGGGGGGTGAGGCACTTTTATTGAGGGGGGGAGCCCGGGAGGTGTGGGTTTGGGGGTCGGACTGCAAATGAATTGCAAGGTTGGGGGGTTGCAATACCATCAGAGCATGTTCCGGCTGCCGCCGCCGCCGCTGCCCTTGGTGTGTGACTACCTGTGCGTGTGCTCCCGCGTGTGCGAGTGTGGGTGCGAGAGTGTGCGTGCGAGTGTGCACCCATCGGGGGCCAGCGGGCGCACGCGTTTGGGTCGGAGAGAACGAGGAAAATGACCCTCTAGCTCGTTGCTCCCATGACTCCGTCTGGGGAAAAAGATTAACGAGGGAGGAGGAGGAGGAGGAGAGGGGCTGCCTCCCGGATTTAACAACAAAAAGGGGGGTTTATATTTTATAAATGAACCCCCCCCCCCGTCCACCAGCCCCTCCCGCACCTCACCCCTCCCTTTCACTCTCGCTCGCGCACACACAATAAGTTTTGGGCTTCGCGAGTCCGGTTTAGTTTCTGATAAATGTGGACCGGGGCCCCCGGGGAGAGCGCGTGGGGAGGGGGCTGCGGTGGAGTTGGGAATGGCTCGAGTTTAAAGTGCGTCTTCATTTCTTTGCAGTGATGAGGCGAGAGACGGGGGAGCCATATTTGTAACTTTGTAGTGTTCGTGAACGCGCCCTTTCTCTCCCTCCCTCCCTTTCTCTGCCTCTTCCTCTTCTCCTCTTTCTCCCTCACTCTTTCCACCCCACCTTCGGGCCAGATGCTGATATTTCTTTCCTTCGGAGCGGAGGATAAATGGGAAGAAGAGGGGGAGGGATTTCCGAACGTGCAAAGGCACAGATAATCCCCGCGCCTCCCCACCCCGAGCGATCGCTATTGCAAGTTACCCCAAGGCTACGTCCCGGTCCCCCCTCGCCCCCGCTCCCTCCGGACGCCAGCCTCAAACCCTGGCGACCCCTGGCCGGTCTTTCTCCAGAGGGGGCTCCTCGGCAGCCATTCGGTGCCCGGCCAGTAAATGGGCATGGGAAACTTTGTCAGGACTCGGGCTGCCCGGAGCTGGTGCCCGTGGTGGGCATTGGCTGGGTCCAGATTGATGCGGGCACCGCGAACACGCAGCTCCGGGTTGGGAGTTTGCCTGCCCGTCGCCGCTATTGATTGGGCAGCGGCGGGAGCAGGGCCGGAGGAAACTTACACGGCAGGGAACTGGGAGCCTCGGCGAGAGCTCGCCGCTGAGGAAGTGGGAGGCCAGGGTGGGTTACGCGAAAGCTCGTTTTTTGTTTTTGTTTTGTTTTCCTGGCTCCCTCTCGCTTTCAAGCGCTGTTTTATGCGAGTTGGCGGCTCCGCGTTAGAGAACCCGGGGCTGAGGCAGAGACGCTGGCTGACTCCTAGTGGCCTTTGGGGACCAGGAGAGCGCGGGCGCAGGGTCGGCGCTCCAGCCGCGGTGGCCAGGGTTCCCGAGTTGGCGGAGCACCGTGCTGACCTGTCGCCCCTCCAGCTGATTAAACCCCGAATCCCCGGCGAAGACAGGCCTCGCTTCCTCTTTGCTCTAGTTCCTCCCCCAAACCTGAGTGAGACTTTTGAAAACAAGATCCTTTTTGTGCCTCCCCCCCGCCCCCCATCATAACGCAGCTGTGGAGTGTAGACGTGCGGAGCCTGATGGCGCGCAGGGCGGGGAGGGGTGCCCGGCGGAGAAGGCAGGAGTTGCCTGGAACAATTTGCCGGCGGCTTGCCTTTCTCTGGTCGGTTCCCTGCCGGCTGAACCCCAAGCCGGAGGGTTTGGGGGCTGGGTGTGGTGATGGGGGAGGGGGCCCGAGCCGCGGTCTTCCCGCGTACTTTCCGGAAGCCCCCCGTGCGGAGGGGGAAGGGCGCCGAGCAGGGGGCCTGGGTCTCGGCGGGTGGCGGCGAGTGGGGGCGCGGATCGCCCGGCCCACCCGTCCACCCTGCCGGCCACCTGGGAGCGAGCTCGAAAGCGGGTCGAACCGGCTCTTTAAACTTCCGAGTGTGTGCGGGGGGAGGGGAGCGCGCCGAGCAGGGAGCGATTTCTCACGCTTCGCCCCCTCGCCGCCCAGGCGCTCTGCCCACGCGCCTGCCCCGCGCCTCGAGGCCGGGTGGGGCTCGGGGAGTGGAGGGGGCACTTTCTGCGCGTTTGGGGAGGAGGGGAGAAAGCTCGCTAATGAGGGACAAAAGAGGTGGGGGAGGAGGAACTATTTTTTTTAACGTTCTTAAGACAAATAGCTTCCGGAGAGCGCCCCCCGCGCCCCTGCCCGCCGCGCCGCCCCCCGGGGCCCCCACACACCCACCTGGCGAGCCTCTCCCAACTCCGATCCGGGGGCTGGTGGCCGCGCCGCGCCGCTGGAATAGGATGAGCAGCCATGTTTCCCGGTCTCGCGCGGCCCGCCCCGCCCCTCCCCCACCGCGCGGCGGCGGAGCGCGGGCCCCGAATGCGGGCGCCGGGCTCCCCGCGGCTCCAGCGGGAGGGCGCTGGGCCTGGTGCTGGCGGGCCGGGGCGCGGGCGCCTGCGGTTGGTCCCCGGGGCGGGCCTTTGGGCGTCCGGAGCTGGTTTGGAGCTCGAGGTGTTTTATTATTTTTTTAACGGCCAGACCCGCCCGAGGCCGAGCCCCAAGGGCGACGAGGCATTATTAGGGGGCAGGGGCGGCCGCCAGGGCCCTGTTCGCTTATGGCACGACTGCCGGGCGCCAGGCTGCCATTTTGTCACCGCGGCTGTTGTCGCTGCGGGGGGAGGGGGGGAGCCTTGCGCCATCACCCCGACGGGCCTGGACGTGGAGGCAGCTTGGGGAGGTGCCCCCAGCACCCTCAGATGCGCTATGGGACCCGATGGGTGTCCCCTCCCCGTGCCACCCGCCTGAGGCTCTGCTGGAGCGTCGCGATCGCTAGCTCGTTCCTTCTAGTCCCCCCCTGCCCCCCACGGCGCTCCTCAACCCCCCTCCTGCAGTCGTTTTAGACGTAGTTAAATGTGGTCCTGAGGACGAACCTATCACCCTGGTGTTTGTTCTTTCCTCGGAATTGATAGGAGGGGGAGGGGGGAGAAACTGAACCGGGGGGTTCTTTTTGGGGAGGGGATGCGCACGCAACTCTAGCGCCCCGACTGAAGCCGGGACCGCCGCCGCTTCCTCGGGAGGGACGCGGCGCGGGGGAACGCCCTGGAGGCTGGCTCTCCGGGGAAGGTAGGTCTTGCTCCGCGTTTCAGGTGGGTGCTGCAGCGCCCTGCAGGTTGATAGGGGAGCCCCTCCCCGCCTTCTCTCCCCGCCTACATTTATTTTTTACCCAGGGGAAGGCAGCTACGGTACTAAATGGAACCGCAAACGGATAAAAGAAGGGAATAGGTTTGCTTTTTAAGAAGTAAGTGATGTCTTTCTTGCAGACTCCCCTTCTCTGGCTATTGACTGCAGAGCCAGCCAGACAAGGTGTCCTATAGGTGGCATCTCTCTGGGACTTTTTAAAGCCGATAGGATGCTGATTAAACACCTCTCTGGTTAAACTGGTGTCTGCAGAGAGACTAGCTTTCATGGCAGCGCCCAGCAAAGGCTGCCCAGTAAGCCAGGTTTAACTTTGACCTTTGGAATACATCGCCTGATGTTTTCCAGTCTGACTTACTGCTTAATTGGGTTCAAGTAGGCTGGTGTTAATTCCAGTTTATGCAAGCCAACGCAGAATCCACAGGCTGAAAATTGAGCATTGAGCTCGGGATAGTCATGGTTAGTTATGTTTTGTTACTGAATTGCTGCTGCTGATGGTAATTTTAAGTTTGGGGGCTGGGTCCACAGTAAATCTTGGTTCTGGAACCACACAGATCTGGGTTTGAATCCTGCCCCGCCCCCCCCAACAAAAGAGGTAAGGTAAGTTAACCTGCCCCTGTGAGCTGAGCAGATCAACCTAACCTACCTTTCTGAACTTTGGTTTCCTAACCTGGAAAACGGAAGTAATAATCCTAGTTAGTGCGTAAGCGACAAATCTGGCTTGATCTGGCCCTCAGGTGTTCAGTCTATGATAGCCTTGTTCTCTGAGAGATATGGAATGCAATGGGGCACAACTCTGAACCCCTCTTCAGATTAGAATAACAATAATAGCTAATGCTTTACATTGTACCCATGCTGTGCCTGGCGCAGTTCTTAGTGGATTGTGCCTATCAGTTAATGTAGTCCCCACAACAGCACTATGAGGTAGAAGATACTCTTATTATTCTTGTGTTACGCATGAGGAAATTGAACACAGGCTATCACAACCAGTCTGTCCTCAGTCTCTACTCTCCGCTGCCCCTCCTGAAGCACCCTTTTTTGTAAAATACCTTAAGGAAGAGCTTTTTTGTTTCAAACTTACCTTAATGGCAAGTGAGTTTCCTGTGTTGACAGTACGAAGACTGGAGGGCCTCCTGATTGAAGATGTTGGGAGAGTTGGTCAGGACCAGAAGTTCTGTGGATTATCTTTTTTTTTACTTAAATTTATTGGGGACATTGGTTAATAGGGTCATATAGGTTTCAGGTGTGGATTTTATGTTAACAAGATCTGTACATTGCACTACCCAAAGTCAAATCATCTTCCGTCACCATATATTAGGCCTCCTTCACCAACCCACCCACACCCTGGGTTATCATTTTAAGGGGGAAGCCATACACTTTCTGAGTTTGGTTTAGCATGTCACCTCTCATTAGATTTGAAGCAAATCTGGCCTTTTAGGTATTGGGGGGTGCATTTGGGGTAATGAAAAGACATGCAGGAGCCACTGTTAGGCACTGGTTTCTATGGGATCTTGTATGTTACACATTTTCATTACTCTCCATCTATAGCCAAAAACTGAACAGAATTGGCATGCCCTTGGTGTTTAGGACTAATATGCTAATAATACTGCATGGGTCATTTCAGTCCTCTCAAAAACTCCTTCAGGGTAGGCCAAGAATTGTGACATCCTGTTCTCCCTGTTGTGAAAGTGAATCACTGAGGGTGGGAGAGAGGGTGGAACAGTTAGATAGCAGGTGAGTAGCAGAGTTGGGTTCTCCTCTCCTTGTAAAACCAGAGGTGGACAGTAAGGACTTTGCAAATTATAGTCTGTTGATGATGGCCCATCACCAGAATCATGTGGGGAACCTGTTTTGGTACAGCCCATGAGCTAAGAATAATTGTATATATAAACATTATACACTATTTGATGATATGGAACATTTACCTTTGAATCCCAATTAAGTAAAATGTTATTTCCCCCGCACAAAAGAATTCTGTGTTAGACCTTTATTACAAAAATTATACTCACATATTTTTAATTTTATCAATAAAGGAATTGTGGCCCTGACCGGTTGCTCAGTGGTTAGAGCATCAGGCCAAAGGGTTGCGGGTTCAATTCTGAATCTAGGGCAGTCCAGGTGTGCAGGGAGGCAACCAGTCGATGTGTCTCATATCGATGTTTCTCTTTCTCCCCATCCTCCTTCCCTTCTACTCTCTCTCTCTCTCTAAAAATCAATGGCAAAAATATCCTCACATGAGGATTTATTTATTTATATTTTAATATATTTTTATTGATTTCAGAGAGGAAGGGAGAGGAGGAGAGAGAGAGAGAAACATCAATGTTGAGAAAGAATCATTGATTGGCTGCCTCCTTTAGGTCCCCTACTGGTGATGGAGCCCACAACCTTGGCATGTGCCTTTGACAGGAATTGAACCCTGGACCCTTCAGTCCTCAGGCCGGCGCTCTATCCACTGAGCCAGACCAGCCTGAGCATCACGTGAGGATTAAAAAAAAAGAAAAAAACTAATAAAAAAGAGAATTGTGGAAATTTGTTTTCTCTCATTATAAAAGTGCCTGTGTAGTACTGTCAGTTTTGCCTTTCGGTAAAGTTTACTATTTGGTCCTTTACAGAAAAAGTTTGGTAAGCTCTGGTTTAGTAGAGTAGGTGGAGGGACCCTGAGATCTGGGTTTTTAAATTAAAAATTTTTTTTATTAAGCCATTCATTTGGTTGGTGCTTTGGGGGCTCTCCAAATCCTTGTATGTATGCCCTTTAACTAGTTGACACCTAGTAGAAATCAGTCTCAATCCAAGAACCTGCATTAGAAGAGAAATTCTCCTTGTCGCCCTCTTAAAATTGAACACCCTTCTATCCAGAGGTCCTGTGTAACCAGCTAAAATTCTTTATCTTGCATATTCAGAATATTTAAAAAGGCTTTTGCATATCTTGTAGTTACATGGTTACTTTTTAAGTCTTCTTAGAGCTAGAGGGTAGGAGCTTTGAACTGCAACGGTTTGAGCTTTGAGGCCTGGTAAGGTGCCACAGCTGTGCACCCAGTGGCTGACATCCGACCCTCAGAGCACAGATCATTGAAAACCACAGATAACCTTGGCATCTCTGGTTTGGGCATGCTGCTCTTACTCCATGCATGTTTCCTGGAGAACGAACCAGCTGAAAAGTGGCTTTGAGCTTCCAAGCCCTTCTTTCTACCTCTAGCCTCGTGTGCCTGAGCCACTGAACGAAGGGAATGGATGTGAGGTTGGCCAGGCCTGGGGGAGGAGATGCTAAAGCCAAGAGAATGAGGATAGCAAACCACAGACTCAGTTCCCTGCCTTAGCTGCTGCTGCATCACCGGCCGCTCCGGTGACTTACTCTATCTAGACGTACACAACCCTTCTTAGAGGAAACACAGGCACCGGGTTGAGCTTGGAGAGCTGGTCATCCCAGAGGTTAGGTCCAAATCAGTCATACCACAGACATAGAAAACTTGGGGCTTTTGGTGATCTGTTATGGAGAGAGTGTAGGGTTCTCCTCAGATAGCTGTCTCCTGTTGCCTGCCCTCTCTACCTTGGTGCGGTCACCTAGGAAGGAGAACTTGCGGCTGAGTGCTGGCGAGCCCTGGCAGAATGACTTGGCCCCGTTGTTTGGCCTGCATTCTGCCTTGGTAAAGAGGAGACTCCTTACACTGGTGTCCAGAGGGGGCACTCCCTTACAGATGTTTGCTGCCATGTCCCCCCATTGTGACCTGCCCATCCCCTGCTGTGGCTAGTTCTCTGGTCTCCTATAAAGGACCCCTATAAAGGGTCCCTGTCACCACTGCCTTCCTGCCACAAGTAGAGAAACATGGACCTGACTCTGAATCTTAACATTACATTGAAATGTAATTTTATGACAAATGATAAATGCCCAACAATGATGTTTTCATTAAAGAGATGGAGTCTGGCAGGGATGGAGAATTTCGAAGGCATGTGTTGTTCAGAACTTCTCATTTAGTAAAATTCGTTGAAAAGGATCCACAAAGCACTCAGGGCCACCTGTCCAGACACGGAAGCACCTTCCTTGTATAGAACTAGTTGTCCGATGAGATTGATTAATGCAAAGTCTGTAAACAAGATAAAACTTCTTTGCTCTACCACACCAGCCCCTGTCCTGTGTCTACTGGGCCATACCCTGCAACCCCCACGTTTTCACTCAAATTCATTTTGTTTTGGCTCTACCGCTGCCCTGATATACTTGTCTATCTTCTCCTTTACCCAAACTTGCTCCAGGCAGCAGATTTAAAAGATCAGCTTACTATCTTTTATTCTAATTTGGATTAAAGTCAGGGCTTTCTTTCCCAGAGTTGTTTGCATTTGGAGATTCCAGTTTGGTGAGGAAATTACCAGAGAACTCTTAGAAACTTGAATGCTGTTCTCAGCTTTGCTGTTAACTAAATCAGGCATATTGTTCAGCTGTTTTGGGCCTCTATTTGCTTCACTCTTAATTAGATTAGTGGCTCTCAAACTTTTTGATCCTAACAGTAAAATGTCTTATACCACTGCCCAGTACGTAGATCAGCAGTTCTCAAGCTGTGGGTCACGCCCCCTTTGGGGGTCGAACGACCCTTTCACAAGGGTCGCCTAAGACCATCGGAAAACACATATATAATTACATATTGTTTTTGTGATTAATCACTATGCTTTAATTATGTTCAATTTGTAACAATGAAAATACATCCTGCATATCAGATATTTACATTACGATTCATAACAGTAGCAAAATTACAGTTATGAAGTAGCAACGAAAATAATTTTATGGTTGGGGGTCACCACAACATGAGGAACTGTATGAAAGGGTTGCGGCATTAGGAAGGCTGAGAACCACTGGTGTAGATACATACATGTCATTTGAAAAACTTGACAGCTCCCTTACTGCGTGTAAAACACTTTTCATTGAAACAAGTGTGCTGACTTTGACCCATATATTGGTTTCATTAATTGTTCGTGTTTGAAAGACATGTAAAATATGAACATTAAGGTTCCTTCACACTCACATATTTTGTGGTTTGACTTGGGGGAATGAGGGAATGCCGTTTGTAAGCATTGTGAAACCTGTCTCCCAACGGTCAGTGATTTCTGCGTTGTTAAGCCAGTTTATCTCAGAGTCCCATTTTCTCAACCTGCTCTCCTTTCTTCTAGCTCTTTCCTAACCAAAACTTTTTCATGGCATTAAAGAATCATTATCCTAAATTCCTACTCTGGATGGATGCCTTCCTGTGTTCCTGGTTGTGTCAGTGACCCTAAGCCAAGCATGTTCCTCCACTCCCTTCTCTCTACCCTCATCACCCACTCCCTCCATCCTCTGGTGTAGGCACACTGTGCGGGCTGCCTGGGGGCTCCCACATTTATTGGCCGGTGTGGAGGAGAAAGGTTGTCAACAGAAGATTCACTCGGCTGCTACTCCCACCCAGACTGCCTGGGTGTTCCTCCTGTCCCCCCACCCGTTCCAGCTGTGGTACTTGGACAAGCCCCCTCACCCCACCGTGTAAAATGACGATGTGACAGTACCTACCACAGCCTGGCACACAGTAAGCGCTCAGTTTGTTCCGCTAGAACACCACAGTTGTCACCCACTTAAAAATAAACCTTACATTATCAACAGACACATTATATATATAAAAAAGTAATGTTTGTTTCAATGGGAAAAGAGGTTAGAAGCTATAGACCAGGGTCCTCAAACTACAGCCCGCGGGTCACATGCAAATACAAATACTATATTTGTTCCCGTTTTTTTGTGTTTTTTTTTTTTACTTCAAAATAAGATATGTGCAGTGTGCATAGGAATTTGTTCATAGTTTTTTTTTTTAAACTGTAGTCCGGCCCTCCAACGGTCTGAGGGACAGTGAACTGGCGCCCTGTTTAAAAAGTTTGAGGACCCCTGCTATAGACTCAAACTTGCCAGAAGTTATTTTTCCCCACAAGCAATTCCGCAGTAAATGTGTTGCTTCTGAATGTGAGGATCACTATCCCATCTAAACATCGTGGCTCAGCCCGGCATTGGATTGTCAAGTTGTTTCTGCTGAGGAGAATGTCACGACTTGCCGCTCTCCTGGCAACTCCTTTAGTCACTGCCCTCAAGCAGCTGTTTTAGGCTCTTCTCAAACTGCCCACTAACCTATCCTCTCAAACCCTTTCCCTCCAAGCTCAGTGGTCGGCAAACTCATTAGTCAATAGAGCCAAATACCAACAGTACAACGATTGAAATTTCTTTTGAGAGCCAAATTTTTTAAACTTAAACTATATAGGTAGGTACCTATTGTTATTAACTTAATTAGGGTACTCCTAAACTGGCCTTTGCTAAAAACGTCCTCAGTCTGAGGGGTCGACCTCAGCGAACGTACCCCCACTTCTTCTAACGCCACTTCTTCAAAATAGACTCGCCCAGGCCGAACACCGACTTCTGCACCTGGGCCACGAAGTTTCAATCGCACTGTACGTGCGCGCCCGCACGTGGTATTTTGTGGAAGAGCCACACTCAAGGGGCCGAAGAGCCGCATGTGGCTCAAGAGCCGCAGTTTGCCGACCACTGTCTTAGCTGCATCCTCCTTCCTTACAGAGAAAATTAAAACCACCTGGTTTCCAAAGAAATACCTAGAGACCAAGTCCATGCCCAGCTCAGCTGTCCTTTGGGTCTCATCCGTGCCTGCCCTCTGGTCCCTTTCTTCGTTCTGGGCACCTAGCCACTCTCTTGTAGGGATGCTTCTCCAGCGTGGGATGCTTCTCCCACCTTAAAACAAGTGGAAGACCGCCCTTGGTTCTTCTATCTCATTGTGGCTGTTACCTATCTCTTTTCTTTTCCATGCAGCTTATCGCATTGTCTATAACCACCTTCTCCGGTCCCTCCTCACACCTCAACCCTCTTCAATCTGGTTTGCTTCCTAAACAGCTTTCCCTGTCTTCTCTTATGTGGCTCCTCAGCATCAGTACTTACACCCTGACCTTCCTGAGATACGCTCCCTCTTGCCCCTCCCTTTCTCTGTTTTTTCTCCTGTAGCTAGGGCTGCTCCTCAGTTCCTGGTGGCTTTGCCCTCCTCTCTGCAGCCATGAAGCACTGGACTCAGTTAAGCCTGGGCCCTGGGTCCTGTTCTGTGTTCCCTTCCCATAAAGTCCTGTCCTCCCTCACCAACAGCTGTAGTTTACATCTCTGGCCCTGACCTCTTGGCTAAGCTCAGGACCCACTGAGTATCTGCAAAGCACCCCACATTCAGTATGTTCAAAAGGAGCCCATGACCTCTGTAACCTCTCCCTTCCCCCTCCCGACATGCACACATGGGATCTTCTTTCTAGCTATCACAAGTTCTGTCGACTCAAAATATTCTCCACTGCTTGCAGCCAATCGCCCTGCATCACAGCCCCCTGGAAGCTATGCTTCAAGCTTCAGCCAAAATGCTCTTAATAAAACAGATGAAATCATTACCCTATACTTAAAACACATCATTGTTCATAGGATAAAATCCAGAGTCCTTAGTAAGACCAACAAGGTCCTGCATGGACTGGCCACTGCTGGCCTCACTGCCTTTTATTTCTTCAAATCTATTCCACGCTGTAACTGCCACCATCACCTACTTAGCATCTAATCATCTTTACCATCTCCTTCATCATCCACCCCTCCTCAGCTCTAGGTCTGGTTCTTTTGTTAGAAAACTCTTATAGACATTTCCTTCAAAGTGCTTGAGTTTGTAATTATATATTCCTGAGTGTGAGTGTTTTAATTAGCATCTCTCCCCCTGCTTAGCTGGTAAGCTGCTTGATTTAAAGGACCTGGTCTGCTTTGCACTGTGTATTCTCAGAGCTCAGCACTGTACTTGGCTCACGGTGGGCATTCTAGAAGTGTCGGTTGGATGAAGGAACCATGGGACGTGCAGGTTCTTGTCATTTTCATTGCCCTCTGTTTGGTGAGCCAAGCACAAAGCCACTGAAACAAAGCATCTGAAACGACTAGAGGTTTGGTGCCCTCAGCTCTCCCCTGGATGGGTGTGAGCTTCTGCCACTGGGTGGGTGATTCATACTTTCTCAGCCCAGTGCTCTTCAACTTCTTCCAGTTTTTTATATCCCACTAGAGGCCTGGTGCACAAATTCGTGCACAGGTGAGGTCTGGCTGACCTGCCTCAATTGGGATGATTGGGCTGACTGCTGGGGGGGTGGGGGGGGAGTGGGAGGGCAGGGCAGGGGCAGTTGGCTGGCCGGCCCCGCCCCCTGGTTGAACTCTTGGTCAAACTCCCGGTCAAACTCCCAGTCGAGGGGACAATTCGCCTGTTAGCCTTTTATTATATAGGATAACAGTAAAGAATTTGACCGAGAGCCCCAATATATTTACCAATTAATTACAGATTATTCACACACACACTACATATGCACATTATAAAATGGAACAGTAAAAATTAAGAACAAGTTAAAAGATATTAAAAGTCCTAATATTTTTTTTCCTACATCCCAGTAAAAGGGGACCACTGCTTTAATCAGTTGCTTATTTTATTTTTAATTTGGTCATGAAAGTTCACGTCATACAGGAAATGCCTATGCCTTACCAAACACTCTTTCTGTAATTAGATCTTCCCAGCCCTGGTGTTTGATGGGTAGGAGTGGAGAGCATTTTTAATCCTTCTTTGATAAATGGGAAATCCAGTGGTCTGCCTGAGATTCCCCAGCAAATCAAGTGTCCATTTCTGCATGTCAGCTAGGTGCTGCCTGGTTAGACTGTGTGCCCAGACCTTCCCAAAGCTCCCTCAGGCCATCCCTTAGGGTTCAGCAAGGCCAATCCCTGAGCTGTTCCTGCAGATCTGGAGCGGCCCAGAGTGTCTGAGGTGAGAGGATTCCATCAGTAGACGTAGGCTGGTCAGTGGAGGGGAGAAGTCTCTCTCCTACTTACCCTCAGGCTGGGAATAAATCGAAGGCAGGATCAGCTTCAGGCTGGAAGAGGGGGGATGGAGGGCCAGTGTGAAACTGGAGGACACAGGCCTGAGTGTTTGTGTGAAGCACTTTAGCAAATTGGTGCGGAGACCCAGCAATCACAGGTGTGTAGGACTGTTTTTTTGTCGGATTGTGCTGCCTCCTGCAGAAGTCATGGGAGAGAGAAAGAGAGTAAGTAAGGGTAGTGGGTTTGAGGCAAGATCCTGTAACAGTAAAATTAAAGGTATTCTTTTCAGGGGCTTGCATCTCAGGGAGGGACGCATCCCATGTTACGTAACCGCCTTGACCTTAGTTATTGGCCTCACCAGCAGTCCCAAATGATGTGACTGGAGGGGGTGGTGAAGGGAGCCCACTTTCACTGACAGGGTCTGTGTGCCCAGCATCCAGAGTGATGTAGGGAGTTAAAGGAATGCTATTTGAATATCTGTGTAGCAGATTGAATTTGTTTACTCCAGTTCCTGTGACCCACTCCCACCTGGGCCAGGAGGAGTGGGTCACAGGAAGGTGGTGGTATGGGTTTCTGTGGTTGAGGGGGATGGTGGAGAACTCAACATACAGATGCGGGCGGGGGGGTGGGTGTAGTTAGGGAGGCAGATTGCAACCCCAGTTGTCAGAACCACCAGGGAAGCATTATAAGAAATTCCCAGGCTCTGCCCAGCTAAGGAATCCTCCAGGGGGGTGCCCAGGCTGTATTTTTAGAAGGCTCTGAACGGGGCTCTGGGGCACAGTTGGGAGCCACCACACTGAGGCAGGTGCAGCACTGCACAGCAGGTAGGAAGAAGTAAACTAAGGAGGTAAAAGGAGAGAAAAATGGAGCAAGGAAAACGGGAAATAGAAGGAAGGATGCAGGACTTAACCTGCTGGGGGGCAGGGATCCAGTCCTTGGCCCGGCCCCCCACAACCCCCATGGCCATGCAGTTGACACATATGCACATTCCTGCTCATGACACTTGTAATGTTTCGTTTCCCTGTATCGTGCTGCCGCCGCCAGAGTGTGGAGTGGGGTTTATTGAGCAAGCTTGGACTTGGCCAGCGGGATTTCTAGGGACTTGAGAGGCGGGCCTGTGGGCCTTTTGTAAGGAAGGGCCCTCAGGGCCAACAGTCGGGTGTGGTGGGCAGTGCCCGGGAATACGGAGCTCCATGCCTAGAAGATATCTGGCAAGTACCCTCTTTGAGCCTCAGTTGCCTCATCTGTAAAATGGTGACGAACAAAAATATCTGCTTCCTAGGAGTGGTGGGGGGAGGGGGGCGTCATTAGAACGGAGAGAAAAGAGGTTTGTGCTAGATGTGTGTTGTGGACAGCCTCTGAAGGGTAGTAGATTCTAACCAGCCCAGGCCTGAACAAGCTGTTTGGACAGGGGAGCCAGCCTGTCTGAAGGAGGCCCCTCACTGGGTGTCTGAGCTTGTACATGGTGGGAGCAGTTCTTGGGAGAGCTGCCTTTACCTGCCCCTGAAGGAGGCCTCACTTGAGCTGCTATAGCAGGTAGGAGGGGGCAGGGGGGCCCCGGATAGGGGGCAGAGCCTCCATGTTTGAGGTGGGGCTGGAGCAACATCAAACTAGCTGCGGACTTCCCCTGCCCCAGGGCCTCCCTTTCCCATCGTGGGGTCAGGGTTAGGGTCCTCTGCCTGGCTAGCCATTCATTTCTGGAGCAGTTGCTCTGTGCCAGTAGCCCCTCCTGCCTCTTAGCTTACCTCCTGACTGCAGAACTCAGTCTGCTCCCCCCCCCCCCCCCCCCAGGGCCTTTATGTTTCGTTCAAATAGTTCCTGAGAGGAGGTCTCCAGGAAGTCAAGAAAGGGAGCAAATTGTGTCCTTCCCAGGTGATTTGAAGATGTGGAAGCCTCAGGACTTCCAGGTGACGCTGCAGCATTCTGTCAGCTAGTTCTAGTAGCACTCACTGGGTGTGCACTGTGGCTTTGCTCCCATTGGGTTGGTCAGTGTCTCTTCATCCTCCCTCTCTGGAGGGCAGTAGGAAGGGCTAGCAGAGCCCGGCATAGCTCCCCTGCAGCTGGGTGCACCAGAAAGGCTTTGTGATGACGTCATCTGTTCGCCAGCCTCCAGCTTGGCTGCCTGTGCGAAAGATCTGTCTGTTCTGGCACAAGGGCCTGTTCCATATGGAGGGCCAGGAACTGGCCATCACACTCACCCAGGGCGTTCCTCTCACTTCTGTACACCTCCCTTTTAATGGAATTTTGGGTGCACACTGGGTGTGGCCTGGGAAGAGTGGGAAGGCATGCACTTGGGCAGAGCTCCCCAGCTGTCTCTGGTAGGCCTGGAGAGGCCTCTCTGCAGGGGTTGGCCTGCTGCCATATGATTGGTTCTGCTTCTTTTAGCTCCCATCCAGTTTGCTGCTCTGTGGCAGACATGCCCTTATGTGTCTTGATTAAGAGAGCTGGTGTGTCAGCACGTCTAGGTGTGGTCTGTGAGTCTGGGGAGGCTTCTCCTCAAGTAGGGTCATCCAGGGCTGCTATTTGGGGTGGAGGTAGAGGAGCAGGCCTGGGAGCTGAAATGGAATGCTGTTCTTGTAGAAGCAAAAGGGTACTTGGTTCAGGGTAGGCAGCTGACCTCTGTAGATAGATGCGCAGGAGTCTTCCCTCAGTTCAGGTGCCCAGAGTGACCATTCTCAGGGGCCACCACAGGAGACCGTCAAATGTGGGAGTGAAAATGCACCTTCGAGTTTGACCAGCAGCTGTCTGGCCTGAAAGGTGCCCACTCAGCCGGAAACCAGGCCTATATGGGCAAATGGCTTGCCAGCCCCAGGAGGCTTATTAAGGCCTCGGGTGTCCCTGATGATGAGCGACATGGCCTGCTAGTGTTTGGTGAACCTGAGTGATGAGGGAGATTTCTGCAATAGGAAACACTGTGTGTGGAATTGCCGGCCACCCGTTGCCGCAGAAGGCACACCGCGCTTGATTGCGCTTCGCAGATACGATATTCTTCAAAACTGAAGGTTTGTGGCCACCCTGTGCCAAGCAAGTCTGTCCGTGCCATTTTCCCAACAGGCTCTTAGCACTTTTTAGCACTAGAGTATATTTTAGTTAAAAGTATACACATTTTTTACGATATAATGGTGTTGCACACTTAATAGACTATAGCAGGGGTCCTCAAACTTTTTAAACAGGGGGCCAGTTCACTGTCCCTCAGACCGTTGGCGGGCCAGACTATAGTTTAAAAAAAAGCTATGAACAAATTCCTATGCACACTGCACATATCTTATTTTGAAATAAAAAAACAAAACAGGAACAAATACAATATTTGTATTTGCATGTGGCCTGCGGGCCGTAGTTTGAGGACCCCTGGACTAGAGCATAGTGTAAATGTAACTTTTATATGACTGGGAAACCAAAAAATTTGTGTGATTCACTTGATTGCAGTTTGCTTTGTTGAGGTGGTCTGAAACCAAACCTGCAGTTATCTCCAAGGTCTGCCTGTACTGATTGAATGCCTGCCCTGTGCCTGTTCTGTTCTCTACATTCTGCATACAGCTAGCATTGAACTAGATGAGCACATCATTTGTACTGCCCATGTGGGGCTAATATCCCATTGAGGGAGACAGTCAGTAATCCAAGCAAAGGCATAACCGCTGGTGTGGTGGGTCCGTGACGACAAACCAAACTGTGTTAAAGGGAGTGGGTGACCCAGGAAGGCCTCTGTGAGGAGGAGCAGAGACTCACAGAACCTACACTGGACTTCTGGGCCCCCATGAGCCAGAATCTTAAGTATCTATCTGATCAGTAAGTACCCATGAATCACCTGCTGATGAGCAAGCTGAGGCCAAGTGAGGTTAAGATGCAAATTCATGAGGTGATTAGTAGGAAAGATGAAATGATACAAAAGAGGGACAAAATATAACTGGCCAGTATTCTGCTCACAACCTTGGGTATTTGCTCTGGCCAGCTTACCCTCTGCCTTTTCATCTCAGAATGTGTTTTATTATCCTCTTGAGACTCACACTTTGAAAAATTTATACTTCCAGATTGCATTTATTAACAATAATATTTTTTCATTTATGGCTGGGGGTGTTGGGGTTGGGAGGCCGAAATGCTAAACACATCTATAACTGCCAGTCAGTCTCCAGGCAAGGGCTTAACCACCTGGAGTTGGTGTTCTGCCTGCCTAGGCAGAGGTATGGCCCAATTTTCTTAACCACAGGCTCTCGCTACTGTCCCAGTGGGGTTTCCATTGGTTTTTTTTGAAATGGCAGTTTTGTGGAGGCCCCCATTGTACCAGGCCCTCCCTCCTGTTGAGGGTCCAGATGCCTTTGGGTGGGCTAGGGAGAACCTACCAATGCCTCTGACCAAAGATGGTGAGGCAGGACTCAGGGTGCCCAGGGTTTATTTGAGCGGGGGAAGCCCACAGTTAGTTCAGGTCACAAATCCAGCCCTGACCCACCTCTTCCAAGGATAAGGCTGAGCATTAATTGGCTGATAGTTTTCATCTAGAAGAAGCACGTTCCTGCATGAATTTGAAAGGGGCTTCTGGTGAAGTAAGGCTTCCTTAATTAGCCTGTTAGGGAACCAGCTTCCCACTATTAAGGGGGCTGAATAATGTGATGCCTACTCTTCTGCTTCAAGCTTCTAAAGGGAAGGACCCAGATTGTCATCTCTTTACTAAACATTGAGAAACAAAACATCTCTTCTATGTTTTGTTTATTTTTACCTATTGAATGTCTATGTGCCAGACACCCTATTTATTCATATTTAATCAATACAGAAATACTACAGAATGAGTGGGATTATCCCCACTTAACAGACAGGGAACTGAGGCTCAGAAAACTAGTTCAGTAATTAACTCAAGGTCAAGTAGTCCTGAGCACAGCCGTGCTTGGGGGCAAAGCCAGGTCACTGACTTCAGAGCTGTGCACAGAGCCTCAAATCTTCACTTTGACCTCCTGCCTTCTTCCAGCCACATTGGGGCTGCTGAGTATTTCCAGAATATGGAAATACTCTCGTCTCCTAACTTCCATTTCCTTTCTCTGTCATAACAGATGATGCCAACGTTTCTGATTTTTAAAAATGGGTTTTTTTGTGTGTGAAATAGAATATATATTGAAATGAACAATAAATGTGAGGTCCAATGATTTTTCTTCTTTAGGTCCTCTCCCCCCACCCCCCATTAAATGATTATTTTACATTGTTGGGGAAATCCCTGTGAAATCCACTTTTCCTGTGTCTACCCTTACCTTTCTGTGCCAGGGTCTTAATGAGTATGTCTGGATTTCTCTTACACTCTGACTTGCTTCACGCACGAGGGCTTGTACTCGCAGCTGAAAAGCATGCCCAGGGTGCCTCAGATGCTAGAGGGTCTGGAAAGTGGGAGAAGGCCACATGGTTTTCCAGTAAAAGTCGGCTAAGGCATAATTAGGGACTGAGGTGCTGCCTCAAAACCAGCAGCAGTGTATTCTGACCTGTGAAAAAAGTCGTGGTAGTTGTGGAGCAGTCGTGGTGATGCATGTGCTTTGCCTGGAGCACCTCCCTGTCCTGGCCATCAGCAAGACCCCCTTCTGGGACAGGAATTAGGTTTTACCCCTTATTGAGCACCTAGTATAGGCCTTGCATCATGCTAGCTAGTTAGCAAGCATTCCTTTTTTTTTTTCTTTTTCTTTTTTTAAATGACCGGAATCGACCCGGGACTCTTCAGTCCGCAGGCCGATGCTCTATCCACTGAGCCAAACTGGTCAGGGCAAGCATTCCTTTTTTGATCCCTCAGAGCACACACTCCTAAGGTGTAGGTATGGCTGCCCATTTTTAGCCGGGGAATCAAATGGCCTTCAAGGCCCACTGAACCAGCTTCCCCTGTGTATTGTAGCAGTCCCTTCTCATCCCTTGCAGACTGGACACTGAGGCAGAGGGCAGGGATACCTTTATCATTGGATCCCCAGTGCCTGGTGCACTGACAGGCATAGCTGAATGTCTTAATAAATTTGAATTTGAAGATTAAAAAAAAATTTTGGCATTTGGTAGGTTCTGGAGTAGCATTTCTTAAATGAGTGGAGGGGAAGTAACTTGCCTACATAGGTACAGTAGTGAGTCCATTAAATTGGAGAACGCCGAGGCTCTATGGTGGCTGCCCACGTAGGTCAGAAGTGGGATCAGATTCCAGCTTCTTGGTTAATAAGCTGGGCGAACGGGAAGTGACATAAGCACCAGCTTATCTGTATTGTAGAATTATTAGAGCAAAAATTGGAAGCAACCCAAATATTCATCAATAAGGGACTGGTCAAGAAAAATGATGGCACACCTGCACAGTAGAACACAATGCAAATAAGAAGCGATAAAAATAAGATTCTGAATTTGTTTTTATATGTGTAAACAAATCCTGGTGAGGTGGTTAACTGGATGGGATGGGAGAGAGAATTAACTGTTTATACTTTTTGATTCTGAAACCATGAGAGTGAAAGTGTTACTTTTTAAAACAAATTTTTCTAAATAACAGAAGTGACTTTGGACCAGCTATTCTACTCATCTGGACAGTTGGATTAGATCGAGGCTTCCTGTGGAGTGAAATGTTGCATATATTGTGAATCTCCAGCTTGTGTAGGCTTTTCCAGGAGACCCTGGCCCTGTCTGACGATGGTATGATGGTATATAGTCCCTTTCATTGGTGGCTGGGACCTGGATGAGCTCAGACTGTTAGAGAAGGTCTGGGTGGAGCCTTCTGCAGAGGTGTCAGGCCTTGTTCCTGGGAGTTTATCCCATGAGAACCCTGCCCTGATGTGACTCAGTTGGTTCTTCCCCCAAAGTGAAGGCTTACAGTGAAGAGAGGCTGTTCTGGAGCCTTCTGGCAAACTGCAGTTTCACAGGAAGAAAAAAGTGGCAGAATGTTTTCCCAGATTATTTTTAATGCTTTTCAGTTCAGCAAACATTTGTTGAGAGCTGCATGCAAGGCAGTGTGGGGGAATCAGAGCTGCATCACACCTCATCTCGACTCTCTGGGTGCAAAGTCTTGGGTAAGAAACCTTGTAAAATTCCTCCCCAGGCCCCTCAGGGATAGCAGTTTACCTCCTCCGGTCCCACGGAGACCATGGGATTAGTAGGAGTTCTTGGCATTTTACAGATGAGGAAACTGAGTCTCAGTGAAATCTTACCCACATCCACGCAGTTCCTAAGTCGTAAAGCCCAGATCCAAACCAGATTTTCTGACTACTTCACATGTGCCCAAGCTCTCATAATCAGCACATCCTGCCATGGGATATTTCCCAGGGGTGTACCCCATTTCTACCTGGAAACATTGGGCAAGCATAATCCTGACTAAAGCTCCTTCTCTTTTTTCCTTTAAGAAAGGGCAAGGGAAATCCCAGGCTTATGGTTGGGTCTTAGTTCTTACCCCTTCAATGTGGTCCAAACAATGCTAATTCCTCTGCCTATGAAACCCACCACCCTACCAGCAGTTAAATGCAGTATATCCCAAATGTGTGACAGACAGCTGCCTTCTCCCCACCCCATGCTCACACCACCACTTCCTCTTCTACACACTCTGTTGCCGCCACCTGTCCTCCTGGCTGTTCCCCAGAAGGCCAAGCACACTCCCCACTCTCAGGGTCTTTGTCCTGTCTATTCCATCCGCCCAGAAGACTCTTCCCAAGGTCTTCCCCTGGTTTCAAGTCCCACTGAAAGCTCAGCTGTGGATAGGCTATCCCTGGCCGCCCTTTCTAAAGGAGTGTCCCTTGTTGCTGTTGCTATCCTCCCCCTTATTTTCTTTGTAGCACTTACATATATTATGTATAGGTGTATACACTTATTGGCTTATTATCTTGCTCCCCCACTAGACTGTAAGCCTGAGGCCAGGCACCTAGTTTTGTTTACTGCTGTATCTCCTATGCCTAGCATGGGTGCCCAGCATCTAATAGATTCTGTAAATATTGTCAAATGAGTAGATGGAACTTGTGGCCTAAATTAGTAACACTTCTTTAAAGAGGAAAGAATCGCCTGGCTGGCATGGCTCAATGGTTTGAGCATCAACCTATGAACCAGGAGGTCACAGTTCAATTCCCAGTCAGGGCACATGCCTGGGTTGTGGGCTTGATCCCCCAGTGTGGGACGTGCAGGAGACAGATGATCAATGATTCTCTCTCATCATTGATGTTTTTATCTCTCCCTCTCCCTTCCTCTCTGAAATCAATCCTATATAATAAAAGCCTAATATGCAAATTGACTGAACGGTGGAAGGCCCCAGGCCAGCTAAGGTGGGTGCCAGCAGCCCGGGGCGGGGCGGGGGGGGGGGGCTCATCACCCCACTGGTCACCCTGCAGATCAGCCCGATCGCCGGCCAGGCGTAGGGACCCCAGCCATGCATGAATTTCATGCATTGGGCCTCTAGTAAGAATATATTTAAAAACAAAAGAGGAAAGAATCAAACTATAGCATTGTAAGAGAAGAAAAGACCCAAGGCTCGTCTCTTTTCAGTGCTTCATCATGCAATATTTTTCATTTAATAACTGTTCAGCACTGTTTATGTGTGAAGTTCTTTACAGACAGTCCCTTAGTAGCCTCCAAGGAGCTCACTTATTTTTTATTTATTTATTTTCAGAGCAGCCCATTTTATGGAACAGTGTAATGATTTAAATACCCTATTGTATTTTATTTTGGGCCTAAAACTGCCTCTTTGTAATTCGTGCACAGTGATCTTAGTTCTTCACCACCGAGGAACACAGAATAAATGTACTTCTATTGCATATGACACTCCCTCAAATAGTTGGAGAAAGATAGTGACCAAGAGTCTTTCCCACCCTCCAGCCTAAACATCCCTAGTTCCTGCCATTGCTCTCCCAAGTGTCAGTTTTCAGACGTCTCCCCTCTCTGGTTGCCTTCCTCCAGTTTGTAATGCTGCAGGGTTCGGAATTTGAAGTCTGGCCCTATTGGAGCAGAGTGTTTTGTGACGCTGAGGGAGGAATGTTGGTCCATCCTGCTTGTTTCTGTCAACACAGCCTGGGATGGCCTGGTCTGTGCTGACCACCTTGGAGGACCTCCTCCATGAGCTTCTGGTGAAGACTAACACATTAGATTCTTTTTTACATCATCTCTGCTCATCTAGCCCCTCTCTGATCCTCAAGGATTATAAAGATTGTACGGTTTTTATATTTTAGCATTTTGAGATTATAAAGCACCTGTAGATCTGTGAACGACAATGAACTCAACTCTATTAAAAAACACACACACACAGGAAAGATAGGTCAAGTTCTGTCATCTAACAATAAAGATTAAAAAAAGAAAAGTTATATCACCAAAATGCAGGTGAAGAGGGAGGAGGTCTGGAAGTAAAGCAAAGCCTACAGCCTTGTAACTTCCTCCTCTCCCCCCGTCGTTGACTGCCTGTGTCTTTCTCAGGCCTGTCTGCCTCCCTCCCATGTTTCATCCTCCTCTTCTCCCAGCAGGGCCTCGCCTTCCCATTCCTTCCTTGCTTTCTCTCATTCCACTGCTTTCCATTTCCCCCCCTTCCAGTTACTAGACATAGGAACTAACATTTACTTCTTAGCATTTCTTCTACTTCCATCCCCAATACTTTTATTGTAAGCATTTAATTTATAGACTTAGGCAAGTTGCACATACAGAATTTCTCTAAGGGAGAAGAAAAATCAGGTTAAATTGCTTCTTGTGTGTGACCTTGGATGGAAGGAACGTTCAGCCCCCAGCCTTAGGTTCTAATGCATGACTGGTTTCCGTTTCTGCCAAAATCAGCGGTTTCCGACTGGTGGTTGGACACTAGGGCTCAGTGCAGCAGTGTTTGCTCTGTTTCTGTCACTGCCAATATTTTTGTCACTTCGGGTAGGGTTGGCAGGGAAGGAGGCCAAGGTCGAGGGTTTCATCTCTGAGGCCACTTAGCTTTTCCTGCCTCTTCTGCACTCTATTCATACTGGGGTGAGTGGAGGCAGGGCAGGAGGGAGGGAGCTGAATTCAGGCAGGGGGCTCTTTTCCTAACAGCTTTTTTCTTTTTCCTACTCTGTTTCCTCTGGCGTCAAGGCGTTCCCTATGGAGAGGCTTTGAGTTAGGGGTGTGGGCCCTAAGTTAGGAGAACGGAGGCTGGCCCAAGGCTGGATTCTGCAGTGGGCTGACTCCAACCTGGGGCGAATCACTGGGTTGGTTCAGTTGCCTGAGAAGCTGGATTGGATCCACTGGTTCCGCAGCAGTGGCAGATGTAGTTCCTTCATTCTCTGAAGCGTTTTTTAAAAGCCAGTTGGGAATTCGGCAGAGGCCTAGTACCAGGGCTGTGGGAAGTGCCTCGATCTCTGAGTCTGAGTGGTGTGCTCTCTTCTTAGATGGGTGATGGTGGTAGGCGGGGCTGGATGGAGGCTTTGAACGGCCAGCTTATGGATCTTAGTAGTAAAACTGAGGAAATGAATGAACTTTTGTTTTGCAGGCCGTTCTTCTACTCAGGGTAGCTGTTCCGGTCCACACTATACCCAGCTTAAATCCTTGAATCTGATCGCAGTAGCCAAAATCAACCGCATTAGTGAGCTGGGACAGAGGGCCCAGGAAGCCATTTTAAAAAATATATTTTTTTTGCCCGGCCAGCATGGCTCAGTGGTTGAGCGTTGACCTATGAATCAGGAGGTCGTGGTTCAATTCCCGGTCTGGGCACATGCCCATTTGTGGGCTTGATCCCTAGTAGGGGGCATGCAGGAGGCAACTGATCAATGATTCTCATCATCGATGTTTCTGTCTCTCCCTCTCTCTTCCTCTCTGAAATCAATAAAAATATTTAAAAATTAAAAAATATATTTGTGTTGACTTGACCAAGAGTGGAGTTAGTGGGGCACTTTGCTTTAGAAAGTGAGTAAGGGGTCAGTCAGCCTTTGCCCACCCCACTTCTTCCTCTCCTCTAGCTGGAGTGCCCGGTGTTTCTGAAAGCTAGCTCCTCCAGGCAGAGCACCGGGGCCGCTGAGACCTTAGAAAGGCTGTGTTTGGAGGAGAGGAGCAGGGATAAAGACCGCCAGATGTCCTGTGGCCGAGCGGTGGCTCTCAGGGGGCCTGGTGGACAGGGACACGTTCCCTGGGAGGGTAGAACTCTACTTGTCTGTGGACAAGGTAAATGCGATGATGCCTGGGGAAGCACTTTGTTTACTGTACCATGGGGAAGAAATGCCAGGTGGGGAAGAAATGCCAGGTGGTGTCATGGTGCTCGCTGCAGGTCAGGGAGCCTGGTAGAGGGGTGAGGCAGGGACAGACTACCTTCAGAGGAGGCACAGGGGGTTTGGTCAGAGAGCCATGATGGTGGGGGGGCTGGAAATCCTCCTCTGGATTTGCACTTGATCCCCATGGCCATTAAAAGCTTTGGGACAGGGACCGATGGGAGGTGATCAAAGCGGCGTTTTAGGAAGATTGACCAGGATTTATCCACCCCTGCTCTCTAGCCCTTCCTCTTCAGTCTCCTCGTGGCCAGTGCTGTGGCTCTGTAATGAGGTCATTGTGGGTGGTGTGGGTTTTTTAAGAATCACAGTGCTGTTGATCAGAGAAGGGACCCCGTCAGCTGAGGTGCCTGCCCCCCTGCTGCCTTGTGAGATGGCTGGCGGACATCACATGGAGGAAGCCAGACTCCCACATTTGGAACACAACACCCCAGACTTCTGGGGGCTGTTTTTGTGGTCCAGATGTGTTTTAATCGACTACATGACTGACTTTTGCATTTCAGTAATTATCAGGGTAATTGCCCAGTGTCCTGTATTTCCTTTCTGGCATCCCTTAGTGATGAATTCTGGGCTTCTTTAGCCCATGAAATTTCCCACCTACTTTTGGAGAACAGTGACTGAGATTGGGTATGGGTGGGACTAACAAGTGTGTGGACTACAGGATTTTGGAGCCAGAAGGAATCACACCTCTGTACTCAGGCTCCATTGTTCAGTATGTGGACTAGGGGCTGGCAGAAGCCCAGAGAGTGGACATGACCTCCCTCAGCGCGCAAGCAAGGTAGTGGCCAAGTGAGCACCAGAGTCCAGGTCAAACAGCGTGTCGAGCATCCTTTGCACTGCACCTACCCACATCTTCTCCCCTTTCCTTCTTCTGGTTCCATTGACATGCCACCTGCTGGGACCAGGGTCTTCACTGGACTGTGCTTCCAACTTCTGCTGCTTCAGACCTTCCGGGTCTACTGAAGGTAGGAAGGGACCACTTAGAAGATGCAGCCTGCTGGATTTTTTTCAATTGATCATGCCACCCACAAATTCCAAGAGCCTCATCTCTCCCTTCTGAACTGCTCCCCACTTCCTGGCTCCCAAACAGCTTTCTAAGCCTGTATTCTCTTGCTCTTGGACTATTTTCATTCCTATGCTCTTCCATCAGGCAGTGCTGGTGCAGGGCTGGGCAATCAGGGAAAGCTTCCTGCAGGAGGTGGAACTGACAAGTCCTTGAAGTGGAGTAGATAGCTGGAAGGGAGAAATGAGATTTTAGGGGAGGAAAGCAAAGGCAGAACATCATGAGGGGCCCCAGCCTTGTTGAAGTTCACAAGAAGTTAAACAGGCCCATTGGAAGGCCCAAAGCCCAGGTCCTACACCCACCTGGGCGGGTCCTGGGGTGGTTCCGGCTCAGAGTCTGTCCTTCTGGCTGGAGGAAGCATCTGCAGTGGAACCAGCTCCTCTGTCTTGGCGAGACAGCCACCCAGTCCTCCCCACACCCGCCGAGGAGGTAGGAATCCAGTTCCAGGCGGCCAGGGAGCCAGTCACAGGGTTCATGTTAATGCAAGCCCTCCCCCAGCCGGCGCGCAGCCTATTACCCTTGCCGGCCGACAGCTTAATTACCGCTGCTGCAGCGCCCCTGCTTGCGTTGCTCGGTTCCCTAAAATAATAAGGATGGCGTCACCGACTTCCCGCGGCCATGTGCTCCCGCCCCGCCCGTGCCTCCAGAGCTCTATTGTAGGAAACAAAATCCAGACGCTCAGATGCTTTTTTTTAATCTTGGAGAGATTTTCTTTCTTTCTTTCTTTCTTTCTTTCTTTCTTTCTTTCTTTCTTTCTTTCTTTCTTTCTTTCTTCCTCTCTCTCTCTCTCTCTCTCTCTCTCTCTCTCTCTCTCTCTCTCTCTCCCCCTTCCTTCCTTCCTTCCTTCCTTCCTCCCTCCCTCCCTCCCTCCCTCCCTCCCTCCCTCCCTCCCTCCCTCCCTTCCTTCCTTCCTTCCTTCCTTCCTTCCTTCCTTCCTTCCTTCCTTTTCTTCTCTCTTTTTTTCTTTCTTTCTTTCTTCTTCTTCTTTTTTTTTTTTTTTTTTTTAGTAATGTGGGCCCTGCCTCTTTTTAAAAGATCTTTAAGTGGGGTGGACACCTGTCTCAGCTACCATCAAGGCTGAGGAATACCCTCCTCTTAACAGAAACTGAAAGCTGCATGGACGATTCCTGGGTCTTCCACAGGGGACTGGCTTCTGACAAGCAGCGGTACAGTGTACACGGTTCAGCAGAAGAATCACCCAGCCTGGGGTTCCTAAGCTCTCTGCAAACTCTGGTCCTGGCTTCCTCTGAGAAAAGGGCTAAACTAGACCAGTATTTTGCAAACCATGGGTTTAAATTTTTTTTTTAATGTACTAGAAAGGAGTAATTTTAACAGGGTAAGTTTTGTTTCAGTGTGTATGTCTATATGCACACAAAAAGGTATGCCCTGAGTCAAGGTGTAAATGGATTTTTTACTATGCATTGTGGTCAGCAAAGCCACTGGCCTAGATGATCCCTAGGCCTGTCTAGCTTTCGAAATGTCTGACTTTTCTCCCAGAGCCTGACTTTTACCCCATGGAACCTCACTGATTTTTGCAGGTTTTGTCACACCAACTGTGAAGCAAAACTAGATTTTATGGTTACAAAGACAAAATCACAAGCATTTATCACTCTAATCGAACATGTTGGGAGAAGCCCGTTTCTCCTCTGCTGCGTTGGTGCCTCAAACAGTCTGGCCTTCTAGCTAGAAATCTGCAACAGGGGATGGCCCATTTAAAAGCTGACCTATTTAAAACCCATGAGCGCGCGCGCACACACACACACACACACACACACACAACCACCGCAGGGTCAATTTGATTTGAGTCTTCTCTTCTGTGCAAGGCTGGAACTGGAAAACTAAATTGGTCAGGGACTGACGAGGTTGAAACCAAAGCTACAAATATGTACTGAAGTCTTGCTCAGTGAAAAAAGACAATCAAGGGTTGAGGTTAGTGGAAAAAAATAATCAAAACAAGGCGTGGATGTAAAATAAAGGGCTGGGTTTGGGGTACACTATCTTAGTTCTCCAAACTGTTAAAAGGCCTTGTATATTCCACGAGGAAGCCTTGCACACAGCTGAGGTAACTCAGATCTGCTGGGGCCTGTCTTTGTTCTCATTATCTATCTATCTATCTATCTATCTATCATCATCTATCTATATATATTTGATTTCAGAGAGGAAGGGAGAGGGAGAGAAAGGTAGAAATATCAATGGTGAGAGAGAATTATTATCAGCTGCCTCCTGCATGACCCTACTTGTGATTGAACCCACAACCTGGGCATGTGCCCTGACTGGGAATTGAACAATGATCTCCTAGTTCATAGGTCGATGCCCAGCCGCGGAGCCACACCAGTCAGGCTGTTCTCATTCTTGTGCTTTGATGGGGGACACAGCAATAAATGTGTCTGGATCAAGGGGAAGGAAAATGGCTTTTTCCAGAGCTGGGATGTTCAAAGTATTATTTCATTTAATCCAACCCTCAGTGATCAGCACTCTGGTCATTGCAGGAGCTCAGGAGGGGTGAGATGAGCAAGCAAGTGGAGAATGGATTTGAGCCAGGTCTGTCGTGACTCCAGAGCCTGCCTTCTGTCCACCTCTCCACCTTGCCTCAGGAAACACTGGGAAAATAAAGAGCAGTTCTCACTCAGCTTCCTTTTCTCTGGTTCTGGCCCCCAGAGGACTATGTTTGAGGCCCAAGTTGTCCATGTAAATCAGCGCCAGCTTCACGGGCATATGACTTGCACAGTCACACAGGACCCCATGCTTAGAAGGGCCTGCTCTTGGGTTTAATGTGCTGCTGTCACTGTCTTAGAATTCTTAATTTTTGAGTAAGGGTTCTCACATTTTCATTTTGCTCTGGGCCCTACAAACTACATGGCCAGTCCTGGCTTTGATATGTGTGTCCCCTTTCTTGGTCTTTCTAGGTCCCATAGTATGCCTCCTAGCTGGCACACGGGACTATAGTTGTTTACCAGCAGTCTGTCTCCTCCTAGCTAGCCACCACACCTCCTGCTCACTGTCCCCTCAGCATTGGCCCAGGTGAACAGTGACACAGGAGCACTCTGTCTGGAGAGAGGGGCAGAGCATTGGGTCAGGAGAGAGGAGTGTGCGCAGTTCGCTTGTCTCGGGAAACAAGACATACTGAAAACCATCGCTGCTGCTGTTTACAGAGGGAGGGTGTTCCTTCAACTTGTCTTGGACCAGTTACATTGTAAATTTCATGGCTTGACTTACTCTGTGTGCCCCGCACCTACTGTTGTGCCTGGCACGATAGACAGGACATTTGTTAAGCAGTTGCTCCAGTGTCCACTGCCCGCTAGGCTGATTATGGAGAAGGACAGTCCCTGACCTCTAGGAGGCTCGAATGCTTAATACACGATTAAATGATTCATGCAGCAGCTGCCTTTGGTGCCCTGGGATGCTCAGAGCTGGACGCAGGGGAAGGCCTCCTGGGGAGGGGGGCCTTGTGCAAGGATGAGAGCGGGGAGCAATGAGATTGGAGGACGTAGGGGGAGAGCCAGAGTGGAGGGCCTCCAGGTTAGTTTAGGGACTTGAATCCCCCCCCTCACCCCCCCACTCCCCGGCGGTGGCCACAAACTGGGAATGTTTTCTAGGGAGAGTTTGCATTTTATAGGTTAACAAATATCCCTTCTGCAGAGGCTGAGCCCAACATCTCAGGGATACAGTCAGGGTTCATTCAGCCCGTCAGCAGGGTCCTTGGCCTCCAGTCAGGGCCTATTCCCAGGAGTCCAGTGTCCCTGCTGTCACAGAGGCCCCTTGGGAAGCAGAGCAGGCTCAGAGTGACTTACGTGACTGGCCAGGGCCAGGCTGCAGTGTTGGGAACACAGAGGAATGGCCAAATTGGAGCCACTGTAAAGACACGATTGCACAGTTTTGGAACAAGCAGTGGGCTCCTCAGTAATAATGTGTTCATGTGGATCGTGGACCTCACAGCTCTCGGTGGTGAGAAATGGCCACTGCGCTCTTGCTTTGTGGACAAGTTTTTCAGGAAATACCGGGGCCGGGCAGTCTGACTTCTAGGGAACTTCTTAGTGCCCCTCTCGCATCTCTTCGGGGCCGAGTGTGGCTATTCAGGCTTCTCTGGGGTGTCAGCACTGGAGGCATGAGGCAGAGGGTCCTGTGGAGGTTTGTCATTGGCGTGTCTGAAGAGCTCCTGATACACGCAGTGTCGTCCCAGCTGTTGAACTAGAAAGAGAGTAACCACATTCGGATATTTTTAAACAGCCAGTGGAGTTGGGAGAGAGTCTAAACCCAAAGTACAAATTTCCGGTTTAATTTTAACTTTGCACTTAGCTCACACCCAGGATTTGGCAGGAGGAAATGGGCCTTAAATTTTTTTTTTTTTTTTTTAAAGAGAACACTCCCTGGAATGTCAGGGATGCTCTCTTCACCTGGAGGGGTTTAGAGCAGTGGTTCTCAACCTTCCTAATGCCGCGACCCTTTAATACAGTTCCTCATGTTGTGGTGACCCCCAACCATAAAATTATTTTCGTTGCTACTTCATAACTAATTTTGCTACTGTTATGAGTTGTAATGTAAATATCTGATATGCAGGATGTATTTTCATTGCTACAAATTGGACATAATTAAAGCATAGTGATTAATCACAAAAATAATATGTAATTATATATGTGTTTTCTGGTGGGCTTAGGCGACCCCTGTGAAAGGGTCGTTCGACCCCCCCCCAAAGGGGTCGCGACCCACAGGTTGAGAACCGCTGGTTTAGAGCTTGGTCACCAAGCAGAGACAGGAGGAAGCGGGTGGCAATTGCGGCAGTTCAAAGTGGTTTAAGGAACGCTGGGGCGCGTTGGAGGTGTGGATAGATAGCCTGTTCCTATTCGGAAGCTCTAAGAAGTGTGGCCCTCGTCCGAGGTAGGGGTGGGCCCACTGACTTCCACTGTTGGGCTGGCTTTTTTGTTTTTCCTGTTTGGTCCACTTCAGACTTTTCACAGGCAGCTTACCTGCCATCCCCATCGACCCACAAAGAAGGGGTTTCCCCCAGTGTGGTTTGTACATTTTGGTGAAAGCACCCTGAGGTCTAAGCCTAGACTTGCCCCTCCTCTTTAATCTCACCCCAAAGAGTGCTGGGTGAGAAGGAAGGAAATGCAGGAACCCCGGGGATCCTGCACGCCCCACAGACCTACAAACCCCACAGACCTGGCCCCCAGACACCACAGGCCTCCCTTGCCAGTGACGAAGCAGCCTCTTGCTCCCTGGGGAGAATGGGGTCCCCCAGCCCCTCTCCAGATCTGTGCTCCCTGACTTCAGCCTCATCTGAGCGAGGGCTGGGTTGTTTTGTGCTTTGGTTACTGAGGAAGTGTAACCAGGGTGGGGACTGCTGGGAGTGGCCCCCACCCGGCTGGTGGAACAGTTAAAAGAGGGGTAGAAGGGGAGCAGGGGGCTGCCAGGGCAGCTTGTTCGATTGAGTTGGGGCTCTGGGAGTGCCTGTGCCCTATATATGAGAATGTCAGAAACCATCGGGAGCCAACACTGACCACCAGGCCCAGCAGACACCCTCCTGTGACCACTCCTGCCCTTGAGAAACGGGAGACTGCCCTGTGGAGCCACTGTGGGTCTAGCACTTAGAGGGTGCCTGCTGAGGGCTCAGGAAAGAGCCCAGGATTGTTATTAATAACACAGTAGTAATAGTAGCACTTACTTGCATATTGGTCCGGAGAGGAATGGCCACCAGTTTGGTGTGGTGCTGGAGCTGGAGCCTCTGTCTGTAGAATTCCCAGGCAGCACTGCGCTGCTCCGGGAAAGAGGTCGACTTCAAGAAGGAATTCCCTTGACTCTCCAGCACCACCTCCCCCAGCTCTGGGGCCTTCTCCTTAGCTAATGGCCTTAAGAGGAGACGGCGTTGACCCGGTTAGAGAACTCGCATGTCTGAAATCGTTGAGGGCGGATTGGAATCCATTCTCATATTTGTCTTTCTTTGGTGGAGGTTACGGAACTCCCAAGACCTTCCAAGGAAACAGTAACTAAAGAAGATGGTGGGCCCTGTGACTCCGGCGTTTACTACAGACTGAAGGAGGGTCCTCCCTCCCCCAGTACAGTTGCTGTCCCTCCATCTGCTCTGCTCCCCTGAGGCCTGGCTTCCTGGCTCTACACTGATTTCCTGCCCTAGGGTAGGACTTATTCCCAGGCATTCTTGCCACTGACCTTGAGAAGGTGACTTGACCTGGACATCTGGCCTCTCCTGGGGACTGAGAGAGTGGGAAAGGACAGGAGAGGCCCCAGGAAAGGTGGGCCTTGGCGCCAGTGCCTAGGTCCAGAGCTTCTAGTCGTGCGGGGTTAATGCTGTGCTGTGCTCGGCCCGTCCTTGCAAATTGCCACTGTTCTGGGCTGAGCCGCGTGCATTGCTCCAGCAGGGAGGAAGAGAGCACTGTTGTGCCCTGAGCTCCCCTAGTCTGCCCACTGGCAAGGGTAGCCTGAGGAGGGGCACGGCAGGCCTGCTGTGGGTCTGTTCCCCCAAGTTGGCATTTGACCCAGAGATGTCCTAATCAGAGGGGCACCTGGAGGACCTTGGCAAGATGGTCATCCTGGGCCCTGCAGGGAAGAGCTATGCAAACTGCTGCAGGGAAGCGTGGGGCAGCCTGGCAGGCAGGTTAGAGGGTCCGACTGCTTATCCCCGAGAAGAAGAGGCTCTGAGGGGCAGCAGTGACCCTTTGGACATTGTAAGGCTGCTGCTGAGAAGGACGGGCCTATCCATGTGACCCGGGGGTGAGAAGTCAGGCCTGGGGGTGGAAGTCCTAGGGCCGGCATGGCCAGGCAGCAGCAGTGTGTGTTTCCTGAGAGCTGCAGGGAGCAGGCAGGGGTGCTGTGTCAGGCCCAGGTGCAGCCAGGAGGAATCATCTGTAAGGTGCCTGTCAGCCCTGGGGGGCCAGGGCCTCAGCCTGTCAGGGACCCTAGTGGGTAACTGGCATCTGCCTGCAGGGCCAGCACCCCGGCTGCCCTGGTTGACTCCCTGGGTCAGTTCAGGCCTGAGACATGATCGCTCTTCTCAGCTAGTGTCCGAAAGCCTGGCCTCCGGCGTCAGCCAAGTCTGCCTTCTAACAACCTAATGAGAGGGCGGCTCTTTTATCAGTTCTTTCTGCCTCATTAGAAACAAAGGATGGGGCCCAAGAGAGGAGAATCTAAGACCCCTAATAGGGCACACTGCCTTCCGGGAAGTTGGGCAGCGGGCAGAGCCATAGAAGTGCCTCCAAAGACCAGCTTTTGGACTTGGTTGCCCTCAGCATTTCGCTATGGGTCCAGCCTGGCTTGTGGATTTCCATTCTCTCCTTCCACATCTACTCAGGTCCCCAAAGGGCAAAGCCGAGAGCTGAGATATCCGATATGGTAGCTGACATGTCTCTTAATATTAATTGAAATTAAATTAAATTTAAAACTCCGTTCTTGGGTCTCACCAGCCACATTGCAGGTGCGCAGTGGCCACCTGTGGCTAGCGGCTCCCCTCTCGGACAGCGCAGGGTTTCCCTGGCCGCAGGAAGTTCTGTGGGACAGCAGTGGTCTAGCGCATGGAGAGTTGGAGGAGCCCGGTGATTGTCTCTCCCTACCCTGGGGTAGGCCAACTAGTGACCATGGTGACAAATTCCAGGCCAGGTGGGCAGGTTATGACTGGTGGCGAGAGCGGTGTGAGAGCAAGAGAGGGAGGGTACGCCAGCAGGAAGGTCACAGACACATGGAGGGGAAGGGAGCACAGGGGCTGAGGAGGGGAAGTAGGGAGCTGGCCTCAGGCCGGTCCGGCTGGGGCCATGATGGGCGGGGTGCCGGGAGCCGGTCCATCCTTGCTGCTTGACACAGTCGCTGCAGGAAAGAAACATCTGCACAGCATATGTTTCAAGGGACCTGGCGTATATAGCATACTGTTCTTAATATGTTTGCTCCCCTTAGCGCTGTGTGTTTTAACCAAGGTCACCTCTCCGAGAAAGGTTGTTTCCCCAGGTAGGAATTTTTCCCTGAAGTCAGGGAGGGGATGCCTCTCCTAGAAAGGTTGTTTCCCCAGGTAGGAATTTTTCCCTGAAGTCAGGGAGGGGATGAAACTCCTTAACTAAGTGCCTGGCGGGTAGTTAATCACTACAAACAATCATGCTTAAACTACATAATCTTTACTCCCTGGAATGGAGATAAGAAACGCCCTAACCTTTGTAATAGAAATTGACAGGATTAAAATCAACTGGGATAAATACGGATGTAACAAGACAATAAACAGCAGAACTTCGCTGGAGATCCAGACCAGAACTTGGCTGGAGATCCTGGCTGGAGATCCTGGCTAGGCTGCTGATCAACTGAACACTGTCTCCGTGTCCTTCCTTCTTCGCCGACTCCGTCTACACCTTTGGGGACCCCTGGACCTGCTGGGGTTGGACCCCGGCAGCGGGGGGTGAGGCTCAGAGGTCCCCTGACGTTAGAGCGAGGATCTGGAGGCTGTGCTGGTGCATGGTAGGGTTGGAATGAGACCACCAGTGTTGCCGATGCAGCAGGGCTTACTGAATTTATCTTCTGCCGTTCAGCCATGCCTCCCGTCTGGAGTGGCCCCTGGTTCTGCAGCTCCGCTCACCTCAACCTGAGCCCCCGGGTAGAAAGACCAGGGTGGGCATGTGCAGTGCTGTTTTAACGAGGGCCGCTTCCTGGCTTTGTCTCCCTGCCCTCCAAGGAGGCCTGACACCTTTCTGCCTCACCCCGTTCCTTCCTCCATTCACACAATCCTTCCCTTTCCAGGTGAAAGAGCTTGTCCTGGACAACTGTCGGTCTTGTGAAGGCAAAATCGAAGGCCTCACAGATGAATTTGAAGAACTGGAGTTCTTAAGTACAATCAACGTAGGCCTCACCTCAGTCGCAAACTTACCAAAGTTAAACAAACTTAAGAAGGTAAATAGAGTGTAGAGGAATGTGTGTGTGTGTGTGTGTGTGTGTGTGTGTGTGTGTGTGTGTGTGTACATACGTGCACGTGCGCCCTCAAGCAGGCGGTGGGGGTGGGGAGGAGGAATGGCCATCACTTCATGTTTAGGGAGCGTAATTGAGGGTGTATCCAGCTGCCTGCCCCGCTGTCTGCCAGGCTCTGAGCATAGAGCCTTCATTTTAAGAGCTGTTTCTGCTTTTTATTTCCCTGCCTTGTTTAGCTTGAACTAAGCGATAACAGAATCTCAGGGGGCCTGGAAGTATTGGCAGAAAAGTGTCCGAACCTCAAGCATCTAAACTTAAGTGGCAACAAAATTAAAGACCTCAGCACAATAGAGCCACTGGTGAGTCACTGGGTCCTTCCCTCTCCACAGGGCGGGCGGAGGGCGGGACTGATAGCAGGGAATGCTGCTTTTGTATAATGGTTCTCCCCCCCACCCCCTTATTTTACTTTTTTTACTTCATTGGATTCTCACTATGTACTGTGAGATAGAGTTTAAGCAACTATTTCTGCTTCATCCATCAAGAAACTGAGACCTAGAGAAGTTAAGTGACTGGGCCCAGGTCACACAGCCAGGCTGGCAGTCTGGGTGAAGACCAGGACCCTAGTCCAGTGATGGCGAACCTTTTGAGCTCGGCGTGTCAGCATTTTGAAAAACCCTAACTTAACTCTGGTGCCGTGTCACATATAGAAATTTTTTGATATTTGCAACCATAGTAAAACAAAGACTTATATTTTTGATATTTATTTTATATATTTAAATGTCATTTAACAAAGAAAAATCAACCAAAAAAATGAGTTCGCGTGTCACCTCTGACATGCGTGTCATAGGTTCGCCATCACTGCCCTAGTCTCAGCTTCTGGCCTCGTGCTTTTCCTCATGCAGTGTCTGCTTCATTTTGGAAACTGGAGCTGACATTTCTTCAAGGTCCTGGCCCCTCTTTGGGGAGGGAGGATCCATCCAAGAATTAGGCTGATCCCAGAGGAGGCAAATCTGTTTTCTCCTTGGTCACTGACTGCCCCGAGGCTGGTGCCTCTGATGGGTGATAGGTGGCTTGGCCCCGACACAAGCCGTCTGGGGTGGCAGAGAACTGTGGTCTGGGAGCCTCGGGCCAGCCTTCCTCTGCTGTCTTCCTGGAGCTGAACACACCCCAAACATTCTTACTAGCCGGAACGGGCAAGTCCTGGTCAGGATATCAATTTTTACAAAAGCAGGATCTGAATGACTGAATTATCTTGATTTTTTTTTTAAAGGAGGTCCACTGTAAGATGTGTCATTGGTTCATTAGTAGATTTTTTTGAAAGATAGAAATATTACCACACAAAATAAACACACTTTTTGTAAATATACACCTACGAGTCACTTCATACACCATGCAACTTAGAATCAGGGAAAAGCCCTGAGGGTCTTTCGTCACGTTTCCCTTTTCTGAGGGTGGAGGTTGGAGCATTCCTCAGTTGGGTTTGTAGGTTCTTGTCCGAAAAGCACTCTTTGCCCTCCCTCTGTGGGTGCTCGGGGACTGGTGGATGGCCTTGATGGCAGAACGGGAAGCTAGACATTTTCTGCCCATCTGTGGCATGGGGTCACCCACTAGAATGGCCTGCCTTCCCATGGAGCTTCTTGTCAAGTCCTCCTGATGGGAAAGCAAAACAATTTTGTATATCTGAAAGTCTTAATTTCATTACAAAAGGAAAAATGTGTGGTGGTCTATCTGTGTGTTTGGGAGGTGAGGGACCAAGTGTATAAAACACTGTGAATCAGTCATTGTTAGAGATCAGATATAACACACACACACACACACACCATGCTCCTCCCACCCAGACCACACGTTTTTGTAGCTTCCTTTTCCTAGTGATCAGTGTGTCCGATGGGTTACACTCACCGCTAAAGGGTGGGCAACTGCTTTGGTTGGGGGTGCTGGGCTCACCTACCCAAACCACAGCCCAGATTCCCTCTCTGCCCTTGACCCTCAGCTGAGAATGGTCAGGTCTCTATTGTGAGCTCTTGAAAGAGCAACCTGGTTCCTGACATTGACCCTGAGGGACAGTGGCTTTAGTCACCTGTTAGGCTTGGCCTCACGGGAGCAGGGGCTTGGCCTGGGGTAGGGTATTCTTGCTATCTGTGTGACCCTTCCACTTCCTGGGCCTCAGTTTCCTCAGACACCAAGCAGGACTATATGAGCTTAAACCCTCTTAGATAAAGCTTTGCCAAAGCAAATGTATTCATTTAAGTGCCATGAACAAAATCTGGATCCTATGCCGGTTTTTCTCTTGTCCTTTTTGACAGGCAGCATGGTGGAGAGTATGCACAGGGGGAGAAGCGGGGCTGCCAAACCCCAGTTCTCTATTTCTTCAGCTGGAAAACAAGCGAATAATTATTTCTACCTTATCAGGGTTCTGAGGACAGACTGAGTTAATACACAAGTGCTGTGTTGACTCCTATTATTCTAGCAGCAGGGGTTAGTATGTTGGCTCATGCTGCCATGTTAGTTCCCGTCTGGCCCCTCGTCACAGGGGCAGGCAGCACAGCTCTTGTCTCATGCACCAAGAGAGCCCACCTGAATTTCAAGCGGAATGAAAGTGTGGGCACTGGATGAGATTTTAACGATAAAATCCAAGCCTTCATTTTCCAGGTCAAGAAACTGAGGCCCATCCACCAGGGGTGATGTGTTTGGGTGGACATTGTGGCCAAGCAGGACCAAGTCAGAATTCTTTACCCCCTGTGGCCTTTGCTCTTCACACTGTCTCACTTCATCCCCACCTGTTCCCCTGGGTGGTTCCCCGCTCCCCACCTGTCCCCTCCTCTCCTGCCTCCCACAGGTCACTCACTGCTCACTTTATTTTTCTGCTTCCAGAAAAAGTTAGAAAACCTCAAGAGCTTAGACCTTTTCAATTGTGAGGTAACCAACCTGAACGACTACCGAGAAAACGTGTTCAAGCTCCTCCCACAACTTACATATCTCGATGGCTATGACCGGGACGACAAGGAGGCCCCTGATTCCGACGCCGAGGGCTACGTAGAGGGCCTGGAGGAGGAGGACGAGGAGGATGAGGATGGTGGGTGGCCGAGTGAAGGCCAGGGCAGGCCCGGTTCCTCCCTGCTCTACAGAGGGGTGGCCTGGGTGTTGGGAGGCCCCCACTGGCTGCTGAGGGGTGGGACTGTCAACCTCCTTCCAAAGCTATGGAGAGAGCGGGGCTCTCTGCTGTGCTTACCGGTGTCCCTAATCTGGGCCATTGGTTAACTCCCCTAAAAACTGCGTGAGCCTGAGAAACATCCTCAGACTCTGACTGTATAGTAACTTTAAAGACCATCTAGCAGAAGCCTCAGTTGGTTTTTTTGTTGTTTTTTTTCCCCCCTTTCCAAAGTCCCACTGGAAATGACTCTAGACTCAGACACTGTCCCAGGGAGGGGTGAGCAGATAGAGGAAGGTGGGGTGTGGTCTGAGGTGTCCAGTCATGGAGCTGGAGAGGTTGTGGGGCCCCCTGGTGGCTGCAGCCCAGAGAACCACAGTCCAGGACTTGGGGGTGTGAACTTGTGAGCCCCAGGGACCCGGGCAAGTAGAGGCTGCAGGTAGCATGGTGGGCTCCCTGGCAGTGTGGCGAGCAGCCAGGGTGGCAGGGAGGGAAAGGAAAGGGTGCCTTCTCTTACCTTCCCTCGTCACCAGCACAGTGTGGCTTTTCCATGGGTCTTCATGGCCAGAGTACAGTTGAGAATGGACATACTTACCTGGTTAATTCAGACCCAAGATTTTGGTTTTCCTTGTTAGATGGGAGTATTTTGCAAGATATTCATGCACTTTGTGACACAACATAAAGGGCCCAGGACTGGAGTCCTGAGGCCAGGTTTCTAGGCACAAACTAATGTGATGTGTGACCTTGAACAAGTCACTTCTCCCCTCTGCCTCAGATTTCTTGTGGGCGTGGGGAACCTTTTTTCTGCCAAGGGCCATTTGGATATTTATGACATCATTCAAGGGCCATACAGAATTATCAACTTAAAAATTAGTCTGCTATATTTGGTCAAACAATTAACTCACCCCTAATGCCTTGGCAGGGCCAGACCAAATGTTTCGGGGCCTTATACAGCCCGTAGGCTGATGTACCCCACCCTTGCTTTAAAGTGAGCAGTTTGGCTGGATGCTCTTTCTAAAAGAATTAATTTCTCAGCTTTCCCGGCTGTGAAATTAATTCATAACTGTTCCTCTGAGCCCTCCATTTCTCCGTGGTCTCAAACTCCACAAAAAATCTCTCGTTTTTGTACAGCTAGGGGAGGAGGACTTGTCACTCACACCACTTCAAGGGCTTATCTTTTAGATCATTTCAGGATGTGTTCTGTCACCTTCAGGCATCGAGGCTTTGGGCCTTGGTGGGGTGTGAGGTCATGGGCCCCACGCTGAGGACCTTACCACCCCTGCCGGGCCCGCTGGGCTGGGGCCTGTGCTGTGCAAGGGAGGAGCCAGCTCACCACCAATTCATTCTTGTCCCCATTTCCACTGCACAGAGGAAGAGTATGATGAGGATGCTCATCTAGTGGAAGATGAAGAGGATGAAGAAGAGGAGGAAGAAGGTGAAGAGGAGGATGTGAGTGGAGAGGAAGAGGTAAGTGCCTGGCTGGGTGGGGTACCATCTGCCTGAGCCCCTCTTACTTGCTGCCTTTGAGTCAGTCCCAGGAAATGCCTCAGTGACCCTGGGAAACCCAGGAGCCCTGGTTGGGGAAATGAGTCCATTTCAGGGCCCTTTATTGGGCTGGTTTGAACTAGGCCAGACTTGCAGCAAGCCCTGGGAAGATGGATTAGGAGCGGGCGAGAGGGGATTCTGGAGGCAGGTAAAGAGGGGACCTCACCTGCTGGGGTAAGCCTGGCCCTCATTTCTGTGTGAAAATTAGTTCTTCCTGCAACCATGTCCCCATTTCCTGCCCTCTTGCATTCATATGTTAATTCACTGAGCACGCACAGTGTATTAGGGAAAATCAAAGACTGTCCTGAACTGATGGATAATGAAAGACACTGCTGGGTCCCAGATCACAGTGACAAGGGTCTAGTGCACACAGTGGAAGTAGTGCCATTTTCTTCACACATTGACTGGTTCCTAGTTTTTTTGGTAAGTCGGTGCTGTGTCTGTGAGTGGTAACATAGCACAGAGATTTAGCTGTGTGTCCCTGGACAAACTCCTTGACCTTTCTGGACCTATTTCTTCATCTGTGAAATAGCCACCTGGATTGTCAAGAGGATAAACTAATTTATGAGTAAAATGCTTAAGGACAGTGTCTGACTAGGGTGTTTGACCACTTGCTATTTTAGGCTTTCACACCCTTCCTTCTCCAAGATGCCGGCTCAGCGTGCTGGGTTTTGTGTCGGGTGTTCTGAATCTCTCTAGAGCAGAGTCATTTTCCATGATTTGTTCAAAATTCTGCATCAGCTCTTGCTGATTATAAAAGTTAGACGTGGGGAGGTTTAAAATGATAACAGCATGGACAAGGCTCCTGGTTTCTCCCGGTTTTCTGTCTCCTGATTGAGCACACAGACACCCACCTGCCGAGCACACCCACTTGGGCAGGATCTCCCAGCCGGCACAGCCCAGGCTTGGGAGAGGCAGGCAGGTCCAGGCGGGGAGGAGAGCTGGTCGATGGGCTTGGTTCCTGCCTGGTCTCGGTGCAGTTGCCCTTCTCCCTGAGTGTAGGCTGCTAGGCTCACCTCTGAACCCTTAGGAAAACAGGCCTCCCCCGCTCCCAGCACAGGGCAGTAAGTCGTGTTGACTAATGGGCTTCTTTGTCTTGTTCTTCCTGCCACAGAAGCTGCAGCGTGCAGGGTTGGGGTGTGTGTGTATGTGTGTGTGTGTGATCTCATTGACCATCTGCAGATTTCCAGCTTTCAGTAAAGGAGAGCTTACACACACACACACACACACACACACACACACACACCAGTCTCAGCAAACAGACTGATTAAGGAATTCTTTTGTGACAAAAGGATATTTCCCTTGACAAAACGAAGTCTATCACCAAGTTCTTTTTAAACAATGGCTTGCCTGATGCTTTAGGAACAGTGTTCAACGGGCAGAGATTTAACTGGCATGTAACACGGGAGCAACAGAAAGCAAGGGTCCTGTGTTGAGAATGAAGTCACACATCTGGCTGGATCTTACCAAGCTGGGATGATGCCCTCAGTTGAATTTATTCTCCCCTCCCAGTGGTCCAAGTTTGCAAGATGGCGCTGGGCTGTGAGGGGTGAGGTTGGACTTGCCCACAGAATCTGTGTTTGCTGGAACTGGGGTCTTCCTTGAAGCCAGCACTAGATTGAGGACAGATGGAAGGATGGCCTACTTTCCATGGCAGAGAGTCTGCTTGGGAACCTGTTCTCCTAAGAGAGCAGCGCATTGGATTAGAATGCTGCCTGAGTTGTAGGGACTTCAGCTCAGGAGCTCTTGACCTGGGGGAGGAACCACAGCCCCCTAACATTGTTTGCAAGTATTGTATGTGATAGGGGTATTTTCTGGGGAGGAGTTTAAAGCTTTCCATAGAATCTTAAAGGGGGTCTGTGATGGGAAAGAATGTCCTTGCATGGGGCTCTGAGAGGCAGGGGATGACCTGCCTTTTTTGAGATCAGTGCTGGGGAAAGTGGCTTCCTCGGCAGGTCCGTGGCCCGGGGCGCTACTGATGACGGCACACATCTTCTCTCCTAGGAGGATGAAGAAGATTATAACGACTGGGAAGTAGACGATGAGGAAGATGAAGAAGAGGCTGCTGGTGGTATGGCAGCCTTTGTACTCTTGGCTGGTGGCAGCTAGCCCCTTCTGTTGACAGTAGATTGTGTAGACCCCAGGGACCTGGCAATGGGCAGAACATGCCCATCTGAGGCTGCAGGTGCCTGCCTGGCTTTGCAGATGTCCTGGCTCAGTTGCCAGGAGGGCAAAGCTTCCTAGATGTCTGGTCCCCTGGCTTCGGGGGGGGGGGGGGGGGGGGGGGGGCGCGGGGAATCAGAGGTAGGGCCACTCTTTAATCTGAATGCCTTTTCCTTACTCTTCCAGAAGAAGAAAAGGGTCAGAAGCGAAAACGAGAACCTGAAGATGAAGGAGAAGAAGATGACTAAGTGGATACCTATTTTGAAAAATTCCTATTGTGATTTGACTGTTTTTACCCATACCCCCCAAATCCTGACCCCCGAAACTTATTTTTTTCTGATTGTAACGTTGCTGTGGGAACGAGAGGGGAAAAGTGTACTGGGGGTTGTGGGGAGAGGGTGGGCGGGAGGGGGTGGAATAAAATACTATTTTTACTGCCACTCTTTATTTTTCCCCCTACTTTTTTTGTGTCTGTTTTTGTCCCTGTACACCAAGTGAGCGTTTGTTCCATGCCCTCAGAGAGGATGGTTCGGAGGTCTCACATTTCCTGGTATCTCCCGAGTCTCTCGAGGTGGTTGGAAGGCCGAGCGAGGCTGCCTCAGTTTGGTTTCTCAAAGCCCAGGAGCGGCTGAGCACCAGCCACATCTTACCTCTTGTTCTGGTTCACGTGGTTTCTGCATTTCTTGGGCCTGTTAGAGACATCCAACGCCCGCCCTGGTTTTAAATAGCAACCTAAAGGCGTATTTTGGCACTGGCTGGGGACAGTCCCCATCTCATTCCCTTTCCCTCTTCACAGATGGTGGTGGGCTTCGTTCTACGAAGAAGACTCTGGTGTCGCTCTTAGGAGTAGGAGCTATGAGCCAGAGAGCTGAAAACAGCAGGCTCATGAGTAAATTGGATTTGGTGGTTAGAATGAAAAGAGAAGAAGCAAACCCTTAACCGTTAACCTCTTTAAAAGATTTTTAAAAAACTCCCCTCTCTTGTTCTGTAAAATATTAGAACGCTTTGTTTTACAAAATGACAAGAGAATTCTTCCACATGTACTCCTGTGCTTAGACCATTTTTACAAACCTAAGTGCAGGAGACGTCGCTGCATGTCGGCTGGGTGGGTTGGTTTGTTTTCATACGCCCGAGCACGGACAAACTAGCGCAAAATTGTATTTTCTTACCTAGTGGGAATCTGAGATGACTGCAAATTCCTAGTGAATGTACAGGTTTGCTTTCGTTGTCCTCTTCTGGATTGCTTTAGAAGTGACGTGTTTCCTGGCCCGTGTTTCATCTGTACAAAAGAGCATCTGCACCAGTTCCTTTCCTCCCCCTCAGAAGAGCCAAGCTTTGAGTTTTATGTCTGTTTGTCATTGATAAATTTCAATAAATCTTTTTATACAATTTTTTTGGGGATGGCTTCTTTGAGTCCAACAGGCCATTGATCTAAGATGCATTCCACACCCCCTGCTCGCTGACAGGGCTCCCTGACCACATAGCTCTTCTCATGGGCCGTGTAACCCGGTACTACGTTTGGACGCTTTGGTCTCAAAGCAAGACTCAGCGGTGTGCGTTCTTCATGAAAAGCTTCATGTTGGAGCGGGGAGAAGTGTAAAGAGAAAAAGATAAAAAACCAAACAGTCACCAAAATGTTAGGCCAACCTTGGGACCAGACCTTAGTCTGAGTATCTTCCATTGTTTTGTTGTTGAGACTGTAAAATAGAACATAGGCCTGGGAGCCTCAGGAATGTGTGAACACATTTGTTCCTTATTGACTTAGCATTGTTACGATCATTTCTCTACCTCTAACGGGTCTTCAAAAACAGCTAACCAGGACAGGTAGCAGTCCACTAACTGTTCTGATGTGTTCCATCCTAACCAATGGTTAGATGTTATGTCCAGCTTAGCACCACAGTGGACATTCTGTTACACGTTTTGAGGATTTCTTAGAACAAATGCTTAGAAGTAGTGTCATGGCACCAAAGCTGACATGTCTAACACTTGCATGCAAGGTGCTGTGTTTTCCAGAAGGGTTATGCTAATGTGCTGTGGTAGTTTATACATAGGCACATGTCTTCATCCTCAGCCCTGTAGCCTGGAACCCCATGTGAGCCCTGGCTCCTGTGCAGTTCCAGTAGGTGAGGTGCACCTCACTATGGGGAAACCTCACCCCACCCTCTGGGTGGTGTCCTGGGACTCCTGCACTTCGCTTTGGAGATATCTCCTGACTGCGTGTATAGGATGGGCGGCGGCCTCCCAGAGGCCTGGTGCTGTGGGAAACGGGGGCCGTGAGGCTGAACGAGGTGGGCATGTTCTGTGCCTCCGGAGCTGGTGAAAGAACACGGGAGTGGGGTGAAATCAAGAGCGGCTCAGGCCTGGCCTTGGGTTTTCTGGCCCTGGCTCCCTTTCTAGGGATTTTAAGGATCAGTTGACTCACATAGGTATGGAAATAGATGCTATAAAAATGGAAGCTAAAATAGACTATGACTGGGTTCATGCTGATGGGACTGAGGGAGGCAAACTGTCAATCATACTGAACGTTCACATCAGCTTTCGAGTAAAAGTCTCATTGTACCTGTTTCATAGATGAGGAAAACCGAGGCCCAGTGGCTTGAAGGTAAGAAGAGGTGGAGCCAGGGTGAAACCCCCGTCTGGACAATTACCAAACCTTGTCATGAATGGCAAGGAGGAGGAGGAAGCTTAGCCAGAGGGGAGAGGCTGACGTTTATTGAGCTCTTGCTGTGTGCCAGGTACTGTGCTTTACACGCAGCATCTCATTCTTACTGAATTCTCACAGCCCCCTTAGGTAGGTGCCATTACCCAGGCCATACAGCCAGAGAAGAGCATCAGGAGCAATCCAGGGAGGGGTGGTTCCAGAGCCAGCCCCCTCGTCTTAACACTGGAGTGTCTCCTGCTTCCCCGAGACACCTGGATGAGCCAGCTGTGTAAAGCAGTCACCTTGCCCAGTGCACCTGGTGAGTGAGGTTTCCCCACTGAGTGCTAGCAAGTGCCCTATGGACCCTTGAGAGCTGAAAGCCCATAGTCATCAGTCACCCCTCTCATGTCATGAAAGAGGGAACTAGAACCCAGAGAGGGTGAGTGATGTGCTCAAGGTCACACTGCAAGGGCCCGTTCCTGGGCTTCTGCACCAAGTCTCCCGAGGCTGGCCGGTTGCGGGGAGGCCAGCTGTTGAGTCAGTAGATACACAGCAGTGTCTTCCAGGAGGAGCAGCCCAGCCTCGGGTGGACAGGATGCCACGCGCGTCACGGCACATCCGTGTGTTGTCTGTGGCTTTGGAGTGCATCCTATGTTTTTTAAATATTCATAGTGGGTTTGGTTCCCCAATAGTGTCAGGCTAGTCACCCCTGAGAAGGGCATTTCTTGACGCAGACTAGTGCCTGGAGAGGAGGATGCTGATGCTGATCCTAGATTATGAGCTCCTGCTCTTGTCATAATTTATATCCATTGCCTCCCTCTTCCTCACACGGATTTCACAGAGGAAACCAAGGCTCAGACAAGCTAGGCAACTAGCCCAGCAAGTAAGTGGCAGCTAAGCTTCAAACCTGTGTCTGGCACTGGAGATCTAGTTCTTATCCACTGTGTTCAAAGAGCCAGGCACACAAGCAATTTGGTTTGTCTCATTTGCTGGCTTGCAAAGACTGTTTTTATCCTGGTTCAGAGACTCATTGTTCCTGGTTGGAAGGATTCCCGCAGTGGGTCCCTATTAGCAGCTTTGGGCAATGGTGTCCCTGAGTCCCTGGACCAGCCCTTGGACAGGCCTCTGTGGCAAGCTGGGCTCAGGGCTGACTGGGGCAAGGAGAGGCCTGGAGATGGTTGGACAGACGAGGGCAGGTCTGAGGCTGATCAGCCTGACTGAGGCCCTCTAGGCTGCCACCGGTGACTTGGGAGCTGATGCCGGGGATGCCTGTGGAGCTGCCTGCCAGGCATCCTCTCCTCTTGGTCTGAAAAAACCACTGCAAAGACTCCCATGGACATGGCCCAACCCCCTTCCTGAAGTTCAGGTGGGGCTGACGGTCACCGATCTGGTTCCTGGGCTGAGCAAGTGACCTAGTGCTGGCCAATCAGCATATTCCGTACTCTGACCAGAGTGACTGGTACAAGGAAGGGCCTGGGACACAGACTGGTTAAAATGAGGTTTGGTCCCTGAAATTTAAATGATGAACTTCCTGCTGTGGGTATGGGGCTGGGATGAGGGAGGCCTAGGGGAGTGGGGGCCAGTACAACGAGTGAGGACACCAACGCGGATTCAGAACTTACCGTTGGGCCTTGCACATCATTTTGCTTCTTTCTCATAAAAACCCTATCAGGCAGTAATTATCCCCATTTCAAAGATTGAACACATAAGTACTCGCTAAATATTCGCTTAGTGCCAGACACAACACTCTGTGCTTTATAGGAGTCGACCTAATGTTTCCCAAATTTCTCTGATAAGAATCCCTAGGGCTTGTCAGACTGTCAGGCCTCCCTCACCCCTGGGAATTCTGGTTCTGTAGCTCTGGACTGGGGCCCGGGAATCTGTGTTTTAACAAGTACCCAGAGGATTCTCATCATTGGGGACATTTGGGAAATGCTGCATTAAACGTAATAATACCCACAACAGCCCAGGGAGGAGGGTGTTAGGGCCATGCTCACTCCATGTTGAGGAAAGGAGGCTCAGAGAGGTTAAGTAACCTGCCCAAGATAACACAGGTGGGAGTGACAGCTGGGATTTGAACCTGGGTCTACGTGACGTTCACACTTCTTGGAGAAAGGGGATGCTAATAACTACCTGTGTGTCTCACAGGTCATGAGATGGAGGGAAAGGTGGGAAGGAACATTACAAAGTGGAAAGCAAAACTGCTTTTGGAAAAGAGAGAGATGCCAGTGTTATGAAAAAGAAGTCTCAGCAACCCAAATATTTTCTGCAAGGAAGGGAAAACAGTCCTACAAACCAGTTGTCATTAAGATAATCTATATGAAAGTGGTTCCCTCCAACCCCCGCCCCCCCACACACACTTTTAAAATTTACATACAATAAAATTCACTCTGTATCAGCTATCACGATACAGTATATTGAAGATCTTAGTTGTAAAAGGAAGTGGATTTGCACTAAATCTTGCTGATGGCTTTCGGAGGGCCCTCAAGCCTTGACCAGGGCTCAAGAGTTGGGAGACCTGGATGCTCTCCCAGCCCTGAGACCAACTCGCTGGGTGATGGCATACAAGTCACCTTTACATCCTGTAAGAAGATCCATGCAGACTAAATGGCTTGACAGCCTTAGTCAGTAGTTTGTTGTATATTCTTTCCCTCGCCCTGAGGCCTTCAGGTAGGTCTCTCTTGACATTAGTAAAGGTGTTTCCTGCCAAAAGGACGAGGTGGCGGCAGGAAAGATCAACGTGGGAGAAACAGCTTCTGCGGCAGGAGCACCCGGATGCACAATCCACAAAAGGGCCTTCTGAGGTCTGAGGATTGCCTGGGCCCCTGAAGAAGCCAAGATAAAACAGCACGGCACGTGTGATCTCATTTCCTTCTCACAGCAGCGTTCTCTTCGAGGTAGTGATTCTCCCCAATTTCCCGATGAAGAAACGGGTTTAGAGACATTATGAAACTTGCCAAGATCGCATCGCCAGGAAGGCACTACTGCTATCAGCACGCACAGCTTCCTGGCCTGAAGGATGGGGGTATTCCCTCAGTGCTCAGGGCCTGTGCAGCCTACAGCTCACTGCAGCAAGATTCATCTCCGAATCTCGGTTTGACTAATTTCACACCTTTTCTCAAGAATCCAGCTCTCAGGCCCCAGCGCGGTCCTCCCACTCATCTCTGCAGTTCTCCAGACTGTGACAACACCAGTCTCCCCACAGTCCCTGGGAACAGATGTCGTGCAACAAACATGACTTGAACCTCGGGAATAGGGAGAACTGATTTCTACCTCTGGAGACAGGGACCCTAGATGTTTTGGGGAAAAAACAATAGCAACTCCTTCCAAAACTTGAAAAGTAGAAAGGGGCAGCATGCTGGGCTAGAGCGAGGAGGCCTGTGTGACCCGGGAGGAGCCTCCTCTCTACAGGGTCTGCCTCCCAGAAGTGACAGGAGATAGAGAGCATGTTTGTGTGCTGGTGGGAATGATCCAGTGCAGGGGGAGGCGTCGATGATGAGAGGGAGAGACAGAGAGTCTCAGAGAGAATCAGAGGCCTGGGATCCTGTGACATAATAGAAGTTCAGCCTTTGGTAGAGGAAAGGACACTTCATCTTTTGAACAGGAGAAAAAGGCTAGCTAGGTCCATGTAGGTGGGTGAATTTGATGGAGGGAAGACGGCAGAGTTCCTGTCTGCTTTTGCAGAAATTAAGAGGCAAGATCATCAGTGGGGGATGGGGGCTGAGAGGGGCAGAAGGCAGGCAGTTGTTCTGGAGGGTGGGAAACAACCACTCTCGGATGCCTGGGAGGGGCGAATGGCGACCATGACTTTATTTTTTGAATTTTTTTTTCATTATTTTTTTGGTCTTTATTTTTATTTTTTTAAATTAAACCTTTATTGTTCAGATTATTGCAGTTGTTCCTCTTTTTTCCCTCCATAGCTGCCCTCCACCCAGTTGCCACCCCTCCCTCTGCCCTTATCCCCCCATCCTCATCCATAGGTGTACGATTTTTGTCCAGTCTCTTCCCGCACCCCCCACACCCATTTCCCCCCCGCCCTGAGAATAGTCAGTCCACTCCCTTTCTATGCCCCTGATTCTATTATAATCACCAGTTTATTCTGTTCATCAGATTATTTATTCACTTGATTTTTAGATTCACTTGTTGATAGATGTGTATTTGTTGTTCATAATTTGTATCTTTACCTTTTTCTTCTTCTTCCTCTTCTTAAAGGATACCTTTCAGCATTTCATATAATACTGGTTTGGTGGTGATGAACTCCTTTAGCTTTTTCTTATCTGTGAAGCTCTTTATCTGACCTTCAGTTCTGAATGATAGCTTTGCTGGGTAAAGTAATCTTGGTTGTAGGTTCTTGCTATTCATCACTTTGAATATTTCTTGCCACTCCCTTCTGGCCTGCAAAGTTTCTGTTGAGAAATCAGCTGACAGTCGTATGGATACTCCCTTGTAGGTAACTGAGTTTCTTTCTCTTGCTGTTTTTAAGATTCTCTCTTTATCTTTTGCTCTTGGCATTTTAATTATGATGTGTCTTGGTGTGGTCCTCTTTGGATTCCTTTTGTTTGGGGTTCTCTGCACTTCCTGGACTTGTAAGTCTATTTCTTTCACCAGGTAGGGGAAGTTTTCTGTCATTATTTCTTCAAATAGGTTTTTAATATCTTCCTCTCTCTCTTCTTCTGGTACACCTATAATTTGGATGTTGGTTCACTTGAAGTTGTCCCAGAGGCTCCTTACACTATCTTCATATTTTTGGATTCTTTTTGCTTTTCTGGTTGGGTGTTTTTTACTTCTTTGTATTTCAAATCTTTGACTTGATTCTTGCGATCCGCTAGTCTGCTGTTGGATCTCTGTATAATATTCTTTATTTCAGTCAGTGCATGCTTAATTTCTATTTGGTCCTTTTTCATATCCTCGAGGGTCTCACTAGATTTATTGAGGGTCTCACTAAATTTATCCGCAGTTTCTAGAAAATTCTTGAAAAACCTTATAACCGTGGTTTTGAATGCTATATCCAGTAGTTTGCTTTCCTTCATTTCTGTCATTTGTGACCTGTTTCTTTGTCTCCACATTTTGGCTGCTTCCCTGTGTTGATAGGGTGGCTTTCTGTGCTAGGTGTCCTGTAGGGCCCAGTAGCTCAGCCTCCCCAATTACCTGAGGTGGACACTCTTGGTGCACCCCTTTGTGGGCTGTGTGCACAGTCTTGTAGTTAAGCCTTGATTGTAGTTGGTATCACTGGGAGGAATTGACCTCCAGGCCAATTGGCTGTGAGAATCAGCTGTGTCTATGGTGGGAGAACTTCTGTGCTGGAGACAGCCTTATGGGGCTAGACTTGCTTCAGTGGGGCTTTGGTGCTCACTGAGTCTGCCCCCCGAGTGTGCCCCTAATGGATCTGAGGAGTTGTAATCTGGATGGTCCCACTCTGACCACTGGGTACACTGGCACTTGGATCTCTAAGGAGGTGCTAATTTAGCCTCTGCCTGAGGCTACCCAGCAGGAGCTAAGGAGAGATCTGCAGATTCCTCTTCTTAGTTTGGGATTTGGAGGTGCCCAGATGAGGCCCAACTGTGAAGCAATGCAAGCTGCTGTGGGGCCTTGGGCCTTCTTTTGGAAGTTCTGGGTCTCTCTGACCCAGCTGCAGTTTGTTAGGTAATTTTCAGATTGCAAAGGGCCAGGTTATTCATATGCAAAAGCCTCTGCCGCAGCTTGAGTGGGGCGGGGTCTCAGGGAATCAACAGGGCGGAGCAAACAGCTATGGCAGATCCTCAGTCCTTCCCTAAGAGGCCCCAGGTCTCAGTGTCCTGGTAATTGCTGCAAGCACCTCTGAGAGAAAGCTGCCCTCAAGTTCTGACTGATGCCAGACAGTCCAGTTTCTCCCTGTATAAGTCTGGGTCCCCAGAGACTCGTCTGAAACTGGAGTTAGGGCTGTTTGGAGCTTGTGTCTCCCTCCCGATTGAAAAAAGACAACCGGGTCGTCAGTTGCCAGCCCTTCCCATATGTGCCTCCGTACCTCTGCACTTTACTTCTGCACCTCCTCTGAGTCTCAGTGTGCTTTTCTCTTTCCTTCTAGTTGTAGAATTTCCACTCAGCCAGCCTTCCTGTGGTTCTGGATGATGTCCGTTTTGTCTTTTAGTTGTATTTTTGAAGTGGTTGTGCAAGGCAGCAATTTCCGGTGTTTACCTATGCCCCCATCTTGGTTTCCTCCAGTCATGTCTCTTTAAAGGAGGAGGGAGGAGAGATGGAGCAGTGATGGGGAACCAGAACAATTCTCAGTTCCAGGATTGGGGCGTATGAGGGAGGGGGACACTGTGGCCCAGAAGACTGCTGGGGAGAGGGGTCATCAGGTTAGAACCAGGTTTGAGTTAACACAAGAGAGGAGGTCCATCAGCTGCTCACTGATGGACCATACAAGGCTCCCAAAGGTCTGAGGAGGGAAAAGGGTAGAAAATAGCCCTTCTTCCTAACACAACTTCCTGTGTGTTCAAGTTGGTGGTGGGGCAGGGCTGGGGCAGGTGAGGGGGCCAGGTTTCCCCCTCCCTTTTAAAATTTACATACTATAAAATCCACTCTGGATCAACCATCACCATACAGTTAAAGGTGGGTGTCCATGGAGGAGCTGGTTCTTTTATGTCTGTTAGTCATGCCAGACTCTTTGGAGCTTGCTGGCTTCTCCTCTCAGGGGCTTCCAGCTCCCAGTGGCCCCACGCCCCTGACTTCTCTAGGTAGAGGCAATACCCTGTGCCATTGGCTCAGGCCCACCCATTCTGAGAACTGTTCTGGTTAGAAGTTCCCTAGTGGAGCATTTATTTAGCATCCACTAGCCAACTCTCTAGGCCAGACGTCCCTTCTTACTCTCACTCCTTCGGCCAATGCTCTAAACTTCATTGCTGGAATTCAGGTGGCAGGGAGGAAAGCTGCAACACCACCACCAGCCTAGCCTCCCTGGCACCCAGCCCCTCACAGACTGTGTAGCAGGCATTTTGGAGAGTTGCAGCAAAGACTCCTTTGCCCTCAAACATAAAGGTAGCTCCAGAGCCTCATCCATTCAGTGGACACTGCTGCTCTCTGCGCTCCCACCTTCCCCCCACCAGGCAACCAGGAGGTGCCTGAGCTGGTTAATCACCAACAATAGGGAGCCCCCTGTTGGTCAGGTTCTGGCTTGGACACCAACCTCTGCTCCAAGCATCTGCTCAGAGATCTCCAACTTGAATTTATAAGCACTATCAACTTGCAGAAAGAGCTGTCTGGGCTCCCTTTCCCAGAGGGGCCATGGGAATGCCTTCCCTTGAAGCTTCTTGGATTATCTGCAGAATCTGAGTTTGAGTTTGGATGCCCACACCTCACCTTCTCTAGGTCTCCTGTGTATTCTTGCCTGCCTGGATGAGCCTCTGGAAGTCTCTTTGACCTCCGTACTGAAGGCTCCTGACCAGTTCCAAGCTGTTGCCATGCATTTATTTGTCTTTTTATCTTTTCAAAATGTACGTGTATATAAAAACACCAAGATGTACACATTAAATATACAAAATTTCCATTTGTCAATTATACCCCAAAAAGCTGGGGGGAAAGAAACAAAGTTCCTAGTAAACTGCTTTTTAAAAAAAAAAAAAAATCTAAGCATACATGTTTTTAAAAGAATATTGTGTTATTTATTAAAAATATTTGTATTGATTTTTAGAGAGAGAGGAAGGGAAAGAAAGAGAGAGAGAGAAAAACATCGACGTGAGAGTGAAACATCAATTGGCTGCCTCCTTCTGCACCCTGCCTCCCACTCCACCATTGAGCCCAAAACCCCAGGCCCAGGCCCCAACCCAGAATCAACCTGAAGCTTCTCCATGAACAGGATGACGCCCAACCAACTGAATCACACTGGCCGGGGCAGCATGCAGTTTTTTTCTAATTTTTATTTTGAATTGGTTTTGGGTATATATCTTAGTGGTTAGACAATCATATACCTAGTGTTCCCCTTAATGTTTCCAGTACCGTAACTGGCATCGTGTATAGTTTTGAAAATATTATTGACTATATTTCCTAAGCTATACTTACTTCACCGTGACTATTTTGTTACTACAAATTTGTGCTTCTTAATCCCTTCACCTTTTTCACTCAGTGTGCCAAACCTCTTTCCCCTCTGGCAACCACCCATTCACTCTCTGTATCTATGAGTCTGTTTTAATTTTGTCTGTTTGTTCATTTTGTTCTTTGGATTCCACATACAGGTAAAATCATATGATATTTGTCTTTCTCTGATTGGCTTATTTCATTGAGCATAATATCCTCTAAGTCCATCCATGCTATTGCAAATGGTAAGATTTCATGATCTCGTAGCCATTCAATTCTTTAGAAGGCAAAAATACAGAGTTCTCACTGAGAGAGGACTTAAATAGGAGGAGAGACTGATAGTTCTGTTAACACTATGGAGTCAAATTCTGCCCCCAAGATCAATATTTAGTGAAATGGACCACACCACAGAAAACATTAAACAAGTAGTTATTGATCATCTGCCAGCCATAGTAGAAGGTATTGGGTGGGACTACCAAGTTAGGGACATTTATCTTCTACCTTATTTCAAGATGGCAGACAAGCACAATTTGGACTTGAGGTGTCCCTTGAGATTTTATAGTGACAAATTAAATTATGGCAAATTTTATCAGTGGTCACCCCACCTGATAATTCTTAAAATTGTATCATAATGGGAAAAGGCTCATGACACTTTAAAATGTACTAAGTTTCCAGGAGGAAATATAGAGTGGGAAATGTAATAATACAACTAGTGACCTGGTGCACGAATTCCTGCACATTGAAAGGAAATTAATTAGAAGAAATATTTTAATATCGCTACTCACCCTTTCTCTAGAAGTGTCAGCAAAATTCACTGTCAACAATGACAGATGGAAACACACGTGTGTGATTGGTGCCAGTGAGAGCTTTATATGTATTGTGCATGCACGAGTCAACTTAGCCTTTTATATCTATCTATATAAAACCCTAATATGCAAATCAACCAAATGGTGAAACAACCTGCAGAACTACAGGTTGGCGGCGAGTGGGGCCAGCGAGTGGGTGGCACCAGGCCAGCCAAGGTGGGTGCCAGCAGGCAGAGGGAGGTGACCGGCAGCTGCGGTGGGGGGAGGGGCTGGCCTGCAAGCGGCACGAGGCCACCAGCTAAGGTGGTTGCCAGCGGGGACCCCCAGTTTCCCTGCTGGTTGCCCAACAGATCAGCCCTGATCACTGGCCAGGCCTAGGAACCCTACCCTATATATTGGGAACAGTCTCTTAGATTTAAAAATTAAAACCTGGCAAGGCTATTCTAACACTGGAAAAACAGGATGATGCAGCAATGACATGCATGGACTCTGGCTTGCACATATTGTGGTGCGGTCAGCCCTGACTCTGACACTTATAAGTGTGACAAAGCCAATTACTTAACTTCTCTCTGCTTCAGTTTTTCCACCAATAAGATGAGGAAAATGGTACTACTGTCTCAGAAGGATCATGTTATGTACTACTTTTTATAATCAGAGCAAAAAAATGGAGCTGCTCACACAACAGCAAGATGCCTTACACCTGTACAAAAAGTATGGCCACTGGTGCATGCAGCATCCCAGATTGCAAGAGGGATGTCCAACTGTTGGTTTAGGCCTATAAACCGGCAGTCAGATATCCCCTGAGGGGTCCCGGATTGCTAGAGGGCACAGGCCAGGCTGAGGGACCCTCTGCCCCACCATGCATGAATTTTGTGCACCAGGCCTGTAGTAAATAGACTAAACTTGTTTAATTAGACCTGCTTTCTGATTTAGCTAAACTTTTTCCAGCCCAGTGAAGCACCCCAACTTCTCTTTCAGGTAATTGTCAGGAACACAGCAGTAAATATCAACATGAAGCATAATATTATTGTAGATCATGCAGGGAGAACAAAGGGTAAAATATTTAAGTGCAGCAGTGTTTGACTATATTCTGCGCAGTGACAAAACCTGAACTCATTTTCAAGGTCCACCATTTCTTACTTCTTTTCAGTTGGGTCAAGTTCTAGGCTTTCTAAATCTCCGTTTTCCAGCTAATGAAAACAAAATAGGATTCCACTGAGTCTCCTATCTACCTATTCCAGGATTTCTGTGAGGATCAAATGAGATGAGGCACAGGAAAACACTTCACAGACATTTGGTTAAAGTGTAAATGTTTCCACCTGGCTATAAAGCAAGTCGTGTTCCTGAGCTGAAGAAACTGCAAGGAGACTAGTCACTAGGGAGTGGAAGCTGGGTGATGCTATGTGATGTCATTACCTGGTGCCCACAGCCACCATTTCCGGGCTGGGCTGGGCTGGGGGCTACATTTTGTGCCAAGGAGTCTTGGCAGTGTTGGCTGCGATTTGGTGGGATGTTGCTCCAGGGTGGTGGCGGGGCCTGTGTCCCACTTGGGTGAAGCCGAGTGCTGCTTTGTCAGCACCAGGTCCATGCTGCCATTTCTCTGCAAATGGCCAGTGCGTGTTACAGCAGCTCCGGTGTTGAGCATCTGCCCCCTGGTGGTCAGGGCACATATAGCGACCAGTCAGGTGGGCAGAGGGACACTTAGCATGTTAGCCTTTTATATATATAGATATTTATTGAAAAGAACAGAAAACAGTCAGTGCCCTCGGTGGTCCTGGATCTGTCTCTTGCTTCAATAGTGTTTGGATGGAACAGACCCAGGGACGCCCCTTCTTACAGCCTCTGACCACTCTCCTGCGTTTCATCCAGTCACCACCTTCAGAAACACCTCCAGGACCAGCCAACACATCGTTTTTTTCTACCTTAACTCCTTATTGTTGAACAACTACGAGCTCCCAAATTCGTCAGAATTATTCCACTGAGGTGGAGGCTGCAGTCAACTGCCTGGCCAACATGCATCTGCGGGCCTCCTACACCTATCTCTCTGGGCCACTATTTCGACCTTGATGATGTGGCTCTAGGGCAGCCGTGGGCAAACTACGGCCCACAGGCTGGATCCAGCCCGTTTGAAATGAAAAAAACTAAAAAAAAAAAAAAAAAAAGACCGTACCCTTTTATGTAATGATGTTTACTTTGAATTTATATTAGTTCACACAAACACTCCATCCATGCTTTTGTTCCAGCCCTCCGGTCCAGTTTAAGAACCCATTGTGGCCCTCGAGTCAAAAAGTTTGCCCACCCCTGCTCTAGGGTGTGGGCCACTTCTTCCACGAGTTGGCAGAGAAGAAGCACAAGGATGCTGAGTGTCTGTTTAAGTTGAAAAACAAGTGCGGCGGCCGCATTCTCTTCCAGGACAAGCTGAAGCCTTCCCAAGATGAGTGGGGCAAAACTCAGGACGCCATGGAAGCCGCCCTGGCCTTGGAGAGGAACCTGAATCAGGCCTTTTGGAGCTGCAGGCCCTGGGTTCCCCCCACGCAGACCCTCAGCTCTGTGACTTCCTGGAGAACCACTTCCTGGATGAGGAGGTGAAACTCATCAAGGAGATGGGCAACCACCTGACCAACACCCGCAGGCTGGCCTGTCCCCAGGCTGGGCTGGGAGAGTGTCTCTTTAAAAGGCTCACCCTCGAGTCCGACTAGGAGCCTCTGGAACCCAGAGGCCTTTCAGAAACCCCTCTGCATTCCCCTGGTGTTTCTGGCTTTTAGCTGAGCCTCTTCCTGAAACTATTAGTCATTCTTTTGATCACCCTGGAGCCCTCTCCCATGCATTGGACCAAATGAAACAATAAAGCTGTTTGCAGAAAAGAAAAAAGAACAGAACACAAATTAACATGCATACAAGTAAGCACAGTATGTTCATATTATCATATGAAAAGATACTATGCTCTACAATTCAATAAGAACAAAAACTCCAATGAAAAAATGAACAAATTATTTGAACAGACCACTTCACAGAGGACTTCACCAATGGTGTGGGCACATGAAAAAGTGCCCATATCAATAGCCATCAGGAAAATGCCAATTAAACCCACAGTGAGTTATCACTCACTCCCTCCAGAATGGCTAACACTGAAAAGACTGATAACACCAAAAGTTAGTGAGGATGTGGAGCAACCAAATTCTCACGTATATTTGGTGGATGCATCAATGGCGCAACCTCTTTTGGAAAAGTTCTGGCAGTTTCTTCTAATCTTATCATTGTTTACCTATCCCCTGACCCAGCAATTCCGCACTTATATGTTTACTCAACAGAAATAAACATGTTCACAAGAAAATGTTTACAGCTTCTTTGTAATAGCCATAAACTGAAAACAACTCAAATGTCCAATAGCAGGTGAACACAGAAACAAATTGTGGTATCCTATATAATAAGGAGGTAATATGCATATTAACCCTCACACCCTCGCAAGATGGCTGCCTACAACCAGGCTGGCAGTGGGGTTAGTGAGGGATGACCAAATGACTGAACAAGCAGGCTGCGTGGGGCGACCAGGCTTGCCGGGGGCGGAGGGGGGGGGGCATGAGGGGCAACCAGGCTGGCAGGGAGTGTGCAGTTGGAGGCGACCAGACCGGCAGGGGGGCAGTTGGGGGTGACTAGGTCGGGGGGGGGGCAATTGGGGGCAACCAGGCTGGCAGGGGGAGCAGTAAGGGGTGACCAGGCCAGCGGGGGTCAGAGGGGAGGCAGTTAGGAGCAACCAGGCCAGCAGGGAGGGGGCAGTTGGGGGTGACCTGGCTGGCAGAGGGGGGCAGTTAGGGGTGGCCAGGCAGGCAGGCAGGTGAGTGATTAGGAGACAGCAGTGAGGATTGTGAGAGAGATGTCCGACTGCCCGTTTCCAGCAGTCGGACATCCTCTGAGGGATCCCAGATTGGAGAGGGTGCAGGCTGGGCTGAGGGGGAAACCCCCCCCCCCACTTGTGCAGGAATTTCGTGCACCGGAATTCTAGTATCTGTATAACAGTATTACCCTCCCCATAAAAAGAAATGAATTATCAATAAAAACAACAATCCAGAAGAATATCAAAACTATTATACTGATCAAAACCAAGTCAGACATAAGAACATACTATATTATTTCACTTGCATAAAATTTAATAATAAGGAAAACTAATCTATAGTGAAAGAAGTGAAACACTGAGGTGTGGGACAGGGGACTGATGGGAAAGGGGCAAGAGGGAATGCTCTGGGGTGATGGAATTATTCTCTATCTTGATTAGAGTGTGGGTTACATGTGTGTACATTTGTCAAAATTCATCACACACAAGATTGGTGCATTTCACTGGGTGTAAATTTTAACTAAAAAATTAAGAACCGTAAGTAAATTGTATTTAACTTTAGCTAATGATATACAAGCTGAAGTATTTAGAGGTGAAGGGCACTGATTTCTGGAACTTATTTTTAAATACAGAAAACAATAAGATGGGTTGATGGATATGTGATAAAATAAATATAGCAAAATGTTAACTATAGAAGCTAGATGGTAATTATATGAGTGTTTTAATGTACATTTTTTAGGTTTACTGTATGTATGATAAATGCAAAACAAAGATACATTATAGAATTAAGATTATGGATGATTTTTTAAATCTCCTAAAACAAGCATGTCAAATTCACAGCCTCTGGGCTGCATATGGCCCACAATGAATATTTTTGCGGCCCAGCCAATATAACGGTATGTAAGAAACTTTTTAATAAAAATTTTGTAACTTAATTTTTATAATATCCTGTTATACATAACTAGAGGCCCGGTGCACGAGTTCGTGCACCAGTGGGGTCCCTTGGCTTGGCCTGCCGGATCAGGCCAAAACCAGCTCTCTGACATCCCCTGAGGGGTCCTAGATTGCAAAAGGGTGCAGGCCAAGCCGAGGGACCCCACCAGTGCATAATCGGGGCCGGGGAGGGACGTGGGAGGTTGGCCAGCTGGGGAGGGACTGCAGAAGGGCTCCAGGATGTGTCCAGCCCGTCTCAGTCCCGATCGGCCAGACCCCAGCAGCAAGCTAACCTACCGGTCAGAACGTCTACTCCCCGGTGGTCAGTGCACGTCATAGCAACTGGTCGACTGGTCGACTGTCTGCCCCCTGGTGGTCAGTGCATGTCATAGTGAGCAGTTGAGCAGCCTTAGCATATCATTAGCATATTATGCTTTGATTGGTTGAACGGCCAAGCAGACGACTGGATGCTTAGCATATTAGGCTTTTATTATATAGGACTACAGTAGGTCCTTGGGTTACATCAGAGATCTGTTCCTATGGTGCAACATAATGTGATTTTTGCTGTAAGTTGGAACCCACCTACATAAGCACCTACGTCACTCACATGGAGCACATACACAGCAATAATGAAGTGAAACAACAACAAAAATTTAAAAGTAAGATAATTCCTGACCTTTACTTGTGGTAAATAAATAATAAAAAACATAAAGCACATATGTTGAAATGACAGAACTTTTTTTTTTTTTATAAATAAATGGGAGATAGTGATGTAACCACAAAACGATGTACGTGGAGTCCAATGTAACCCGAGGGCTGTCTGTTATTAATAACGAACTATAACGTTCACTAATGACTGATTACTATAATTGTGTTGCATTCATTTCACTTACGCGTCTTACACACAGGCACACCATTTCTCTCCACTAATACTAGCAGTGAATATTTTAGCAGCCGATTGCCACGTCATTAGTCTTGGACTGACTTGTGTGGTGTGCGCAACAGGAAATATTTTGCTTTCAAAGAACAAGAAAAATGGGTTTATTTGCATTATGCTTATTAATTTGTGCAGTTATTCAGTGTCTGGTAAGTTAATGTTCAAGAAAAAAATATTAATTTTTATTAAAATGTTCTATTATTCTATGTTAACAATTACTCATTTATTTCAGCCCTTTGCATTCAGCATGTGTCTATCCAAATAAAACTGCGTTTCTATGAAATTTTAAACTTTTGTTTTTTTGCCGCCCACATAAACTTAAACCTTATTTGGCACTTGTTAGCCTTTGAGTTTGACATGCTTATCCTAAAACATTGTCCTTGCTGGTTTGGCTCAGTGGATATAGTGTAAGCCTGCGGACTAAAGGGTCACAGGTTTGATTCTGGTCAAGGGCACATGCCCGGGTTGTGGGCTCGATCCCCAGCAGGGGGCATGCAGGAGGCAGCCAATCTCTAATCACTGATGTTTCTTTTTCTCTCTCCCTTCCTCTCTGATATCAATAAAAATGTATTTTTAAAAATCTCCTAAAACATTAACTTTGTATTTTATATTCAACTAAAATACTTTGACATCATTCTGGTATTACCAAGCTGAAAAAAAAAAGGCTTATTATAGAAATTTTGGAATATGCAGAAAAGTAGAAAAATTTGTTTTCATCTATAATTTTATGACTCACAGAAAATCACTTAATGACATATTCATATTTTTACTTATATCTTGAACGTTTCTCTGTCATTAAATATTCTTAAAAATATGATTTTTCGATGGCACTATATTCCATTGTATGCATGTGCTATATATAAATGGTTAATCACCCCCTATTGTTAAACGTTGGCTTGTTTCCCAGTTTTTCTATTGCAAACAAAGCTGGGGAGAACTTGCTGTGCATTCATCTTTGACCACATTTTGATTTTTCCTTAGGATGAATTGATTCCTTGAAGTTGGGTTACTAGGTCAAAAGTGAGAAGTATTTTTTTTTTTTTTTTACATCTAATACTAGCAAATTGCTTTCCAGAAAGGTCATAGTAATTTATACACCCCAGGCACTTTAGGAGAGTGTTTATTCCCCTGTATCTTAGTCACCTTTGGATCTGTTTTTTAAATTTAGGTCTTATGGGGTTTTTTTTGGCCAATTTCATAGGAGGAAGACTGTATCTTATTACTATTGTTTTCATTTGTATTCCTTTGAGTACTAGTAAACATTTATTTTTCCAATTGTTTGAAAATTTTACTGCTATCTTTTTGTTATTGATATCTAGTTTGATTCCATTGTGTTCAAAGAGTAAACTCTGCATGATTTTTTTTGTCCTCACCCAAGGATATTTTTAGAGAGAGTGGAAGGGAAAGGGAGAGACCCAGAGAAACATCGATGTGAGAGGGGAAACCAGCAACTAATGTACATGCCCTTGTCTGAAATCGAACCTAAGACCCTTCAGCCCATGGGCCGATGCTTTATCCACTGAGCCAAACTGGGTAGGGCTACTTAGCATGATTTTTTTACCTGATTTTTTTTAAGTATTTTATTGATTTTTTATAGAGAGGAAGGGAGAAGGATAGAGAGTTAGAAACATCGATGAGAGAGAAACATTGATCAGCTGCCTCCTGCACACTTCCTACTGGGGATGTGCCTGCAACCAAGGTACATGCCCTTCATGGGAGTCGAACCTGGGACCCTTCAGTCCACAGGCTGACGCTCTATCCACCCAGCCAAACCTGTTAAGGTTTTTACCTGATGTTAACTGAGATGCTCGTGCTTTCTTTTGAATGATATTTGTACAGAAGCTGTATTTCCTAAAAACTTCTTTAAAATGGAAAATGATGAGAATTCTAGTTAAATGCCCTTTTAAAAATATAGAAAATTCTTAGCTATCCATAATGAAAAAAACCTAAGAGTGCAGAGACCACTCTAAATTCACTGATTTTGCTTGTTATGGGTGAACAAATGAATAAAACAATAGAAGTGAATCCTAATAACTTTGATATGCCTGACTCGAAGCTGGCTTATACCAATCCTTGCAGAACTTATAGCAAAGAACGGAACTACAGTTAGAGGTCTTCTCCTAGTTTCCAATTTGTGAGAACAATTCTCTCCAGACTGTAGACTGCAGAATTTTGCTAGATTCCTCCAGACCTCACATTCACAGAACATCTTAAATATAAAATTTTTTATCTTCTTTCCAAATGAAATTGTACATATAACCACACAGACATGCCAATAAAACTGAAAGACGATGTTTATCCAGGGACTCTGAACTTATGGCCCATTCCTGGACCACATTGCTGACCATGTGCTATGAATTATTATTTTTATGAATTCTGTAATTATCTTCTGATTAACACAAATATAGAATTTTCTTGTTCCTGTTGTTTTTTTTATGTTAAAGAAGTAAATTTACAAATGTAGATATTTAGAATATGCTGTAATTTTTGTGTCCCTATTGGGGCATTTCTTCATTTTTTAACTTACCAGGAATCCAAAAAAAAATGGCATTAGCTGAGTCCCCTTTCGATGGCTTAGGGACTCTTCAGGGATCCCTGGGCCCTTGGAGTAGAGCATTCCCTGAACGAGGACGACTGGATTCATTCATATCAGCTGATACAGAACCGGGAGCTTCCCCCTTGCGCTGGGACAGCCCTGGAAGAATCAGTACTGGCAGGATGATCGCTTTTTACCCACCCTCTGAAACATCAGGCTCAAACACACCATTTAATGAAAACAAAACATATCCCATCATGTCCTTCATATGAGATGTAGCAGGGGAGCTTCACAAACAAAATACAAATTAAAAGTAGACACTTTATCATCTTTTCTGGAAAGCCAGAAGCTTAGTCAAAATCATCTGAGAGCCAATGCCACCACTGCGTTGTATAAATACAGGCGATCCAAGTCCTGGCCCTTAAGATAGGATTTTGGAGGGAACCTAGATATTCAAGAGATTTAGATCCTCCAAATTACGATGAAAGAAAATGTTGGAAGAGTCCATGGCCTTAGTAAATTGAACACTATAGTGAATTAAAAGACTTAAAAAATCAATGTACAACACATGCTAGTCCACTGTTCACTCACTGGAGGCAACAGCCCGAGACAGCATAGTGGTCAAAGAGAAGGGTGGAGTATGCATGGGTTATAAGTTAGCATCCTGCTATTGGCAGGGTCAGGCAGATCTGTATATCAGGTGCCATGATGGAAATCATGGTATTTGTGATCAGGATTAATGGAGGTTTTCATCTGTTGTCTGTTGTTACTTTAAAAATAATAAAACAAAATCTTTTTGAGGCTTAAAAGATAAATACTAAAACAGTAAGTGAATATAGAAATCTCATTAACTGAATACCCAGGGCCACTTCTCTCACACCACTGGTCTATTAATTTTAAACAAAGTTAAAAATTGCTGTTTTGTTTTAGTCTAAATAGGTAATACACTCACCTGGGTCAAAAATCAAATAACATTAAAAGGTGCACATAAAGTCTCATCCACCAGTTACTCAGTTCCTACCCACCACCTACTGATACATTTGCATTGTTTTCTTTCTTTATTTTTGCATTTCTTTTCTTTATTCCCCCTAAGATTCCATCTGCAAATATAAAGTTCTATATCTATAATAATAAAAGCATAATATGCTAATTAGACCAGACAGCCAAACAACCTTCCGGATATCCTTCCGGATGAAGCCAGGACTTCGAGGGAAGCCCAGGTCCTGGGTGCCTGCTGGCGGCTGGAGGGAAGCCCACCTGGGTCTCTGGTACCAGAGGGAAGCCAGTGCCAGCAGTTGGGAGAAGGAAGGCCTACTCTTGCACGAATTTCGTGCATCGGGCCTCTAGTCCAATCTAATAATAGACAAACCTGGTAATTGACCATATCTTCGCTATGCCTCCCATTGGCTAATCAGCATGATATGCAAATTAACCGCCAACAAAGATGGTGGCTAATTTGCATACTGCAGGCAGATCCTGCTGCACCACCCAGCCTGGGGCTGGTGGCAGCGCGATCCCCAGCCGATGGCTGCCCCAGCGGGAGATCCTGGCTTGCTGTGTGTGGGGCGGGGTGGGCGGGGTAGGCGGGGCAGGCAGCAGCCCATCTGTCTGGCCGCTCGACCCAGGGTGGGATCTGGGCCTGCCATCTGTGACCGGGGGAGCGGGCCTAAGCCAACAGGTGGTTATCTCCCGAGGGGTCCCAGACTGTGAGAGGGCACAGGTTGGGCTGAGGGACCCCCCCGCCCCCCACCAGTGCACAAATTATTGTGCACTGGGCTTCTAGTAAAAATATAAAAGACTAATATGCAATTCGACCCAACAGCAGAACAACTGGTTGCTATGATATGCACTGACCACTAGGGGGCAGATGCTCAATGCAGGAGCTGCCCCCTGTTGGTCAGTGTGCTCCCACAGGGGGAGTGCTACTCAGTCAGAAGCCCTGAGCCAGGCTCACGGCTGGCGAGTGCAGGGGTGGTGGCCGTCAGTCGGACATCCCCTGAGGGCTCCCACACTACAAGACTACTCTAGTATTATTATAACTCTATCCTTTTTTATTTTTTAACACAAAAGGTAGCATAGAGAGCATTAAGAGCATGATCTCTGAAGCCAGACTGCCAGTGTTCTAAACCCAGTTCTTCTACTAATTAGCTGTGTCTTTAAGAAAGTTTCATAACTTCATAGTGCCTCAGTTTCCTCATCTGCATAATGAGGATAATAATAGCCTCTGCTCATATGGTTATTTGAGGATTAGATGAGCTAATAAATGTATAAAACTCTTAGGACAGGACCTGGCACAGTGAGCTTCCTGGGTGGGATACGTAGTAAGGTGTCAAGAGTCTAGGAGCATGGGCCCTCCAGCAGGACTGCCCAAGGTCAAATCTCATTTCTTTCCCTGTAAAGTATAGGAAATAATAGTGCTTCCTCCTACCAGTTGTGAGAGTGAAATGAACAGTGCCTCGCACACGGTAAGCTCTATTGTATTTCATCAAATCCAAGATGCCATGGATTGTAAAACACATCATCATACTGTAGACCAGGAAAGGAAAACCATTCCAATTAAATTATGACATGCCTTTGACTATAACACATCCTTATTTCAAAAATGTTACAAAGTGAAAAAACGCATATCTTAGAATTGAAGAAATATGGGATACAAGTGTTAGCTATCACATTCTTATTTTCACTTTAAAATACATCTCGGATATTGTTCTGTATTGGTACAAAGAAAGCTTCCTTTCTTTTTTTTTATAAATGGCTATATAGTAATCCATTGTGTGGATGGGCCATAAATTATTTAATGAGTCTCCTATTAGTTTCCAGTCTGTTGCTGTTACAAACAACACCGCAATGAATAACCTTGTAGACATGTCATTTTGCAAGTCGGCTAGTATATCTGTAGGATAAATTCCCAGAATTGGCATCACTGGGTCAAAGAATATATTTTTTTGAAATTTTGACAGGTATTTCTAAGGTCAAGTTTAAGTTGCCAAGCTCAGTGGATAGAGGTCAGCCTGTGAACTGAAGGGTCCCAGGTTTGATTCTGGTCAAGGGCACATGCCTGGGTTGCAGGCTTGATCCCGGGGGTGGGGGTGCGGGGGCAGGGGCGGGGGGAGGTGTTCAGGAGGCAGCTGATCAATGATTCTCTCTCTTATCATTGATGTTTCTATCTCTCTCTCCCTTTCTCTTCTTCTCTGAAATCAATAAAAAAAGAAAACAGATTTTTAAAGAGTGTTTGAAAAGGATTGACCTAATCAAGGGAAGAACAGAAGAGTTCAAACTTAAAGGGGTGGGAGTAAGAACAATCTCATTCACTGCTGGTGGTCATGTGAACTGGTCAATGTTTGAAAGGCAATTTGGCATATCTCTGTATTCTGCTTCTGGAAAGCTATCTTACAGGAACACTAGCACAAGTCAAAGATGTACATAATAATGAAGACAAACGCTTGTGCTGTGGCAGACTCAGTGCAAAGTGCTTTACGGATATAAACTCATCCAGTCCTCACAGCACTACGAGGTCGGGGCCACTGTCCCAGTTTCACAGGCATGAACACTAGAGATGCAAGAAGAGTAAAGCTAATAAGCTATAGAGCAAGCATGTCAAACTCAAAGGCTAACACGGGCCAAATAAACAAGGTTTAAGTTTATGTGGGCCGCAAAAAAACAAAGGCTTCAGTTTTCATAGAAATGAAGGTTTATTTCGATAGAGACTTGGTGAATACAAAGGGCTGAAATAAATGAGTAATCATTAACATAAAATAATAGAACATTTTAATAAAAATTAATATTTTTTCTTGAACATTAACTTACCAGACGCTGAATATCTGCACAAATTAATAAGCATAACACAAATAGACCAATTTTTTTTTGTTCTTTGAAAGCGAAATATTTCCTGTTGCGCACACCAAACAAGTCAGTAGAAGATTAATGACGTGGCCATCGGCTGCTAAAATATTCGCTGCTGGTATTAGTGGAGGGAAATGGTGCGCCTGTGCATAAGGTGCATAGGGAAATGAATGTAACACCATTATAGTAATCAGTCACTAGCGAACGTTGTAGTTCATTATTAATAATTTTGTATAACAGGATATTGTAAAAATTAAGTTACAAAATTTTTATTAAAACGTTTCTTACATACCGTTATATTGGCTGGGCCACAAAAATATTTGTTGTGGGCCGCATGTGGCCCATAGGCCACGAGTTTGACATGCCTGTTGTAGAGATAGGACTGGACCCAGGCAGCCTGGTACAAACCTGTGCTCTTATTTTACTTTATTTTTATTGACTTCTGAGAGAAAGGGAGAGGGATAGAGAGATAGAAACATCAATGATGAGAGAGAATCATTGACTGGCTGCTTCCTGCACTCTCCCCACTGGGGATAGAGCCCAGGACCCGGGCATGTGCCTGAGAATCTAACCGTGACCTCCTGGTTCATGGGCAGATGCTCAAGCACTGAGCCACGCCAGCTGGGCAAACCTGTGCTCTTAAGCTTATACAGATGTTATTTTGAAATAGTGAAGAAAAAAATTTTGAGAAGCCTGAATGTCCCTGAGTGAGTTAGTTAATATTATTTTAAACCCATACTGTGGGAAACAATGATAAAGAATGCCGTGGCCGGTTTAGCTCAGTGGATAGAGCGACGGCCTGTGGACTAAAGAGTCCCGGGTTCAATTCCAGTCAAGGGCAAATGCTGCGGCTCGATCCCCAGTGGGAGGCGTGCAGGAGGCAGGCGATTGATGATTCCTTCTCATCATTGACGTTTCTATCTCTCTCTCTCTCCCTCTCCCTTCCTCTCTGAAATCAATAAAGATATATTTTAAAAAAAAGAATGAAGTAAATTTTCATGTATCAAACTCAACATATGTCCATAATGTATTATCCTGTAAAAAAATTAAAAGGAGGCTGCAGGGCAGTTTGCACAGCATGAGTACATTTTAATGTAGGTGAATATGTGCTGTATCAATCAGGTAGGCAGATGATAGATAGACAGATAAATAGATCCTATATAATAAAAGGCTAATATGCAAATAGACCAAACGGTAGAACAACCGAACAACCGGTTACTATTATGTGCACTCACCACTAGGGGGCGTGCAGGGAATATGGCGGGCTTTGGCAGCAGGCGACAGAGTGTGGAACATGGTGGGCATCGGCAGTGGCGGGATGGTGGAGGTGAGTGGGGGCAGCAGGCCAAGGCAGGCTGGTTGCTATCATTGTGTTGAGCCTCTGGTGGTTACTGAAAATTCTTTGCTCCCACATGCCATGGTCCTGCCTGGCACTTGCACCTACTGCCAGCGCTGGAGCTGCCGCTTGCACCTGCTGCTGGTGCCCAGCACTGGCCCTGATTGCTCTGCACTGTCAGTGGGTGCGAGTGGCGGCTGCCGGCCCCAATCACCCCTGAAGACTTCTCCACCTCCCCCAGCTCCTGAGGGGCGATTGGGGCAGCAGCGGCCACTCGCACCCACTGATGGAGCTGGCCCCACGCGCACTGGCCTCAATTGCTCCGCACAGTCAGCGGGTGCAAGCTGGGCCGGTGCTGTCAGTGCATGGGAGCGGTGGTGGCAGGAGCAGGGCTGCTGGCAGACAGGGGACCAGGGGGCCACGGCAGGAGGGGCTGGGCAGGGGCACAAAGGATGGTCTGAGACCTGCCCCTGTGCCCACCACAGTCTCTTGGCCCACAGTTCCTTTCAAGGTGCATGAATTCGTGCACTGGGTCTCTAGTAGAATGGCCTGGATAACTAAACAATTAAGGATATTCACCCCAAATACTCCTGGGTGTGAGAGAGTGATGGGGAAGGACTCCATTCTGTATACTTCCAAATTACTTGAATCTTTAATAATGAGCACGTTCTGATATGAGCTTATTGTTGTTGCCAAGAGGACATTTAAGCCCTGGCCATACAGCTCAGTTGGTTAGGGTATCATCCCAATACGCTGATCCCCCATCAGGGCACATATAAGAAACAACCCATGAATACATAATTAAGTGGAACAGCAAATCAATGTTTCTCTCTCTCTCTCTCTCTCTCTCTCTCTCTCTCTCTCTCTCTCTCTCTCTCTCAAATCAATCAATAAAAAATGTATATTAAAAAAATAGGGCATTTAATTCCATACTCCTAAAATTTTACTTCTTCTCTGAACCAATGTCATCAAATGTGGTTGGGTGTAAAGTACACTATAGACCGTGTGATTTAATGAAAAGAAAAAAAGAACCAACTCAGATTCAAAAATAAGTAACACTGACCCACACTGCCAAATTCCTTGGAAAATGATTCGGCAGGATTGGCTACTAAAGTCACTTATCAAAAACTGATACTCTTCAAATGATTAAGAGATACTTCAATTTTCTTTAGCATTTTTAGTATTGTTTCCTCCATTTGTAAGTTACTTTTACTCCCTAGAATCTTCCCAAGCTGACTTGAATCTCTCTCTAAACACCTGCCAATTAAAGTAAAATTTAAGATATTTTGCAGTGTGATGTGCAAGTTGTCCATGACTCCTATTTTGAAAGGTCCAGTGTAGGCTGAGATGGTGGGTTAGAGCCTGGGCTAGTCCACCCGTGCTTTCAGGAGAGAATGGCACAGCTGCCAGAAAAGAGGGGCCCTCTGGCACCAAGATGCCCACCTGGGAAGGAACCCTGTCCTACCCTCTCACACTCATTGACAGTGGTGCTCTCCAGGAAGGAGGAGAATCACTGAAAGATGCAGGTTGGACCTTTGGATAAAGTAATTTGAAAATGTATAAAGGTAATTCTTTTTAAAGAACTTTAAATTTTATTTTTCAATTACAGTTTACATTCGGTATTATTCTGTGTTAGTTTCAGATGTACAGCATAGTGGTTAGACCAGCCGTGAGCAAACTACGGCCCGCGGGCCGGATCCGGCCCGTTTGAAATGAATAAAACTATTGAAAAAAAAGACCGTACCCTTTTACGTAATGATGTTTACTTTGAATTTATATTAGTTCACACAAGCACTCCATCCATGCTTTTGTTCCGGCCCTCTGGTCCAGTTTAAGAACCCATTGTGGCCCTCGAGTCAAAAAGTTTGCCCACCCCTGGGTTAGACAATCGTATACTTTACAGACTGTCCCCCACCCCCGATATTTCCAGTACCCATCCATCAGTGGCACTGTATACAGTTATTGCAATATTATTGACTATATTCTCCATGCTGTACTTTACCTCCCCGCGACTGCTCTGTAACTACCAATCTGTGCTCCTTAGTCATATTTGAAGAAACCCAAAACACTAATTCGGAAGATTATATGCACCCCTGTGTTCACTGTGGCATTATTTACAATAGCCAAGATACGGAAGCCGCCCAAGTGCCCATCCATAGGCAAGTGGATGAAAAAGTGGTGGTACAGCTAGGACGCAGCCAATCAATGATTCTCTTTCATCATGATGCTTCTATCTCTCCATCTCCCCCCTTTCTGAAATCAATTTTTAAAATAATAAAAAAAATAAAATGTGTATCATGGGTGCCCTGTTTTTCTGTCCCATGCCTCACCTCCTCATGTGTTATTCTTCCCTGGTATCTTGGAGGTGACTTGAAGGGGTTTTTTGAACTGATACGGTTCCTGAACTTGCAGATTCCCTTTGTGTCCAGAAGCCACACTCAGTAGGCAAAATAAATAGCCCCAATATTTTATCGGTGCTTTTTTATAACTTAGAACTTTTAAAAATTTACACTGGCTTATGGTTCAGAACTCTGTTCTCCACACTGTAGTTGCTTCCTGGTTGGAGGAAGGAACCACGGTTTGTCACTGATGGATTATGTGACTGAGGAAGCTTCTCCACTTGTCATGCTAGCCCTAGCCTACCTCTTTCTTGACCACCTCTCTCAGAATTGACCTCTTTTTCCCTCTCTGAATTCCTGCAACAGTCACTCATTCATTCTGAACTCAATATACTTAGTAACTATCTTATTAATGACACACTGGTACTATGCCAGGTGCTGGATATGAGATGAGGAACAAGACAGACATGGTCCATCCATCAGTGAGCTTACAGAGCTACCTTCACTCTTAGAAGAGACAATTACATAAGTCGTGAAGTGTGGTGAGTTAGACTGGGGAAGTCAAAGTTGCTAAGGTGTTACAGCATAGTAAGATGCTAGGAAAGTTCCAGGACAAGCAGCCTAGGGAAACTGAGACAGACAGTTAAACAGCAGTTTGTGGCCACTAGTAAATCCTATCTTCTCTAAACCAAGGATACTTAAGAGTAAATGGTTTGTACTTTTCCCCAACCAGAGGGTAAATAGCTTAAATCACCCTACTCAGGGAGACAGATAACAGAAATCCAATTAAGTGCAAATTGCCAACCACACCCAAGGACAGAGAAATGAACAGAATAAATCGCATTTTGGTACATCAGCATAAAGCTGATGAATATTCTATTGACCCACCACTAAGACCTCCCCTAAAGGCCCAGCCTTTAGATCCTCTGAGAATGAAGGTCCCAGTGCACTCTCCCTCCAGGGAGCCATTCCTTCTCCCTTACCCTCCCCCACAGACCCTAAGGGACCTCATCTCTAAGGGACCCCAGGATATTTTTGCTACAGTCAATAAATTCATTTTATTTTATTTTATTTTATTTTATTTTATTTTATTTTATTTTATTTTATTTTATTTTATTTTATTTTATTTTATTTTATTTTATTGATTTTCCACAGAGAGGAGGGGAGAGGGATAGAGAGTCAGAAACATCAATGAGAGAGATAAACATCGATCAGCTGCCTCCTGCCCACTCCCCACTGGGGATGTGCCTGCAACCAAGGCACATGCCCTTGATCGGAACTGAACCTGGGACCCTTCAGTCTGCAGGCTGATGCTCTATCCACTGAGCCAAACCGGTTAGGGCATACAGTCAATAAATTCTTGCTTGATTTTCTACACTTTGTCTCTTGATTGAAATCTTTCCCTCAAGAAAACAAGAACCGAAGTCTCCGCATGTCACCTGTAACCAGGGAGTAGCAAGGTGTAGGTTCTAATCTATTCCAGGAAAAGGAAGGACCTTTTGGGGGACGTGGCATCGAAGCTAAGATCTAAAGGATAAAACGAAATTCGCCAGACCAAGAGAGTGGGCAGGAGTGATGCAAGCAGAGGGGACAAGGTGTACAAAGGCCAGGAAGCAAGAGCATGCCCGGAAACAGCTCCGGAAATCAGGAAAACAAAGAAGTACCTGTGCGAGACGTCTTCAGACGCCAGTCAATTCTCCAACACCAGCTGAGTGTTTAACAATTCAGTTCTGAAACTAACTACGTAGAGTTGGTGCAAACCCCACAGTTAGTGCAGACCCCACAAAACCGCCCCTATCTCAGATGCTAGTTGCAGCCTCAGGCCACCTATATTTCTTACTGACAATAAATTGGAGGTTCCCACTATTCCCTCCTTGGGTTTGATAATTTGTTATATCAGCTCACAGAAATCAGGAAGGCACTTTACTTGCCAGTTTATTATAAAGGATACAAGTCAATAGCCAGATAAAGAGGTTCAGAGGGAGAGGTCAGGAAGGTCCCCAGCACAGGAAGTTGGAGTACACCACCCTCCAAGCACATGGATGTAGCCACCAACTCTAAACCTCCCGGGATCTTGTTTTTTATAGACCTTAATCTCCAGCCTCCTCTCCCCAACTTCCAGGAGGTCAGTGGGTGGAGCTGGAAGTTCCCACCTTCCATCACTTGACTAGCCCCATCCTGAGGTTATCTAGGGGCCCCACCCTAAGTCTCTGTATTAATATAAACTCAAGTGTGATAGAAAGTGACTCCTTATGAATAACAGAAGATACACCTACCATTCAGGAAATCCCAAGAGTTTAGGGGCTCTGGGACAGGAAAAGAAACAAACACCAAATGTTTATTTTATTATACAGCATTCTACAGGAGCAAAGAGTTTCAGGTAACAAATGGAAAGAGATGAGACTTGAGAGAAAGGAGACAAGCTAGACTTGTAGATGAGGTTACAGAATTCTACTTCAGATTACGCATTGGGGAGCCACCAAGTATAAAGTAGGGGAGTGACAGAGATGAGGTTTACATGTTATAAAAATTACACTGTTTGGAGAACTAATTAAAGGGGCAAGCCTGGAGTCAGAGGACTAGTAAGAAAGCTATTATAGTAATCCTGGTGGAGACAATGATGGCCTTGGGAGATCCTGAAGATGGAAAGAAGTGGGTGGAGTCATGAGAAGGTTGAGCCAGGAATGCACTGTGATTGCTATCATTCTTCCAACAATTAATTGTGCTCTTCCTTCAAACTTTTACTTTTATACAAGACCCAGCGCACAAAATTCGTGCACTGGTAGGGTCTCCAAGCCTGGCTGGTGATCAGGGCCGATCAGGGCCGATCAGGGCCTTCCTTCCCCCCCGCTGCTGGCTGCCAGCCAGGGCCTTCCTTCATTCCACGTTGCCCCCTGGTGGTCAGCACACGTCATAGTGAGTGGTCAAACCCCGGTTGGTCGAACATCCAAGGGGACAATGTGCATATTAGCCTTTTATTATATAAGGATTTATTCCTGCTTCTTTAATACTGTTATTTGACTTTTCATGCATTTTTTTAAATCTTATCTCTCCAACATTCCTTAAGAACTAAGATTACCTCTCATATCTAATCCAAATTTAATACTTTGTTCTTTTGGGCCTTAGTTTCCTCATTATGGAGTTGATCATCTATGGTTTTCTGGCTTCATGGGACTATTTTGAAGACCCAATGTTCAATGAGATAAGACGAAGTAGCTTTAAGTAACATGCTAAACACTAGATGATTATTATCCTAAAGAAATTCCATAGCTGCATTAGATTAGCACTGCCCAGAGTTTATGTTGGTCAGTAGTCAGTCAGAAAAAAGAAGGAAAAAGCTGGTGCACTCTCCTTGTGTGGTTGATTCTTAAATTGTGACTGAAGTTTAATCAATAGTAGCCAGATAATATCGATTTCACCCAGAGAGAAGCCTGGAAAAATGTTTACCATAATAATAGAAAAGAATTGGATAGCTGATGGTTTCAGATGTCTACTGGGGAAATCCTAACACCTCAACTCTATATGTAATAGGTGTTGTTAAGAAAAAATGAATCTGAAGATCTATTTGACTTCATTGAGTGATTCATGAGTCGGGCTGCATCCCATCTAGCAACTAGACAGGGTGCCAAGGGGTTGTACAAAATGGATGGTTTTTATAGGAAGAAGGTGGCACAAGGGAGCTATTAACAAAAAGAAGAGAGATGATTATTTGGGGGAGAGACATCATTCCTTTGGAGGAAGGGTTTCTATTGTGCAGATTGCCTCTTCTTTCTTGGGGGACGGAGAGGGTCCACAGGACAGGTTACTTTGCTGGTGTTTGACCAGAGAATTCCATACTGTTTATTAAGATTATGCTTCTGCCAAACCGGTTTGGCTCATTGGATAGAGCGTCGGCCTGTGAACTGAAGGGTCCCGGGTTCGATTCCGGTCAAGGGCATGTACCTTGGTTGCGGGCACATCCCCAGTGGGAGGTGTGCAGGAGGCAGCTGGTTGATGTTTCTCTCTCATCGATGTTTCTAACTCTCTATCCCTCTCCCTTCCTCTCTGTAAAAAATCAATAAAATATATTAAAAAAAAAAAAAGATTATGCTTCTGGGAAAGGTAGACCCTGCAATTAGATCTGGTATTAAATCTAGGACTGGTATCCTGCTCTTTTAGCATGAGTGACAACATTTTGGGCCTGTGGTGTTCTGAACCCCATCTCATAAGGTAGGAAAAACCCTTTCTCCAAGATTCCTGTGAATTCCCTGGACTTGTAAGCCTGCATCACCTCTGCCTTTGCTTTCTTCTGGCTGCACCTTTATCTCTACCCCAGAATTGTCCCCAGAGTTAAACACAGCCCTTTCTCGTTGATGCCCGATAACCCTGCTCCCACAGGGTAGCTTTGTGTAATAGACATTTACTGGAGATTTAGGGGAATGGGTTACATTATAAAGAGGGTGGATTGCAGAACTGCAGTCCAGAGATCTGTTATTAAAAAGCTTCCCCAGAGAAAAGATGGCGGCATAGGTAAACACCTGAAATTGCTGCCTCGCACAACCACTTCAAAAATACAACTAAAAAGACAAAACAGACATCATCCAGAACCACAGGAAGGCTGGCTGAGTGGAAATTCTACAACTAGAAGGAAAGAGAAAAGCACACTGAGACTCTGAGGAGGAGCGGAAGTAAAGTGCAGAGGTACAAAGGCGCACGCGGAAAGGGCTGGCAACTGAGGATGCGGTTGTCTTTTTCAATTGGGAGGGAGACACATGCTCCCGCTCTGAACTCCAGTTCCAGGCGAGTCTCTGGGGACTCAGACACATACAGGGAGAAACTGGACTGTCTGGCATCAGTCGGAACTCTTGGACGGCTTTCTCTCAGAGGTGCTTACAGCGATTACCGCGGGACACTGAGACATGGGGCCCCTTAGGGCAGGGCTGAGGATCAGCCATAGTTATTTGCTCTGCCCTGTTGATTCCCTGAGACCCCATCCACCCAAGCTGTGCACAGAGACTTTTGCATATGAATAACCTGGCCCTTTGCAATCTAAAATTACCTAACAAACTGCAGCTGGGTCAGAGAGACCCAGAACTTCCAAAAGAAGGCCCAAGGCCCCACAGCAGCTTGCATTGCTTCACAGCTGGGCATCATCTGGGCACCTCCAAATCCCAAACAAAGAAGAGGAATCTTCAGATCTTTCCTTAGCTCCTGCTGGGTAGCCTCAGGCAGAGGCTAAATTAGCACCTCCTTAGAGATCCAAGTGCCAGTGTACCCAGTGGTCAGAGTGGGACCATCCAGATTACAACTCCTCACATCCATAAGGGACACACTCAGGGGGCAGACTCAGTGAGCACCAAAGCCCCACTGAAGCAAGCCTTGCCCCATAAGGGTGTCTCCAGCACAGAAGTTCTCCCACCATAGACACAGCTGATTCTCACAGCCAATTGGCCTGGAGGTCAATTCCTCCCAGTGATACCAACTACAATCAAGGCTTAACTACAACAAGACTGTGCACACAGCCCACAAAGGGGTGCACCAAGAGTGTCTACCTCAGGTAATTGGGGAGGCTGAGCCACTGGGCCCTACAGGACACCTAGCAAAGAAAGCCACCCTATCAACACAGGGAAGCAGCCAAAATGTGGAGACAAAGAAACAGGTAACAAATGACAGGAATGGAGGAAAGCAAACTACTGGATATAGCGTTCAAAACCACGGTTATAAGGTTTTTCAAGAATTTTCTAGAAACTGCGGATAAATTTAGTGAGACCCTCAATAAATCTAGTGAGACCCTCGAGGATATGAAAAAGGACCAAATAGAAATTAAGCATGCACTGACTGAAATAAAGAATATTATACAGAGATCCAACAGCAGACTAGCGGATCGCAAGAATCAGAGATTTGAAATACAAAGAAGTAAAAAACACCCAACCGGAAAAGCAAAAAGAATCCAAAAATGAAGATAGTAAGGAGCCTCTGGGACAACTTCAAGTGAACCAATATCCAAATTATAGGAATGCAAGATATTGAAAACCTATTTGAAGAAATAATGACAGATAATTTCCCCTACCTGGTGAAAGAAATAGACTTACAAGTCCAGGAAACACAGAGAACCCCAAACAAAAGGAATCCAAAGAGGACCACACCATGACACATCATAATTAAAATGCCAAGAGCAAAAGACAAAGAGAGAATCTTAAAAGCAGCAAGAGAAAGAAACTCAGTTACCTACAAGGGAGTACCCATATGATTGTCAGCTGATTTCTCAACAGAAACTATGCAGGCCAGAAGGGAGTGGCAAGAAATATTCAAAGTGATGAATAGCAAGAACCTACAACCAAGATTACTTTACCCAGCAAAGCTATCATTCAGAATAGAAGGTCAGATAAAGAGCTTCACAGATAAGAAAAAGCTAAAGGAGTTCATCACCACCAAACCAGTATTATATGAAATGCTGAAAGGTATTCTTTAAGAAGAGGAAGAAGAAGAAAAAGGTAAAGATACAAATTATGAACAAGTACATGTCTATCAACAAGTGAATCTAAAAATCAAGTGAATAAGTAATCTGATGAACAGAATAAACTGGTGAATATAAAAGAATCAGGGGCATAGAAAGGGAGTAGACTGACAATTCTCAGGGGGAAAGGGGTGGGGGGTTCAGGAAGATACTGGACAAAAATTGTACACCTATGGATGAGGACAGTGGGCGGAGGTAAGGGCAGAGGGTGGGGTGGGAACCGGGTGAAGAGGAGCTATGGGGGAAAAAAGAGGAACAAATGTAACAATCTGAACAATAAAGATTTAATTAAAAAAAAAAAAAAGCTTTCCCAATTTTCTACCCACCAGGGCTTTAGTCTCTGGCCATATTGCTTAGTTTTGCTTTTTTCCTCTCTCTTTTGTTCTTCCTGATCCCCAAATTCTTGTTCACTTCTTAGGGGGAACAGTTACGTTATCCTTGTTTTTTCCTCCCCACCCATGTCCTCAAAGCCTCACCTTTTACCCCAAGGGGCCTATCAAGGTATTTTCCTAAACAATGACACTTCCTTTCCTAAAAGGAACTCTGGTGCCAGCTGATAAAACAATAACTTCTCTTATCTGCTACAACAATGACAAGGTTGCCAAATCATGTTTATTCTTTGGGAGATCTGACATTAGTTGGGTCTTCTGGCCAATGAGAAAAGTAACTCTGGTTTCCAGCCATTATGTCATTTGATTTGATGCTCACAAGTTTGGGAGAAAAAATAGGTAGTTCTGATTAGCCCGTTTTATGAGGAAAAGTGTTCAGAAATGTTGGGTGACTGTTGAATACGCTTCTGAGCTAGAGCTTGAACCTTGATCTCAGCTCATTCAATTCTGTTTCCCTTGAGAGTTTTCATGAAGACAGAAAATATCTCTTGTTTGTTAGTCAAGTGAGCTGTTTTAAGAATGAACTTGGTGCCCCTGTGTAGAAGGTCAAAAGAGACACGGGTTATTTGACAGATAGGTTTTTGCATAAGTGCTGGAGGAAAAGATAAGCTGTCAGCAAATGCTTTTCTGTGTTGAGACTGAAATGTTACTCCCCCAAGATAACTATCTTGAGGCTGTTGAGAATGGCTAAGGGTAGGGAGGGGTCCAGCAGGGCTGCTGGGACCCACTTCTCAAAGCCTCTCTCTGCCAGGGACACCAAATCCTCTCCTCTCACATCTGTACCCTATCCTCTTCCAAGGCCCACTTTCTATTCCCAAACATTCGCTGGAAAGCCACCCCTGCCAGCCACACAGGACTGCATCTCTCTCTCCTGGGAATCCACTGGCAATTGCTCCCTGCTTTGCACCATTCGTGTGTTCTAGGTCAGTGACTTTCAAAACTAGTTGATTGTAACCCACAGAGAAAAACACATATTTTATCTTGTATCTCAGTACACACACACCACCCTCTCCCTCTCTCTCTCTCACACAGAGCAATACACACATGTATACTACTGAACACAGTTTCATACACAGATACTCACCCTTATTTTGTGTTTCTACTTAATTCTGTTCTATTCTACTAAAAATGCTGGTTGCAACTCACTCAGTCAATTTCATGACCCACTAAGAATAAGTATTCTTAAACTCTCGGCAATTCAGAGTGTGGTGTTGTATTGTATACCGCAGCCTACCTCCCCCTTCTCCCTCTCTACGGCTTCTGATTTTTGAGTTCAGTTACCTTCATATGGCAGCTGAATACTCCCAGCAACTTCTCATTAGCCTCCTTGCCCTTCGTCTCTCTCTCTTTTCCAACCTCCCCATGAATTTTTCTCAAATGCAATTCTCATTTGATCACTCTGATGCTTAAACACCTCCTGAGGCTTTCCATTGCTTAAAAGTGCATTCCAGCCACCTGGTGTGGCTCAGTGGTTGAGTGAAGACCCATGAACCAAGAGGTCACACCGGATCGATTCCTGGTCAGGGCACATGCCCAGGTTGCAGGCTCAATCCCCAGTAGGGGATGTGCAGGAGGCAGCGGATTGATGTCTCTCTCTCACCGATGTTTCTATCTCTCTATCCCTCTCCCTTCCCCTCTCTCAAAAAATCAGTAAAAACTTATTTTTAAAAGCAGTGCATTCCAAATAAATAGCCTAAGTATAAGATCCCTTGCAGACTTCTGTCCACTCGCCACCTTCTCCTTGGTTTCAGCAACTTAAGGACTTATGGATTTCTTCCCCATCCACACCAACACCATGCCAGTGTCCTTCTCAGTGACTTTGCACATGCTGTTCCCTGACTGGAATGCCTCCTCTCCCTTCTTTGGTGGAAAATTGCTTTCACTCCAAGAACTCAGATTACTAGAAAGAAGGAAATCCTGCCATTTATGACAACATGGTCGTTGAAGGCTTTATGTTTAATGAGATAAGCCAGACAGAGAGAGAGACAAATATTGCATGATGGCACTTCTATGTGGAATCTTAATAGTGGTTACTAGTGACGGGGCGGGCGGGGGTGGGGGGGGGGGGAGGGGATGTTGGTAAAAGGATACAACTTGTAGTAAGTACATTCTGGAGATCTAATGCCCAGCAAGGTGATTATAGTCAACAGTGTATTACATGCTTCAAAAATACTAAGAGACCAGATCTTAAATGCCCTCAGCACAAAAAAGAAATGCTAATTATGAGACAGAATGAAAGTGTTGCTCTAGTTAGTTTGGCTCAGTGGATAGAGTGTTGGCCTGCGGACCAAAGGGTCCCAGGTTCAATTCCAGTCAAGGACATGTACCTTGGTTGCAGGCTCCTCCCCAGCCCGGGACCTGGTCATGGCTTGTGCAGGAAGCAATCAATCGATGTGTTTCTCTCACACAGATGTTTCTCTCTGTCTTTCCCTCTCCCTTCTACTCTCCCTAAACATCAATGGAAAAATATCCTCGGGTGAGGATTAACAACAACCGAAAAAGAAAGCCTTAGCTAATACTATGGTGGTCATCATATTGCAATATATAAAGGTATCAAATCAGATTCTTGTGCACAATGTCATATATCACTTACATCTCAATAAATACAGCATAGAGCTCAGATTGCCTGTCACCATGAGGTCTTCCTCTGTCTTCTGTGCTTGGCTGTGTATATGGCTCTGATACAGTCCTTACTGTACTGACTTGTAATTACTTATTCAAGCATCTGCATTCCTCAGTAAACCAAGGTCAGTGTCTTGCATATCTCAATCTGTTCTATGTCACTGGCACCTAATGTACTAATGAAATGTCATTGTCCAACAGATGTTAATTAAAAATTAGCAAAAGGACACAGTTTTTCAGTTCCATATCATTAATTAAATTTCTCCCATTTTATATGATCTTAGTCTTTCTGGCCATTTTACTGATCCAGTTACATACTACACACGTGCACAAGCATGCATTCATGTGCGCATGTTGAGGGGAGTGGAGAGGGTGGATTTTGGAAATAACAGTCTATCTGTAGTTCTTGATGCACAGTATGTCCACCCCAGCCAGAATTATTTTTTAAAATATATTTTTTATTGATTTCAGAGAGGAAGGGAGAGGGAGAGATAGAAACATCAATGATGAGAATCATTGATCGGCTGCCTCCTGCAGGTCCCCAACTGGGAATCTAGTTCATAACCTGGTCATGTGCCCTTGACCAGAATTGAACCCAGAACCCTTCAGTCTGCAGGCCGACGCTCTATCCACTGAGCCAAACCTGCTAGGGCTCAGCCAGGAGTATGTATTGCCCAGGGAACATCATGATTCTGATAGCAGAAATTTTCTTTTAAAGTCATGGCTGAGACAATAGTTTGAAATCCAAGAGTTTTGATTCGAAGAGGAGAAAGGGCTCCGTGGCACAGGAAGCAGGTCACAGGGTTTATGCCACAAGCAGTAGACGGGGACAGGGATCGGTGAAGCGCCCGTGTACCCTGCTCCTCCATAGGCAGGATCAGGATGTGGGCCACTCGGAGTGGGAGGAGGTCAGTGGGTGGGACCAGACCTGGAAGGATCAGGGAAGACTAAGTCAGCCTCCAGTGGACCAAGCTCAGCCCAGGCCCTGGTGTAAATCTGTTGCCACCTTTTCTTGTGCAGGGATCCATGTGCCCTGTGCATCTCAGTGGTGGGGAGCTGGGAGTCTCCTGCCAGGACCCTACCTGTCAAGTATCCAATAGAAGTGACACCTGTCCAGAATCTGTTCACCCCATCCAACTACCTACGTGAGTGTGGGGGCATGCAGTCCAGAGGGGCAGTGATGATGGGGGAGGAAAAGGCCCATGACCCATGCCTTGGTGAACCGAACAGAGCAAGCCTGAGGTTCCATCCCAAGGGAAACAGTTGGTGGCAAATCCTAAGCTTTCACATGTCTTTGGAATATCTTTTATTTTAAATCTTCATCCGAGGATAGTCTTTCCACTGATTTTTTTTTTTAGAGTGGGAGGAAGGGAGGAAGGCGGAGAGAGAGAGAAACATCGATGTGAGAGACACATGGATCGGTTCCTCCCACATGCGCCTGGGGCCGGGGATTGAACCCTGGACCCTTCAGTTCTCAGACCCATGCTCTAACCACTGAGCAACCGGCCAGGGATGGAATATCTTTAAAACTAGAAAGTACCTTCCTCTCTTATTGAAAAAGGTTATTATGGAAAAATGCAGCTATTAAAAAAGTATAGAATTTATCTGTTATCCCATCACCCTGAGATAACTACTGGGGTCTTCTCAGTCCTCCCAAACATTTTCTCTGCAGTGCATGGAATTTTAATTGTAAAGTAGAGTAGAACCTCATTGAGAGCAAGAACCACATCTTGGTCATTTCCTTAGTCCCAGCACCTAGGATAATACTTGGTGTAGAAAAGGCACTTGATAAAATTGTTTTGAATGGAAACTGTCTCAAATCTTCCAGTAGGCGAGGGGCGGTCGGGGGCGGGGGACTAACCCATTGTCATTATCATTGCAGATGGTTTAGCCAAAGGAGGAGCAAATGTGTGAGAGGCTGGTGGGGGACGAGTTAGGGTGGGCAACCCTCAGGTGCGTGGGGACTTTCACGTGACAGTGCCAAGCAGCCCCACGGGGCAGCCAGGTGTTTCAGTGATGCAAGAACACAAGTGTTCTAAGAAGCCCTGCCTCTGTCAGCAAGTCCAGAGGACACTTACTAAGCAGGTGCGGCCAGCATTGTCTCAGGTTCCCTGTTGGGGGTGGTGCTGGTTTGAGAGAGGCACAAAGAACCTTGCCCACCTCTGTGGAGGGCCCATCTGTTGGCAGCGGGTGCCTCATCTCCCACCCCAGCTCTGGTTCCATGTCTGGGAGCTCCCCTCTTCCCCCTCCACATGCACCCACATCCGGGCCCCAAGATGCCCATTCTGAAGTCCTGACCACTGCCCCACCCCCCCATCTGCCCTTGGGCCGCTGCCTCACCAGCTCCTACCCGGCTCCTTGTTTCAGGGCTGTCCTCAACCCTCTCCCCCTCGCAGCTGCCATTCCTGCTTCCAGTCCTTCCTTGGCTCCCGTCTAGGACTCAGGGCTTCGGAGGCCTGGCTGTGACCCCGGGCTGTATCCGCGCCTGGGACGCTGCTCCTGTTTCTCTCATCAGGAACTTCCCGGACCCTGAGCCCTGAGCGGACTGGAGCTGCTCCGGACAGCACTGGCCTGAACCCCTGCTCCCTCCCCTCCTTCCCCCCCCCACTTCCTCCCCTCCCTTCAAGTTCCTGGCTTTTCCTTCAGCCACCTCCTCGGCCCCAAGCCTAATCTAATTGCAGACTCTTCAGGCTCCTCCCTGTCATTGTCCCTCGGTGGGAAAGTTGCTCAAGGTCACATCACAGGTCAGGGGCTGGGCTGGGACCAGAGCCTACATCCAGCCCCTTTCCAACTACTCCGGGCAGGTGAGGTGAGCGCCCTCCCCTGGCCGCTCCTTGGAGACAGGTCAGGGCAGAGTCGGCTGCCCCCTTTAGAGTGAGTGTCCCTTCTCCTAGACTTGGGGCCTTTCACATCCTGGCTATTCTGTGTGCCTGCTTGGTCATGAGTCCCCGGTGCCTCTGGTTGGGTCATTAATTCTGGGGTGGGGTGGGGTGGGGTGGCAGGTGGCAGAAGAGACCCAGTTAGGAAAAATGGGCTTGATAGGAAGGCCACAATCTGCCACCTGCTGGCTAGAGTCAAGCTCCTAGCAATCTCCTCCTGGTCCTTGAATCTTGCCTTAAGCCAGTGGTTCTCAACCTTCCTAATGCCCTGACCCTTCAATACAGTTCCTCATGTTGTGGTGACCCCCAATTTCATTGTTACAAATTGAACATAATTAAAGCATAGTGATTAATCACAAAAACAATATGTAATTACATATGTGTTTTCCGATGGTCTTAGGCGACCCCTGTGTAAGGGTCGTTCGATCCCCAAAGGGGTCGCGACCCACAGGTTGAGAACCGCTGCCTTAAGCACTGTGACCTTGAAATCTGGGATCTCTGTCCTCACCTTCCTCCTCCCACTTGGGCCCTCTCCTTTTCATTGTCCCTGTTTCCATCACTCAATCTGGTCACCCCGTTCACATTAGCACCCCAGTCCCAGGGATCTGAGTAGGAAGAGGGTTGGGGCTAGGGCAATACTCAACCCAAAGGGACTATGGTCTAAAGAAGGGGGCGGGGGGAGGTGTTCCAGGCAGTGTGACAGCCAGGTCTAAGGGAGAGGCCGAGACAGGGCTTCCTACCACTCCTCAGACCCGACCCTGTGGATGTTCACTTTGTGTCTCTAAGGAAGGCTGACCCATTTGTGTTTGTTACCGAATTAAAATTCCAAGGAAGTCAGGCTTCAGGTTGTTCCCAAGTAGAAACGCTCATGCACAGAATACAAGGAGCTTCTGCCAACACCCCAGACAGGCGCTCTCCCCTCTCCCTCCCTGCACCACCGGCCTGCAATCCCCAGGCGGGCCAAGGAGGGAGGAAGGGAGGAAGGTGGGAATGCTTCCTGTGGTCCAGGAGTATCAGCTCTGCTCCGTGCACTGAGGCTGAGGGCTGGTGGTGCTGTGTGTGTGTAGGGGGGGGGGGGGGGGGGGTGGCGCGGTGTTTCAGTATGAAGTCATTGCCCACAGGGAGGAAGCTGCCACGTTTGGCACAGTCCACTGGCAGTCTGGGGTGTTTGCCCAGAACCAGGAGAGAGTCTGAAAATGCCCAGGTCCATCCTGGGGTCTCAGGAGGCTGGCTGGATGAGAACCTGGGAGTCAGCAGATCCCACCACTGCCTACTCCACACTGAGCCAGAGGGTAAAGCTCACTCCAGGGGCTGCTAGATGACACGATGCCCATGGAATGACCACTGACCAGGGCCCCTCAAGGGCAGGCCTGATTCTTTCCTGTCTCTGAGTTCCCAGCACCCAGGACTAAGTAGATCCAGCTACCCTAGCATGTTAGACTGAGTTGAAAATCCAAGTAGGTGTTGTTGGGGGGTGGGTGGGGCGGGAAGCAGGCCAAGGGGTTCAAGGCATAACCAGGAAGGACCTCCCATAGAAGAGGAGTTTAGCCTATGTCCTCACTGGAGAAAAGAGGGGAGCAAGCACCTGGTGGGGAACATAGCAGTAAGGACAGGTTCAAAGAGCCAGAGGGACCTGCTGTCCTCTACTGTCACAATAACCAAAGCAGTGTGGTGAGCGAGGCCATAACTGGCAGCAGGATCAGAGTAACAGACCAGGCATAATATACTCTAGTACATGGAGAACCACAGGACACAGACAGCCAAGGTGGAATTGTCCCTACTTAACAAGTGCAGTTGGGAAAATGAGCTACTTGGGGGGAAACCACATTTGACCCTGATCTTGGACAATTGGCCATAATGAGTAATGATTAAAGAGCTGCCCAGTTAAGCTCAGAACTGGGGATTGGGTGGGACTGAGACACACATGAGACAGGTCACCTGGTCCGTCTCCCTGCTCCCTGAGTCCAGGCGGTGGTTGGTGTGTGTATGCGCGTGTGTGTGTGTGTGTGTGTGTGTGTGTGTGTGTGTGAGAGAGGCAGAGAAGCCTCAGTCAAGGAACCAGCTCCGTCTTCCTCCCTGAAGGAGCTTATGAAGACTAGACTCTCAGTGACTTTGCGAGCTCAGGATTCTGTGAACTAAACTCCGGGAGTGTCCTTGCTCAAATGCATGTTTAGCAAAAGTGCTTTTCTGCACCACACCCTGGAGGAAGCCTCCTGCCGCTTCCCTTCTCCTGTTACACTTCTCCTTTGCACCACTCGTGCTAGGCCGTGGGTGGTCTTGGGGATTTGTCCCATTCTCCTGACTGCTGGTATAGCAGACACTTAAGTGTTAGACCAGGAAGGGACCCTAACGCTGTCTTATCCCCTCATTTTAGAGATGGCGAAAGTGAGGCCAGAGAGAAGTGAATGACTCAATGTCATACACCCGGTTAGAGGCAGAGCTGGGCCTGGGGCAACCCCTCCCAGTTTCCGGTGTCTTGCCCACTGCTCCTTGGCAGCCCTTTATTCATTTCCTCTCCAGCCCTCTCTTCTAAGGCTCTCGTTGCTTTCCTCTGGCTCTTCTGAGTTTTCTGTGGTGTCCATGCTGCTACGTGCCTGTCCACTTTGCAGCCTGACAACTCTGCTCCATGACAACCCTGGCTTGGTGAGAGATGAGGGTGCCCCAGTGGCTGCTCAGCGTCCCTTGTCTATGATGGGCCCCAGCCCTCCCCCCAGGACAGACTTGGCCCAGCACTAAGACTGGCTGGAGGCTAGGAGCACGTGCCTTCTCGGGCTCTGGCTCATAAGAGCCACATCCCTGGATGTCTTCCCCACTACACCAGCTGAGTGACCTTGAGCAGGCCACCATTCTGAACCTGACCGCTTTCTTGAAAATGGGGACAATATTAGACTATACCTAGAGCTGCTGTGAATGAAGATCAACAGTCAAGTACATGGGATAGTGCTTTGTGAATGGAAATATCATTCCAGTGTGAAATGTTGGTGTCCCCCAGATCTCAACACAGGGCTGATACAGAGCAGATGCCTGCTGACTAATTGTAGAACAGTGGGGGCTATTTTGACACCCTAGGGCAGTGATGGTGAACCTTTTGAGCTCAGCGTGTCAGCATTTTGAAAAACCCTAACTTAACTCGGGTGCCGTGTCACATATAGAAATATTTTGGTATTTGCAACCATAGTAAAACAAAGACTTACATTTTTGATATTTATTTTATATATTTAAATGCCATTTAACAAAGAAAAAATCAACCAAAAAAAATGAGTTCGCGTGTCACCTCTGACACGTGTGTCATAGGTTCGCCATCACTGCCCTAGGGGATACTGGGTGATATCTGGAGACATTTTTATCACAATCGGACAGGGGTTGCTGTGGCATCTGATTGGTGGAGGCCAGCGATGCTGCTAACCATCTTCCAGTACACAGGACAGCCCTCACAGTAAAGCATTATCTGGCTCCAAATGCCAATAGTGCTGAGAGTCAGAAGCCTTCGGAGGTGAATGAGAGTCTGAAATGACATCCGCAGATACAGATGTGGTCTGCTGTCCCAGAAGGGCAAAGGCACTGGGCTGGGGAGTTGGCCATCAAGATACCGTGGTAACCAAGAGCGGGAAGCACCCGGGGTGCAGTGACATGGCCATGTCCGGGTTGATAAGTTGAAAACATTTTATTTCAATTCTATCCTTGGGAGGCAGCATAAATAATCACAGAAAGACCACAAAGGTCAATGGGGAAGAAAAAAAGCTCAGGAAGTGTGGGGAGGAGGAGATGAGAGCGAACACTGTCTAGCTGCAGGGGGCTGGGGGAGAGGAGACCCTGCTTCAGCCGGCCCAGAGGGTGGAAAGGTCATGGAGGAAAACCCCAGGGGTCGAGGGCTTTCCCTGCCCAGGGTGCCTGGAGGGAACCCTGACCTCTGCGGGTGGATGTTCTGCGGTGGCCATGGGCAAAGCCGGTGTGGAGCACAACGTGTCTAGTAGATCCTAGCCAGCGAGAGAGAAGGATGGACACCCATTTCTTGATTCCCGGGCCAGATCTCACCCCAAACTGTGACTTTTCTAGAAGAACAGTGTTTATGGACACTGTGGGTAGTGGGAAATGGAGAAAAGAAACAAAAAGAGAATGTGTAGACCAGATGAAAGGTGGTGTCTCAAGAGTCCTGTGACCTCAGGCCACTTCTCAGTCTCTTCATCTGCAGAATGGAAGGAGTGCTCCCTACCCCTGGAGCGGATGCGAGACTCAAATGAGATCCGATGTGTCAAAGAACTGTGTAAACTTTAAAGTGCAATACCGACGGGAGGGACTGTGGTCATTCTACCAGCGTAAGGCTGAGAGTGCTGAGATAACAGCGGCGAGAGACAAGCAGAGCATCATCCACCCCTTGAAGCAGACACCCCTGCTCTGCCTTCCCCAGGGCCTGACTCCACCCTCCTCAGCCCCACTTCCAGGAGGAAGAGGCCTCATCTGAGAGGGAGTCCCTTGGGGGTGGGGGTGGAGGCAGGGCATGGGGGCCAGGGAGATGGAGGGGCACTGAGTGTGAGGGGCCTCAACTAGGCAGTGTGACACATTGGCACTACTGGTGTTGGGCAGACGGTAGAAGTGGCTTCCAGTTTCATTCTCCACAGATACTTGGGCACCGGTGAAGCCCCCAGGGATTGGCATCTTGATGCAGTGGGAAGGGCCCTGGCACGTTCTGAACACCCTAGGTCCCAGGTCCACTGTTGACCTGTTGGGTGACTGAGTAAGTCATTTCTCTCCAGTGCAACCCTCAGTTCTGTCACTTGTGAAATGAGGACATCATTCCCTACCCTGCCTGCCTCCCAAATCAAATGGGAAAAGGGTATTGCAAGAGCGTTGAAGAGAATCATGGGAAGGCAAGGGGTCATTATGGCCTTGGCGAGCAATCCTCTTAATTCCCTGAAGACAAGAGAGAGGGGGCAAGAGACAGAAAGGAGCGAGGCTGCTTTCAACCCTTGTCAGGTGAATCTGGCTTCCAGGGCTGCAGAGGGGGGGGAGGGGAGAGGAGAACAGGTGACACCTGCCATCCAGCCCCCACAGCATGGTCCATCAGGGATGCGGGCAGCCCCGCAGTGGGTGCTGAGATGTCCTGACAGCAGCCTCCTTTGCAAGGGAAAAGTTCCAGTTCTAAGTCTACTGGGGTCTGCTTTCCTCCTCTGCTCCCTGGTCCACGGAGGGCACCCCTCAGGGAATCCGTGGCCTTTGCCCAGCAGGGGGAAGCCGAGATTCTGGAGGTGGCAGGAAAAGGGCTGCCAGCGGGGTCCTCCAGGAGAGCCCGGGGACTCCTATTAGCATGAGGTCAAGAGGTCAAAGATCAGCTTCCAGTCTTGAGGCGGCAGGCGGGGCCCTCAGGCTCTCCCCAGCTCCCCTCCAGGCGCTGTCTCTGGGGTCACAGGATAAGGGGGAATTAGGGGACGAGTAGAAACAATGGAGAGATCAGCGTAGAAAGCAGCCCGCGGACAGCTAACAGTTCTTGGGGCTGTTGCGCAAGTTCTTCAGTTCCAGCTGGAGCTGCCGAATGCGGATGTCCTTCTGCGCCAGCTCCTCTTTCAAACGCCGAATCTCATCCTGCTGCCGGAAGAACATGCGGAGGAGCTGGGGGGACCAAGACAAGAGAGGGCGGGGCGGGGCGGGGAAAGGAGGTGAGAAGGTGATTTCCTGAATGGGTAACCTCCACACCCCCCTCCCGTCCCCCCTCCTGGGCTGCCCCCCGCTACACTTTCCACTGCTCCCCACTGTAGTGTCCCAGGTGACTGATGTCCCCACAGCTCTCCCTTCCCCAGACTCAGCTCACTGCTCCTACTTTCCCCTGAGAGGTAGGAAAGAACATAGACCTGCCGGGGCTGAATTCTGGGTCACTGCACGGGCCGTTTCCAAATATCCCAAACCTAACACTTTTAGTTGCCATTCTGAATGGAAACCTTTCGAAAATGCTTGCTTCAGGAGGCGCAGGATACAGATGGAATCCAGCCTTTTCCCCCTGCTGACATGGAACCATCACAGGTACACCAAAGTTTGCCCGGGGCAGTGATCCAGTTGCTGGCATTAACCTGCCTGTCCATTTCTTCTGTAAAACAGACGGACAGATGCCCACCGAACCCTGAGGCCTGGACGGCTGTGGCTACTGGAGGACCCCACACGCTTGAGTTGAATGGTACCAACAAGCAGTTGGGTTCCTCCTCAAACTTCCTGGGGAGGGTCAGGGTCGCACTTGCTCTTGCAATTGCATACTTCAATTCGATATGCTATAAACTGCTGAAATGTGAGTACAAAAGACAGTTACTGTCCTATATAAACTAAGGTGAATGATTTTAAAAATCTTGGTAAAGGCGATGCTAAAAGTGCTGCTGCTGAATGAGTGAGCTGTGGGTGATGTAACCACAAAAGACGGGGGACTTTCTCCATCTGGATTGTGTGAGAGTTGTTACATGCATATAGAAACTTCTTACACATTTTTCAAAACTTATGGAACTGTATACTATAAAGGATGAATTTTACCACAGGTGAATTAAAACCCAATAAAGTTGTCTTTTTAAAAAACTGGGGAAAACTTTGAAAAAAACGAGGGTTTTGTTTTCAGATGGACTTTAAGTTCTTCTTGTTCTATGTAAAAGAAACTGGAAATTGGAGTTAAAATGTGATTATTTGAGAAAAACAGCAGAGTTCATCCAGGATGTCCTCAAAGAAACAGTCTTGGCCCTGCATCAAAAAATGTTGAATGAATGTATATGTTTTAAATGAAAACAAGTGGTTTGAAGAATGTATATGTCATTTTTATGATTTCCTCCTTTAATGGGTTTTTAAAAAAAATACCAACAAACCAGTCCTGGTTTTGTCTGAGGGAAGATATGTTATTTGCTCATACACACTCCTGTGCCTTGCAAATTCTCAAAATTTCTTTGCACATTTTTTTCAACTTTTGTTTAAAAAGACTTTATTGAGGTATAATTGACATTCCATAAATGTCACCTATTTTAAGTGTACAATTCAGTGATTTTTGGTAAAGTTACAGAGTTGTGCAACTGTAAGCCTCCCCCTCGTGTCAGCCACCAGTCATCGCTTTACACTTAGACCAACGTGTCTACTGTTTAAGGCCCCATTTTCTAACTGGCTGCTTCCAAGCTGCTGCGAAGATTAAAGCTGTGGGTAAAACCAGAGTTAGCAGGCTCTGAGCGAATTTCTTCCCAGTGAGGATAGTGCACAGGCTTTAGTGCAGGGAGACTGTGGCATCTGTTTTGTCTGCTCTGAGACCCGCCCCCCCCCCCTTTTTTTAAAGTAACATATTTTGCTCAGGAGCTTTTATTTTATTTTTATTGATTTCAGAGAGGAAGGGAGACGGAGAGAGAGAGATAGAAACATCAATTTTGAGAGAGAATCTTTGACCAGCTGCCTTCTGCACGCACCCTTCTGGGGATCAAGCCTGAAACCCAGCATGTGCCCTTGACTGGACTCGAACCTGGGACCCTTCATTCCGCAGGCCGACTCTCTATCCACTGAGCCAAACCAGCTAGGGCCAGAGATCCTTTATCCTTGTCCAGGTCCTCAGTTCTGATTCATATAGACAAGTCTATAGCTAAATGGTATTTGATTTAAATACTAGTCAACCCTGCCTTCTCCACACCAGTACTAGAACTGAGCTCAGGCTCCTGATATGGCTTAGATGGGCTAGCAAAGCAAATCAGGTACCTTTACCTTCTCAAGGTACACACACACAAACTTTTAATAGAAAATGCCAAACATATACAAAAGTAAAAAAAGAATAGCACCATGAATCTCCAAGCACTCATCAGTCAGCTTCAACAAATGGCACGTGTTACTGCTTTTCCTCCTTGATATGCACCTATTCTTGGCATCTGCTTCTGCCCACTTCTCCTGCACGCCCCCCCCCCACCCCCAACTTTCAGGGATTATTTAGAAGCAAATCCCATTTATCACATGATTCCATCCAGCCCTAGAAATTTTAACATCCCTCTATAATGGCACATAAACATATTACATAACAATTACCAGTTTGCCTGTCAATTTCCACTTTGAAACTGTGAGGTCCCAGAGGTCAGGAATGGTCTTATTTGTATGAATAATAGTGGCAATCATACGTTGGTGTGACAAGAAGCCTCTAAGATGGCCCCCCCTTGTTATCCTCTCCTCTCAAGGGTCGAATGGACCTAGTGATTTTCAGATGAGTAGAATATGGCAGAAGTAATACGATGTCATTTCCAAGGTTAGACTACCAAAGGGCTGTGGCACCCATCTTGGACACCCCTCTTCCTCACTCACTCCAAGGGAAGCCAGTGCCATGTTGTGAGCTGCCCCATGGAGAGGGCCGTGTGGCAAGGCCCTGAGGGGGCACCTCTGGACAACAGCCATGAGAAACTGAGAGTCTCAATCCAACAACCTGGGAGAATGTGAGTCCTGCCAGCAACCAGGTGAGTGAACTTGGAAGTAGATGAGCCACCAGGAGCAACTGCAGTTTGGCTGATACGCCACACCCTCTTGAGAGACCTTGAGCCACAGGCACCCACAGAGACTAGGAGATAACACATGTGTGTGGGTTTAAGTCACTGAGTTTTGGGGTAATTTGTTACATGGCAATAGATAGCTAATATTCAGCCTCGTTGAGCACTTGATGTGAGCCAGGGAGAGCCGGTCTCTTTCACGCTCACAGCATCTCATATCCCCATTTTGCCACGAGGAAAGGGACTTAGAAAGGTCAGGAAACTTGTTTGGGCACAGCCAGGAAATGGGAGAGCCAGATGCCAATGCAGGTGGGTCTACACAGCCATCTCCACCTCAGCTGCAGCAAGCCAAGTGCCTGGCACACGGTGGGCGTTCTGTGAGTCCTGGCTGAGCTAAACTGTATTGGCACCACAGACTGAGGGTGTGGTTAGAAAGAGAAGCCCTCGGGGGCACGGACAGGGCCCAGCGACGACTGCTCCTGAATACTCCATGGCAAATGGTACAAAGAGCATTTCCATAGACATCCAGTGTCTTCCACAGAACAGGAAATTGTCAGATCTCATCAGTGCTCCAGCGCCAGGAAGGAAGGCAGCGCTGTAATGCACGAGGCTGGCTTTCCTCTGTGAGTCAGGAATTTGTGTCTCCTGTACCAGCAAATGACAGCGACATTCTGCAGTGGGTTCACGAGGAGACTGTGAGTCCCCTGGTGACTGTGTGGGTTAGTGAATGTGAAGGTTGGGGGAGGGGCATCAATATCCCTGTGATATCCCAGCCTCTATTTACAGGGGTCAGAGGCAATGGAAGCCAACAGCAGGCTACTGATGCTGTTTGTCTCAGAAAGAAAAAGGCTTCAGAATGGAGCTGGCTTAAAGGCCTGACCCCTAATTGAAATGTAAAGGCCTCACTCTTCCAGGGCCTGTGGAGGTAATAACTTATATTCCTTACCTCGTTCTCTGTCCTGGGCGGGACGTTTTCTAATAAATCTATCCCATTGACCACAACGCTCTTCTTTTCTTTGATAGGAGCCTTAAATACCATTTTTGAGGACTTCTTATAACCTTCTTTCAAAGACATCAGCACAGGATCTAAGAAAGGCAAGGGACATGTTCTCACTGACGATGGATGGACTGAGTCAGCCTCTGCTTGACAGCTGGCCAAGTGTGAGGAAAGTTCCAACAGGAGGATGTGCGGGGAAATGGGGTGAGCCAGACTGAAGGCAAAGCCCTCACACTCTTTCGTGAAGCCCACCCTTGCGGTACTTACCTCGGTTGATGCCTCCCAGCCATTCATCAGGGGTCAGAGCTGGCTCCGTGCCTGGTGTCATGGGGTAAATGTCTTCCTGGTAGGAATCTGACTATAGTGGGGGGAGCGGAAGAGGGAATAGATGGGGGGCAGCTGAGAAAACCCCTGCTCTTCAGTCAGACTTTTTTCCTCGCTGACCTTCAACCATGTTACCTGCTTTCATGCCTCTAAGCCTTTGCATTCACAATGTCTTCCACTTGGAATTCCCACCCTGAGTTCATTAGCAAACAACACTGCCCCCACCTTGGAATGGCCTCCATTCCCCACCCCAAATTGGGCCTGAAGACCCAAGTCCACAGTAAAAGGGCTACTTCTTCTGGGCTCCTCCGGGGTCACCGTCAGCGGAGAGCAAGCTAGGATTTGAGGCAGAGGGCCCTTGGGAGTCCCGCCCAGCCCCACTCACCCTCCGGGGCACGATCATGGAGATGGGTTCGATCAGGCCCTTGAGAGTCACCAGCTTGTAGAAGCGGAATACCTCGCAAGCCGACACATCCAGCCCGTGCTTGGGCATGACCCCTGTGGACAGTTACACGTGGCTTCCTGGGGCCCAGGGGGTTCCCCCCTAGGTGTCCCTCTCCCTGATGTCCCCAGCCAAGGGGAGAGACCCCAGCGGTTGGCACTAGATTTGGAGCAATGGCCCCTGCAGAGGGCAGCAGGTGGGCTGAGGGCTTCATGAGTCAGTTCTGTCCTGGGTGGTGACTTCTCACATAAGCCTCATGGGCCAGACCTGCTTCTTGGAAGTGCATGGTTTAGAATTGGGGTCTTTTAGGACTGGAAGGGGCTGCAGAAATATTGGGATCTAATCCATTCTTTTTATAGATGAGACTCTTGAGGGTCAGAAGGGAAGGGGCTTGTCCAAGGTCACAGAGTGTTGTTACAATATAAGCCACAGAACCCATCACCTTCTGAAATGAACTGGCTTCCTGAAATGTCTGTGTCCTTGATCCTCAGAGAAGAAGGAGGGAAAAACCTTTTTCCATGCACCCCTCAGATTTAAATGCAGCTTGTCTGCTGTCCTGTCATAGTCTTCTAGGACTGAGAACAGATGTGTGCATATGTGAGTGCGTGCATCGTCTGTGTGTGTCGTTAGCCACACTGTCCCTAACAGCTGCACCTACTGATCATCTACCGAGGGAGCAGTGTGCAGTGTGGTGTTAGGAACACAACCTTGGGGGTAGGGAAGACCCAGGTTCAAATCCTGGCTCTGACCCTCCTTATGGTTGGGAGTGCTTGGACAAATCATGACCTCAGTGAACTTCAGGTTCATTGGTTGGTTAGAGAAGGAAGGTAGTCAGGGATTGAGTGTGAAGATGCTCAATGCTGGGCAAGGTGAAGAGCACAGGTAACATTAGTTTCTTTCTCCATGATGTGACCATGCGTCAAGGCTCTACCTCTCCTCAACTGGAATGGGAAGGCTGCTCTTCCAGACAAGGTCACTCCAGGAGCTGGAGGGCAGGGGTGTAATGGCACCCAAGTGGGATTTGGAACCAGCAGACTGAGCTTGTGCTCTGCCTGGGTGAGTTACTTGGCCAATCTGAACCTCTCAAAGTGCCGCCTGATGGTAAATGCTCAGTAGTGGCCGCAGGTGAGGAAGATAAGAAATGTTTACCTTTGGTTCCTCCCTCTGTCTCCTCTTCTCCCTGAGTTCTGCTGACGCCACTTTCTACACATCTCCTGGATTCACCCTCTTCTCCCCATTGTCATGTGGTCCCGCTAGTTACCATCATTTCTTGCCAAGAAATCCACAGTGGCCTCCTAACTGGTCTCTCTGCCTCCCTCCTGCCTTTCCAAATCCATGCTCCCGAGTCCACTCTCCCTACAGAAGCCGAGCAATCTTCAACCAGCCTTTCAGATCACATCACATTGTCCCATCCCCTACTCACCCACCCAAGGGAAAGAAAACCCTCCAATGTCAGAACCGCGTTGGGCTTCCCATCTGCAAATGGGAATGAAGACACTGCATCCCTTCCCCTCTCCACGAGCTGCTGATGAACAGAGATCGAGGAGGATGCCAAACACCAAGGGAGGATGAGCCGGTCAAGTGGGTGGTGACTTTCACAGGAGCAGCACCTGTGGGTTCTAACTAACTTGCCCATGAGCTGTGACCTTCTAAGTCTGTTATTTTATGCGAGGGAGTGTGTAACTCATGAGCCAAATATCCAGTCCCTTGTTCTACAGCCTAACAGCCAGGGTAGCTTCCTGACCCCTTACCTAGGCCTTTTTGTGGGGCCGGGGAGCGGAACTCCATGAGGTAACTCAAGTAGGGCTTCTCAGTGCTGATCTCATAGTACCGGATGTTTCCATCTCCCTGCGGGCAAGGAGAGAAGGAGGTGAGGAAGGTGTGTGTGTGTGCATGGGGAGGGTTGAGTAAGCCCTGGTCCAGGGGTCTGCTGAAGAGAGCCTCTACTGTGCCTCAAACGTGGTCAAAGACCAGGGAGACCTGGCCTCTGGTGGGCCTGCCACAGGGGACCCGCTGGGGGGTGTGGTGCTGCTGCTGGTGGGTCTGTGTGTATAGACAGCTTTCCTGACAGTCAAGACCATATTGGTCAGAGATCTCCTGGAAGGTGCCTCAAATTCCATCATTAGTCACAGTCCTCTACACCTCAGGCTCTGACCCTTATCCTAATGTAAAACCCTCTCCCATCCACCTCCGAAGGAATTGACATTGTCACTTCAGTAAGAATAAGTGTCAGACTTGAGGGTAGGTTTCAATGGAAAAAGAGTAAGAAAGACCCAGGTTGGCACAGGGGAAGGCCAGAGAGGTGAGGTTGGTTCTTCTTAGGGAAGTTGGGAAGGAGTGGGGGCCTCATGGGGGGAGGGGTCTCCCACAGGCTGCCCAGTCCCTCTCCACCTTCTACTACCTTTCCTGCCAGGTACAGCATGTGCGTATCAGCGTCATAGAAGGGGAACAGGAGGCCGGAGAGCCCATCAATTTCCTCCTCGATCAGAGGCATGGAGAGGTCCTCCTGCAGGGAGGCGGCCAGCATCAGCCTGTGTCCAGGAAGGAGGGCATCTCACCTTCCCAAATGCCAGCAAAGCACCCAGAGCTACAACCCTTTTATGCCACCACCCGGCCTCCCTGCAGCTGACCTGGTCCCAGAGGGCAATCTGTCGTGTGTTCCACCTGGAGACCCCGGTCGTGAGAAGCCGCTTCATGTTCCCCAGGAACACCACCCGGTTCACTCTGTGGTTTTTGCAGCTGGCCTCCTGCGGGGGCAGAGAGAGCCGGTAAGTCAGGGCCCGGACACCAGGGTCCTGTAGAAGACGGAATCATGGCCCCCAGGAGATACATCCATGTCTTCATCCCTGGAACCTGTGAATGTTTCCTTATTTGGAAAAAGGGACTTTGCAGATGTAATTTTAAGCTAAGGTTCTTGAAATAAAGGATCCCCTGGATTATCCACGTGGGTCCTAAATGCTACTATGAGAGCCCTATAACAGGTGGAGGGAGATTCCACAGACACAGAGAAGGTGACGTGACCTGGGAGGCAGAGCTTACAGTGATGTGACCACAAGCCAAGGAAGCCCAGCAGCCACAAAAGCTAGAGGAGGCAAGAAAGGATTCTCCCTGGAGTCTCCGGTGGGAGTGTGGCCCTGCTGACACCGTGATGCCAGAACTCTGGCCTCCAGAACTGGGAGAGACTCCATATAGCAGCCGCAGGGAAGAAATACAGGTCCTGAAGAGCAGGGGAGCCCCGAGACTGGGAAACCAGGCCTCTCTGCCGTGTCCCACAGTGGGTGGAGCTCAGGGGAGGGGGCGCTAACATTGACCAAGCCCCGGGCAGGGCCTGCAATGTGCCAGGTGCCAGGTGCTCTCCACAGGACCTCTTGTTTAACCTGCACAGCAAAACCTACTGGCAGGAACCTGAGAACAGGGGACTCAAGCTGGCTCGCTGTTTGATGACTCACTACACCAGGGGCTCCTACAAAGCTGTCCTCTGCCTCCTCTCCTGCCTCCCAGCTCATGGCACTTCCTTTTCCTCCTAATGCACAACGGTCCTCTGCCAGGATGAGTCAGCATCAGGTAGAAACCAGAGGCTGGCGGAGCCGTGCACAGACCCAGGCTGGTGCCACCTGCTCTGGCATTTAGTTCCAAGTTCTGCCAAAAAAGTGTAACGAGGAGGAGCCCCTCACCCTCTCTGGGTTCATGTCCAGGGTGTGAGGTGGAGGCTGGGTTCTCTGCTCTCTGGCACCTCTTCTGCTCCGCATGGGCTCTTGGGTCCATCCAGCTGGGTTTGAACTCCAGCTCCTCCATAACGGTGACATTCCAGTCTCCGACCCCCGCCAAAGCTCAGTGTCCCCACGTGTGAAATGGGAAGAGGAACAGTACCCACCTCAGAGGACTGTCGTGAGGACTAAGTGAGGGGATGATATGAAGCCCGTGGCCCTACATGCCACACAGTGAGCACTGAGTAAATGCTGCTTAATATTCGTGATGCTAGTCACTAGGATAATTAGTCGCAGTAGCTGGCTTTTTGGCCTCCCAATATTGGACTCTTCCCATATAAACACAACCAGGTCACCATCCATCCTTTCCTGTGTAGCAGGTAAATCTCAAATTTAATCCAAATTTCCCATCTCTCCTGGTGACTGGCATGCTCTAGGGGCTCAAGAAATGTTAATTTCTTACCCCCAAATGGCATCTAATCCCTTCCTCGCAGTCAAGACACAAGAGACTCAAAAACCAAAACTGGAGTTAAGTTCATCATCAACCTCTGCACTTGGAGTTGTCCCCAGGGCTGGTGTGCCCGGAGGCATTGCCACCAGGCTGGTGCACAAAGGTGGCTGGGCTGGGAGTCCAAACCCCTCCTCCTGTGTCCAGGATGGGGCTCGGTCAACACCCATGGACTCAAGTGCTGAAGGTGTCACCAGCCTCATCCCCAGCACAGGCCAGAAGAATCCCATCTGGGGGGAGGGATGCAGTGGCCAAGAAAGAGAACTAAAGCCCCTCTCCACCAAGGACAAGGCAGGGTTCCTGTGTGAGCCAAGAAGGGCCCAGAACAGACGGGACAGTCAACAGAGGTGCAGGCCAGGTGCATGAGACGGGGGAGCTGGCTCGGCCTTTCCCTAGGCCAGGCTGAAAGCTGAGCCCCAAGCCCCAATACTTTTCCTTCCCTTCAAAAAAGTGGGGCTTCACCTGCAGAACACGGCCGGAGCGGGGCTCGATCACACGCAGCTTCTTGTCCTTGCACGTGGTGGCGAGCAGGCTGCCATCAGTGTTGAAGGACATGCAGAGGATCACGTCCGAGTGGCAGTCGATCATCTTCACAGGCTCACCCACGTCCAGGTTCCAGATGAGGACCTGGGGGGGCAGGCATGCAGGAGTGGGGTCAGCCCTGCTGCTGCTGTCATTGGGCATCTGTCCCCGGCCCACGCCCAATGGCCCTGGGAGAGGTGCCCCGTGCAGGGTGGGGGTGTGCTGGGATGCAGGATGGTGTCGCTGAGATCTGTATCAAAGGCTGAAGCGTCCCTGTCTCACAAACCCACTACTGTCCTGGGGCTCAGTTTCCACAACCAGCAGGAAGGATAAATGTCCTTGCCAGGTCCCAGTGGCTGGCACACCTCTTTTGAGGGCACCCCTGGGGGTAGGGACTGGGGCTCCATTCTCTTCCCTCCAGCAGCTTTGGTTGCTCTTTTTTTCCCCGCCAGGAGAGTGTGGACTCGGAGTGGCATTCGCCTCCAGTCCATCAGCATCGGAGAAGGCAGTACGGGTGTTTCCAGCCCCTATGGGCCCCAGGAATGACGGGGTGCATGAAAGATGCTCAGCAGTGTGTGGCGAATGAATAAATGAGTGGATGAGACCAAAGATGCCGTTCTCTCTCCCTCCCCATCCACACTGCCTGCCGGGCTGCCCACCTTGTAGTCATAGCCGGCACTGAACAGGATGTTGTTGGTGGTGGGGTGCCACTCGACCAGCCCCACACGCCGGCTGTGCCCATGCAGCTCCAGGAGGGCCTCTGTCATGCTTCGCTTCAGCCCGCCCTCGGGGATCTCCCAGATCCGCACCTGCAGAGGGAACGGAGGGCCCAGGCTGGATGGCAGGGCGGGCAGAGGCCCGATGCCTCTCCCTCCCACACCAGGCTTCTGACACCCGCGTGGTGGGCAGAGCTGCTGAGGCCTGGGGGGAGTTTCGAGGATGTGACTGAAGAGGAAAGAGGCCATCCCCTCTCTTCCCTTGGGAGGGTCTGCTCCGAAAAGCCTCTGCAGACCTTAGACCTGGGCAGCTATTGCCACTGGCATGTTATTGTTATGGACTAGCCAGGCGCAGGGGCCACACATGGAGCAGCTCTGAGCTAGTATTGAATTCTAAAGCCTATCTCTGCTTCCCTTCCCACACCCTCCTAAGAGATCTGCCTTCAGCCCCAGCTCCTGTCTGTACCGTATAGCCTGTCCCTCATCCTGTCCCCCACCCAAGATGGACACCTGAGCAGAGGGAAACCCGTCTGGGAGGTGGGAGGTCCAGAGTCTCCTGAGAGATGAGAAACCAAGGGGCAAAGATTCTCCTTAGATGTTGAAGCCTGAGCTGAACGGATGGGCAGAGCCTGCAGGCAGCTGCTATTTCCAGGCTTATGATGCTGATGGAGAAGCAGAAAAAGATGATCTGCAGAGAGGAGGAGGGGCTCACGGAGAGGCAGCGAAGAGACCATGAGGCCCCAGAGGGAGAGAAACTGAACAGTTTCTCTGTAATCTTTGACTACCCACCCCACCCCCATTACTTCCACCAGCCCCGTGGGCTTGTTTATCAAGCCAAACAGGCTCTGCAGAGTCTCAACGGTTTCATCTAGAGATGGAGGAAATCTTTGCCTGGCCTTGCCCACTGGCAGAATAAAATGAGACACTGCTTGTAAAAGTTGGTAAGCTGTAAAGTTCTCTACAGAACTAAGGGATTGTAAACCTTGTTCTAATTGTTATTATCATCATCAATGCTATTTATTATGATCTGACTGGTGAAGAGGTAAGAATACATGTGACTACAACTTAGGACACCTTTAAAACAACCCTTTTGAAAATCTGAACTCCACCCTTGCTAGTAAGGAGAAAAACAGGAAAATCAGCTTTGAGATACCATTTGTAATCTTCTAAAATAGCCAACTTAAAGAAAGAGCTGGTGTTGGCGGAATATATTGTAGGTTTAATTGGTGTTGGTAGTATTATAAAGCAGTCATCTTTCAGAAGCAATTTGGCCATCTTTAGTAGAAACTGTAAGACATTTCTATTATATTACCTGACTTAGTAATTTCACTCTTAAAATCCTATCTAATAAAGAGGGAATATGCTAAATGACACTCATGCCATTGCAAAGATGGTGGCGCCCACAGCCAATAAGGAGGGAATATGCTAATTGACTGCCCTGCCCTCAAAGATGGCAGCACCCACAGCCACAAGATGGTTGGCAGGGGAGGGCAGTTGTGGGCGATGAAGCCAGCAGGGGAGGGCAGTTAGGGGGGACTGGGCCAACAGGGGAGCAGTTAGGCTGGCAGGGGAGTGGTTGGCAGGGGAGTGGTTAGGAGGTGATCAGGCTGGCAGGCAGAAGTGGTTAGGGGCAATCAGGCAGGCAGCAGACAAGCGGTTGGGAGCCAACAGTCCTGGATTGTGAGAGGGATGTCCACAGGGATCCGGCCTAAACCGGCAGTTGGACATCGCCCGAGGGGTCCCAGATTGGAGAGGGTGCAGGCTGGTCTGAGGGACAACCCCCCTTCAGTGCATGAATTTCATGCACTGGGCCTCTAGTCCAATAAAAGCAAAAATCTCTATGCATGAAGATGTTCATTGTAACATTACCTATACAGAAAACGTAGAAACACTCTAAATGACCAACATGAGAACAATCTAATGTCCTATCAGTATGGAATAGTAACCTCCTGTTATAATTCTGAAGCCTGTTAAAGAAAGCCAGTTACAGCCTGGCTGGCATAGCTCAGTGGTTGAGCGTCGACCTATCCACCAGGAGGTCATGGTTCCATTCCCGATCAGGGCTCATGCCCAAGTTGTGGGCTTGATCCCCAATGTGGGCTGTGCAGGAGGCAGCTGATCAACGATTTTCTCTCATCAATGATGTTTCTATCTCTCTTTCCCTCTCCCTTCCTCTCTGAAATCAATAAAAACATATATTTTTTAAAAATAAAGAAAGAAAGCCACTTATAGGCAGTCTCAAGGAAGGGAGCAAGGCTGTGAACTGGGTGTGCCGCGAAGAATTCCCTTGGCAGGCTTCTCTTGTTGGTGCTTTCCCCTTGGACTATGGAAATGAGCATTGCTCGCACTGTGTTTCCCTGAAGACCCAGCTCTGCACATGCAGACACAGGGCCTTAGGGAGAGAAAGGCAGGTCCAATCAAGGTGTACCATCCTGTTTCAAAAACACGCTCAAGAAAAAGTTTATAATTCGAGACAGTTTAATGCTTTCCCATCCTCACTGTCATCTCCTTAGGCCCCATGGTCCTTCCTCCAAAGGCCCTGTGTGAGGCCTTCTGGGGTGAGGTCTGATCTGGAAATGGTGGGAGGCTGGAGTGGGGACCTGGTGAATAATTCAGTAGTTACCAATAAGACATATCCCTCTTGCCCCCAAATGTACTAGCGGAAGGTGACCTTTGAAGAGAGAAGACTAATATTTGAAGTGCACACACACACACACACACACACACACACACACGTGCCTTTCTTTTTCACCCAAATGGATACTATTATACATGCACTTCCACAACTTTTCTCATGTAACAGCAGATAGCGGGCATCCTTCCACACCACTACACATGATCCACCTTATCGTTTTAAGTGGCCAGGGGGCATCTGTTTTATGATTGTGCCATGATGGATTTAATCAACCTCTAATAGTGAACACCTGGCTTCTGCCCGCTTTTTCCACTCTTACAGTTCATTCTCTGATGAGCACAGCCTGTAACACAAGTTCGTGCATGGGTGTGAGTATTCCTGTAGGACACTTGCCTAGAAGTGTTTCATTAAAGTTTCTGTAAAATTGTTCCCAACGCTCTTCCAGTTTCACCAACAGAGTCTGCTTCTTTACCGGGGTCTCTAAAACGCTATTTTCAGAATTGGATTTTTGCCCATTGGATTAAAAGTGCCACCGCACCGCTGTTTGGGATTTGCATTTCTTTGATTCTTAGAAATACTGGGCCTCCTTTGTGTGCACTTGGGAAGCTTGAGAAGCTTTCAGACGCAAGGGGATGAGACTTTAAAAAAAAATATTTTTAATTGATTTCAGAGAGGAAGGGAGAGGGAAAAAGAGAGAGAGAGAAACATCAATGATGAGAGAGAATCATTGATTGGCTGCCTCCTGCACGCTCCACACTGGAGATCGAGCCCGAAATCCAGGCACATGCCCTGACTGGGAATCGAACCGTGACATCCTGGTTCATAGGTCAATGCTCAACCACTGAGCCATGCTGGCTGGGTGAGGGGATGAGACTTTAAGGGGCAGAATGATGGGTCAGTGTGGAGGCATTTGGGGGCAAAAAGTCCTGCCTATAAATACCTCATACTGTCTCTCTTTTTTCTTTTTTTAAAAAAATCTTCACCCAAGGATATATTTTTATTGATTTTTAGAAAGAGAGAAAGGGAGAGAAAGCAACATCAGCGTGAGAGACGTATGCACCCGACTGGGTATTGAACCATAACCTTTTGTTGTACAGGATGACGCTCCAACTGAGCCACCTGGCCAGGGCCTCATCCTGTCTCTCAAGGACAGCAGGGAAACGAGTACACACATGAACAACACGTATTCAGGGTGAAAGTGTTGACTGAGACAGGGCAGTGGCCTCTGGCCTTTGAGGAAGATCTTTGAACCAGAGTTGAGCCTCATGACTTGCACACAGGCCTCTTATGAGCTGGGCCCTTGCTGGCCAATGGGACGGTGCTGAGCTTGCCCCATGCTTGCCCTTGAGCAGCATACAGTGGGGCTGACCCAGTAGAGCACCTGCGGGGGCATAGCTGGGGGAAACCTCAAATCCAGTCTTGGGGGTGATGGTGGGAGGATCGGGAGAAGCAGGGTTAAAAAAGAGGATATCAACCCAGGTTTGAAAAAAATACCAATTGGGGATGTGGGGAAGGGTGGGGACACAGAAAAATGACCAGTGCGTGTGGGTTCAGCACAGTAGTTGGGGAGATTGCGGCAGGTGAGCCTGGCTGGTGTGCAGCAGGCTGGCAGGGGGCAGAGGAGGCCAGAGGCTGTGTGTGTCACACCTGGTCACCGAGGCCCAAAGGACCGCTGCTTTGGGGTGTCTCAGAAAAATGAACCCTTCCCCAGAGCCTAATTCCTGAGCAGCCAGGTACCTGAGCGTCCCTGGGTGGTGTCACAAGCCAGGTTAAGGCATGGGGAAGCTGGGAAGTGGGGGTCCACCCAGGCTCTAATCTCACTGACAAGCTTGGACAAGCCAGTTAACTTCTCTGAGGCTCATGCTCCTTGTCTAGACGATGCATTGAGGTGCGCGTACCAGTTAGAGGTGTGCGGGTTAGAGTAAACTGGGCTCGGAGTCCTTGTGAGTCTGAGGCTTGTTTGGGTGACGGCTCTGCCTAGTAACCTACAGGCTTAGCCTTGAACTGGATCCTCATCCTGCGGGGCCAGGGCTGCAAGGGAGAAGACAGGGCTGTTTTCACCAGCAACTGCTGGAGTAGCGTCCCAGGCGGGGCTCGGGGGACCCTGATGGAAAATGCCCCACAGAGAGGGAAAGAGGCCTCTTGTCTTACCCCCATTTGGTATCACTCCCTTCCTGGGCCCCGGGTTTCTCATGCGCACATTGAGACAGTGTAAATTAATCTTCCAAATTTTTGTGCTGTTGACATCACTGAATGTGTCCCTAGGGGGAAGAGACTAACTCTGATCCACCGCTACCGCTACCAGTTGGTGCCACATGCGATTGGAGCTAAGAGGAGGGCTGAAGTTCACAGTGGGCCTAGTAGCTGGAAAGGAAGTGCAATCCCTGAGCATTCAAGGGATTTGCTGGAGGAAAAGAGTGGATGGGCGTGGGAGGAGCACTGTGGATCTACCCAGAAGTTGCTCTGGGACGTTACTTCAATTCCACGGGAAAACCAGCAGAGCCTGGCAAACTGGATTTCTGGAAGGAAGGGGAGGGGAAAAGTGGGAAAAGCATTCTCTCCAGCCAGCCAGCTGTGCCTGGGACCATCCCCTTCACAGGCCCCTGGGTCAGAGCCCTGCTCATCTCAGTTACAGGCAGCCAAGAAAACATGTGCAGCCCCTCCCTTTGTCACCCTTTAGACACTGGGTACAGTCCTTGGTCTCAAGTAGCTCACAGTCTTTGGGGGAGACAGCAGACACGTGCAGACAAGGCTAAGGCAAGACAGCTGATAAGGGCTGTTAACAAAGCTACAAAACTAGCGTCTCTGTGCACAGAGGAAGAGGGAGCAGCTGGCCAACAGAGAGAGCCCTGGGGTCTGGCAAGCTACATTGAAATCCAGGCTCTGAACATACAAGTGAGACTTCAGCCAAGTTACTTAGCCTCTCTCAGCCCCAGTCTTCTCATCTGTGAGAATAATTATACCTCTAGCGGCTAGAGTCTAGCCCTAGCTGGTTTGGCTCAGTGGATACAGTGTCAGCCTGCAGACTAAAGAGCCCCAAGTTCGATTCTGGCCAGGGGCATGTGCCTGGGTTGCGGGCTCGATCCCCTCCAGTAGGAAGCAGCCAATCAGTGATTCACTCTCATCATTGATGTTTCTATCTCTCTATCCCTCTCTAAAGTCAATAAAAATATTTAAAAAATAATTATACTTCTAATCACAGTTGTATGACGACTAAATGAAGATAAAATATGTGCCTTACCAAGCAGATTACTAAAGCACCTAATAGTACATAACAATGCTTGCTTAATATTAATGAAGGGTCATATGCAAGTGTCATGTAGGTCAAATTTTATTTTAATTAATTTATTTATTTTGTTGTGTCCGTCCAATTTTAGATGTGCTTTATATTTTTCATGTGCACTTTGTCTCCCCTGGGTATTCGATGTACCTGGATGGTATAAAGTTTGTCTCTATTTTACATGCAGCATACATCTCCTCTTTAAAATTATTATGTGATTATGAAGGTGTCTGGCTGGGGCTCTCTCAGGTTTTGACAAATTGAGGGTCATGGTTGCAGGTGACTTAGGGCCAGGGTCTAGTGAGGGCCTGTCAGTGCCTCTGACAACATTGTTCCTAAAGGAAAGAACGTTCCACTTAGGGGATCTGCTTGTTACACAGCAAAGAGTCCTTATTGTCTGTGTCTGTGTGGAGGAGCTCTGAGAAGGCGCTGAAGCTCACCGTGGTCCTAAGTAGCTGGGAGAAGACACAGATTTAGATTCCAACGACTTAGGACTTACTTTTTATTTTTTTTATTTTATTTTATTTTTTTTTTACTGATTTTTAGAGAGAGAGGATGGGAGAAGGAGCAAGAGAAACATCGATGTGAGAGAGAAACATCAATTAGTTGCCTTTTGTAGGCACGCTGACTGGGGATTGAACCCACAAACTTGGCATGTGCCCTGACTGGAAATCAGCTGGCGACACCCACCTCCACCCGTGAATGGGACAATGCTCAACCAACTCAGCCACACCTGCCAGGGCAGTTTAATTAAACACACACACACACACACACACACACACACACACACACACACACTCTATTTGGAACAGTGTGGGGCGAAACATTGTACATTATGGCTTCCGCCCTCGGGAAGCATCCAGTTTAGCTGTACTACATCACACAGTCATCGGCCTTAGGATTTCCAGCCACTCCACAGAGACAGGGCCTGGGCCGAGATCACAGCAACTCTCATGTCTTCTGCAGCAAGAAGAGAGCGCCGAGGAGGGTCTCGCCGTGTCCCTCTCTTCTGCACCCCTGCTCTTGTCCAGTCCCTTCCTTCTCCCCTGGCTGGAATCTGACAGCCTGGGTAGGGCATGGTCTGTCCTTCTACTCATGGTCTGTCCTTCTACTCATCTATTCCAGGAAAAAGGTACAGCTCCCTAGCCCCAAGTATCTAGGCTCCTGCAGCTCCCACATCCCCATTTCTTGCCAATTATTCTGTTTACTGTAGAAGCCGAGTTTATCACCACTCACCTACACAAGAGGTAGCATCTCAGTTTACATTAATGCTGATATCTTCTGACCACTTAACTGTTTCCTAAAGTGAGAAACAAATCACCTCCAACCCAGGGAGGTGTGAGAGGCCACCTGAGGGCCCAGAAGGAAGCATGACTGAGCATTTACTGCTGCGAATCCTGTGAGGCGGCTGCTAGAGGGTCAATGAAATGTACATGTGGAGCTGGACACATAGACGGACCCTGCTACAAATTACTATTATTTATTTATTTATTTTTAAATATATTTTACTGATTTTTACAGAGAGGAAGGGAGAGCGACAGAGAGCTAGAAACATTGATGAGAGAGAAACATTGATCAGCTGCCTCTTGCACACTCCCCACCGGGGATGTGCCCACAACCAAGGCACATGCCCTTGACCGGAATCGAACCTGGGACCCTTGAGTCCGCAGGCCGACGCTCTATCCGCTGAGCCAAACCGGTTAGGGCTATTATTTATTTATTTATTTATTTTAGAAATTAATGATTATTCTTACACAGATAAGGAAACGAAGCACAGAGAGTTTAGGAAACTTGCCTTGGGTTGCACAGCTAGGAAGGGAGGAGCTGGGATTCAAACTCAGGCTTGGAATCGGGCAAACTACCATGTCCCTCTCTTCTGCACCCCTGCCCTTGTCCAGTCCCTTCCTTCTCCCCCGGCTGGAGTCTGACAGCCTGGGTAGGGCATGGTCTGTCCTTCTGCTCATGTATTCCAGGGAAAAGGTACAGCTCCCTGGCCCCAAGTATCTAGAAATCGCCCTCCTTGGGGCACAGATAACCAGCGAGGCTTCCCACTGGGCGGCCACCGTCTCCACACATGGTGGGGTCTTTCATTGCTGCTCTATCTCCAGGGTGAGGAACGGTGTCTGACAGATAATAGGCACCCGAGACACACCTGTTGAATGAATGAATCACTGGGAGAACCTGAGACAGCCCAGAGGCCATCCGCAGGTTCAGCAATGAACCACCCCTGAGCGGGTGAGCGGGCTAGTCCTTACTCCGGCTGGGGGTGCACAGGATAGACGAGAATTCACCCCTTTCATCCTGGTTTGGAAGCAGGGCCTGGTGAGGGGTGGGGGTGAGGGTGGGGGTGGGGGTGGATTTCTTTCCTGGATTTTGAAGCTCGGCATTCAGCTTAGTCCTTTTTGGAAACCAGTGACACAGGGCCTATTTGGGGGCTCACTGAGCCGAGTGAGATGTAGTAGAAAGAACATGTACTGAGTGTCTGGCTCCCAGCCCTCTGTCCACCCCTCACTGGTGCAAATCATTTAAACTCTTGGGTTCCCACTAAGGCTAAGGCTAAGAAAGTAGCAGTTCATGGAGTTCTTAGTAGCCATGAAACACTTTTACATTCATTTCGTTCTCATGATGAGCCCAATATGGTCCCCAAATTTGCAGCAAGGCAACTGATACCCAGAAAGGTAAAGGAGCTGGGCCAAGGCCACACATGTAGAAAGTGCAGAGCCAGGATTTGAACCGAGACCTGGCCTCCTGAGCCTGGCTGCTTAACACACCAGCCACACTGCCCGCTTCTCTGCAGCTGCCCAGAGCACTGGTGAGGCCTCTGGGGGCTGCTGCCCTTCCATCACTAGGAGTGTGTCACTCCCTCCCGGCTCCAAGAGGCGTGATTCTCAAGTGTATAGGAGGGCAGGGGGGTGGGTGGCTTCCCTGCTTCCAGCAGAGCTGACATCCTGCCCCATCCCACCCCTAGCTCTTCTGGGAGGGGTATCATCTCTGGGGAGGGGGTGGGATGGGATGGGGTGGGTGAGGGCAGCCGCTGGATGGAGGGGCAAAGAAATAGAAGGCGAAGGGAAGATGCTGACTTCCTCCCCCCCCCCCCCGCCTCCCCCCCACCCCTCCCCCGCCCTCCCGCCCAGGAGACGAGCCTGCCTCCCTCTCTCCTCCGTCACTCTCCTAAGACGCTCTCTCCCCTCCTTGAGATGTCAGAAACCTCTCCCTCTGCGGCTGCTGGAGAAGTGCTGCGAGCAGGAGGCTTGGAAACCCAGAGCGCCCTTCCCTGCGCCTGCCAGCCACCCTCCCGAGCTGCCGCAGAAGCTATAAAAAGCACAGCCCTTCAACAATAGGTGACATCACCCAGCAGCAGCAGGAACTGGATTCTGCCAGATGCCAGGAGAGCTACGGCCCCCACCCTCCCTCGGGACAGGAGCCCTTGGGAACGGGCTGGGGTATATTCCACTGGATCCCCGGAGGGGTGGGTTAGACTGGTGGAGGGAGGCTGGGGGAGGGAAGGCTGCTCCCGAGGGACATGGCGGGTGGGCGTCACTGTCACTGGAGATTTTTCAAGGCATGGGGGACACGGGAAAGGAGCTGGGAGGGGGTGGAGGCTCGCTAGATCCCTTTAGTGTCCTCGGAATGTTCTGAGACACGGAGGGGCGGTGGAGGGTGGGAGTGGGCGCACAGGCAAAAGGCATGGGCAAGACCTGCTGTGAGCAGCTTCTCTCTGGGCCCCTCAGGCTGCTGCCCTACCCAGCCCGGGTGTAGCACAGGGCCTGGCACGCAGTAGCTTTGCTGACTGACCTCTTAACCCTGGTTCTGGATGTCGTTTCTGATGTGCAGTAACGTTGACCCTTTGGGCGGAGTGGTTGAGGGAGGGTGTCTCAGGGACCTGCCCAAGAGGCGCAGAGGGACACGCAGGGAGGGATGGGAGGGACGCAGAACAGCCCTGGCAGACCCGCAGGCTCCTCACCCAGCGGGGAGCTGTGGGCGCTACTGCCTGTGCATCCCCCTCCCGGGACCTGGCCAAGGTGCTGCTGGGCTTTGCACAGAGAGAATGCTGAAAGGTAAACGCTGAGCGCCAATGGATCTGAGCCTCGGTTTCCTCACCTGCGGAGCTACAGCTGGGGGGGAGGTGCTCAGAGTGCTGGCGGGGAGTCAGGAGAGCTGAGACACAGACCCCTGGTGTGACCTGGGCCTCCACCTCAGGGCCTGTGGGCTCCGGGCCAAGATCCTTGGCCCTGAGGCTGGGAAGGGGCAGAGGCCTGTGGGACAAAGCAGGGCGCCAAGCTGCTGCTTCTGGGCAGCTGGACCGGCAACCAGCGCAAGAGCTTAGCTCCTCTGTCTGGAGACTTAACCTCCTTCGCTCGGGATCAGCAGCCTGGGCCAGCCCCGCCCTCCCTAAGGCCCCCCCCCCCCCCCCCCCCCCGTGTCCCTTCTCTTCACACCCTCCCCTGGGTGCTCCCCTTCTCTGTGGAGCCACATTTCAGCACTTGTCCAGCCGCTTGGGGCCCCTCCTTCACAAAGCTGGTTCTGACCCTTCAGCCCCACTAATCCCCCTCCCTGGCCCCCCCCAGGGCTCTCCCAGGGCATGCAGCGTCACCCACACACTGCACACCTGGTGTCCCGGCTTATGTTCAGATGCCTGGGGGAGCACAGGCCTCACTTCAAAGTGCAGCTGCTCACCCTGGCATCCCAGGCTTCTCTCTGCGCCCAGCCTCCCTCCGCGTCCCTCTCCTGCCCGCTCCTCTCCCTGGCCAGCTCCCCAGCGCTCCAGCCACACCAGACACCTCCGTTTCCCAAACACTCCCCATGAATTCTGCTGTGGTCTGAATGTTCGTGTTGCCCCAAAATTCATATGTTGAAATCCTAACCCCCAGAGGTGATGCTATGAGGAAGTGAGGCCTTTGGGAGGTGATGAGGTCATGAGGGTGGAACCCTCGTGAACTGGATTAGTGCCTATGAAAGAGGCTATAGAGAGCTCCCCAGCCCCTTCTATGGTGTGAGGACACAGTGCGACACCTGACCACCTGGCCCCCTGATCTCTGGCTTTCCAGCCTCCAGAACTGTGAACAATAACTTTCTGTCAGTTATAAGCCACTCACTCTGTGGTGTGTTGTCATACTGGCCTAAGCTGCCTAAGGCGCACGCCCTCCAGGTCTGTGCCTCTGCTCTCTTCTCGGACATCCTTAAACCCTTCCTCTGCCTCCAAAGTCCTCCTTCTCCAGAGTCCTCTGCCCTGCCTGCACCTTGGTCAGAATTAACCCCTCTCTCCGCCCTGGACACACAGCCCCGTTTGACCTTCGTGGCTACAGTGACTTCATTCTGCACTGCATTTCAGGGAGTGGGTGTGATGCTGCCTCTCTGCTCGTGGAGTTTCCTGGGCAGGACTGAGATTGGCAGGCACAGTGCTAGGCACAGACCTCCTTGCATCCTCATAGCAACTGCCAAAGGGCATCGTTGTTACTGTTACAAAGATGAGCAAAACTGAGGCTCAGAGAAGGTAAATGACATGCCCTGGTCACCCAGCTGGTACACGGTGAAGCTGATTCCGTCCCAGATCAGTCTGAGTCCGTGGCCAAGCTTGCTTTGCAGCCAGCACCCAGGAGCAGGCGGGCACCCTGTGGTCCTTCCCTCTGAAGGGAGCGTGTGGCCTGGGCTGGGGCCCTGTGCTTTTCTTGACCACACGGCACGGATGTCTGGCTTATTAGCTGGGGTCCTTTAGCATGTGGTGCCCAACTCTCAGGTGAAACAAGGTGCTGAGCTAGACCTGGGCAGGGCCATCAGCACCAGTAACCCCTGCCACCCTCGCCCTGACTCAGGCAGAAGTGTCCACCTGCGGTGGAGCCAGGACAGCCAGTGACCCCAAGAGCCCTGGCCTAACCTGTCCCTCCCCACAGCAAGCGGGACACTGCTCTTCTCTGTCCCGGCTGGCTCCCCTGGAGGGACACGAGACACTGGGAGGGCCCTGAGGCTTCCCACAAACTCCGTGGGTTCATGTCATGATGAGACCTCGTAGAGCAGAAAGGGCGTGGGACCACAAGCCTTCCTCGACTTCCTGGTTGTGTGACCTGCCCCCAACCCTCAGTTTGGGGGTGGCAGTGCCTGGCTCGCAGGGTGGCTGTGAGGGCTCACTATGTTAAAGTGCCCAGCCCAGACTGGGTGGAGGAGGTCGGTATAAGGGAGCCCTGAGTTTCAGGGACATTTGCTCCCTGATGGCTGGTGACAGTCACTCAATACCTTAGTGAGCAGCGACGGAGCCAGCTGTGGTTGCTGGCACTGCTTGGGCTCCCTGCACCCACAAGAGAAGGATGGGCAGTGCCTCCACCTACCCTCTCTCCCACTGAGCCTGGGCCTTACCCGCACTGACCACTGACCTCTCCAGCCCCCACCACTCCAGCTGCCTCCCTTCCAGCCCCAGAACCAACCAATGACCTTGTTCTTCCTGGGCTCCATCACCTTGTGTCCATCCTCTGGCCTGCCTGTGCTCTGACCCTGGTCACTGTCCCCATTAGCTGAAGAAAGTAACTGAACCTCATGACCTGTGTCACCACCAATTCTTGATCCTCTGCTCACATGGGCCCTGCTCTTGCTGCTGCTGCTGCTCTCAGAAACCCTCTTGGGGCTTTGACCTTCAGGAGCTGATCAAGCCCATCCCCTCTCCTAACCCCCTCCCCACTACTCTCATTTACTAGCTACTGTGCCAGCTGACCTCCTTCCCCAACTTTATTTACCAATGGAGACTATCTACTGTGACTCTCTTTCTTTGGATAACTGATTAGTTGGGCTATATTTATTCACTCACACATTTATCTTTCCATTCACCTTCATCCAATCATCCTTCCTTCCATTCATCTATCTATCCATTATCCATCCATTCAGTCATGTCTTTATCCATCAGTGTAGTCATCCATCCATTCATCTATCCACCCGCCTCACCATCCATCTAGCCATCCATCCAATCATCCAGGCCATCCAATACCTACTAAGCATTTACTAGGTAGTAGGCTCTGTGCTAGATGCTTGGGATTCAGAACCTCTGTTCTCAGGAGCTCACAGTCCAGTCCGGAGACATGAGCTTTGGTGTCCTTTCTAGTTCCAATATCCTGGGAGCCTACGACCTGTACCCAGGATATGCCAGTGAGCGCCAGGTAGATGCTTGTGACCTGACTGAAAGGCTGATCTTCCTTCACCTGGGAACACTAGGGGCTCAGGCAGCCCCTCCTCACAGCTCAGCTGATGCTCTGAAATCCCCTCTTGCTTCTAAGCTGGTGCATTGACAAGGTTCAAGGCCATGTGAGACTAGACATAAGGACCCTCTACAACAGTGGTTCTCAACCTTGGCTGCACATTAGAATCACCTGGGATGAGGCCCAGAAATCAAGAGTTTAAAAAGATTCCCAGGTGATTCTAATGTGCAGCCAAGGTTGAGAACCACTGCTCTACAGAAATGTGAAGGCGATTGCCAACACCTGACGCTACCTCACCCTGTGAAAACCAGCAGAGCTGCGGGGAAGGCTGGCCAGAAAACAACTTCAAGTTTACTCTCCCTGGATTCTTTAGCTCCCCTCTCCAAATTCTTTCTGCCCCTTTCTCCTTCCCATCCCCATCTGTCCTACCTGTTCTCTCTTCCTCTTGCCTCCATCTCCCCCTGCTCCCTTCTCCTCATTTCCCTTCTTCTATTCCTTCTCTCTTCCAATGAAGTGGTGGGACATGGAATTCAAATTCCGGCCACCATTGTGGGTCCTTGGACAAGTGATGACAGTTCTCAGGCCAGTGTCCTTCCCTAATGCCATGGCTCCCAGGGGACAAGACCAGACGGTGCATTTGCCATGCCCAGCCTGCAAAAAGGGCTCTTCTCCTCACGCCTCATCCAGTTCCTTCCCTTTCCCCTTCTTCCCTGTCCACGTTCCCCCTACTGCCTTTCTCTGTTTGAGACCACGGACAGGTGCTGAATCACATAGTTAATCTTGTTCTAATTCTCACCCATAAAATCAACACCTCCAAATGAAATCGCTCTAATGGCACACGATCTCTCAGATAGTCTATGGATTCGCTCCTTGAGTCCTTTTCCTAGCTCCCCTCCCCATCCTGGGTCAGAAGGGCAAAGAAGGGGGGAGGAGGAGGAGGAGAGTTTAAGGAGGAAGGTCTCCAGGAGGAAGCAGGGAGAGCCCCGTGGGCCCACCGTCCTCGGGGCACCCCTCCCGCTCACCGACGTGTCCTCCGAGCATGAGGCAATGATGTTGTCAATGAAGGGGTTCCACTTGATGTCCAGCACGTTCCCCTGGTGACCACAGACCTTGGGGTAGTTGGGTTCAATCCTGCCTGTCTGCCGAGAAGAGAGAGAGAAGGAGGTTAGTTTGATGGCCCTGAATGGAGAGCCTTTATTCTGGCTTCTAAAATGTCTGATTCGTGCATGGCCCATGGCCATAGCCAATGGGGTGGCGAGGGCCTGGGGTGGGGGGTGGGGGGGTGGGGATAGGCTGGAGGGGGTCAATGGGGGGAAAAGGGGACATGTGTAATACTTTCAACAATAAAGATTTTTTTTTTAAAAAAGTCAAATTCATTAAAAAATAAATAAATAAAAATAAAATGCCTGATTCGTCTTTGAGTTCCGGCATCGGGCTGGGCCAGATTGCCCTGTGGCTGTGTCCTCCCCAGCACTGAATGTAATGGGGGCGGGGGAGGGGTGGACACTACTGGTCCATATGCCACCTTTGTGCAAATCAGCAACAGGTGCCTCTTCCTCAAGTAAAAACGTTTAGAGTTAAGATGAATGACCAAAGGCTGCTGCCCTGGCAGGACACACACCTAGACACGTGGATGTATGCACTCTCCCCAGTGCCCGCACTCCCCACTGCCCCCAGGAGACCTGCTACCGCAGGGTTTGGGTCAGGAAGAGACGCTCTCCTGCTGTCCAGGAGCCTCTGTGTCCACCTAAGCACTGTCGCTTCAGTAACTCATTCTGCCTGAGACCTGAACGGTGCCGCCCCTGAAGAGGCAGGCCTGCTCAGTGTGCATCTTAAACACCGGTCCACAGTGCCCTGTGGGTAAATCATCGCCTTCGGAGTCACACACGCCAGCGTTTGAATCACAGCTCTGCCGCCTGACAGCCATGCAGCCTGGGGAAAGTCAGTGAAGTTCTCTTAGCCTTGGTTTCTTCCTTTCTGAAACGAGGATAGCAAGGCCTACCTCTCAGCATTGTTGGGAAGATTAAATGAGCTAATGTGCTTAGCAAGGTTTTTAATGTGTAGATTGCCATTATAAAGACTGTTCAATATATGACAGTTATTGTTATTGGATAGGCTAGGTGACACCTCCTCCAGGAAGTCTTCCCTGATCTCAGTGTGTTAAGAGCTCCTCCTCTGTATGCCCACAGCAATCTGGGCTTCCCTCTGTGATAGCATCATCACGTGGAATTGCAGTCTGTGTCTATGTATGAGCAACTGAGGACAGGGTCTGTGTCTCCAAATCTCCAGCTTTTTAAAAAAATATATATATTTTATTGATTTTTTACAGAGAGGAAGAGAGAGGGATAGAGAGTTAGAAACATCCATGAGAGAGAAACATCGATCAGCTGCCTCCTGCACACCCCCTACTGGGGATGTGCCCACAACCAAGGTACATGCCCTTGATCGGAATTGAACCTGGGACCTTTCAGTCTGCAGGCCGACGCTCTATCCACTGAGCCAAACAGGCTACGGCTCTCCAGCTTTTAATAAGCCTGGCACATAGTAAGTGCTCAGTTCATGATCTGAAAGACATCCTGTGAAGGGAATGGAGTCCACAAAAAATGGAACAAGGAATGTGGGGGTGGGGGATGCTGGAAGGGTAGGTCCATGCTTAGAGGCTATCAGGGTGACAGGGAAAGGAAGGAAAATTGTAGGCAGAAGCTGTGTCTGCACCTTTTTAAAAAAATGTTTTTATTGAGTTTTAGAGAGAGAAGAGGTGAGAGGGATAGAGAGATAGAAACATCAATGAGAGAGAAACATCATTGATCATCTGCCTCATGCACCTTCTACTGGGGATCAAGTCTGCTACCTGGGCATGTGCCCTAACCTGGAATTCAACTTGTGACCTCTTGGTTCCTGGGTTGATGCTTAACTGCTGAGTCACATCAGCCAGGCTCCACCCTTTTAATATTAGTTTTTTGGGGGCTGGAGGAAATAGAGTTCATTTAAGCACTGCTCACCTGCGAATGGTGTTAGGCAGTCAGAGGCACCTCAGGTAGCTCATACCTCACCCTCCTTTAGGTTCCTGGACTGAAAAACGAGGAGCAGAACCAGTGTCTGCCAAAGCCCTGCTATGCGTGCCCTGTACTTCACCAGCGTGATGGCGCAAGCGTGACTGCAGGGTGCTGTCCTGCCATAACCTCCCCACCCACGTCCTGCCTGCATCTCCATCAGCTCATTTCCAAGTCCTTTGACTCTGGTGTGTGACACAGCAGTGGCAGGATGGGCAGAGAAAAAAGAGCCCTAAGAGGAAATGGCCGTGGGATGGAGGGTGAGGGATGAGGAGGAGTGAGAGAGGAAAACGCCTCAGAGGTGGCCCTCCAGAAAGCCTGACTGAAGCTGCGCACAGTGGGGAAGTTAGAGATTCGGAGAGGATGGGTATCAGTGAAGAATGGAACCCCCTTTGACGTGACGGATGCAATTCAAAGTGGAATATCTTTTCCAAGTTCTTTCAGACCGTTGGACAATGTGTCTGTAAATGAGACTTTAAGCAGAGACTGAGCCACATGAGGCCCTGGGATTTATTAGAGTTACACCTTATCCTCTTTAACTCTTACGACAACCCTATGAGTGAGGCATGAGGAAATGAAGGCCCAGAAGGGTTAAGCACCAAGCCCAAGGTTCCCCAGCTGAACCTGAAATGCAGGCGCCCGCCTAGGGGTGATCCTCAGAGCTGAGCTCTGTGAAGCCCACAGCTCATCAATGGCCGGCTCCCCTCCTCCAGCTCCCACGTCCATGGGTGGACAGCCCTGCACTGTCTGCTCCCACAGCGCACGTACTCTCGGACTGAGCCGTTCCTGGCATTGGATCCCCAAGGCTGCGTCGGAATGATCCCAGAGCGATGCTGATTGCATTAAGCTTTTGGCGCCCAGCCCGGCCCAGGCAAACCGGAGGGGGCACAGAATCAGTCAATAGGAGGCCATCAGCTCACAGCAGCTCTGGCCAGCAGCCGGTGGGTGATGCACCAGAGGGGCCGGTGAAGCAACATCCCTGGAACCTACTCAGTATGGGGAGAGGTCAGAGCCCTGCATGGGGAAGGGAATAAGACTTTTTGACACAGAGAAGAATCCTGATGTCATGCATAGGTCCAGGCGGACCTCTCTTTCTACCATGGATGCATCCCCATGGGGTGGGTATTTACAATGATCACGGCGTAAGCACACTGCTGTTTATGTGAATGGTGACCCTCGAGTTTTGCAGCACACAACCAACATGGCTCTCCGCGGCAGCCTTGAAGGGAAGGCTTTCAAACTAGGCAGCTCTGATTTTCCTGTATAGTAGGGTTTTGCATAAAATGTTGTTAGAAAAACAAGTTCCACCGGTAAGGAGAAAAGTTTGAAAACCAGTGTTCTATAGAGAAATCAAGCAAATTAAAAATACTATTAACTCCATGAAAAGAAGTTGTATATACGAAAGCTAATACAATCATAATGCATGATTTATATACAGTATTTACATAGTTGTAATAATGGAAATTCCAAATATTTAAACAAGAGTTGTGCTTTAATGTGCTGGGAGGACAGAAGTGGGGGAAGTGTGTGTGTGTGTGTGTGTGTGTGTGTGTGTGTGTGTGTGTGTGTGTGTTTATGTGTGTGTGTGTGTGTGGGGGGGGGGGGGTAAGAGGGGAGATAGAGCCAGGAGAGAGTCAGTTGCCCGCCATCCATAACAAGAAGTCAATAGACAAGGTCTAAGATTTTAAAAATCAAGACATGGCAGTAAAAGCAGGTAATTAAGAAATATGGGGATAAGTGCAAAAAGAAACAGCTAAAAGCAATGCAAGTAGCCACTTTAAGGAGTGGGAAATGAGGGATGTAGCGAAGTGGGTCAGGAATGGAGGGTAAGGGTCATGGTGAGCCGGTGAATGTTCAACAACTGGTTCTCCGGGGGAGGGGGGAGGAGGGAGGAAAGGCCCTGGTTTTGAGCACTTGCCCATGTGAGTGGTGTAAATATTCCCACCGTGGCTAATTTCAAGGTGCTGGGAGGATATCACCAAAAGCAGAGTTAGAGGAGAATCACAGTAGCAACGTTACTAATATTTCTACCATTAGATACAGCCATCCCTGGCATCCTCAGGGAATTGGGTCCAGGACCCCTGAGGACACCAAAATCCACAGACCCGCAGATGCTCAAGTGCCTTATAATGTACGCATACTCTCCCATATACTTTAACTCATCTCTAGGTTACTTATAATACCTAATACAATGTAAATACTATGTAAATAGCTGTCATATTGCATTGTTTAGGGTATAAAGGCAAGGAAAAGTCGGTACCTGTTCAGTACAGATGCAACCATTATAGGCCTAATTACATAGTACAGGCCAGCAACAACGTAACTTCCCCCTCCATAATTTAGGTCTGTTTGGTTGAATCTGCCGGTGTGTGTGGAATCCCAGCATGTGAGAGACATAACCTCAAGAGCACAAACTAGTAGCATAATTAGAAAGTAATGACTTTAATATTTAGTACCTCTGCTTTTAATATAATTTATTTAATTGAAAGTTTGCATAATTTAATTGTTAATAATAGCTGTGTTTAACAACCAACTTGCAAAACTGAAAATGTAACAACAGGCTCTCACAGGCCAGGACAAGCCGACTCCCGCACATCACGTGGGGTGCTATGGGCCTTGTCACACTGTCAGACTTCATGAACTCTGTATAATTATCACTCTGCTAGACAGAAAATTAGAGAGCACACAAGTAAAATGCATGCACCAGGTGTTCTAAAGGACGCCTGTTCCGAAATCTTAAAAGAATGTGAACAATCCAAAAATAAATAAATAAAGATGGAAAAAAATATGTGAACAGTCCTCTTGCAGATCCCCTAAATGCCTGTTTTCTTGTTTAAAAATATTTTTTATTGATTTCAGAGAGGAAGGGAGAGGGAGAGAGAGAGAGAAGACAGAACCATCAATGATGAGAGAGAATCATCCCGGACATATCCCCTTGACCGGAATCAAACCCGGGACCCTTCAGTCTGCAGGCTGACGTGCTATCCACTGAGCCAAACAAGCTAGGGCCGAATGCCTGTTTTCTGTTCCAGTTTCTGTGTGGGTTGTGACTAGAGACCAAATCCAGACCTGGCCCTTGACTGCTGCACAGTGCTACCTTCTCATACTCGTACACACACAATACGCACACCAACACTAACAGCTGCGGTTACCTTATTACATTAATGTAGTCAAACTTAATCCTCAGAACCCCATCTTACAGCTGAGAAGGCAGAGGTTTAATGAGTGGAGTCAAAGCTTCTTAGTGTTTATAACGTAGAATCACAGAACAGTCCCAGCGGAAGGTTCTCAGGGGCCTGGGTCTCCTCTGCCACCTGGTCCTTGAACCGCAAACAGAGCTTCAGCCTCAACAGACCTTGCTGCTACTTGGCGTCCATAGTCACCAGGGAGACCTTCCCACTGTCGGTGGACCACATCCTAAGGCCTCAGAGGACAAATCTGGTCCCTGTTCGGTGGGACAGGCCTTCCACATGAAATGTGGGATGGCAGCTATTGCATACCCTGAGCTTCTCAGGGAAGAACCCAGGGTTGGGGATTGGGTTGTGTCTCAAATACACTCCATCTGCCAAAGACAGAGTTGGAAGCGGCCGGACGCAGGCCTCTCTACAGGGTGGGAGGGAGTGGGAGGTCACCTGCCACCTTCCCGCAGGTCCACTTGAGAGGGCCGCAAAGTCCTTTAAAAGGTTCATAGGCTTCGACCAATAATTCCACTTTGGGAATTTATCCGAGAGGAATCAACAGAGAAGCACACGGACACATCCACTGCTGCCCTAGCTGGTCTGGCTCAGGGGATAGAGCATTGGCCTGCAGACTGAAGGGTCCCAGGTTCGATGCCAGGTTGTGGGCGCAATCCCCAGAAGGGGGCGTGCAGGACACAGCCAATCAATGATTCTCTCTCATCAATGCTGTTTCTCTCTCATCATTGCTGTTTCTCTCTCTCTCTTTCCCTCTCTCTGAAATCAATAAAAATATATTTTTAAAAAATTAAGACATCCACTGCTGTCTTATTTATCATAGGGAACAGTCTTTTAAATGCCCAACAATGGGGCATCACCAAAATGAGTTGCAGTACACCGATATAATGGAATATTATAAGTGCATTTAAAATCGTATTTTCAAAGAATATTTAATGGCATGGGACTTGTTCAAGATATAATGTTTAGTGAAACAGCCAGAACCAAGTTAAATACATAAAATGACCCCTACCTATTAAAAAGCACACAGTCTGTACGAAAATACATCAACCTGTTCATAGTGGCCATCCTGGGCTACGTGAATGTTAGTGCTTTTCACTTTTCCACAATGAACATTTAAAACTTTTATTAAAAATATAAATGTTATTTATTTAAAACACACACACACACACACCCTATAGCTTTGACTGAAGAATATTCCTCTCTGATTTTGGTCAAGCAGGTTTTATTTTTAAAAAATATTTTTTAATTGATTTCAGAGAAGAAAGGAAAGGGAGAGAGAGATAAAAACATCCATGATGGTAGAAAATCACCGATTGGCCACCTCCTGCATGCCCCACACTGGGGACTGAGCCTGCGTATGCCCTGACCAGGAATTGAACTGTGACCTCCTGGTTCATAAATTGATGCTCAACCACTGAGCCACCCAGGCCGGGCAGTCAAGCAGGTTTTAAAGAAATAAGGTGCAGCTGGAGTCTACCAGGTTTACACATTTCAGAAGCTTTTGTGGAACATAAATGTCTTTGCTCATTCAGGCTTCTCTGCTCCCTTGTTACCGAGAATGCTTTGGAGGCGGGGAATAAGATCCTTTAAATTGAATAAAATTATATAACTAATTGAAAGCGGGTTTCAGTGTGTGTGTGTGTGTACAGCCAAGGCCAGGCCCTCTCCCTGGGAAGGTCGGCAATCGGCTTACCCAGCAGCCTACCCACCCAGGGGAGTGGCGGGTGCTCTGGGCCTCAGTCCAGGCTTTATGTGAACCCAGTGAACTGACTAAAGATGAGATTTTCAAAACAACCTGCATTGCAGCTTCAGCTTCCTAGAATCTTGCAATGCTGCAAAGCTGAATTTTGTGCACAGGAGCCAAATGTTTTCTTACCTGGGGAATCAGCTTAGCAAGGCAGAAAGAACAGACTCTGAACAGGAGGTAGGGTTTCAAGGCCCAGTTCCATACCCATCTGGCTGGCTGAATGACCTTGAACATGACCCTGGACTCTCTGGGCTTCCCATTCCCAGACCCTGGGCTAATGCCCTCCCACTTCTTACTGTATGAAGCAAGGCACACCTGCTCTCAGAAAGCTGCAGGATGGCAGTACTAATGATAACTAAAAATGAGAAGGGTGGTAGTAAGAGACCATTTGACAAGTGCTTATAAAGTGCTAGGCCTTGTGCTAAGCAATTTGTATACATTACTAGAGGTCCAACGTACAAAATTTGTGCAAGGGGCTCAGCCCCCGCCACTGCCATGGCTGCCTTGCCCCCGTAGCCCTGGCTTCATCCGGAAGGTTGCCCAGAAGGATGTCTGGTCTAATTAGCATATTATGCTTTTATTATTATAGACTAGTGGCCTGGTGCAAGAAATTCATGTACATTGAAAGGAGATTAATTAGAGGAAATATTTTAATATTGCTATTTGCCCTTTCTCTATAATAGAAGTGTCCGAGGTGAAAGAAAATTAGTAAAATGTATATGAAAATCTTCCTCTTGTCAGAGTCTGGGGCATGCCGCAGGACCCAGAGTCAAGTCCCTGCCCACCTGCGGCACCTCAAAATCATGCAAGACCCAGACCCAGCTGGCACCACCCCCATTGGGCGAGATCCAGACCTGGCCGGCCCCACCCTTGTCAAGCCCGGCACTGGGAGGAGGGCACAGCCTCAAATCTCCTGTCAAGCCCTGCCAGGTGGGTGTGCCCTGAGGTCCCCCATCAAGCCCCCCCAAGTGGGGGGCGCAGCCTCAGGTCCCTGACCTGGTGCCGGGGTGGGGGGGCGCGGCCTGAGGTTCCCCGGCCTGAGGTCCTCTGTCAAACCCCATGGGCTGGGGGCATGGCCTGAGGTCCCACGGCCTGGTGCCGGGGTGGGGTGTGTGGCCTGAGGTCCCCCAGCCTGGCGCTGGGGCAGGGGGTGCAGCCTGAGGTCCCATGTCAAGCCCCACCAGGTGGGGGGGGGGGGCGCAGCCTCAGGTTCCTGCTGATTGCTTGTTAAGGCTCGTTGCAGGAACTCGGCCTCCACTGTGAGCGCAGCCATCTTGACTGTTATGGCATGATGGTCAATTTGCATATTCCCTCTTTATTAGATAAGATTTTATTTAATTCTTGTAATAGCCTTACATAGTTTTATGAAATCCTTTTAACCCTCCAGTATCAATCCATCTTATGGAAGAGAAGACTGAGCTCTGGGAGGTGACCTCCCAAAGGCGGCACAGCGGGATGGGAGGAGCTGTCATTTGCACCTGGCGTTGTCTGGCTCTGAGGCATCTCTGCTACGCTGCCTCCTATTTCAGAATGTGGGTGAGACACTTGGTAAATTAGGGGGGAAATGGGGTCCTAAGAAGGGGCTGGCTGGCAATTCCATGTGCCCCTTAAACTTGCTCTCGCTGACTCTCCCTCCCCTCCCCCTTTCTCACCCAGACTCACCCCTCCCCCAGCGACTCCCAAACTTTGCTACATTTTGGAATCACCTGGGAAGTTTGAAAACCCCAGTGCCCACGTTGCACCCTGTACCAATTTAATCATACTGTCTGGGAGGGGGGAGCCAGACATCAGTGTTTTTTTAAGATCCCCCAGTGATTCCAATGGGCAGCAGAGTTTGAGAACCACTGCCCTAGAGGCCCCCTATTCTGCTGGGAGCCCCTGCAATGCTCATGCATTTTAAGACAGGCTCCGCGGTTGCCTGACTCAGTGTTAACCAGTGTGGCCACGGAGGGTGGGGTGAGAAATCAAAGAACATCATTGCACACTTAATACAGACTCATTTGCAGAAACCACAGATAAAGCAAATAGAAAGATACCGTCACATCAGGAGGACCCAGGTTAATGGATAATGCTGAACCCAAGAGATGGGTGATGTAATGGTGGACCCCCAAGCTTCCGGGTGGGTGATGTGTTTGGATATGCCACCCTGGTCATCACATTCCCTCCTCCATGATCGGCCCCATGCATCCCAGACCATCCAATTAGGCTGCCAACAGCCTTCTCTGCTCTCTCTCCGCCGGATGGAAGTTGGTATTAAATGAGAGAGAGCCATTGTAAAATAGGCACTGTAGTCCCTCTCCCCAAACCTCTGGGCAAAGGTCAGGTCCCCTGTGGCCCAGCCTTCTGGTCTGAAGGAGGCCATTCCCCCAACTCACAGCCCTTGATACTTCTCGAAGCACTTGCGCTTACATGATCTTAATATTGTCCAGGGAAGTGTGACTCTGGTCACCCCACCGGGCAATGACAGCCACAGAGAGTTTGTGCAGGTGCAGAGCTCTGGGTACCACACGGCCTCCTCAGGCAGGAAAGGAAAAGAAAGTGCTTGCACCATCTCTATGCCGTCAACACTAGCATTGGCTGCTCCTCCCCCTGCCACAGAGTCAAGCTTTCCTAGAAGGTGGGAGTACCAGGGACATGAGGCCTGTGGGGTTCGGCTACAAGTTCTTCAGTGTCACCCCGTATTTGGCCCCAGGCAGGCCTCATCCTTCCAGAGACCCTGCCACAGAGGGAACCCCAGTGGAAACCCACCCCAAATGGGGAGGGACGAGGTATGAATGACCTTGAGGAGGAACAGAACCCAGTCAAGGTCAGGAGCAGTTCCCAGGTCAGCCCTCTGCTGGGCCCAGAGGCCTGGACGTCTGCTGTGCTGGGGGCCCCACCAGACCTTCTCATGTTTTACAGAGGCTGCTGCCAGGAGTCTAAGAATCCCTCCTTCCATTTGCCATCTGGCCCAGGGAAGGAGAGAAACAAGGACCCTCTGGCCAGAAGCTCCTCCTGCAACGCCCCCTCCCCCCCGCCCTCCCCCCTCCCCCCCCCCTCCCCCCCCCCGCATTCAGGGCTATTGTTTCTGCCCAGCCCACCTGGGAGTTAGGAGCATCACTAACCCTCTGTTCCAGTGGGAGGGGTGAGATCCAGGAGCAGGGCACTGGGCTCATGTCAGCCCTGCTGCTCACTGGCTGTGCGGCTGGGAACAAGTCTCTGTCCTGCTGGTCTGGGTCTCTCCCTCTGAAAAGTGAAGGTGTTCTGGAGGGACAGAGATAACAAATACACGGTCCACGTGCTACCCACAGGCTTCTGTCTCTGCAGCAGGCATTGCTAATGGCTCACTGGGTCCTGCCTGAGCCTTACAATCCTTCTCGGTGGCCAGACTGGGCAAATGAGATGACGTTTGAGTGTCTGCCTGGGGTCACATGACCCCAGAGCTCTGACAGCTGTTCACATGTGAGCGCCTTGCTAAGCCTCTAAGACTCGGGGGCCTCTCGGCATTCAGAGCGGATTCCCGGAGGCCTCTGCTACATTAATCCTCACATGCCTTCACCTCTGCCCCTTCCTCTCCAGCCCACGGTGCCCGCAGCCCCCTGAGGTGCCCAGCAGTCTTCCGACTGGTCTCCTTGGTGCTCCCGTCTCTCAAACCCCTGTGTGAGATTGGCATTCTCTAATTATCACTTCCATTTTGCAACTCCTCCAGAATCTTCCATAGTTGTCACCATTTGTAGAAATTTTGGCACTTGGACATCCCAGCCCCCTTCCTGATTTGGGGGACTCTCCCACTCTGTGATGTACTGATGGGATGCAGCGCCTCACTTTCCATCGCGAGAGCTGAAATGGGGCTCCTCCTACCCAGAGTCCTCTGCTGGTCACAGAGGGGGCACATGGCCCGGGTTGGCCAATCAGAACCTCCCACCCAGGAAGGGACAGGACTGATCTGACTTCCTGCTCTGGGCCCTCTGGATGCCTGGTGCTCGCCTGTGTTCCAAGTCTGGTTCTCTACTGGCCCCCGCCCCTTGATTCTGTGAAGGCCCCAAATCCCTGCCCACTTAAGAGGGCGAAAGGTGACTTCTGTCGCTAGCAACCAGGAATCCTGACTGAGTCAGCTCCCTTGTCCCTACCTCATCGGATCCAGCTCACCGGCTTGGCCTTTGAGGGGCCCACACTCTGCTCCCACCTCTACCTTTAGCCATCAGTTTGCTCGGCCCTCTTGAGGTCACACTTTTCAGATTGTCAAGAGAGGGACACAACTTTAAATGTTAGGTCTCAGGTCCCAATAAAATAGTGACATCTCCCTATATCCCAATATTTTGATGACCACACCTTTTTTTTCAGGCTGCTTTTCACATCTGAAAGAAATACAGAACTTCTTCGCCAGCTCTTGTATGTCCTATCCTTTGGTTTGGGAAAACATGGTCCCCAAATCGAGTGCTCCTCAGTGGCCCCCCACAGCCTCACTCCCCTTCCCCACTTACCCCACGACACCCATCCTCAGAAGGATCTGCCCCTCTGAGGCTCTGGCCAGCCTTAATCATCCCTCAGGAGCCATCCCGACTCCTGCTCCTGCTAAGATGTCTCCTCTGATGCCTCCACATCGTGTGGTCTCCCTCCTCCTTCAACCTTCCCAAGACTTTCTCCCCATGTCCCACTATTTGTGGTAATAAAGCCTATCATTTGCTTCGGGCCTTCCCTGTGTCAGACCTGAAACCAAACAGTTTCAATGATTTACCACGATCACCTTATGAAGTACATATCATTACTGTTAGGTTGGAGAGAGCCCAGGATCGGATACATGCAGACATGACAAGATAATGGACTTCCCCTGGAATTTCATCGTCTCCGTGCTCTCCCACCCCCCCCTTCACCAGAGGCCACCACAAATTCCCCCGGCGTAAGCCGCCGCTCTCCCACCGGCCTCGTGCCCCTGTCCGTCCACACTCTCCCCTCCTCCTCCCTGCTGGACCTTCCTCCAGCCACGCCTTCCATCGACCCACTGACCCCGCCTCCCCTCTTCCCCCCGCCCCACCGCGGCCGAAAACTCAAACCGCCTTTCACAACCCCACCTCCGTCCCTGCATGCCTCCGGCGCCACGCAGTCGGTCTGTCCGTGCACCGCCGCAGCTGCTAAAGCCGCAGCCGCTAAAGCCGTAGCCACTGCGGGAGCTGGCAACTCAAGTCCCCTGCCGCCTCTGCCTGCTTTCCCAGTCGGTGCACACACGCCTCCGTAGGCTCTACCTTCCTTCTGTCCTTCCTCCTCCGTTCTGCCCCTGGGAGGTTGCAGCTTTTAAACTCAACTGCCGATATCTCTCCCAAGCCCACCCAGGCCACCTCTCCCGCGCTATCCCCTCCCCTTACAGGCCTGCCTTAGTAACCTGTACCCCACTCAGTGCCCTCTGTAAGGTCTAACCGTCCGCCTTCCGCTGAAACTCCGCCACCATGACTGCCAGCACTTTAGTTCACAGGTGGCCGACCAGTTCCCTTTGCGAGAGGTTGCAGCTGTGCTCTCTTCAGACCCTCTTAACGAGAAGCTTCCTTCTCCCCTAGAGCCCAACTCCTAAGAACGTCAGCTCCAAAACAGCCTCTCTAACCCGACCTTTAAGGTCTTTATTAGTCCTCAAACCCAGGTCCGAGATCGAGTGAAAAATGGCCTTGAAGGTTCTTAATGCCCTGGAGGAGCAGGCACACTCAGAATGGGAGGCCTGCCTTCCACAGGAGGTAGACCTGCAGACACGCCTTAGTTGTTTGTGGCCCTGAGGTGGACGGCAGCCGCGCATGGTCCCAAGGGGGCCGTGCGCGGTGGGGGTGCAACGAAAGGACGCACACCGCCTGGAGAATGCTTCAAATGCGGAAATGAAGGCCACTGGGCAATGCAGTGCCCCTGGCCCCGAGCTCCGACCAAGCCCTGCCCGGCATGAGGTCAAAATGGTCACTGGAAGAGTGTCCCTGGAAAAGTGGCGGGCCCCTTACGCCTCAGCATAGGGGGACCACCCTTCCAGTCCAGGACCCACCCGCTGGCCATGTTGGAACTGGCTGAAGACTGAAGAAGCCCAGCCTCGATGACTCCAATCCCCTCGCTGAGCCTCGGGTCACAATGAAGGTAATAGGTCACCTTCCCGGTTGACACGGGGGCTGCCTTCTCTGTCCTGCCCTCCTTTTTAGGGCCCCTTTATCCTTCCAAGATCTCGGACATGGGTGCTGACGGCAAATCCACCTGCCCTCTGGCCACTGGACCCCTTCCCTGCCTCCTTGATAATAGCATGCTCCATGCCCCTGTTAGGACGAGACATCCTCACCATCCTAGTGGCCACTCTGCAGCTCACTCTGAGCCCTTCAGCTTCCCTGCTCCTCCCACTACTGGCCCCCTCCCTTTACAGGGACAAAGATCCTCCACTGCCATGCATCCCGTCATGGGGCCCTGTTGTCCCAGACCACAGTAGCCTAGCTCAGTCGTCGCCTACCTCAGTCTTCGCTGTGAACGCCTTTTCTCCTTCTCTCCGCCACAACTGTCCCCTCCTCTGAACTGAAAACTGCTCTGACCTCGCCCCATCCCCCTCCACCCTCCCCAAAGGAAAAATGCGGCAGTTTTAAAATCAAGCGGCTAGAGGCCTGGGAACAGGCTGCGCGACCTGCTCCCTCCCTCTCCCCGCCTTTTCTCCAGCCTCCAGGTCCCTGGCTTCCACTGCTCCTTCCATTTTCCTTTGGATATCAGCTCATTTTAATGTTTTCTCCCACTTTCGTTGCAATACCTACCTCTCTCAGGCTCACCGAGTGCCTCCCACCATCCCCGAAGAAGATTCGGCGACACCATCCAGGACCGGATGACACATTCCTCACAGGCTCTTACCTGGCAAGGGACCCTCCAATTCTGCTCAGGTTTTTCATATTTTCAGGTGAAACGGACACGGAATGATGAGGGAGTCATCAATTCTACTGTCTGGATGGGAAATCCTCTAATGTCGCTCTCTACGAACCCTGGACCTACTCCTATGCCCACCCTCATCAACACAACTTCCCATCTACTCTCTAACATCAATCCCTCCTCCTCTACATCCTGCTGGATTTCTGTCACTGGCTCGAACCCTCATCATAGCCACTCAATTCCAACCTATTGAACCATCTAACTAAACTCTCTCTAGAAATTCGCAGCTCCTGGCCGGACCTCCTGCCCATGGCCCTGGCCAAACTCCAGCTACACCAAGGAGCCCCATTTTCTTGAGCCCTTTTGACTCTTCTTGCTCAACCACCGTCTTCTGACTGATCCCCCTCCCCTGGGTACGTCTCTCCCATATCTGTCTTTAACCAGGCAATTGCTCCGAGAACACGAGAGCAGGTTTCTGCCCAAGCCAGAGCCGACCGACCAGGACTCCCAAGTCCAGCCCTTCACACTGGTGACTCGGTCCTCCTTAAGAACCTACAACCACAAGCCTTGGAGCCTAGGTGGGCAGGACTTCACACTGTAATCCTCACAGCCTCCACTGCGGCCAAGCTGCTTGGCGACTCCAGCTTGGAGACCTGTCCTGGCACCACCTCTCCAGACTCAAGAGGACCCCGGAGCAGCATGACTTCTATAAATGTGAGGTGTTGGGCCCCACTAAGGTCTGCCTTAACCGCCCTCCCCTCCTCCTTCTCCTCCTGGCCCTGAGCAACCTACACCCACCCCCACCCGCTTATGTGTGGAGGTTCAAGGTCCGTGAAACCTACTACCAGAACAGCAAACAAGTCACCTGGCAGGTAGGATCTCAGGACTGCCCTCTGTTCGGATGTCAGACAAAGATCCAGATGGCTGTCGACATCCAGTCAGTGTCCAAAACTGGCTGACCCTATGTCTGTTTTGCTTACAACCAGTGGAACCCAGACAGATGTAATCAAGATGTCAACACCTATGGGGTTGCCACAGAAGAGACTATCATACCACATTGCAGCCAGTCTCACCAAGGCCAGCCCAGGTACCTTCTTTTGGTGCAACGGCACCTTAAGGAACTGCATGAACTCCTCTGACCCCAGGCCTTGCTTCGTGGTCACAGTAGTTCCCCAACTAACCTTGTATGGAGAGTCGGAGCTCACTGGTTGCTCCCTCCATCCCATCCCTGGACCCGCTGGGCTGCCTTCCCCCCTGTCATTTTAGGGGTGAGTATCGCTGCCTCAGTAGGCCTCACTGGGGGGACCTCGGGAACAGTCTGGTCACTGCTCAGTACTTTAATGACAAGCTCCAGTTAGCCGTGGAGTCTACTACCGCCTCTTTTTAGCCTCCCTACAGTGACAAGTGACATCAGTAGCCCAAGTAGCCCTGCAGAACCAGCTCGCCTCAGACCTTCTGACTGCAGAAAAAGGAGGAACCTGCATATTCCTTCAGGAAGAATGCTGTTACTACATCGAGTCCGGAGTAGTGGAGCAAAACGTAAACGTACAGACCCTGACTAAGCTGAGTGAAGAACTACATGCAGGACACTTCCAGAACAACTCTCCTTCCGGCTGGTTCCAAAGCCCCTTAGCCACCTGGGTCCTACCCATGATAGGGCCCCTGATTCTCATCTGTGTTCTTTTTTCTCCTAGCCCCCTGCCTCCTCAAGTTCATCCACTCCCGAATCGCGGAGATGTCACGAGTGACTGTGAATCAGCTCCTGCTCCATCCCTACACTCGGCTCCCCTCCGACCTGCCTCTGCCAAACCCTGGCCTTTAACCGCCCCCCCTACGCCGCCCGTGGTCAGCTGGAAGTAGCTAGAAAGAGTCGTCGTCCCCTATCACCAAAAGGCCGGGATGTTAGGTTGGAGAGAGCCCAGGATCGGATACATGCAGACATGACAAGATAATGGACTTCCCCTGGAATTTCTCACAGATCAAGGTGCCAGACACAGATACCAGCTTCTTCTCCCTGAATTCACATACCCCCACACAGATAAGAACTTCGTCCTGAATATTCCGCCCATTCCCTGCAGCAGAGAATTCCTCAGCTCATGTCCCCGCCCCTCACCCAACCGCAGTATAAAAAAAGCGCCCCCCTCCCTGTTGGTGTGAATCCACGTGCCCTGTCCTTGGGGTACGTGGGTCTCCCGGGGACGCAGAATAAACCTTTTCCTTTCCTTTCTTTTCTGATTCACTGGACTCTATTTCTTGCGCCGCCTCCTGAGCCACCTAACCTAACAATTACATCCATTTTAAAATTAAAAAAAAAAGATTTTTTCATTGATTTTTAGAGAGAGGGAGAGAGAGAAACATTGATGTGAAGAACACAACACTGATTGGCTGCTTCCTGCAGGCTCCCTACCAGGGATTGAGCCCCAAACCCTGGCATGTGTCCTGACCAGGAATCAACCCAGCAACTTTCTGGTACACAGGACAACACACAACCAACTGAGCCACACCGGCCAGGGCTCATTACATCCGTTTTATAGATGAAGAAACCGAAGCTCCGTGAGAGTAATTAGTACAGTGGCAAAGCCAGGACTCAAGCCCTGTCTGTCTGGCTTCTGAACTAGAATGTCAGCTGCGTGATGGGCGGGGCCTGGTCTTGCTCTGTGCTGTGACCCAGGGTCTGGAATGATGGCAGGCTCTCATGAGTGTGTGTGGAATTAACGATGCCATAAACCGTGGATCTAATCGGGTCTTCTGTGCAGTTACAAGGGTGCACTATGCACTCCAAGAGGGTTACCAGCCACCTAGCTGCAGCCTTCTTTGGTGCTCTGGGCCTGGCCACGATGCTGCCTGCTTCTCAAAAGCACTGCCTTGCACTGTCTGCTTTATTTCATGAATGTTGGTTGCCTTCCCCAGGGTATTATTAGCACTTTCATCTTAAATACGATAATCACGGAGGGTTCCCAGCAGAGCGTGGGACACAAGTGAAACCGAAGAAGCATAGACATGCTTCTTATGCCCTCGGCCCCAAACATCAGTCTATATTCGGGACCCAGTGATTCCCCAGCCAGTAGCCCAGATGCCGCTTTTGTCGGCGGTGGGAGTGGGTCACGGAGCACCATCCACCCTCCCCTTAGCGGAGCCGCTCCTCTGCCCCACCTCTGGGTTTATCCATGAGCGACCCACCATCCACCAAGAGCATGCAGACTCAGCCTGGGCCCAATGCCCGCCTAGGCACTACCAAGACTGAACCCTGGGCCGTCACAGGCCACACAGAGACCTCTGGCTCAGCCCCTCAGCCTCGCTCCATCAGTGACATCTAAGGGGCCAAAGAAAGGGCTGCACCGCCTCCGAGGCAATGGCCTTGCCAATGCCCTTTAACTGGAAAGAGAGCAGCCCAATCCTAGGGGTCCCGCCTTGTCCCAGGCTTTCTCCAGGTTGTGCCTGCTGAGCTGGGCTGATCCTCGGGCTGAGGGGTGGGAGGAAGGACAGACTGCACTCCAAGCTCCTAGGAACCGGGTCCAGCTTGGCTCTGCCCACACCAGTGCATGATGAGCAAGTTCCCTCCTCCTGGGACTGCAGTTTCCTCAGGAGACAAAATACATAAGCTCACCCAGCACAGTGCCTGGCACCAAATAATCACTCAGTAAATACTAGTTGCATTATCATCTGCAAAATGAGGATCTGTGTCTCACCTGTCCTTGTGCCACCAGACCTAGCACAGCCCCTGAACACACGTGCTCAGAAGTGTCTGCTGAACAGAATTGAGACACCAGGGCCCTCTAGCGCCGACAGTCTGTGGTTAGAAACAGCCTCCACTCATCCGCCAACACTGACAGGACCCTCCTGGGTTTGGTGCTGGCCACAGAGAGGTGAAATTCCTCCTGTGAATGTCAGCTCCGTGACAATCTCTCTGTTTTGGTCACTCCTGTATCCCCAACATTGAGCACAGTGCCAGGCACCTATAGATTCTCAATAAACATTTACTGAATGAACACATGACTGGGAAGTAGGCGATATTTCCAGAAAGCCCCCCCTCCCCCCTGACCACCAGCCCAGAGGCCAGGGCAGAGACTGGCTCCTATTGTCAAGCAGAGCTAGGCTGCCAGAGGGGCCGCATCCCTCCTATGCCTGCCCTGGGCCTCCAGCCAGATCCATTATTTTTCCAGTCACCTGGGGCTACTCTAATTCTCAACCGATAAAGGGAAACAGAGGCCTGGCCTGTGTTGCGCTCTGGGGGATGCAGCGGGGTTGATTGTGCAGCACCTGTCTGGGGGGCTCCCCACATAAGACAGTAAGGGCAGCTCCTCTGGGCTTGGCTCTGGGTGCCCCACCAGCAGATCCTTGGGAAACTTATAGAGGCTGCTGCCTTTTCCATTATTGCCCAATGGCCCCGTGACTACCTTCTGGGGGCTCTGTATGAGGAGGGCAGAGAGGCCTCCCATCTGCATAGAAATTGGGACTTTCTGGTCCTCCATCACCCACACCCTGTGCCGTGGAGCCCCAGGCCACTCTGCCTGACTCCTTGGTGGTCTCCCAGATGGATGGGGAGGGCTAGAACCCACCCAGGGCTGTAGGGTGAGCTGGTAGCCAGAGGCATAGGTGCTGGGGATGTCAAGTACATATTAGGCCTTAGTCAGGAAGGGACAGTGGCGCTTGGGGTGCGAAGGGGGGCTCCTGTCAATTATAGAAGGCCATGAGTATGGCCTCCTGGGCCAAAGCGACGGGCCGTGGTAGGCCTCAGGAAGCAGAGGATTTTCACGAAAGCCTGCTCTCAATGCTTGCGCAGAGGAGGAGGCCCCACCCCATGCAGCCTCGTGGCTTCCCACAGTTGCAGAGGGCCTGTGGCCCCTTGAGCCAGGGGATCAAGAAGGTGCCCTGGTGTCTAGAATATGCTGTTCCTGCCCTCAGCAGCTTGCGCTTTCCCTGGGAAGATGAACTAGAGGAAGGGACGGGTCTGCAGGCCCAAGCAGAGGCTGACCAGCTGAGGAAGGGGGATGAATACAAGCTTGTTTCCCCCCCTCCCCCCCGTTACTGTGAGACCCTCACAAAGGACCGACAGCCAGGCAGAAGGCAGACCCTGAAAGGGGCACTCAGAGCACGCCGGAGGGGGTACACACACTCCAGTTCATGCTGGATTAGAAGTATTTTCGCCATCATGGCTGCCTTCTTCAGATTACCTTCCGCTCTATTTCCCAATTAAAGTATGGCTCATGGAGCCAAGAACAATGCTGTAGTTCTAGCCTGTGGTCTGACCACCACAAAAGGGAGAGGGAAGATTTCCTCCTTGTCTGGACTCGAACATTTTTCTGCCTTACAAAAGCAGCTCAGTTGACTCATATCTGAACTCCACCATTAGGGATTATTCCTTTGGTGCTATGCCTTGATGCTCTTAACATATACACACTACTAAGAAGGGCACAGTGATAGGAGATGTGGGTCATTCCGAATGACCTTTGAGAACTTGTCTAGAGGCAGATCTGAAGGAAAGGAGCATGAAGACATTGGTGGAGAATGTGGAGGGGTAGATAAGAAAGAAAGACTAGGTGGGTAAGGCCAACGCAAACTCTTAACCTCAGATCTTGCCTGATGAGGTCATTGGGCATCAGTGAGTTTGGTGTTCTTCACACCGTGTTCTACAGAGAAGCCCTGACAGATGAGCTCCCTGGTGGTCAGAGCCCCTGCTCCTCACCCCACCATCAGTGTGAGGCCCAGAGAGGGGAGGGCACTTGCTCTAGGACACCCAGTGAGTCAGTAGGTGATGGCTATGCCCAGGGCCACACCCAGTTCGCAGACACTCAGGTTCGTGCCCTGTTCCAACCTTGTCAGGTCTAGAGGACCTGCTCATAGGAAGAGGACAGGAAGGTCACCCTGAAAAGACATGGGGCATCACATCAGTTACCTGAAGGTGGTTCAGTGGTTTCACTCCCAAGGTACAGACACTGGTGGGGCATTCCACTGATCTCACCTACCTTCCTGGCACATCTGTGTGGGGAATGTCCCCATCCCCTTTCCTGAAGCCACCAGCAGGGAGCTCTCAGACCCCAAAGGGTTGCTTCCTTGCCTGGCCAGGGGATAACATAGGTGGCCAAGCAGAGGAAGCTGTGCTACTGCAATTCCACCAGCAGAGGGCGGTGGCTGCGCTGCTCTCAGCAGCGTTCAGAACTGTAGACTGTGTGGGAGGAAACTCGGCCCACCAGCTCTTCCTAAGCTGAGGTCCTAAGACACACTCCGCCCTGGCTTGAGTGTTCCTAGTGCTCAATCGACTAGAAAATTCCTTTTTATATCGAGATGAAAATCCATTTCCTTGTAATTCTTGTCATAAGCGCTTAGCTCTTCTGCTTCTGGGGCCACACAGAAAAAGTCAACCCCTTTTTGCTTTGCAAGCTCTCGGGAGTTGGAGTCCCCTCTCCTAGTTGGCCACCCACAGAGCTATGTGACTTTGGGCAAGACCCTTTCCTCCTTTGGATCTTTATTTTCTTACCTGTGAGACAATAGGATGGGTTCTGATACATTAATTCTAAGGCTCCTCCCAGTTTTGACATCCCAAATGATGGCTTTCCGTTACCACTGAAGGGCAGGAGAGGGGACGCTATGTACCGCCCACTCTTGGCTTGGGCTTCCAGCACTCACAGTGGCGCCCAGGCACTCGGTTCCCACCCTCCACGCTACAGCCTGTTCTTAGACCCTTTCCCTTGGGGTTTGGGTTCTCCTGGCTGCTGCATACACACCCACCTCCACCTGAGCTCATCTTCAGCCCAGGCCTCGCTGACACTGTCCATTAAAGGCCTGTGACCCAGCTGTCACGAGGGGGCTGCTCACAGGCTACCTCCATTACCACGTTGTCCTCCTATCCCGTTCTATCATCTCCTCGGATAATCGCTATTCTTTTTGGTGTACATCTTCCCCAAGCTGCACACAGTGGGCAAGTGGAGTAGTGTCCTCCCATCCCTGCCCACTGCCCCTGTGGGCCCCCAACACGCCCTCCAGGGCTTCGGGAAATTGTCAGGCACAGTCTTAATTTTTCGAGCTGCTGCATAGCTCTCCCCTGCCCCTCAGAACACTATCTCTTCCTGTAAAACACTTTAACCCCGGGATGTGGAGGGAGGCAGCCTTCAAGGTGGCCCTGTAATCTCCACCTCCTGGTACACACACACCCTGGGCAATCCCCTCCCACATTCCAGCAGGGCTAACAGGTCTGTGATGCTAACAGAATGTGGCTCCTGAGAGCTGTAAGGGCTCCTGGTTTCTGTCTGGAGGCCTTGCTCTCTTGGATCATCACTGGGGGAGGCTGGCCGCCATCAGAGAGGACTCAGCCTATGGAGAGGCTCAGGCGTCAGCAACTAAGGCCACCCGGTTCCCCCAATCAGATGACTGCAGGCCCAGCTGGCGGCCCAGCTGTAACCTCATGGGAGATCCTGAAGCAGAACTACCAGCTACGTTTTGGGGTAATTTATTATAAAGAAGGAGAAAACTAACACAGATATAATTCCCATTTGTTGTGAGGCAGGCAGAGAAGCAGTAGCACCTGAGATTTTGAAATAGTAAACTGAGGCACAGAGCAGGTAAGCCATGTGGGTGAGGCTTTCACCAGCAGGTGGTCCACAGCCAACGAGGAGTGGACCTAACCTGTGAACTTTCTTGGGTCCCCAGTGTGGGCTCCAACCCCTGACATTTTAGAGGCTCTCCCCTCACTTTTTTTTTAAGTAGTAAGAAGAAAAGTTAGGAAAATTGGGAAATACAGATGAGGAATGACTGATTTTATTTCTTGGTGAATATTGGCTCAATTTTATACTCAGCAGGAGAGAGTTTTGTTTTTTGTTTTTTTTTCCTGTGGCATTAAGTATTTTTGACATCACCATTTTTAATGGCAGCATTGTATTTCACAGTATGGCTATATCACAGTATATTATGCAATCTCCTACTTTTGGATGTATATGTGATTTATAATTTGCAACACTTTAAAAAGGCTGTAGTAAACACAGCTGAATCTTTGCACACATATGTGAATGTTTGAAAATATATTTTTATTGATTTCAGAGAGGAATGGAGAGGGAGAGAGAGATAGAAACATCAATGATGAGAGAGAATCATTGATCGGCTGCCTTCTGCATGCCCCCCACTGGGAATAATGTCTGCAACCCTGGCATGTGCTCTGACCGGGGATCAAATCGTGACATCCTGGCTCATAGGTTGACATTCAACCACAACGGCCGGCCATATGTGAATGTTTTGAAGGATAAATTCCTTTCAGTGAAAATGCTGGGTTAACTGGTCTTCACTTTACAATATGCTTTTGTTATAAAATTTTAATTGCCCTCCGAAAAGGTTGTACTAATTTGTATTCACAAGAGCAACTCAAGAGAATGACCGTTTCCCTATAAACCTGGCAGCACAGAATATTATAATGACTTTAACTTCCTTATTTTTAGATGAAAAATAAGATTTCATTGATTTCATTCACAAGTCTTGGATCTGGCAAAGTTGGTTATGTCTTCATTTGCTTACTGGGCATTTGCATTTCCTTGCTTGTGAATGACCTCATTATATGAGGTACTCATTTCTTTTTCTTAATGATTGATAAGAGTTCTTTCTATGTTAGAGATATTAACTTTATATTATTATTCCTTTTCACTTTTAATCCATCTACAAAAACTAATGATTCTAAATATTTCTACTTTGCCTCTTTTTCCCTATTCAGTTCCCTCCCTAGTTGGTCGAGCCACCAAACCTCCCTTGGAATGATGTCTCCAGCAAGCTCAGGCTGATTTCTGGGGCTCAGAGGCATAAAATCATAGCAAGCTCAGAGACGGCCTCACTCATTGCTTTTGGATAAAGTGCAGCCAGGCAGCAAAACACTAGAAGTCAGGGGCAGTCACAGGCATGGGTTCCCCTTGTTAGCTCTGCTGGCCCCGGGTTGACGTCTGTATTTATGCAAAGCACTGCAATTTCTTTCAGAGATCACATCCTACCCACTGGGCCAGAAAAAACTACCATCCTCTTCACACCACACCCGCTTTGCCCTGGCCAGAGAGAGGATCAGCTACGGTCCCATTAGGGAGCTGCCCATTTGCTGGTTGCAAAGATGCCCTTGTAGATTTCAACCACCCAGATGCAAATTAGCCCTGGTTCCAATGTGAACAAGGTGTCCTGCTTCTCAAGGTCAAGTCCTATCTCAGGCTTCCTAAGGAATGTATTATTATGTGTATTTCTTTGCTTAGCTCAAGTTTGAAATCCTCCAATAGCTTCCCACTGCATCCCGGTGAAAATCCAAACTTCTTAGTGTGATCTCCAGGATTCTGGGTAATCTAGTCCCTTCCTAACTCTCCAACCGCATCTCCCACCGCTCTCCTGCTCATTCACGACGTTCCCCCTACATTGATCTGTTTGTTTGTTTTTTGCCTGGGTCCTTAGCATATGCTATTCTCTCTTGCTGAGACACTTCCCCGTGGTCTGCCATGACTGGCTCCCTCCCATCCAAGTTTTCAGAGAGGTCCTTTTTGACCATCTTACCTAGCATATTCTTCCAAGTCTCTATCACATTACTGAGCTGTTTTCCCCACAGCTCTCACTGTCTGCTATAATCGTAAGGTCTGGTTTGTTTCCCTGTGTATTGTTTGTCTCCTTGCCTGGCCCACACAGCTCCTGAGAACAGGAACCTTGTCTGTACATCTTGTTTGTACTGTTTGCATGATCCAGAAGGTTCTCCGGTCTTCTGTAGCTCCCCTTGGTGCTGTTCCCCCCGCCCCCGCCCCCCGCCCCCAGCGGTGCCTGCAAATTGCCAAGTGACCCAGGCCATCCTGTTGACGGAGGCTTGCTGGGTGCCAGGTCCTGCTAACCTCTGGGCCAGCACCGTCCTGTTTTCATTTGGTTCTCTCACCTTCCACTGTGTGACTTTGGGTAAGTTACCTAACTTTCCTGCGCCTCAGTTTCCTCATTTGTAAGACGAGGCAACCCGTTTGCAGGGTTGCTGTGCGCTCTCAGTAACACAGGGAACAGTCCCTGGCCCATTTACATGCTCCAGAGGTATGAGTGATTGTTCTCATAACAACACTGCCAGTAGATTTATTTCCTCCTGGTTATAAATAAGAAAGCCAAGGACTTAGGGTCTAACAGCTCAGCTAGGAAGTAGCTGAGTCAGGATTCTAAGACCTGAGGCCATGACTTTGTCCCGTCACATGTTCAAATTCTCTTTTACAGACAAACAAACTGGTGTGAAAACTCTCCCCTTTCCAGCGCCGCCCTCCCCACACATACAGAGCTAGCTCTTCCTGCATTCCTGCAGGTGCAGCAAGGCCCACATTACCTCACTCTTCAGTGCACACTCCCATCTCACAGATGGGCAAAGTGAGGCTGAGAAGGGGCAGGTGGGTGAGCAGAGAAGTCCAGTGTAAACCTGGTTCACTGGACATGCTTCCAGACACCCAGCGGGCAGCTTCTCCATGTGGGAAAATGGCTGCAGGCTACTGGGCTGGGACCTGCCAGAAGCCTCTGTGTTGTCTGCAGGGCCTCATCCATCAGACCCCTCATCCAGGGCCAACGTTCTGCATCTGGAAGATTGGAGTTTTGGCCAAGACTCGTTACCACTCTAAACCTCATAAGGTTATCCCATCTGGAAAGATCCTGGTCTAGTACCCTGGCAGTGCCCTGGGTGTTGGGAATAGGATGAGTGGGATTGTTCCCAGCTTTCAGAAGCCCAGTGGGTAGTAGCAAGAGCAGGTATGAAAACAGACTGAACCCCATGCCCCGTTGTTCCCCCACCCCCAACCTACCCCCCCCCCGGCCGCCCCCCGCTCATGGGTATGAGCAGAACCTGGTGGCAGACTAAAGGAAGAAGCCTGGTGGTTCCGGGGGGCTTCCCGGAGGTGGTGGCCCGGAACTCTGCAGGAAGGAGAGGCAGGAATTGTCCATGTGATCAATGAAGGAGAAGGGCATGGAGGTGGGAAGGATCAGGACAGGCTCAGGGTTGGGGTGGAGGGCAGTGTGAGTCCCAAAGGAGGGATGGGAGATTCATCAGAGCCAGGGCAGGGATGGACTTAATCCAGAAAGGGAGGAGAGGCCCTGGGGCTTTGAGAGTAGGGGAGGGCCCCATGACAGTGAGGGGAGATTTGGGAGAGGAGAGGCTGGGAGAGGAAACTCAATGCCCGTCTGCCACGGACCTTCCTTCTACAGGTGCAGACTGGCACCCCCATTGCGACTGTGGCTCCTCTCACCACCCACAGGAGGAGCTGAGAGCCGGAACTCACCCAAGGTCATGCAGCTGGTTTCTGGCAGGGCCGAGATTTGCACCCAAATCTACCTGATTATAAAGCTGTGTACTTTCTTTATTATCTGTTTGTTGTTGTTATTGTTGTTTAACTCAAGGTGGTGACTGCATTAATAGAAATAAAAAATGACAATGCAGAGGCCCCTTGTCTGCCACAGGGTGGAGAGAGACACAAGCTGCTTGGCCCCTTCCTTACTCACCCCCCACCCCCAGCTCCCACCCCCGCTGTGCTGGCCACTCCAGCTGTCCAGGGCAGGAGGGAAGCACCTTCTCAGGCCACTTCCTTTCCTTTGTCTGGGGCTGTGCCAGGAGGGGTCAGCTGGACAGGAGCAGGCGATGGAGAAAGAAAGGAAATTCCCACCAGTTGCAGGAAAGACTGTCTCTTGGAAATGCTATGCCCCCTCCTTGGGTCCTGGAGAAGTTTGGAACAGTGCGGGTGGGAGAGGCTGTCATCCTTTGCCCCCTTTCACCTGAGCATCACCCCACCTACGTCCTAAAATCTCAGCTCCCTCTACTTCTGACCTCCATGTGACACTGTGTAGGACACTAAGGTGCCTGGGGCCTCCCTTTCAGCATCTGTACATCTGAGCACCATCTGACGACATAGCATGTTGTTGTCAGGTCCTGTGCCAGCTACACAGAATGTCCCCAAGGAATTCTGTGTCTGAAGCCACTTCCCCATCTCGGACAAATGGGCCGCCGGCAGTGGTAAGTATAGCCAGCTGTTACGGTAGAACTGAGATGGTGTTCACTGCAAAACGATTTAATCTTTGAGGAATGTTTGAAAAGTTTTATAATAAAGTGTTGGGGGGAAAGCTATCTTTCTCACCCCAAAGCATTTTTAATGGATAAACATTTGATTATTGGCATTAAAGTTAGGAATTAGACGCCACTATTACCTAACACTTTCCTGGAGGAACTATCCCATGCAATCAGAAAAGGATACGAAAGCTATAAACATTATAAAGAGGTAACATTATCACTACTTGCAAACGGTAAGAGAGTATCCTTAGAAAACCTGAGAGAAAACACTGAAAAATTTGTGAATTTAGTAACATGGCAGCCTAAAAAATTAACATACAGAAACCACTGGCTTTCAAATATACAACCACCAAATAGAAGATATAATGGAAAATGGGCCCTATATATAATACCAACAAAAAATGCCAGAAGATCTATATGAATAAAACTTAGCACACTACAGCGGGCACAAAAGACTAGGACAAGTAACCAATGTTCATGGACAGTTTGATCCAACATCATAAGATTTTCTACTCTTAATTTAGTCTATGAATTTGACATAATCCCAATAAAAATAAGATTTTTTTTTGTATTCACATAAGCAGATTCTAAATACTAAAATAAACAGCAGGAAGAGGCAGTTCACCTTTGAGAAAAGATAATGATGAGTGATGAGTAGTTTATTGATATTTTTGTTTGTTTCTCTTTCTTTTTTAATTTTTTAGCATTATTGACATGAAAACATATTACAAAGCCTCAATAACACAGCATGGTGGTACTGATACATTAACAGAGATCAGCAGAAAAGAATGGACAGCCCATAAATAAACCCAAATACATACAGAAATGTAGAATGTGGCCAAGACTGCACCTCACATCCGTGGAGGAGAGATGGATTACTCACTTCAGCAGTATAAAGACAACTGGGTGGAAAGAATAAGTTGAACCTATACCTCATACTTTACTTCAAGATAAATTTCAAAAGGTATCAAAGATTTAAATATAAAAACAAAATTATAAAAGTACTGGGAGGCCTGTCAGAAAACTATTTGATAACCATGGAGAAGGCTTTTCTAACCATGGCCCAGATCCAGCAGCCATAAAAGAAAAGACTGGCAAATTAGAATTATTGACATTTAAAAGGAGAAAACTGCATTGAAAAAACCCTTTGAAAGGTGCATTTGCAAGTCATATCCCAAACAAACGGCTAACTTCCCTAATTCACAAAGAACTTATTAAACCAGTAAGAAAAGAACCAATGGCCCTACAGCAAAATGGATAAGGGATATGAAGAGACAATTCACACAAAAAGGAAATGAAAATACATTTTAAACCTATAAAGATATTTCAACCTCATTTTTAACAAAAATGCTACTTGAACCTACTCTGAAAAAGTTTCCCCACACATCATTTCAGCAGAAATTTTAAAGGTATGGTAACACCGCATTTTCAAGTGGGTAAGGAAGCAGGTACATTTATACTTTGCTGGTGAGAATGTAAATTGTTACAACCTCAATGGGAGACAATTTTGTCAGTATCTATCAACATTTCAAAAGCACATATTATGCCCTCCTTGTTTGAAATTAATAAGGTATATTTATCTCCAACAAAAGAGAGAGATCTTAGCTGTACAGCTCATCAAATTTTTACACATGTGTGCACGCATGTAACTTTCACCACAATCAAGATTCAGGACATTTCCATCACTCTAAAAGTGTCCCCACACACAAAATGCAACCATTACTCTGACTTCCATCACCACAGGTCAATTCTGCCTGTTCTCGTACTTGGCATAAGTGTAATCACACAGTAGGAACTATTTTGTGTTTGGCTTCTATTCAACATGTTTTAAAGACTCATCATGCTGCTTGGGTAGCGATAGTTATTCTTTTTTTTTAAAAACCTCACCCGAGGACATTTTTTTCGTGGATATTTAGAGAGAGTGAAAGAGAGGGAGGAAGGAGGGGGGGGAGAGAGAGAGAGAGCTACTGGTTGCCTCCCACACATGCCCCAACTAGTGCCTGGGACCAAACCTGCAACGGAGATACATGCCTTTGACCAGGAATCAAACCCTTCGGTCCATGGGCTGACGCACTAACCACTGAGCAACTGGCCAGGGCTCTACAGTTACTTTTTCACTGCGCTGTACTATTCCACTTTATGAATCTACCACAATCTGTTTATTCTGCTGAGGGATGTTTAGATTGTTTCTAGCCAGTGGCTTATGCATAAAACTGGCTATGAACATTCTCATACAAGTCTTTTTTTGTGGATACATATACCCACTTTTCTTCGTTATAAACTTATTTGTGGAATTGCTTGTCCTAATGTAGACATCTGTTTAACTTTATTACACATCTCAGAGCAGTTTTTCAAAGTGGCTGTGACATTTTACACTCCACCAGCAAAGTATGAGAGTTCCAGTTGCTCCTCATCCTCATCAACACTTGATATCGTTGGTCTTTCCAGTTGGGCCATTCTGGTGGGCGTACAGAATAACTCGTGCTGTTAATTTGCATTTTCCTAGTGAGTAATGATGGGCACAGCCTGTAGATAAACAAGTCACACAAAAAGGAAGTGCAAATAAGCCTTAAACATATAAAGAGATTTTCAGCCTCAGTCTTAATAAAAATGCTAACTGGGCCTACTTTGATGAAATGGCCCCTCTTCACTGGCTTCTTGGCCATTTGGACATCCACTGTTATGCAATGCCCATTTTAGTTTTGCCCTAATTTTTTAAAACACAGTGGTATGTTATGGATACCAGTCCTTTTTCAGCTATATGCATTGCAAATATTGCTCCCTTATCTATGGTTTGCCGTTTCTCTTTCTTAATGGTATATTTTGATGAGCAAAAGGTTTTATTTTGATGAAGTCCAATTATCAGTTGTTTTTATAATTATTGCTTTCTGCGTCCTATTAAACAATCTTTGCCTGTTACAATATCAGGAAGAAATTCTCGTGTGTGTGTGTGTGTGTGTGTGTGTGTGTGTGTGTGTGTTGTATCCTGGGAGGAAGCACATACCTCCTGAACCATCAATGCAACATTTAGAAATTTATTCTACAGATCTGTACCACAAGGCATGTCCCTAATTATTCTGTGTGGCACCGTGTGTGACAGTGAAAGTATGAAAGTCATCTAGATGCCCATCAGCAGGCTCTATCTATGGCTCAACAAAAGATGGTACATCCAAGCAGTGGAATATTGTGTCATGTAAGAATGGATGAGGAAACTTTCTGTATTTAATGTGGAAAGATCTCCAAGATATATAATTGCATGGAAAAAGGCAAGACACAGAGAGAACAATGGGCATAGTGTGCTGTCTTTGTGTATAAAAGAATATATATATATATATATATATATATATATATATATATATATAAAATTTCAGAAAAGACACTTGAGAAGCTGTTAACACTGGCTGCCTCCTGGTAGAGGAATTGAGTAACTGGAAGCTATGTGAAAGGCAGACTTTCAACTGTGTGTTCTTTGATTGCTTTGGAAGTTGAAACCATCTGAAGGTTTTACTATCTGGAAATAAATACTTATTTATAAATAGATGTTATTCTAAATGGGTAAGATTTTCCATATGTGGACATTGGTGAGATAGGGCAGTCCACAAGGGGGAAGAGCTGGAGCAAAAGTGTGGACAAGGGAAAGCGGACTGCAAAGCCGGTGTGCCTGGGGGCTTACGAGCCCTTCACAGACCTTTGCTCAGGGTCTCATCATGGCCTCGATGTCAATTCCAGGGGCTTTTGTTGTCCTGGGGGTAAGCCCTCATGGATGTCCTATAGTACTGAGTCCGCAGGGACGTGCCTGCCATTGTGTTGGGGACACTTCATCCACCCTGTGTCATTTAAACCTCATTCTGATCCCAAGGGGGCAGTCTTAGGATTGATGTCTATTGGACAGAAGAGGAAAGTGGAGCTCAGAGAGGTTAAGTAACTTGCCCAAAGTCACAGCAGCCTAACTGGTCCCAGGGCTGGCATCCTCCCCTCTCCAGAACACAGTTAAGACCAGGATGGGAAAAGGGAGGATGGGAAGAATTAAGCACCCAAGAGTAATCAACCAGGCACTTCTATGGCTTTTCCTGGGGCAGCCCCAGGTTGCTGTCTGGCCTTGGGCCCCATCAGCACCCCCTATCCGCCCCCTCCCACCGGCCGACTGCAGGAAGGAGGCACAGATGGCAGGCGAGGATGAGGCCCCCAGCCAGGCTCACCCAGCTGTCACGTTGGAGAGCACCGTACATCTCCTCCTCCTGCCTTGAACAATTGGGAGCCAGCCAGCCTGGCCCCAGCTGTTCCCTCTCCCTGGCCCAGGGCTCCTGCCAACCCACACTTCGGAGGCCTTTGTCTCTGGTGGAGGAGAAACACAGACTCGCTGCACATCAGAGCTGGACAAGACCTCAGAGGACACCGGGTCCCACACCACCTCTTACAGATGGGGAAACTGGGCCCAGAAAAGCCAAGGGACCTGCCCAGGTCACCAAGAACCAAGCGGAGAAGTGGGGCTTCCTCACTCCCAGTAAAGCTTGGGATTTGGGGGCACCCCACAGGGTGAGGGGTGCTCAGGCAGGCTGCATTACCCCCTTCCCACCGAGCTTCAGCCAGGGCAGTTCTGTTTGTCCTGATTTTATACAAAGACCTTCCTTCTGCGAAGTCACAGTAGCCTAACTGCTTATGTCTCAGAGGTCTGCCTTTAACCTGGGCCTGCAGACCCTTTAGCAGGTCTGTGAGCTGGGGTCACAGGAAAACTGCATTTAAATTTTTTCTAGTCGCTAACTAAATTTTAATATTACGATTAGCTGAACCTATAACTTTTCCATCAATAGACAAGACCGATATTTTCAGCTCACATTACCCTGGTACCACGATCTCAAAAACTGTCCACACTCCTCGTTGCTTTGAAAGCACAGGACTTGTCAGGTCCTCCGCTTGATCGTGCCATTTAATGTATCACCGTAAAGGCACGCATGCTACGATATTATAATTCTGGCGTGCATTTTGATAACTCTATTTCAATATAATTGGTCCCTTTGTTATCTTATTTATTCTATTTTATGGACTTAAAAACTTTACTCTGGGAAGAAGTCCGTGGGCTTTTCCAGACAGCCCAGGGGCCCATGCACCCCTCCCAGGTTAAGGACCTGTCTCATTTGGACAAAATGATCCAGTGTTAAGCACTAAAGCTTGAAAACATTTACACCAAATCTGAACCTCCTAAGACGGATAAGATTGAGGCTGAACTCCCTCCACAGAAAGAAGTGATGGGGGTTGGGTGTGCGGGGGGGGGAGATAATAGGGGGAGTAGGGAGGAGGCACTGGTGCCCAAGGTGAGGAGCCGTGTGCATGCTCTGTACCAGGCACCTCCCGTGCTTTAACATGTCACTGAATCCTCAGAACAGTCTTGGGGTTGGGACTAGCATTTCTCCCGTCTTGCAGGTGAGGAAGCGGAGGCACACAGCAGTTAGGTAACTTGCCCAAAGCACATGGCCAATAAATGGTGGAGCTGGGATTAGAATTCAAACTGACTGACCCCAGGCCCTTTGTGCCCCATCACTGGGCAGCCTGCCTCCCTGTCTGGGGAGATGGGAGTCTCTTATGGAACGTCCCTAAGGTGTTGCTGCTGCCTGGGTGCTTCTCTTTCGGGGGCTGGTGGCGGGGGTGGGGGAGGGGGTGGGGGGATAGGATTCTGAAGGGGTTGTTGCCCCGGCTGACTGTCAGACACATGGGGCACGAACTAGCTGTGCGGCCTTGACTAAGTCTCTTGCCCTCTCTGGGCTTCAGTGTCTCCATCTTTAAAAGGCAGCATTCTAAGCACTGCCGTCCCGGCCTTCCCCCTCTGGTGTTTACCTGCGGGAAAACCCACTTAAAGACTTAGGTTGCTTAGCAACTGAAATCAAGGTCTTGGCTGAGTGGAATGGAAAGGGGGGAGGACAGGTTAGCACCAAGCCTTGCTGATGCCACACAGCCCTCTCTGTTTTGAGAGGCTGTGAGTGCTGTGGCCTCCCCCCCTCCCCCCCTCCGTCAAGGTGACCTGGCCCTTTAAGAGCCTTGGGATGGGGTTGAGGTCAGGGACATGTGGAAGGGCATCCTGAAAAGTCAGGCCTGGAGTTCTCAGGCAAGGCAAACACACTCATCGTTCTGGAAGCTGCCGTGGGACAGGTCAGTTCGTAGGGGTCTTAGCCAAGGCCTCAGGGCCCCATTGGCACCCCTGGGAGATGTTATTTCAAGCCAGTCACCTTAGCTCCACTTGCCACCACCCCCCCTCCGCTCCCCCCCCCCCCCCATATCACTTTTGCTGGTGTTGGGAGTCCAGGGACACAGGAGGAGGGAGCTTCTAAAGCTGTGGCCTCGGGCCTGATGGGACAGGCGAGTCCCCCGAGGGTGTGAGGCTGGAGGCCCAGTGGGAACAGATCTCCCTGCGGCCTGGAATCCACTCTTAGCAACACATTCCTGTGGGTCTCAAGAGTTTGGTTTCCTTAAATCTGACCTTGACCTTAAACGAATGCAAATCCCTTTAAAGGGAAGCCACCATGATTACCAACACCTTAGTAGGTCTGATTTTTGGACCCTGAGAAGTGGCCCAGTGCAAGGATTTCTGGGAAGGGCACGAGGGTGTCCAGGCATGCGGTGCCACCTTGGATAAACACTTCTCTCTGGGGCCAGGATTGCTCATGGGTACCCACGGGAAGGTGTGATTGCTGGAGCCTCCGGATCTGGCAATTGTGCCCGTGTAGACGGAACTGGGGCCCCGGGGAGGTGGGCATGGACTGTGGGGCTTGTGTAGCTTCAGGCCAGCTCTGCACAGAGCCTCAAACTCATGCCCTCACAACCGGCCTGTGCTTCGGCTCAGCCACGTAGATTCCAGAAAGCTCCTGCCCCTAACATCCAGCACCTCCTTCCCTCCAGGAACTGGGAGCTTGTTCTAATAGCTATGATAATAGAAATAAAAGCACTATAGCCTTTATTGAGCACTTGCTTTATACCAAACACTCGGGTGAAACTTTCCATGCTTGATCTCATTTAGGCCAGATAAGCAAGCAGGCTACCTCGGCGGTGCATGACCCAGCAGCAAAGCGGGTCGAGCCCTCCCCCTCCAACTCCTCTTTCCTCCAGGACTCAGCCTGGTACAGTTCCATCAGGCATGCTCTGAGGATACACTTATCACCATCACCACTTGCTTTCAGCACAAATGACTCGGCCATGGGTGCCTCCCCTGTAGGCAGGGTGGGCTCACTGCTGGGAAGCTCATGGGCAGTACTGGGCAATGGAGACAGCAGTAAGGAGGCCAAAAAGAAGCCTCTCCTTGCGGGCTGCAGGTGGGGAAGCCCACAGGCTATTTCTGGGCCTTCATGGACAAGAAAGGGGAGGGGAGGGGAAAGCCGTTGGCGTCATAGCTCCTACTGACTGAGGACGCACTGTATTTAATCATCTCGGCCCCCTAAGAAACAGGTACCGCTGTTACTTTAGAAATGGGAGAGTGAGGCACAGAGAGGTTCCATGCCCAGGGGTTCACAGCTAATGTGTGGGAGGCTCCAGGCCTCAGAAGAAAATGGAGAGCAGACCAAGCCAACTGCCAAATTGGTTTGGGTCCAGGCCGGTGCCCATGGGCAGAGTCAGGGCCCCCAGCCCGAGTTCGCAGAGCCCTAGTGACCCAGCCCTATTTTCCCAGCCTCCCTGGCTCTGCAGGGAATCAGAGGAGTGACGCTAAGGAGCAGGAGTGGAGGCCCTGCCCCGAGGCAGAGGGGTGGATTCCTTGACCCCCCAGCGTACCCACCAGCCCGGCTGCAGCCCTGGTTCCTCCCTGGACCTCAAATCCAGATAACACCCATCCCATAACCTTGAAATAAAGGAAGGAAGCCACATTTTCCCTGCTGCTGAAGGCCTTGCCTTCACTTTTCTCAAAAGCAAGCAGTCATTCTTCCAAAAAAGGGAAAGCACAAAGCAAGGCTGTCAATCTCGGGCCTCAGGCAAATGGTATAAAGTTGCGACTTCTCTCCCTCCCCCTTTCCCAAAGTCACTTACTGTACATTTGGGCTGTCACAGCCTTTGAGATGCAAATCACAGCAAGCAGAAGGCAGCTTGAAGAACAAAGAACCATTGAGGAAAGATCAGAAAAATGAATTTGGAAAGGCTCCCTGAATTCCCCCAGGAGAAGGGGAGTCATATCCACAGAGGGGAGCAGTGATGAAGATTTGGGGCTATTTTATGGGGCAGTTGCTATTTTCTTGGGTCCTCAGTGCCTGGCCTGTGCCGAGTGCCCAGTCCAAGTCCCAGGACTAAAGGAATGATGCTCTCTTGTCTGGTCCCCTACTCCAGGACACCTCTCTCCACCTCCCCTTGCCCACAGAAATTGCTGCGTCAGTCCTTCAGAGAGGAAGTGTCCCCTAGCGCCTAGGAAGTGCCTGCTCTCCTGGCTTCCAGCGCAGAGGGACACATGTGGCACATCAGAGGGGCTCATAGAGTATTGGTGGGATTCACGTTCAAGGAAACCCTTGGAGACATGCAAATGGCCGTAAGAGTAACACAAGGCACATCTGTAGACATGCCTCTCCCTCCCTCTGTCAGGCGGCAGGCGTGTGGCTGGGAGAGCCCTGGGTTGAAATTCTGCCATCTGTGTGCCGTGGAGATTTGACTTCTCCAAATCCCTGTTTCTTCATCTGTGAAATGGGGAGAGTAACGGTACTTTCATCATGGGACTTGAGGTGAGATTCAAAGACAGCAGATGTGTTGGGCCCTCAACAGCTCCCTAGGTGATTCTACAGCCACGGCTGAGGACTCCTGGGAGGACCCAGACTCCCGACGTGCAAGCCAGGCTTCTCTCTCTCCTAGCAGGTGCCAGGTAGGGGACCAGGGAGCGGTCTTCAGCCATCCTCTCAGGCAGTGGAGCTTGGGCATGCAAGGCCGTGCTTCCAGCTTCGGGCTTCTTGGGCCTGGACCGGGCAGCCCTGGTGGAGGGTGGCGGAAAGGCCGGTGCACCTGGGGAGGCCCAAGTGGTTAATCAGGCCTGGGCAGCGCGCCGGGTCTCTGGAATATTCATAAGGCCCCTCCAGCTGTGCCAGGCAGTCAGGGTGCTGATTGCTCCCCCATCTGCAGCTTAACATTCCACTCCAGAGAGGAGAGAGCTGGCGGCGGAATACTAACGAGGGAAAACCAGGCTCTGGCCCGCACAACAGCAGCCCGAACAGGAGTCCGGGAGGACAAACCCACTGCTCCGAGCTCTGCCAGCCAGAACTTCTCCTTCACCAGCGACGTGGGCCGTGGAAAGAGTGGTGGGAGCTGATTTCAGGGCCAGCTCCTGCACTGACCAACTGTATGTCCATCTCTGTAGCCTCAGTTTCCCCACCTGTAAAATGGGGATGGTTCTGCCTACCACCCGAGAGGATTGACGAAGACAGAGTTTGTTGGGCCTGAGCGCTGCACAAAGGCAAGGCATCACCATTGTCTGGGGTTGCTGTGGACAGGGCTTCCTACCCTGGAGAATAGTTTTTACTCACAACAAGGGACGGGGAACAAAGGGAGAAGCCTCTCTCCGAAGGCTCAGGAATTTTGGGGTCCCTGGCTCATACTGGTCTCATCTGGCCCAAACCTCTAGAGAAGCAAGGAAGGAATGAGGACACTGACAGCAGAAGGAAAAGGATTCGGAAAAGATCGACAACAACAGACAATGTTCCGTGGCCTTTTGGTTGCTCGGGACAACAGTCTGGAGCCATCACGGGGACAATGCGCGGAGGGGCAGTGTGCCACGTGAGTTCACAGCTCCTAGTTAACGCTGCAAGCGATGATTAGGGTTCATCGAGAAAGGCCCACACCTCTTCTGTGTTTGTATTGAATAGCACAGGAAACTGGTTTTTTAGAGGGATTTCTATCAAACTGAGGGAAAAACCTGGAGCTAAAATAATATCACCTCCTTCCCAGAAAATCGAGCAGCGTGAAACAGCTCATCTCTGCTGAGATAATGAGATGTTCCTGAATGCAGCATTATTGCTGTTGTTTATTAGCCCTGCCTCCCCACACCCAGCAGCCAGGCTCTTGCCCGCAGGCCCAGCTCCGACCACAGGGGGCAGGAGACTGACAGCCTTGGTCCAGGCAGCAGGGGAAGGGGAGTTGGCCCTGATTCCGAAGCAGCCCCTCTTTGTGGGGTGGGACCTTGCTCCACAGAATCTGGGGTCCTGGCTCAAAGGAAAAGAACCACTCAGATCTAGAAGCTGCCTCATCCTCCCAGCCAGCCATCACCCCACCCGCACCCACTGCCCTCACTATGAAGTAAGTTTGCATTTTCTCCACGAAATGTTACTCTGGGAGAGAACATTTGCAACACACATAAGGAGTGATGAACGGAGCCAGCTTTGAGCTGTGTGATCCCGAAACCTCCGGGGTCCTCCTTCACACCAGCAAACTGCTTTTATTAGATCTCCACCCCCGCCTTAAAGTACAAAACATTAAGTGTTCATCTAAGAAAAATTTAGAAAATATTGTTATGGAAAACAAAGACAATAAAAGAGCACTCACGCTCCCAATACTCAAAGACAGCTACTTTTAATATTAGGTGTATATTCTCCCAGAATTTTTCAGACCGGTAGATGGATACATAGACATTTTAAAATGGGATATTTCAAGCATTTTACTTTTTTTTACCCTCAAAGTCTAGTCTGGGGCCTCTGGGATTGCCAGGCCTTTTTCGGGGCGTCTGCTGGGTTAACTACTTGCAGGACATGAGCTGCCTTTTCACTCTGCTCTCAGGAGCGCACAGTGGGGTCTTCCAGAGGCTGCCTGATGTGTGATGTCACCACAGGCGAATGCAGAAGTGCATATGCAAATCCTGCTGGTCTCTCAGACTATTTAAGAGATTTGCAAACATGTAAAACAATGCCATTCTTCTCATTAATTTGTTTTTGTTTTGGAAAATATATTTCCCTCAGAAAGATAAGTGTGTTTTTTTGGAGAGCATGAAATGGTTTTATTGCTGTTATTTTAAGTAAATTAACATACATATTTTTGAAGTTCCTTTGTCTTTATTTTAAATATTGATAGATATAGGGCCCCTAGAAGCAGAAGCTGTTGGGGGTCTGCAATAATTTTTAAGAGAGCCGGGTGATTCCGAGGCTGAACCCTTGAGAAGGACTGCCCTACAGCATCAGCTTCGATGACTGCATGGCGTCCTGTGTGGCTGCCCCTGATCTGTTCATTTCCTTATGGACGAACCTGCAGGTTGTCTCCAATTTTCACTGTTATAAAAGTGCTGCACAGATCGTGGAGCACTTCGTAAGGTGAAAAGTTCATGAAAGGAGAGAAAACAACAGAACCAACTGGCAGCGTGAGCCAGCACTCTCAGCCCACTATTAATCAAATTACACAAGACGTATCCGAGAGCGTGAACAAATAAAGCTGAAAGCTCTGTGTACACTGACCACATATGTATGCGTACAGATACCATGTATATTTCTATAGAGGAAGAAATACTCTGTAAAGAGTACTTTCTCTTCCGCTGTTCATGGAGAGTTTACAAAATCTGATCATATGCTAGACCAGTGCTACTGACAGTATAAAACTGGTACTATTACCAGAAACGGAGCAGAAGAATTTAGAAACTTTCATGCAATTTGAGAGAGGAGTTTTATTTTTGTTGGAAATAATAAAAAGTTAGTGATTTTTTTTAAAAAAAAATGTCAAGTACTAAAAAATGCTACAAACATTACTGGGAACTATTTCTGAGGGATGGATTCCTAGAAGTGGAATTGCTGGGCCAGTGACATACGCCTTTAAATGTTAATTGGTATTGCCAAGTTGTTTCCATTTACCTCTTACCATGTAATACACCAAGAGTGCCTTTGAGTCCCTGCTCTCTCACAACCCTGGCAATACCAATGACTATTGCTCTTTTAAATATTTTTCTATTTAGTAGGTTAAAAGATATATTTTGTCTTTGGAGAATTGCTTATTTATATCCTCAACCCATTTTCTATTAGGCTCTTTTTCTTATTGATTTCTCTGGAACCCTTATATATTCTGGACACGAATCTTTTGTCTATTATGTAGTTTAACTATTGTACTCCATTGTGTGGTTTGTCTCTAATTTTGCTTACATGAATCATTGTAGTACAGAAACTTTACCTTTTTAACAAATTATTCTACTCTATTCATCATTTCCTTTATGGCTTGGGGATGCGTGTCTTGCCTTAGAAAGTCTTTCCTCATTGTATGATATTTAAAATGCTCTCCATTTTCCTTCAACATACTTGCAGCTTTTCCTTTTCTTTAAATGCTCAATCCATCTGGAAATAACGTTTTGTTATAATGTGAGGCACTGGCTGTTGACCTTAGCGAGCCATCAAGTGGAGTATGGCCGGGGGCCGGCAATGCCCTTGAGCCCCGTACTAATGTTGCTGGGGACCTGCAGGCTGGGGCTGAGCTAGTCCCTGAGGGAGACAGATATGTGAGCCCATCTGGTTTGGGAGGGAGGCAAGCTGCATTTCAGAGTCCTTTAGAATGTGTGAGAGCCACTGAGGACATCTGCAAAGTTGAGGAGCAGAGCTGATGATTCTCCTAAGAAAGCAGCAAAACATCTTAAACGTGCCGTGTGGTTCACAAGTTTTCATGTCCATTATCCCACTCCATGCCAACATCTCGGGTGTAGGGGGAGGAGAATCTAGGATCCCCATTGCGCCATCACAGAAAAACAGTGCAGAGAGGGTAAGCGACAAGCCCGAGGTCAGTCATACAGCCGGCAAGTGGCAGAGCCCAACTAGAACCCAGACCTCCTGCTGCCAAGCCCATTGCCCCTCGGACCCATCCGTGCCTGGGGCTCTGTCCTCAGTCCCTGTAGCTGCCCCTTTTGGAAGAAGCGAGGATCTGGCCGTCTCTCCCAGATCCGGGCTCCCCCACCATGGGTAGGAGAGGCTGCAAAGAGCCGGCCTCCCCACCAGCTGACGTGGATTGCAAGAACCCAGGTTCCTCGTGGCCCCCCTCCCCTGAGCAGTTTGGCGAAAGTGGGAGTGGAGATGAGTCAGGCCCGGAAGGGAGAGCTCAGCCAGAAACAAGCAGGACTGACAGCGAGCACTTTTTCTGAGGCATGTGACCTCCCCCGGGCCTTTGGGGACTCTGCCTGGATGGCAGAGCTGCAAAATCTAGGCTTTGACAATTAATTAGCTATATTCACAAAGGCAGCCACGGGGGGTGGGGGGGGGGTACCTGTAGATGGAAGGTAGGGGATGAGGGAGAAGGGAAATGACAGCCAGCCTGACAGTGGAGAGCTCACATTGGTTTTTTTGTTGTTTTTTAAATATATTTTTATTGATTTTTTTACAGAGAGGAAGGGAGAGGGATAGAGAGTTAGAAACATCGATGAGAGAGAAACATCTATCAGCTGCCTCCTGCACACCCCCCACTGGGGATGTGCCCACAACCAAGGTACATGCCCTTGGCCGGAATCGAACCTGGGACCCTTCAGTCTGTAGGCCAACGCTCTATCCACTGAGCCAAACCGGTTAGGTCTCACATTGGTTTTGTTTGTTTAAGTTGGCTGTTTTTTGTAGATGCCCAATGTGCCCATGGCTGAGTCTTCCTCCCGGCTCCAAATCCAGGACACAGAATGGGAGAGCTGGACCTGCTCTTGGAGATCAGATGGTCCAACCCCTCAGTTTAATGAGAACCCCAAGCACCCCAAGGAAAGTGACTTGTCCACGTGCACACCTTTGGGGAGGTTCTGGGAAAGACCTCAGGTCTCCTGGACCCCAGCCTGCATTTGTTCTGGTGAATCTCAGGAGTACTGGGAAGGCACAAACACTGGACACATGATGAGGAAGTAACAGGTGGTTGGGGGGAGGGGGCGGTGCAGAGAGAAATAGGGGCAACCGCCCAACAGTGATCAGAGGGGCTTCCCTCTGCCCTGGGCTGCAGCCGGGCACCTACCTGCTCCAGGGGGATGACGAGGAAGGAGCCTCCTCCCGAGCTCTCCGTGACGATGGCCAGGAAGCGGGCGTTGACGGCACAGAAGTGGTTATCGTGCACATTCTTGGTGATGGGGATCCCATCGAAGCAGTGCTCCCGGTTGGCCACCTTCCCGTACACGTTCCGGAACTTGGAGCTTCGGTACTGCGGACGCCAGGACATCTGTGAGGGGCCAGGACAGACAAGGGTCAGGCTGGTCACTGCTCCCCGAAGGCTCTTGGCCAGACACCGGGGGACAGAAGCTGCTTCCCAGGGATGCAGGGGGCCCAGCCCTGGTGCTGCCCTCAGGACCAGGGAGAGGGGAAGGACTCTCCCAGGATTGTACGCCGGACCCTGTGCTAGAGGACTTACTTTTTAAATAAAGAAGTACAGGAGCGAAGACGGGGTGAGGGTATTCACACATTCCCTGCTGTCAGTACACACACTCATCCCATCTGCCAGAAAGGATGTAGCTCGTGTCCTTTCTCTTTGATGTGATGGAGCAGCCCATCCACCCAACAACCGGCATGCGCTGCCTCCCGTGTGCCAGAAACTGCTCATTCAGCACAGGAGGTGCCGGCTGGGGAGGCTGGGCGCTCACAGAGAGAACGCTGCTGACGGCAAGCGGCCCCTCTATGTGAACAGAGGCAAACAGCCACCCATTATCATCTCCGCCTCTGATTCTCTCAGGCTTCTAACCCACAAGTGCACCCTCAGAAATAGTTTAGTCCCATTTGCCATCATCACTGTCACCGCCAGGCACAGACGGGTGAAGCGACCTGTCCAAGGTTACCCGCTAAGGAGTCGGACCATGAACACAGCTCTCCTGGCTGGAAACCGGAGACTTCCTGCTACGGCAGGTTGCGATGGATGATTTCGCTGAGCCTCCCTCCATGTTATTTGTTAGAAATGCGGATTCCTGGGTCCCAGTCCAGACCTACTGAACTCAATATTTGGAGGATGGAGCCCAGAAATGACCATGTTCATCAGCTCCCGACCCTGCAGTGAGATGGAAGTCTAGGAGCCCCTGTTCTAGAGAGAGGAGTGGTGCTCCTCACACCTCTCGGCCCACCATCCATGACACAGGCTCCAACCAACCGACCAACGTCAACCAGCCAGCTGGTTCCCACGGCACGCCTGTCCCGTGCTGCGCGAAAGTGGTTGGGTGAGGACCCTGTGGGCTTCCCGCAATGGAGTCCAGCTTCACCTTAGGATGGCGCCCCCTATGGGGAACCCTACAAATGGACGCCGTCACAGGTGAACCCCTGGCAGGTACATATCCAAGCAGGATGAGCCACAAGTGAGGACCCAGCCCGGGGCCTGACGGGCAGCAGGAGCTCAATAAATGCCCTGTAAGAGGAACACGCTTCTGGCCTGGCTTTGCCCTTGTCCATCGCCTCCCCTTCCTGCCAAACCTCCCGATGCGCCCCGAGCCTCTCACCGTGAAAGGACTGAAAAGGAAGACTCACTTCTTCACAGGAAGTTCCCAGGGAGAGGAGGACAAAAGGAAACGCAGCCACAGAACCGGGAAGCCAGCTCTGGGAATCTGACTGACGACAAAACTTTGCATTTGATTCAAATAAAGCCAGGAGCTCAGCCACAGATGCTCATTTCCTGGAGGAAGGCGTTCAGAGCCAATGCGGGGAGCCTCCTCACCTTTCCTCCCACTCTCCTCCACTCCCCCAGGTCCCCCTACCTGCCAGCCTCTGCCCCCGCTGCAGCCCACTGCTGCCTGCCTCTCTCCACCCCCCCAGGTCCCCCTACCTGCCAGCCTCTGCCCCCACTGCAGCCCACTGCTGCCTGCCTCTCTCCACTCCCCCAGGTCCCCCTACCTGCCAGCCTCTGCCCCCGCTGCAGCCCACTGCTGCCTGCCTCTCTCCACCCCCCCAGGTCCCCCTACCTGCCAGCCTCTGCCCCCGCTGCAGCCCACTGCTGCCTGCCTCTCTCCACCCCCCCAGGTCCCCCTACCTGCCAGCCTCTGCCCCCGCTGCAGCCCACTGCTGCCTGCCTCTCCTCCCTGCAGACGCCTCCCCAAGACCACGCAGGACAAGTCCTGCTGTGAGGCAAGCGGCCTGCTGGTCACTCCTGGCTGCGTGGGCTCAGGCAGGCCCCTTCCACTCTTGTATCTGACTCCACATCAGGATTATATCAGCGCTTCCCAGAGTGGAGTCTCGGGGGGTCCCTACAGTTCCTTTACATAGTACAGAGATGAGAGGTTTTTTCAAAAATATGTTTTTATTGATTTTTTTAGAGAGAAGAAGGGAGAGGGATAGAGATATAGAAACATCGATGAGAGAGATACATCATCCATTGGCTGCCTCCTGCACGCCCCCCACAGGGCATCAAGCCTGAACCCAAGCATGTGTCCTGACTGGGAATTGAACCCGTGGCCTCCTGGTTCCTGGCTCGACACTCAACCTCTGAGCTACACCGGCGGGGCCAGAGGTGAAGTTTTAAATTATAGTCGTTACGTGTTTATTTTAACTTGCATTAAAAAAATATAACTTGCATGCCAAATCCATGATTTCACAGATACCATTATTAATGAGGCTAAGTTAAAAAATAATGAATCAATTCAAAGAAAAAAAAACAGTGTGAAAACTATAATCTGGATAGAACATGGTCTTAGCAAAAATTCAATCTGATCTGGAAGTGCTGGAAATCGCTCCGTCTCTTCCAAGTAGAACAAGCTAGATCCTAGAGTTCCCATGGAAGAGAACGGAGGTGGCGATCTTGCTCATTTCAACATCTCGTTGCTTGCTGGTGCAGCTCTGCCCTGGCATGCCTTTGCCCCCTCTTCTCTGCCCAGCCCACCCATAGCCTTCCCAACTCACCCTGACTCCACCACCCAGAGCAAACCCCTCAGAACCCCTGGACAGCTAGCACCTCTCCGTCAGCTCCGAGTCCAGACCTGTCACAGGCTCTCTCGGCCCGAGGGCCGGTCTCAGCTCTGCGATGGCAGGCAGTGACACCACGGCGTCTGAGCAACATTGAAAACTGTTCTGTGCTTTTCCTGGGCAGCCCCGGTGGGTCTGGTTGCCGTGGGGAAACCTGCTGGGCACTGGGCCTCATGACAGGCTGAGCCCCTCCTGGAAGGGAATGAGCCTGGTGGGGAGACGGGCGCGAGCAGGTCAGCCTCCACCAGAAGGTGAGGCTCAGGGAGCCGCTTCATAGCCGAGTGTGGTGAGCAGGACCGAGAGCTCTTTCTCCACCCCGAGCACAGCCCATGGCAGCGGGGCACTGGGACGGGCGAACAGGCCTGTTTCTAACGGGCCCAGCTCTGTGCTGCCCCAGTGCTGACCTCATTGCAGGGTCTATGGGTGGTGGTGGGAGGGAGGGTAAAAGCACCAGACTGAGCTCTAGATGCAAGTGCCATCTCTGTTGCTGCCCAGCTGTGTGACCTGAGCAAGCACTTAACCTCTCCGTGCCACCTCCAGCTATAAAGGAGGCCAACAATCCCCACTGCCTGCAAGTGTGCGGACGAGCCAGTGCCAAGTTGCCGTGATGTGCACAGCACGGGCCTGGCACCCCTCTGGATGCTCACTTAATAAGGCTGAATAGGAGGCAGGAGAAGCCAGCTGGGAATTGTGTGGAGTACAGTCCCCCCCGTCCCCCCCCGCCAGTATCCATTCCAAACACTCCAGAGCCCTGCATGCTGAGCGGCCGGGTCTGTACCCAGCCCTCGGTCCCAGCCTGCATCCACCATGGCTGGGCCTCCTGGGAAATGTGTGATTCCAGAACCCCTGGGACAGGAGGGCTGGCCACAACCCTCCACACCACATGCAAATTTCCCTGGGGGGCGGGGGGAGCTTGCCCTAGACAGCCATCTCTGTGTCCCTTTGCCCATCTGACTTCACTTCCTCCGCCACCTCTCCTCTACCCTTCTCCTTCCTATCTTTTCCCTGTTCTTTCCATGTTGTCCCACTCCCTGCCCTTTCTTCCCTCTCTCTGCCATCTCCCTGGCTCCCCATTCCTGTGGGGAAAAGGCAAAGAGGCATTTGTGGCCAAGGCTCCCTGTGGGCACACTCACATTCTTCGTGAACACATTCATGTTGCCCCTCACAGCCCAGCCAGCAGTTCTGAGCTGGATGTTGCATCGGGGGTGGGGCGCAGAGCCCTCAGGCTGAGGGTGTGCACTCAGCTGGCATGTTCTTTAGTGAGTATGTCTCCTGGTGTGGGTCTACCCACCCAGCAGATTCTAGGATAATACAGGCTGCTTCCTGGGAAAAGTGGAGAGTGTCTTTCCAAGGGCTTTGTCCTCAGCAAGCCTGGCACTGGCCTCTCCCCATTGGCTGGTAGACTGGGCTGGATCTCCATAGAGATTCTCTGTGCTGGGCCTTTGGAAGGACTGATGGCTGGAGGCTGGGCCTTTGCTTATCAATGGTTTTTCCTCACTGAGCCTGCAGCTTCCCCCACAGGAACCCACAGCAGGTGCATGGCAGAGCCCCGAGGTACTCTGGGGTCCTGTAGATCTGCTTTCCATGCCACTCCTGCTAACCTTGGGGAAGACAGTTTGCCTCTCTGAGTATCAGGTGCTCCATTTCCAAAATGAGATCCATCATTTCTAACGTTGTGTGGTTGTTTGAAGAATAAAAATGAGATAATTTAGGTGCAAGGTCCCATTCAGGATGAATGATCACTGCTGCTCCTGCGGGCCCTTCTACCGAGAGGTGCCCCAGAAGCACCAACAGCATCATTCACAGACATTTGGTGGCAAACAAACTGTAGGGTTACAGAAATGAGAGATGCGGGGAGGTGGGAGGGGCCAGGGAGGGCTTCATGGAGGAGGGGTCCACCACCTGCTCTGAGGGAGCACCAGGCACTGCGCACACCCTGGTTAGTCTCATAACCCACCACCAGGGAACCACAGGGTGCTGGTCTAGGGTGGGAAACAGACTCAGCCAAGTTCAGCCAGCAAGCGCAGGGCTGATTTGAACCTGTTCTTTCTGACTCTGCAGTGCATACTGTTTGCTCCAACTTTTTATTTCAACATACACAATAGTTAAGAGAATGGTGCGATAACCACACGCCATCTAGGTGAATTATCATGTTGCCATACTTCTTTGTGTGTGTGTACTTCTTTTTTTCCTTTTCTTTTATGTCCTTTCCCAAAAGGACAATCTCCTAATTAGCACATCATGATTATCACATCTAAGAAAATTAACAATTCCTCGATACGATCTAATACCCAGCCCATATTCGAAACTCTCCAAAATGCCTTTTCCAGCTATTCCACATGTTGGACCCGGGTGGGGAGCCACATTGCTCCCATGTGCTCTCTCTTTTGCCTCCTTTAAATCTAGAACACTCCTATAATATTAAAAATACATATTTTAAAATGACATTGACTTTTTAATGACAGTAAGTCAATTCTAAAATGTTCCAGCAATTTGTCTCATGTTGCTTTATGGCATCTTCAAAATCATTCCTCTATTTCCCAGAAACTCCAGGAGTTGGGTGCAGAGCCTTGATTCAGTGCAGGTTGAAGACACTTGGTTATTCACCGGTTTTGCTGGGGGTGAGGCTGGGAGGTGGGGGCAGAGGAAATGTGCGCGCACACCCCTGGCAGGGCTAGACCGTGAGGGCTGGCGGACAGTGCCAAGGGTTGTTTGTTTTGGAGGGTGGTGGACAGAGGCTAGAAGACCTGGGAGGCCAGACCAGCTCCTGGCACAGAAGTGGCCAAAGAGGGGCCTTGGCAGGGAGGTTTGACCTTCCCACCGTGTTTACTAAGGGGCTGACTTCACTCTGAGGTCAGACGCCTGGGTGCGCAGGCAGGGAACAGAGGCTCCTCCTGACTCTGCGAGGGGGGAGGCCACGCTGAGGCCAGGACTAGAGGAGCTGCAAGGCCTCAGAGGGAAACAGAGGGAGCAACCAAGAGCTGACCCGACAATCTGGCCCTTTGCCCTTTGCCCTTGCTCCCAAACCCAGCCCACATCCTGGTGGATTCCCCCAGCGAGTCAAGGGAGGCCAGAACACACTCTGAGCTTTTCAGGACAAAATTGAGACACATTTGAGCTTCCCAAAAGGGAGGACTTTGTTAATGGTCAGAGCTGCCTGAGATGGAAAAGGAAGCTGCCTCGATAGATAATGAGTTTCCCAGCCCTGGAGGGGCCACGATTCAGGGGGATGACCTCTCGTGAAGGGTAATGTGGAACAATGGGTGGATCTAGATGGCCTTCCAGCCCAGAGATCATAGCGCTCCTCTGCTTTATGCAAAACACGGTGCTGAGACAGAGAGGAGCATAGGGAGCTGAGGGCCCAGAAGGAGCCCTGGTTCTGCCCCCTGGCCAGGGACCAGCCTCTTCTGTAAAGCAGGGATCACAGTGCCTGCCCAGCTGGTTTGCTGTGACGCTGAATGACAACGGCCGTCACGGCAAGTGCTCTCTCCTCCTAGGGCATCCCGCAGAGCTGACGAACGCTCTGCCACTTCGTTTAAGCTGTGGATGTATGTTTTCTCTCTCCTGCTACTAGATGGTAAGTTTTCTGACCATCTGTCTCCTCCTGGCCCCTGTACAGCCCCATCCCACCCCGGGCCTGGTCCAGGACTCCTGTCTGGCAGGAGATGCCTAGTGACTCCGGTTAATACTCTCTCAGTCTGGCGGGAGGGCAAGAGCGAAGGTCAGGCCCCAGTGCCCGGGCCTTAGATGCTGTGGGTGCAGCCTCCCTCAGAACCTGCCCCGGCGGGGACTTCAGTTGAGGTTCTGAGTTTCCTTTTCAGGACGATGCTCCATCCCTTCCCCCAGGACAAGGGTCTGGTCCTGACCCTCCCCCCATGACCACCTCTGGGTCCAAGCCTTTCACTGAGTGTTTGTCCCTCTGGTCACGCAGTCCCATCTCCTCTGAACAACTTGTCACCAGGTCGCCAAGGCCTCTGCGTTCAGTACGGCTCTCAGGCTGGGGCTGATGGGTACCTCGTCGCCGACAGCACAGCATCAGCAGGGGGACAGGTGCCTGCGGAACTGCCCCCCACACCACTCACAGCTACAGCCACGACCCTCTCTAGACACCCCTTCATTCTCTTCCTCCCCCAGCTGACCAGTGGGCAGAACTGGGCAGATACTACAATCCCATTGAAAACATTTAGTATATATGTCACTAATTTGAAGCTCAGAGGGTTTGTAAGACTAGCCGAAAGTCCCAAGCTATGAAAGTTGCAGAGCCAAGACTTCAGCCAAGAACTTCTGACTCTTAGTCCACTGTTCTCCTCCTTCATCCTCACCCCCCCCCCCCCCCCCCCCACACACACACATTGTTCCATATAATACAGGGCAATACACAAAATTGTAAAAAAACAAAAAAACAAAAAACAGCAACAAAAAAAACCTGTACAGCCGGTGGGGTTTTGAGAGTCAGAAAGACTCCAAAGATTTCTATCTTGCCTCTGTCATTGGTTAGCTGTGTGACTTTAGGCTAGTTACTCAACCTGTCTGAGCATCAGTTTCTTTATCTGTAAAATGGGAACAATGTCACCCAGCTCACTGGATGCAATGGAGAAGCCGAATGCAAAGTGCCTGACAAGGTGTCTGGCACAGGGTGGGTACTTGCCATACACTAGTTCCACCTTCTCCCTTTTTCCTGGAAGGGAGAGGCTCTGACCTCAATTGAGTGTTTACTTGGGGAGGCCAGACTCTGCCAGGAGGAGGAGGGGGCTGGGCCAAGGGTCAGGGGAAGCAAGGGAGAGGCTCTGGCCTCCAGATGTGTGCAGCAGCTGCGCCCACTCCCTGGAGGCCTCTGCCCGGGCCCAGGGCCATCCTAGTCTCCCTCCAGGAGTGGGAGGGCCCGGAAGGAAGAAGTATTCATTTTGCAGCTGAATGGCCCTTGTAGCCCCTTAAGAAATGGAGGCTGGCTGTTCTCTCTTCTGAGATAATCACTATGTACACTCCACATGGAAGCAAATTGTATCCTGTCCTCTGATGCCGAAAACGATTTATTGTGGCCAGTGGCAGCGGGTGCAGTTTCTAGATGATGACGACTAAAATCCAGTCACTTAACTGGAACACAAAAATGTATGAGGGCAGTTTTTCCTTTTCTCTGGCTCAGGTGCGAGGGGAGCGCATGGCTGCATCCTCGGAGAGCTGTTCGCCGGGGGACCCAGGAGACCTGCCTCTATGAGAGCCACTCCCTGCCCATTTGCTGCCAGAGAAAGGCTGGCATTTTCCGTCCTGTTTGAGTCACTAACTGTGTGGCCTAGGACAAGTCACCTTCCTTCCTCAGGCTCAGTGTCCTCTTCCATGAATGCGGGTATCAGCCACCCTTGCGTCCTAGAATCCTTGGAGGACATGAGAACACAGGGCACAGATACTATTAGGACCTCTGCTGCATTCGCCCAGAACATTCCGGGTCCCTGAGCGAAAGTCAATCCCCTGACCCTCCTCCACCCCTGGGCCGGCTCTGCTTCCCCAAGCCCCGGTCTGGGCACACAGGAGGGACACAGAGCATGTTCCCAAATGAGGGAGCAGGGGTGAGTCACCCAGGGTCCCGAGGAGCTTGCCAGGCTGGGCAGGAATTACCTATGCCTCTCTTTCAGTTTCCTCCCGTATAGAACGAAGGGCTAAGGTCTTCTCCTTTTAGCAGGAGAACTCCTAAATGCAAAATGGGCAAAACCAGAGCTGTCTGTGTTCAAGTCAAGAAGGAAGCTGGGACTTCAAGCCATGGCCCTGGGACTGCACTGAGACACGCGATCTGAGAACCTCTGTGAGGAAAGAGGGCCAGCTCACCACTAACTCACCGTGGGCCTCAGGCACATCTCTCCTTCTCCTCCCACAGGAGGTGTTTGGCCCAGAAGGCCCACCACCATCTAGCTCTGCCATTCCATGGTCTGGCCCCGGACCCTGAGTTCTCACTGGTTTCCGGACCTTGGAGAAGACGTTGTAGCCATTCAAGAAATTCCCAGCACAGAGAAGGTAGACCACACATCTCTCTTAGATGCTCTCTGATTGCTGCGTCCCCTGGATTTGGGCCTCCAGGGATCCAGGAATCCCTTGAAGGTCTGCCTCTGAATTCTTTGACCCCTACAGCACAGCCGAGGGCAGCAGGGGCGCAGGACAGAGGGCTGGCTCACTGCCCCCGTCCCTCCGCCAGAGCTCACCACCCAGCAGCACAGGTGGTCAGGAGGGAAGGCTCTGCCGCCAAGGGACCTGCGTTTGCATCCTGGCTCCACATCACCCAGGCCCACCCGGAGGAGTCAACGAACCTCTCTGAGACTCAGTTCCCTTTATCTGTGACACGACCTTGTGAGGGGTTGTTCCCCCTCCTCACTTCCTTCAGGTCTTTTCTCTGAAGTGACCTCTCAAGAAGACCTTCCCCAAGCACATGTCATTATCAAGCTCACTACATATTGCACTTGCCTGGCTGGTGCCTTCTCCTCCACTAGACTGGCAGCTCCAGGAGGGCAGGGTTATGTCCCTTCCGTTCGCTGTGTATCAGCAGTGCCCACAACAGTCCTTGGCACACGGTCGCCACTCGAAGAGTGTGCCTGCCAGTGGGCCCAGGCAGTGGTGTGCTGGCAAATGGTTACCGCCCAGCTCTTGGCGGGAGGGGTGGGGGGCCCTGGCTTGCAGTGTCTGACAATTTCCAGGGTGAAAATATTCCCACCATGGCTGATTTCAAGGTACCAATGTGGCAGCACGGAATGTGTACTTGGGCTACGGTTAAACTGCAATGGAAACAGGACAGGAAAAGAGGTGGAAGCCATCAAGGCAGGCGGGCGGATTGACATTGGAGGCTACATAAACTGTGTGGTCTTTACCACTCCCCTCAGTACAGCATCCCCCAGGCCCTGGTCTGGTGACTGCCTCACTGGGCTACGCAGCGGAATCGTCTGAGGAGCATGTTGCAAATGCATGTAACTTCGGACACCAGAGTGTGAGAATATCTGCTCTAGCTTATGTGCCTAACAGGAGGCCAAAGCTGCACCATCCCATCTGCTAGCTACTAGTCACCGCGACTGTTTACATTCAGATTAATTAAAGTTACATCAAATTAAAAATTCAGTTCCTCTATGTTCTATATCTTGATAGAAGTATAGCTTACACAGGGGTATGCGTTTGTCAACATGGATGATATACTTAAGATCTCTGTGTTTCACTTTACGTAAACTGTATCTTAATAAGGTACTTTTTTAGAAAACAAAAAATAATTCAGTTCCTTAATCAGACTAACCACATTTCGAGTGCTTCCTAGCCGCACATGGCTGGTGGCTACCACATTCAACAGCACAGATTACAGATCATTTCCTTCACTGCAAAACAACTCCTGTTGGGCAGTGCTGGGAGAATAGCAATTAGCCCCCAAAGTCACAGCCTAGAAGAAAAGGATCAGACTGAACCCCTCCCCCCCGCTAGGAGTTCCTGGCTGGGAGGCACAGGGACCATGGAAGGTCATAATCTGTAGTCACCCCATGACTTTCTCTCCACCCTGAGCATGTGTTGGATGCCTGGGTTCCAGGCCAGCTCTCTGGCCAACACACAGAGCCTCCCGGGCAAGCCCCTCCGTCTTCTCAACCATGAAATGGGGATTCCTCCCCTCTGCCCAGCTCTGTCCTGCCTCCCTTATGCTCTCAGGGGAGGGGAGGGGTCAAAGTCCAGTGGGAATGCACATGAAATGAAGAAAGTCCAGTTGGAACATGGGATGACATCTGCAGACGGGAGGACACAGATCCTGCATCCATGGATGCTACATTCTGCCCGTCACCCAACGCAAGTCCAGCCAGACACGAAGTCTATTCCTGGAGTCGGCTTCCGTCCTGAATCCCCACAGCCTTCCTGTTCTGTGAGCAGGCTGGGCACGGGAGAGGAGGCTGCGGCCTCCTCTGCTCTGAGCTCTTCAGAAGAGCTTCCCGCCTCTCCCGCGATGGCCCCTGAGCTGGGAAGCCTTTCCTGAAGCCCCCAGAGTCAGCCCTGTCTCATCATCTCATCTGACCCTCTTCCCGGCTCATCACACTAACAACAGCAGCCAACATTTATGAAGTGCTTGTGCTTACGATGAGCCAAGCATTTCACATCCACTACATCCTGTAATCCTTATAATAACCCCATGGATCAGACACAACGATCCTCCCCCTGCAGCTGGGCTTGGCCAAAGTCACTTAGGTGGAGGAACGAGGGTCTGAACTCAGATCTGACCCAGCATCTCTGCTTCATGTGTTCCCCGCCGACCACACTGGATGCTCTTGAGGGCAGAGACTGGGTCTCATTCTTCTTCATCTTTCCAGGACCTCCCATTGGTCTTAATACAGTATTGATAAATATTCATTAAATACATGAATGAGTGAAGGAATAAGAGGACAGGAATAAGGAAGAGTGACTGTCTCTTCCCCTCAAAGCCTCCAAAGCCCCCTTGGTGCTCCCAGATCACAAACTTGTCCACAGATCACACACCTTGTCCACCCCTTACGGGATCTGCAGGATGAGATCCTACCTGGGTGGAAAGCCTGGGAAGGAAAGGCCTGCCCCCCTGAGAACCAAATTTTCCTACATGTGGTCCTGACACAAAAAGGCTTTCATGGAAGCACAGCCTGCCTGGGCAGCACAGGGCCCTGGGCCCCTAAAATCCAGCCTCTCCTTCCACAGACGGAGGCCCAGAAGAGGAAGTAACGTGTCCAAGGTCACACAGCAAGGTTGCCTAGAGGCCAAGACACACTGTGGGAAATGGGAGTGGGGGTAGGGAGGTGAGGGGTAGGACATGGTGTTGCCACACTACCTCTCTCAGCAGGCAGGCCATTGGGGTTTCTGGGTTGGGCAGGCCCCACCCAGGGAAGCACCCACTGTCCACCGGGGTTCTGAGTTCTATATTCCTCTGCCTATGGAGGGAGGAGTGGTAGAGTGCAAAGCACAGGCCCAGCAGATGGTTTCTATTTGCAGCCACGGAGCCCAGTCTTGCCAGACTCCTGACCTATTTTGAGGAACTGAGGGCCCCACTGGCTCAGGGATGGCCTCCTACTCACACCCCTTCACCCACAGCTTGGCAGAAGATCAGATGGATGGTTCAGGGCCAGCGGAGAGGGGGAGTAGAGGAGAAAAACCTTGGACAAGGAGGCTGGGTGGATGTCTGCAAGCTTGAACCCTGGGGAGGGAATTCTGTCTCAGAGTCTCCTGGGGTACTTGTGACATTCAGGTTCCTGGGCCCCACTTCCGGCCTGCAGGATCCCACTCTGGGAGTGGACTGAGGAATCCGCATTTCCACCAGGCTCCCGAGTGAACTGCCTGTGGACCGGCAGCACAGGCATTATCCGGGAGGGGGTTAGAAATGCAGAATCCTGGGTTCCACCTGGGACAGAGGCAGCATCCACAGTCTAATAAGATCCCCAGGAATGCAGGTTGTTAAAGCTGAGAAACTGCTCTCCTCCAGTGCGCCTCAAATTTGAAGGTGCAGCAGGAGAGCTGGGGAGCTAACACAGACCGCTGTGGGCGGGGCTGAGGATGTGCATGTCCAACAGTTGCCAGGAGAGGCTGAAGCCACTCCAGTCCCTGATCTGTCCTGCAAGGAGAGTTGTGCCCTCTGAAGCCCTATCTCTGTGACTTTCCTAAGTCATTTACCCTCTGAATCTCAGTTTCTCCATCTGTAAAATGGACATATAATTCTTACCTTTTCCCTAGGATAGTTGTGAGGCTCCAGTGTGTGTGAAAGTGCTTTGTGAACTACTACACAAATATTATGATATAAATCAATTTGATTAATCAATCAATTGAAAAGGACTTTAGGTGATCTCCTTTGACCTTGACGGTTGTCCTGCCTTTCAGCAGGTCAGTGGGAGAGCTGGGCCTAATGCAATCCTTGGGGGCTTTATCCTGCATTCCCAGACTGCCAAGCACAAGACCAGGCATGCGGTAAGCGCTCAATAAGGGCCAGTGGGGTTCAACCAAAGACTTCTGGTTCTCAGCCCGATTCTCTTCCCACTGCAGTCTCTCTTGGTTAGGTAAGGCTAAGCAACTTTTAAAAAAAAAATTATTTGATAGTTGAGTCAAAAGGTCGAGTTGAGTAGATGCCAGGCATAGCTGCCATCCCCAAGGCTCCTCACCAGGAAATGCCCACCCTGACTTAGAGTTCCTGGCTCAGCCCTGACACACGGGGGTGCCCTCATTGCAATGGTCCCTTCTAAGTATTGTTTCCTGTAGCCAGGAGACCCTCAGACCACCATCCCATAGACCAGGACTTTGGGTCCGTCACCTGGCAATGCAGAAAGAAGACAGGCTGATAAACTGTCCCTGGGGGAATGGGGAAACTTGGCTTGGGCCTTTCCCTTGCCAAGATATACCATATTTTTCCATGTATAAGACGCTATTTTTTTTCTAAATTCGTTAGACTTAAAATGGAGGGGCGTCTTATTCATGTAAGTCAGCTGAGGAGGGAGCAACCTATACCTTGTCAAACAGGCTTCCTCCAATCATGAGCCTTATTGTTACTGATGTCAGCTGATGCCATAATTGGAGGTGGAGGTGGAGAGTGCGTGTGCAGATGAAACACGGACTGGAGCATTCTGAGCCCATAAAGATGTGAAAAAATTAAAAGATAAATACCAGTAAGCAATTGTCTTACTCTGCAAAATTCAAACTGAATGTACTCAGCTATGCAAATGAGCATGGAAATAGAGCTGCAGAGAGACAATTTGGATCCCCTCCCACTGAGTGTATGATCAGTGGAGAAAACAGGAAGAACAACTCAAGATGCCAAAAAAGAAGAAGGCGTTAAGAGGAAAACCAGAAAAATGTTTAAAATATTGATTTCATAATTTTGGGATGGAAAAGTGGGGGGCATCTTATACATAGGGGTGTCTTATACACAGAAAAATATGGTAATTTATCTAAATTGTTACCAGGGGCAGGCACAGAAGAGAAGGGTGGCCTGTGTGTGATGTTGTAGTGTCTGTTAGAGCACAGAGGTAGCCGGCCAGTCTCTCAGTGCCCCAGCTGAGAAAGAAAAAATTGAAAATCTTTACATTACTGTTAATCACTTTAGTATAAAATAGGGCAGTGTATTCACTTGCCCACAGAGAAGCAGACACCAGCCACATGCACAGAGCTTATATAGAGACAAACTTTGCATTATCTACCTCACACTGTCCCCAAGGGATGTGTGTGTGGTATGTGTGATGTGGTGGTATATATGATGTGTGTGTGTGTGTGTGTGTGTGTGTGTGTGTGTGTGTAGGAGTCACCATTTTCTCCTGGACTTTGATAACAATTCAAGGGGCCTCATCAGCTGAGGATTTAAAATTACAGTAGAAACTTTTAAAAAATATATATTTTTATTGATTTCAGAGAGGAAGGGAGAGGGAGAGAGAGATAGAAACATCAATGAGGGAGACTCATTGATCAGCTGCCTTCTGCCGTCCTGCACGGGGTCAAACCCGGGCATGTGCCCTGACCGGGAATCAAACCATGACCTCCTGGTTCTAGGTCGATGCTCAACCACTGAGCCGCACTGGGTGGGCTACATTAGACACTTTTTTATTAAACTGCATGCTACTGAGAAAATAAAATGGCTTTTGTTTGGGAAACCCTCTAATTGATGATTGTCTCATGATGTTCTTCTCTACCTTTCATTCATTGCTTCGTAAAAGGAATCTATTAGTTAATTTAGGACCAGCAAGGAAATGAGAGTCTGTCTGGGTCTTTGGCCAACAATTCCCGACAACAGCCTCGGTCCCCAAACTCAGGAGGGATGCAGCCTTACACGGTGGCCATGTCCCACACGACCTCCAGCTCGCCTCCAGGAGGAGGGACCCACACTCAGTGGTGACAGGTGCAAACACCCAGCTCATTCCTTGGAGGGTTTACATGTGAGCTGTGCTGAGCCCGAGGTTGGCAGTAGAAGCTGAAGCTGAAGCCATAAGCTGAGAGGAAGGCCAGAGAGGAGGACAGATGAAGTGTGAAGAGGACCGTCTTTATTTTTTGGTGTTAGTGTGCACTTAAGATGTTTACTCTGCACTTACTAATCATGACCTTCCCTCTCTTCCTCTAAGTGGCATCCATTTACCCAGAGAGGGGTTAGGACTGTACATACAGGAATTCAAAAAATTCAGGTTCTGACATCCGATTCTCTTCCCACTGCAGTCTCTCTTGATAAGGTAAGGATAAGCAACTTTTTTAAAAAAAGGTGGTTTGATAGTTGGGTCAAAAGGCCGAGCTGAGTAGATGCCAGCCACAGGATTTTGCAGCTACACAACAGATGTAAGTGCCAGACTTGAGAGGCCTTCCTAGACTCCCCTCTGCCTCTGTTAGCAAATGAGGAGTCTCATCTGGCTGCCCGGATGGCAGGGAGGTCCTGGCCCAACACCAGAGGGAGGGAGAGCCCACTCCTTGAGGACGGAGTCTGAGAAGGGAAACAGAAAGGGAAGTGCATGCTTAGATGTGTGTCCTGATTTTTTTTGCACTTTGGGCTCAAATCTTAGGTGCACATGTGCTCGGTGGGTTAAGGGTGGTGCAGGGGGTAGCAGGGGTTCTCTCCAACTTTTTGGTTGAGATTCTAGAAGGAGATAGACCACTATTCAATGGCCCTGGGCCAAATAAGAGGTGGCCTCATGGAATTAAGAGGCCAAGGGTACTGGCCAGACAGGCTGGAGAGAACCAAGCTGCCCCTGCTCACTCCAGAAGGGAGGACATGGACAATCTAATAAGCACAGGCCACCAAGAGGTTGCCATGGTGCCTGGCCAGTGTGACTCAGTGGTTGAGCATCGACCTCTGAACCAGGAGGCCACCGTTCAATTTCTGGTCAGGGCACATGGCCAGGTTGTGGGCTTGATCCCCAGTGTGGGGCGTGCAGGATGCAGCCAATCAATGATTCTCTCTCATCGCTGATGCTTCTCTCTACCCTCTGCCTTCCTCTCTCTGAAATCAATAAAAATATATATTGATGAGAGGCAAGCAAACTGTGTCAGAGGTTATGGGAAAGAGATTCTAGGCCTGGGGCAAGGTTACGAGTGAGACAGAGGCCCGGCTGGGGATGGACCCTACCATCAGGGCCAAGGAAAAATGGACCATGAGTTTGTCAGCTGCAAACTTCAGTGGCAGATGCCCAAAGAATACCCCGGGATGGGACAACCAGCCACACCTCAGTGGGCGTCAGCTAGGACATGTCTAAGGACCAGCACAGAGCCAGGGGTCCCCCTCCCCTGATACCCGAGGTCACTTAAGCCCGGCCATCTATAGCCCCAGATGCCTTAGGACAAAAGCCAGAGGAGGAGCTCTGCCAGAGGAGCCCTTTGGAGTCATTCAAGCAGAAGCCAAATTACCCCCGAGCTGGGCCATTTACATGACAGGACTGTTTAAATTACTGAATCAGACGGACTCCCTTGGATGAGGCTGAATGTGTTTATCACCATGACCCTGAGAGGTGGGGCTCCTGAATGAGATCAGATTAGCTTCAGGGAAAGTAAAGAATCTGCATCTTCTTTGCATCCAAGTGGTCAGGGCTGTCTTACCAGGCTGTGAAGGCTGTGCACTGCCCCATGGAGTTATGCAATTGGGGGGGGGGGGGGGGAGGGCAGACACAGCACGTCCCTTCACAATGAAGTGGCTGCAGAAGCAGGAGGTAGAGTTGGAGAGCTTCATCGCCATCCCAGAGGCCAGGCCTGAGCAGACAAGATGGCCAGGGCGATCCCACACATGGTAGCGCTGAAACGGCATAACGGCATTCCAGCCTTCTGACACCTGGTCCTGTGGCTGCCCCTGGGAGCCTGGGAGGCTGCCTGCTGGTCACTCTCTTGCCTCCCATTACTGATGGTCAACAGAGAGAGTCTGTTTCTAGCAACCAAGAGAGCCCACCTGAGCCACGGGGAGGAACGTAGGGCCTTCCCAGGGCAGCTGCTCTGAGCTATTCCAGCAGCCAGTCTATGCTGGCAAGTGTCCATGCTGGCAAGTGGAAGTCACTCATCCCTGACAGGTCAAGATAAGGCGCTCCCCTTGCCCAGGTGTCACTCTCCCCGGTGTGTTCACTGGTGTTGGAAGGTGAATAAATTGGCCCCATGTATCTCTGGCCCTGTTCCCAGGACTCCCCCCTCCTGAGCGTCTGCAGTGTTTCCTGGCTGTAGCTCCCGGTGGGCACTTGGTTATATGTGGTGGTCTGATCGGTTCTCTTATATGTGAGCGAACGCTCTGAAGGCTCTAAGCTGGGCCCATGTGCCAGCTCTGAAGCCTGAACAGTGCAGAGGCTCTAAAATTAGGCCTGGGTGGATGTTCTAGTACCACCGCTTACTAGCTATGGACCCTACACACCTTGGACAGGTTCATTTGCTTTTTGGAACTTGCAGTTTCATCAGTAAAAATGGAGGATGACATACCTACTTCTCAGGGCAGTTTCCACCCTCTTGGTCTCCCTCAGAGTGCCCTGCACACACTGTCAGTAACCAATTGTTGGGTAAGACTTGACTGGTTTTTTGAAGTCAGGCATAACTTCAGTGGTTCCATGAATCCGCCAGCTGGGCATTCCCTGGGAGCAGCGGGACAGGTGCCTGGATAAGGGAGGTGTGGCAGATGCTGCTGACAGGCTACCTACCAGCTGTTCCCATCCTTTTCACTTACCTCCACAGCAGGAGGGCCATGACTGTCCCAGGGCCCCTCACACGCAGGAGAGGCCCTGTGATCCAGTCTGTCCTGGGGGATTTCTGGGAAAAGTTTGTTCTCTTGAATGAAATAAAACACATAAGAAAATCTCTTTCTTGATATACTGGCGGACACACTGCTTCCTGCTTTCATTTGCATTTGGGACTGGAAAGCCTGGGGCTGTGGCAGCCACCTTGGGCCCATGAGGTGACAAGCCCATGACCAAAAGCCAATATGATGAAGAGCCAGACCAGAAGGATAGAAGAAAGTCTAGGTCCTTAATGACACGGTTGAGCCACAAAACTAAGCCTAGAAACTCCTCCCTCCAGGGCTCTTGTTCAATAAACCACACATATGCCTACAGCTTGAGTCATTCTGGGTTGATTTTTGTCGTTATTTGTAACCGAAAGGACAGAGGGTGAAGAAGAAAGGGCAGGAGGGAGCAGATGTCGGAGTCTTTCCACACTATCTCCTTGAGGTCTCCATGTCTCAGAGGCTCCGCCCTCACCGCCAAGAACCCAGAAATCCTCAGGCGGCTCAGACACACATAGCCCTGCCCATGGCAGCAGGCCTGCCCCGGCCACAGGGCAGAGAGAACGAGGGCCCCTCCGCTCCCTTTCCACGTTTCCTCTCGTCTCTCAGCGGGGCTCCTCGGGGTGGGCTACGCAGCCGCCTCTGCCTCCCGTGCAGTTGCTGGAAGAGCTGCACAGCTCGGGGGTAAGAAGGATGGCCATTGGGGGGAAAAGCAATAATCAGAGTCAGACTGCCCGTTGCTACACAACCACCCTCACGGCCCCTCCCGGGTCCAGCAAACTACTGAGACTTGAAAGGAGGCCCCTCCCGCCACGTTCATTCTTTATTCGTCTGACGGCTGTCATTATGGTAGAAACCATGAGGAGGCGGGGCGGAGACGAAAATGAGGCCATGTATGTAAAACATCTGGCACGGGGCCTGGTGGGCAATGAGCAAACACCAGCACCCTTGCCTTCCCCTTCCAACAAAATGGCATGTGGGTGAAAAACACGGCCATTGGGCAGCTGCTAACGGGTGGCGGTGCCTCTGTCCTTTTGGGATTCTTCATATATATATATATATATATATATATATATATATTCATTTCAGAGAAAAAGGGAGAGGGAGAGAAAGATAGAAACATCAACGATGAGAGAGAATGATTGATCGGCTGCCTCCTGCACGTCCCCTGCTGGGGATGGAGCCCACAACCTGGGCATGTGCCCTTGTCTGGAATTGAACCCAGGACCCTTTAGTCCGCAGGCTGACACTCTATCCACTGAGCCAGCCCTTTTGGGATTCTTGCTTTTTGAAGTACTCTTTCTGCTTTCCCTCATGGTACACACACACACACACACACACACACACACACACACACACACGCTCCTGGCACCTACCCTTCTGCTGGTCCCTGTCCACTTTATGAGCATATTACAAAGCCCATGAAGTTGCTCAGTGCTCAGCCTTTCCATTCACGTCATTTCCTCCCAGTCCTGGCCCCAGGCTGTGTTCCTGCTTCAGGCCCTCCTGGTCACTATGCAAATCCAGGCCAACCCACTGGCACCATCTGGCCTCTGCAGACTCACCTCTGCAGATAAAGTCTCTCTACTCACCTCTCCCCTGGAGTCAGGACCACCCCAGTCTGTAGGGCACTTTTGTGAAAATAGCAAAAGGTACCCCTTCCTCTTGGCAGGCACAGCTCTGGGCCAGGGCCCACAGCGCGGTGAGCAGTACACGGGCTGAATTTCAGCCTCCACTTGCTCCTCTTCCAGGTGCCCTTGCGCAGGCACAACTCCCACAGCTGTGCATGCGGCCACGCGTGGAGCCTTTCCAATTACCTCCCAGTGTTTCTGACCTAAATGCTATTCTCGGACGTTGACTACAGAACTTCCAATGTGGAGCAGCCCCGCTCAGGGGCAACAACTGTACAAACACCAAGACCTACTTAGTGCTCCCCCAGCACGCTCCCACGGCTCACCCAGGATCTCCTTTAGGTCTCTTCTCTGCCAACACTAGTTAAAGTCACAGTCCCTCTGCCACCCAATTCCACTTCATTCCTCCCAGCCCTGTCTGGAGGTAAATCACTCAGCTGGCCCCATGTTCTCATCCCACCCTGGTTAGAGGCCTTAATCCTCACAACAATCCAATGAGGTAGATGTATTATCTTCCCCTAATTAGAGGGGAGGGAATTGAAGCCCAGAGGTTAACTTGCCCAAAGTCACCTAGAGACGAAGGGATTTGAATCCAGGCCTTCCAGCTCCACTGAGTGTGCACTTAACAAGCAGGCTATGGAGCTATCATGGGAATTAAACGAGATAAAGTGTGCTTGGCACACAGCAGGCACTCAATATATGGTCATTATGTTAACGCATCATTACTGTTGGACATTTATCATCATTACTACTCATTGTGCAGTGCCCGCCAAACCAAGCTGCCCCTTCTTCCCTTCTCTCCCTCCTTGCAGTGCTGATGTGGCTGCATTTTTAGGTGGTGGATGGGAGTCTTGGTATTCCTTATAGAAGGTTTCCTGCTGTGTTTCCAGTTGGGGGGCAGGGAAAGAAAATTTGGGGTACAGAGGAGAGGGCAAATAAATGCCCCTGGCACAGAACCTCATCAAACTGATGGTACATCAACACACAGCAAGTCACATAGGCTATAATAGGATGGAGCTGGGATATTAGGGATTATCGGGGGGTCTGGGGCAGAAAGAAAGCCATCCCTTTGAACCGGGGAGTCTTGGGTAGGGAAGCAGATGAAAGAAGACCAGGCTGCCCCTGAAAGATTCAACTCAGCAAATGATCATTGAACCACCTACTACAATCCCTGAGGCCCAGTGCAAATGCCACTTCTTCCAGGAAGCCTTTCTAGATGTCCCAGTAGAATCAACTCCTTCCTCTCCTCAGAACACTATATTTCAAGCCCAGCCCTGCCCATACACCTACTTTGTTTCAGATTCACAGGGCCTTAAAGAGGCTGAATGTCTTTTTGACTATAGGCTTGTGGGGAGTAGGGGCCAGGTTTATAATATCTGTATGTACAGTAGAGGCTTAATGAATGGTTGTTGCGTGAGCGGTGATGAATGAGACACAGGTCCCATCTGCTCTGGGCTGCTCTATTCTGTGACCTCATCACGGCAGAGCAGCTAGGTGGTGGGTGAGACCTCACAGCTGGCCCGGAAGGCAGACACGAACGCCCGTGAAAGTGACAGGATGATGGGAGAGACCGCTACCCCTTTCCACCAGGAGGAGGGCAGCATCTCGCCCCAGGCCACCTTTCCTTCCCCGGCCCTGGGCTCGGTCAACACCCGGTCATCCCCTCAGGGAAGGTGCAGCCCAGGCCTGTCCAGGCCCCTCTTCCTTCTGCCGCCCGGCAGATAGAGACCAGACTGGTCACAGTGCCTCCCACCAAACCGTCGTCCCGGGCCTCCTCTCCCACTAACTCATTAAGCTGCCGTCAGATTCATCTCACTGTCCAGGCGCGTGGTTACTCTCCCTCAGGAATGTTCCAGATCAGGGTCGGTGGTGGTTACACAACCATACGCAGCTGCTAAAACACACAGACTTGTACACTCAAAAGGAAGGCTTTCGCTGCATGTTAATTACACAGTAAACCTGACTTTTAAAAATTCCCTAAAGAAATGTTCGCTCTGGTCCTGGATAAAGAAAGTTGCATAAAAGAAACTGAGGGATTTTCCAGTTTAGAGACTGCTAAGCCCTGTTTGGTGGCACAAGGAGACCTGGGTCCCTCTACCCAGGCAGAGGCACACTCTGAACCGCCCTGTAGGGGCCTTAGTGGCGCGGAGGGAAAGGCTCCCTGGGCAGCTGCCACTGTCCTGCAGTGTCCCCACTCTGGGTAGAGGTGGTCTTTAGTCGTCAGCATTGAAGTTAAAAATAGAGACCATCCCAGATCCACTGAATCAGAATATCGGGGGGGAGGGGGCGGGGGTCCCAGAAACCTGCCAGTCTGATGTTTAAAAAGCCCCAGAGATGCACAACTCAGATCTGAAAAACATCATATATTGGTTTTAAGCCCTAGAGCTAGCAGTTCCCCGTACGAGTCCCTGGCTGGGGACACACTGAAGACTCTAACGATCTGCGCGTCACCATTAGTATTTGTGTTAGAAACTGTGTTTGCTGTCGATTTTAATATCTTCCCTGGATAGGGTGCTTCAAGCGCGCAGAGCACCCTGGCATGGACGGCCTCGTCTAAGCCGAAAGCTGGCTGTTTCTTTTCTTTTCTTTAAAAAAATATATATATGTTATTGATTTCAAAGAGGAAGGGAGAGGGAGAGATAGAAACATCCATGATGAGAGAAAATCAATGATTGGCTGCCTCCTGCATGTCCCCTACTGGGGACCGAGCCCACAACTTGGGCATGTGCCCTTGACCGGAATTGAACCTGGGACCCTTCAGTCTGTGGGCTGACACTCTATCCACTGAGCCAAACCGGCTAGGGCCAGCTGGCTGCCTTTCATCCATTTATCAATGAGGAAATAGAATCAGAGAGAGGTTAGGTCACCTGCCATGCTGGGGCAGGGGCAGCACCTTCGACCCTGGTCCTTTGAGCCCATCTCTCCTCTCTTCCACAACCCTACCCCAAGAGCTCAAAATTCTTCCCACTAGAGGCTGAACCCCAGGAGGGCTGGGCAGAGTGGGAAGAAGAAGAAAGGGTTTCTTCTCATCCCAGCCTCAAGAAACCTGTTTGTGCTCCCTAAGCCCAAAGGGGAAGTGGCTGCTGAGATCTGGGACGTGGACAGCGAGGGGTGGGCTGCTCAAGCACCACCTCCAATCTCACTCTCAGCAAATGGTACAAACTGGGGTGATCTGGAGCTATGACCCAGCACGCAGTCACTGCACCCAGCTCCTGGGTGCTGCATGGAGAAGCCCAGGACCCTGCAGGCTGTCCTTTCTGCCAGGAGTCTGCCCCAATGCCTGAGACAACCCATGGACACCATCCGGGCCGGCCGCAGTCCACATCGCAGCTGGGAGAGGCTGGCCTCACCCATTTCTGTCCCTTGGGGATGGGACGAGGTGGGGCTGAGGAGGAGGGTTGTGGTTGGGGAGGGCTGGCGGTCAGTCATGTCAGCTTGTACAAGTTAGATACTCCCTGGGTTCCCGTGTGACCTTCCAACCATGTGCAAAGGGCCCACAATCTCGCTCCAGCTGTTTCAATTTTGGCCCCAGTTCTGCCGCTCTGGCAAGTCTCAGGGCCTCCATTCCAGAGGCAGTGCAGGGTGGAGGTGAAAAGAACCGGGCCATTCCTTGCTGTGTGACCCCAAGCAAGCAACATCTCTTCTCTGCGCTTCAGTTCCTTCATCTATAACATGAGGATGATAGTAATAGTGCTTAAGGCACAGGGGTCATGTGAAGATTCGATTTCATAAAGTATACAAATCACCTGACACATTCTTGGCCTTTATACATTTTAGCTGTCTCCTGGCCAGTGTGGTATAGTGGTTGAGTGTCAACTTTTGAACTCAGAGGAAACAATCCGATTCCCAGTCAGGGCACCTGTCCAGGTTACAGGCTCAATCCCCAGAAAGGGGTGTGTGGAGGCAGCTGATTGATGATTCTTTCTCATCATTGATGTTTCTCTCTCTCTCCCTCCCACTCTAAAATCAATAAAAATGTTTTTAAAAATTTTAGCTGTCATCATCACCACCACCATCCTCAGCTTCCCAGTCTGTTAAGTGGGAATAATCCTAATCCCTGCCCTGCCTACCTCACAAGGGTGCTATGAGAGAAGGTCAACAAAACTGTAAACTCCATGAGGACAGGGCCTGTGTCTCCTTGTTTTCCCGATGCATCCCCAAGATTTAGAATGGTGCTTGTCAATAGCAGGTGCTCAGCAAATATAAATGAATGAATGGATGGAAGGATGGAGCGTGGGGATATACCTTGTGACTCCAAAAGCACTCCACAGGGGTGAGCTGCTTTTGTTTCTAATGAGTAGTCAGTGATGTCCAACGACAGAACGGATTGTGTTGGGAGGTGGAGTTCCTTATCACTGGAAGCAATTAAAGAAACTGGAAGGTCTCCTGGCACAGGTGTCAGAGATAAGACTCACACAACAGGTTCAGGTTGAACCGGATGACACCTCGAGAGTCCTTTCCAACTCAGAGTGAGTGACAGGCTCACTCTTCCCATCCCAAATCCTTCCAGCCAACAACAGCCCTCAGTCAAGTCTTGTCTACTCAAAACCAATCATCACATCCTCATATGGTAGTCATATTCTCCACCAAGGTGGATGGTCTCAAAAATACACTCATGTCCATACACACTTACTCCACCTTGCACACACAGCTACTCACCCAGCAGTTGCCACGTCATCATAATTGAAAGAGTAGCAGCTAACGTACTGAGCTCTCACTACAAAGTAGGCTGTGGGCTAACTCCTCCTCCTACGTGGTCTCATTGAATTCTTACTCCTAAGAGGAAGGGCTCATTATCCTCATTTTAAAGATGGAAAACCAAGGCTCAGAAATGACTTGCCCATGGTCACATGGCTGGCCGGAGCAGAGCCGGACTTTGAACTAGCTCTGTCTCCTCCACAGCCTGTCCTCTGGAGCCATACTTCCTCCCAAACACAAACTAACAACCCAACAAAGCGAGTCCAACTGGTTCGCACAAGGTTGCTTCCAGCCCAGCCATCATCCCAAATTTTAGGGGCAGTGGAACCAATTGGGAAGCCCACCCACTGGGAAAGACAGACCGTGAAGTCAAAGGCACCTCCTCACCTCAGGTGCACTGGGCGGGTCTTGCCGGGTTCATGCAAGTGTGAACCCAGCAACTGGACTCCTGCTCGCAAATGGTTCCAACCCACCTTCGTAGCTCATCTTTGCTACTTCAGCCCTATATGGAAGCCAAACTGGACCCTTCCTGGTCACCTCTGGGTCAGGAGTGCCTCCTCCTCTTTGCCTGGCAAATCCTATTCAAAGGCACAAGTACAGTTCAGAAGCTCTGCGAGTCCTGCGAGGGAGAACTCGCCACTCCCTCCTCTGTGCTCCCTGCATAACCTTTGGTCCATCGCTCCACTCCCGCACTTACTGGGTTGTTCTCTGGCTACTTGTTATGTGTCTGCCTCCCTCACCAGACTGGGTCCCCTGGGGTCAGCACAGCGTCTGAGTCAGTGTGAGAGTTCATCTGTGAGCGCCACAAAGATGCCCAATAAAGACTGTGGTTTCATTACTTATGGTCGGGAGGGTCCCCACACAGGGCGCTGGCAGGGTTCACAGCGGTCACATAGTTGGGAATGTTCACTGCTGATATCATCCGTCCACACTGAACAGGCCCATTCGCGAGCAGGAGAGGAGAGCATCTGGGCTCCTTCAGAAGCCAGAGCTGCGTGGAAGGGAGCAACGTGGTGCTCCCGTGGAGCTGGGCCAGCAGGCCGCCCTGCTTTCACCTGGTGACCTTCTACCATGTGCTAGGGGATTTCATCACAGAGATGGCTCCCTCCTGGCCCTGCCCGGCACACATGGTGGCAAGGGCTGGTCCCACCATGGCTGGCTGGGTGATGGCAGGCCCATACTCTCTCTGGGCCTCAGTCCGTTCATCAAAACAAAACAAAAACACAGCAGAAACAGGAACCCCTGCGGTGTCTGCCTTGTAGGACTGGAGTAAAGGGGAATGAGTTAGTAAAAGACAGAAGGAATTGAGAAATATACAAATGATTCAAAAGAAAGATGCAGGGCTAGTCGGCTGGTGTGGCTCAGTGGTTGAGCACTGACCTGTGAACCAGGAGGTCACGGTTCGATTCCGAATCAGGGCACATTCTGGGCTGTGGGCTCGATCTCCAGTGAGTGGCATGCAGGAGGCAGCTGATCAATGATTCTCTCTCATCATTGATGTTTCTGTCTCTCTTTCCCTCTCCCTTCCTCTCTGAAATCTCTCTCTCTCTCTCTCTCTCTCTCTCTCTCTCTCTCTCTCTCTCTATATATATATATATATATATATATATATATATATATATATATATTAAAACACACACACACACAATGCAGGGCCAGATGAGGTTGGAAAGGAAAGGCGCTCTGCACTCCTGTGGCTTAAAATAACCTACAAGACCCACAGACGAGGGCTTTTCGTCATTTTCCAGGCACGGGGTTGAACTGAGTCAGTGTTCTCCAAACTTCATAATTTGTTTTCCAATACACTTTTGCATCCCTACGACAGTGATCTCTGGGCTGCTGACCTGGGTGGAAAGAGGCTGCCGCTGGCTCCTGCAGGGATCCCTGCCTCTCCTTGCGCCCATCTCCTATGCTGATGCCACGGTCATTGTCCCCAAATAAAGCTGTGACATTGTCACTTCCCTTTCTCAAAAAACGCATAATGTTGTTCTCTTGCCTCCAGAGTAAACATGGGGGCTGTTTTCACACATCCCCATAAACTAGCCCCACAGTATCTTTCGGGTCACATCTCTAGAAACCTCATGTTTGGATCTCAGTGGGACTGCCACAGTTCCAATCTTGCCGTACCATTTAGTAGCCGTGTAACCGAGAGCAAGTTATAGAACTTCTCTGAGTCTCAATTTCCTCATCTGTAGCACAAAAAGTTCTTGTCTCGTAGGATTATCCTAAGATGAGATTCCCATGAACGTGGTGACCCAGGATGAGTGCTGCTCACATGCCAGGCACATCCGTGCTGGCCTTCCGCAGTGCACACTCACCTCTCCTGCCTGTGCTCACGCTGTTGCTTCAGTCTGACTGCCTTCCCCTTTCTCTGTGGACTGAAATCCTATCATTCATCCCGACCCAGCTCAAGTGCCACTTGAACTGGGGGCCCTTCCTGATTTTCTCAATCATAAGAACCCATTCCTTGCTCTCTTTTCCCACATCACGTAATTTAGATGCAATATAATAAATGCAATAGTATGCAACACTCAACTAGTGTTTCTCACACTGGAGGTCATCTCCTACTCGTAGGTTATGAAATCAAAGTGATAGGTAGCTATCAACATTACAAAAATAAAACAGTAGAAAGGAGTAGAAAATATCAGAGTTAATGGCAGGACTTTGGGTTTTGTGTGCATAATGTTTGTGTGTGTGCCTGTGCACACATGCACACTCATGCTCTTGGACTTGGTCACAACATAAATTTATTTTATTTATTTATTTATTTTTGGTTAATCCATTCCTGAGGCTGTTTTTCCATTGATTTTTAGAGAGAGGGTGGAAGGGAAGGGAAGAGACAGAGAGAGAGAAACATCTATGTGAGAGAGACATATCGATTGATTGCCTCCCATATGCACCCTGATCAGGGCCAGGAATCGAGCTGCAACCCAGGTATGTACCCTTGATCAGAATTGAACTCGGGACCTTTCAGTCCATGGGCCAACTCTCTATCCATTGAGCCAAACCAGCTAGGACATAAAATTATTTTTTAACAAGAGTTGAGCCACAAAAATATCTGGAAGCCATAGCATTAACTGTAGGCTCCTGAAGGGCAGGGACCAAGCCAGTTTTACTTCTGTGCTCCCAGCACTTTGCACAAAGCATGGCACATCACAGATACTCAGTAAACATTTACTGAAGTGAACTGAAAATCCAGTAGCCCAGACTAGTGTGTTTACTAGGTGCACAAGAGTCATCTATAAACCCCCATGTTCAGCCACAACGTCCAAGGCCCCGTTCAGGCACAGGACCCACCCAGTAGGATGGCAGCCACCCAGTGGGGACTTCAAGATCAAGGTTGTTGGGTGTGGGTGGAAAAGAGCAATAAGGCTTAGTCCAGGCTCACCCAGGACCCTCTTTCAAGACTCTACTTTCAGCTTCTATAAAATGGGAACAATGATGCCAGCACCCCCCATCCCCCAAGAAGAGAACACAGTGAGGAAAGGCCTAGAGTTCATCTGGTCCTCCTCTTTACGTCGAGTTTGCTGAGGACTAACATACAAGCACACACTTATACACATACACACAATTCACACAGAAACACACTCACAGACACACACACATGCACGCACACATGCTACTCTTCATTTCAGAGGTGGGAACATGAGGGCCCAGTAAGGGCAAGTGATTGCTCACGGTCACATCGCACATTAGTGGCAACCTAGAGCTGGGGATAGAACCATGTCCCTTTGTTCCCAGACCACAGTGAAGAGGGCACAAATGAGGCATTAAACAGAAAAATGCTTAGAGAACCACGGACAGTCCCTTTCCAGAGTGAGAGGTGGTGTTAAGGCCCCGCTCCAGGATCTGCAGAGACAAGAGGCCACAGTGGCTAAGGTGTCTCTTTCCTCCCAGGCTGCCTCTGGGTTTCTGGCCATCCCCAGCTTTCAGTCCCCCAGGGCCACCTGTGCCAGCATAGCACCCTGCCCAGCTTTGTAAAGCTGGAGGGAACCCATGTCATGTGAAAGCATGGGCTTGGAGGCAGACAGATGGCTGTAACTTCGTCCCAACAATCCGTGAACCACTTACTTAACCCCTCTGAGCCCTGGACCCTCATCTGGTAACCAAGGTTACTGCTCTCCACTTCACGTTCATGGAGGATTAAATGAGGCAAGGTAAGTTAAGTACCTGCTAAGTATGTGTAAACATTAGTTCCTTCCCTTCCCCTTCTCCCTTGAAACCTTTCATTTTATCCTCAGAGATTTCTTCCAAATAAAAACAAAACACCTCTGACCATCTTCTGCTTTGGCACCTTCGATGTCCCTACACTCAGAGAATAAAGACCAAACTCCCAGCCCAACACTCAGAATGGGTTGGATCCTATTTCTTTATCTCTTCAGCCCTTTTGTCCATCAATGGGATGGACCAGTCACCTATCACTTGGGATCACAGATTTTGCTAAGAATGAACACACACACACGCACACACACACACACACACAGCACACAATTACACACCCAGCACTCTCGCCTCAGACTTGCCTTCCCCATATCCTCCTTTCAAAACCCTATCCCTAAAGCAGACCCTTGTGGTTGGAATTAGCCTGTGTGTTAGGTTCCAGAGCCCAATGAACTCCACACTGTGTAATCGCTCCTCCGGAGCCTGCCTGTCTTTCTCATGAGATCGTGAGCGACTGTTTCCCTGGCTGCCTTGAACTTGAAGTAAGCCATCACTCTGCTTCAGCTAGGAAGGCCTGCAGTGGCGCCTGGGACACCTCACCTCTCTCCTCTTGGAGGCCCCACTGCAAAGCCCATCTCCTCTACACAGCAACCCCCACCATCCCACCCTCTGGGCATCCAGTGCCTGGTAAATAAAACTCTGTGGGGGGCCAAGCCCTCACCCCACCCAGCTCCCACACACAGAAGCTTTGTCTGAGCTGCTGATGCATAATACATGGGCGCAGGCCCGGACCAGCCGCGCGCCCATCTTGGACAACAGGCCCGTCACTAAGAGGCTGTGAGGGACACATCCAGGACACAATGTGCTCCAGTCAGAACTGAGGGCAGCGGAGAAAGGGCCTGTTGGGACGCTGGAATCAGCCCCTCCTCCAGTGCACAGTACAGGGGTGGAGGGGAAGGCGGTCCCCAGGGGCCCCACAGGCGGGGTGGGGGTGGTGTCCTGAAGTCCTCCCAGCCACTTTCCAGTGCAGCCTCAGGCCACGTCCCTGGCTCTCAGGCTTAGCTGCTTCTCCCCTGTGACCTATGGAGAGTCCTCCAGGACCCCTCCTTGTCATGGTCCCCATGTCCCTTCTTTAAGAGTTACTCCAGCATGTTTTCACCTGTCAGGGTCTAATATGCTCCATGGGGTCTTGGCTCCTTGATCTTGGTGGGATTAGAGGCCCCTCACCTACTGTGGGCAGAACAGAATAAGAAAGGGGTGTATGAACCACCTGCTATACTTCCTAAAACAAGCTATGCACAATGTTATGTGATAAAACAACACCCTTTCTCTTGCAGGATCTTTAAGTAGGATAAATCCAGATGCAGCCCATTTCTATATACGCAGAATTGGGGAACTATGTGCACAGTTGCTTTAGCAATAAGGATCCGGGCGATTTCGTGTTTGAGCCACCATGCACACACACTAAAGATGTGTTCAGAGATTCTCACCAGCACAGATTCTCATTCAGGAGGTCTGGGCGAGAGCCCAGGAATCAGCATTTTAACAAGCACCTAAGAGATTCCAATGTAGGTGGCCCACAGATTATACTTTAAGACACAGTGGTTAATGAAAATTATACTTTTCAAATATACAGGTAAGTGACACACACTGGTGGCTCACCGAACAACGCACAACAAACTACATCAATAATGAAGCTAAACTCACAGCAATTTATGATGAAAAAGCAGGAGCAGTAACTGAATATTGGAACAAACTCAAGATGACAAGGATGACCTTAGCTGGTTTGGCTCAGTGGATAGAGCGTCAACCTGTGGACTGAAGGGTCCTGGGTTCGATTCCGGTCAAGGGCACATGCCCGGGTAGCGGGCTCGATCTCCAGTAGGAGGCTTGTAGGAGGCAGCTGATCAATGATTCTCTCTCATCATTGATGTTTCTATCTCTCTCTCCCACTCCCTTCCTCTCTGAAATCAATAAAAAATCTACACTAATAAAAGACAAAGATGCTAATTGACCATACCTTTGCTATGCCCATCAGCCAATCAGAAGAGTATGCAAATTAACCCAACAAAGATGGCCATTAAATTTGCATACTGCAGGTGGGGCGGGCAGCACGAGACACTGCCCCCAGGATCAGGCTCTCGGATCCGTGACCCAGCGAGGCGGGACCGGCAGTGCCCGATGCTGACCGTGGGATTCGGGCCTCGGATTCCTGACCTGGGGACCGGGCGAGGAGGCAAAGTGGCAGAGAAGGGAGGGAGCCGAGAGCAAAGTGGTGAAGGGAGGGAGTGAGGCAGCGGAGTAGCGGGCTTCCCTCCCTTCTGCTTAGCTCTGGTCTCAGGAAGCCCTATTCTTGTAGGAATAGGCCTGAGGAAGCCCTATTCTTGCAGGAATCTTCCTGCAATGGGCATCTAGTATATATTTATATTTTAAAAAGATGGCACGGATGGCAGAGTCCTTACTGAGAATTTTGGGAGTTCTAGCAATCTATACAGGTGTACACAGGAGGAGCTTTGCCAGGGACTGCAAAGGCATCAGCCATCTTCATAGAATACTGATTTCAAGACCAATAAATTCTAGGGATCATTAACACATTGTATGCGGGAAACGTATTTATACGTTTTACGTTGACTGGTGGTAGAGCGCAGGACACGTATTTTATAGACGCGGGATACGTTTTTCATAGACTAGCAGTAGAATGCGGGTAACGTATAAATACGTAAACTAAAGTTATCATAATTTTACTGAACGTTGCCATTTGCGCAAAAAATTAGCAAAAATGGCCCACACCACCTGTTAGCGCGCGATAAAAACTACCCGCAAACAATGTGTTAATTTGGGTTTATAAATACCATAATTTGCTAATCCTTGTTTGATACAGAAGGACATTTGTAAGCAGCCTTTGGTTGTGTATGACAATAAAAAAATCTGTGGAATCATGCTTCATTGGCTCTTGAAAATCCAAGGAAGTGTTTGTAATTCTGAATCTGTTCTCAGTCCTTCAGGGAGAGCCTTGCCACCCACTACGGGACTGAAGACTTGTCCTTCACGATTTACTGTCTTCCCCTTCTTTTACCTGTAACATCCTTCAGGTGGAAACATGGACATGGGGGTGAGTCACACTAGATGACGGAGCAACAAGAGAGAAGGAACCTGGGCTGCTAACCCTTTGAAAAGAAGAACCACCTTAACAGTCTGGAGACATATGTAGACTATGAGATGTGAGATAAAAGTAAACTTTAGTTTTGTTCATGCCACTTTAGGTCTTTATTAGAGCAATCCAAGCCTTGTCCTAACCAAAACACTGTTTCATGACCCCAAGGTAGGGGGAGCGGTTAAAGGGGTTTGATCTTTGATTTTGAGAGGCCAGTTCAGAGAAAGCATACAAGCTAGACTTAAGGTGTCTGTACCTGCCTCTTCTGGAATTCTTGGGGAAGAATGCCATGTGTCTCTCCCCAAATTCTGGGAATGCCAAAATTATAGATCTGTAGAACTGGAAGGATCCTAAAGATCTTCCATTCGCACTCCTCACTGACAGGGAAAAACTCTGAGGTTTGAGGAGGGGAAGTCATGTGTTCAAGCTTAGTTAGAGAGCAAGTTATCAGCAGGCCAAGACTTGAACCCAGGTCTCCTGGCCTCACCCAGTTCACTGCTTTTTCTAGACTTTGTGCTCCAACTGCCGGAACTTAGGGGTATGCAAATCTTACCAAACAACCTTCCCCCACCCCAACAGCTCTCCTGCCCACTCCAGACTTCATGGCACACACTCCTACAGCATCCATTCCAGTATTTGAGGGCTCTCTTGCAGCACTAGGCATTTCTCATTTCCCTACTCTATCCTGTTCGTTCGTTCTCTCTCTCTCTCTCTCTCTCTCTCTCTCACACACACACACAAGTAAATGGAGTTACTTACAGCTGAATTGTCCTTATGATCATCATTTCAAAGTGTATGCACAAAGAACTTCATAGAAAATAACAACTTGGTAAGTGTAACGCCCATCTTTATTCCTCTATAATCATGTTGGTCCTTGCCCATATGCATATGTGTCTGCATCGAGAGCCTTTAAGACCTTCATTCATTTTGTCTCATTACACCTATCCCTGGGAATCAATCACAATAAACAATTAACATTTCACATATAAGGATATTTCTTTGAAAGTAGAAAGTTGGGATCCACCAATGTGGCTCAGTGGTTGAGCGTCCACCTAGGAACCAGGAGGTCATGGTTCAATTCCCGGTCAGGGCAAATGCCTGAGTTGCAGGCTCAGTCTTCAGTGGGAGGCACACAGGAGGCAGCCGATCAATGATTCTCTCTCGTCATTGATGTTTCTATCTCTCTCTCTCCCACTCCCTTCCTCTCTGAAATCAATTAAAAAAATCTTTTTAAGTAGAAAGTTGGACTCATCTAAATGCCCAATAATAAGAGGCTAATAAAATCAAGTACATTTATGTTCTTATGACAGACTATGTTATACAAGCATGAAAATCAAGCTTTTGAAGCATATCCAGATTTAATCAAATCTAATCCAATATAGGATTGACCTTTATTTTATGCTCTTCTGAAAAAGAAAAACATGTCATAATGAACTATGACATGCTATCAATTGAAAACATATCCCAATTTCAGAGGTCACAAAATGTGAAATACAATATTAAATGCAAAAGATAGGGTATACTGATACATACTCAGAGAAGAGAAACACAGTGAAAGGTAAGCATCAAAACACAAAGGGTGGCATCTTGGGAGGGTAGGATAAAGGGTGATATTTTCTTTCCATCTTTACATGTTTTCATTTTCCAAATTTCCAGAATAAACATGTCATTTTTATAATGTGAAAAAGATATCCCTTCAAAAATAAATATGAAAGTGAATGCGGGGAACAGGTAAAACCATGCTCGGCATGAGCACGTCCGCAGACATGAGCTGGTTCCCAGAGCCCCATGAGCTGGTTCCCAGAGCCGCACTCGGGCTGCTGTGCTCCCTTGTGCTGAAGACCCACAGCTGGCTTCACTTTGTTGTTGTTCGGTACAGGAATGTTTCCCAATGTTCTGCTAACACAAATAAATCCTTGTACGAAATGCTTCTTTTACTTTCTCTCTTGGGCTATTTCCTTGGCCGCTTCCAGGGTGTGGATGGAAGGTGCTACCTGACATCTCTGGGTGTTAGTTGGCATCTCCGTGAGTTGGAGTTAAGGGGGAGGGTGGTTCTAAGGCCCATTTTCACTCTGATGTTTTGTTTCTACATGTGAACATTCTGGACTGACCTGATGCCATGTTGGCCTCCCAGGCCCACCTGACAGAACCTGAAATGTTTTGGCTGCTGAGCAGAACATCGTACTCTGTAAGGCAGGGGTCCTCAAACTACGGCCCGTGGGCCACATGCAAATACAAATATTGTATTTGTTCCCGTTTTTTTTTTTTTTACTTCAAAATAAGATATGTGCAGTGTGCATAGGAATTTGTTCATAGTTTTTTTTTTAAACTATAGTCCGGCCCTCCAACGGCCTGAGGGACAGTGAACTGGCCCCCTGTTTAAAAAGTTTGAGGACCCCTGCTGTAAGGTGATAAGCCATTTTAATCAGTGGAACAAAACTTCAGTTCTTTGAGAAATGGGACCCTGGGAGAGATGTACCCCCCAGTATGGAAGATGGACGCAGGATCTAGTCTGAGACCAGCTTTCCACAAATAGAACTTAAAGGCACAGGGTGCTTATTGGGGCGGGGGAGGAAGGATGGGAGGATAGGAGGAGGTGTATGGGGTGGGGGTGGGGGATGAAGGAAATGCAGAAGAACATGACACCAAAGGAAAGGGCATGGGAGAAGAGACCCGGGGCATGGGAGACAACCTTCTCCAGAGAAAGCAGCAAGCTTGAACCAAGGACTCCTGCCTGCAGAGCCAGGGAAATGCCAATCTCTACCATTTTGGGATGCCACACCAAACTCCCTGGAGGCATTGAATCAGTAGGAAAAAATCCACGAGGAGGTGGGAGTTGAGCAGAGCGGTGTGAAGATGGAGGATTCTTACATGGATCCACATCCACGTGAGGATGTGCCCCGGTCATGCCCAGGGCCAGCAGCCCCAAGGGACCAGCCAACATTCAGGAACTGTCAAGAGCATTGGACTGGGACGAACAGACTAAGGTTTGAAGTGTGGCTCTTTCAAGTAACCTTCTACCTCCTGCCCTCCAGTGCTGTTTCAGGAAATAAACCCAGTGATCTGTAATGTCCCTTCTGATTTCAACATCTTAAGGGTCCAGAAGAGATGACAGTCAAGTCACTTGTGTTTTTTAAATTTATTTTAAAATAATAATTGTATATATGTAAGGTATGAAAATTATTTGATGACATATAACAATGAAGTGATTACTGCATCTAGCTCAGCAACGTATCATCTCCTCACATAGTTCCCACTTTTGTGTGTGTGGTGAGAGGCCTGAATCGACTCTTTAAGCAAATTTCAAGTATTCATTACAGTATATTAGCTAGAGTCATCATGCTCTTCATTTGACCTCTAGACTTATTCATCTTACATAACTGCAAGTGTGTGCCCTTTGACCAACATTTCCACATTTCCCCCACCTCCCAGCCCGTGGTAACCACCGCTCTGCTTCTGTGTATTCAGCTTTTTTAGATTCCACATATACGTGAGATCATGCAGTTTGTGTCTATGTCTGGCTTATCTTCCAATTTCATCCATGGTGTTACAGATGGCAGGATGTCCTTTTTAAAAGCTGCATAACATTTCATTGTGTATATACTGCATTTTCTTTTCTTTTTCTTTTTTTTTAAAAAAAATATGTTTGTTTTGTTTTGTTTTGTTAATCCTCACCTGAGGATATTTTTCTATTGATTTTTAGAGAGAATGGAAGGGAGGGGAAGAGACAGAAACATCGACGTGAGAGAGAGGCATCGGCTGGTTGCCTCCCGCATGTACCTTGACTAGGGTCGGGGATCGAGTCTGCAACCGAGGCATGTGCCCTTGACTGGACTCAGACTCAGGACCCTTCAGTATGTGGGTCGACACTCTATCCTCTAAGCCTAACCAGTTAGGGCTGCGTTTTCTTTATCCATTTATCCATTGACAGACACATATGTGTTGTTTCCGTATCTTGGCTATTTGAATAATGCTGCAACGGACATGGATGCAGATAGCTCTTTGAGATACTTATTTCACTTCTTTTGGATATATTCCCAGAAGTGGAATTGCGGGATCATACGAGAGTTCTAGTTTTAATTTTCTGAGGAACTTCCATACTGTTTTTCATAATGGTTGCACCAATTTACATTCCCACCAACAATGTACAAGGGTTCCCTTTTCTCCATGTCCTTGCCAACAATAACCTATTTTTCAAATCATAACCATCCTGATGGGTGTGGGGAAATAGCTCATTGCGGTTTTGTTTGCATTTCCCTGATGATTAGTGATGCTGCGCACCTTTTCATACACCTGTTGGCCATTTGTATATCCTCTTTGGGAACAAAGTCTAGGCAAATCTTTTGCCCATTCTTTGAGTTTTTTATTTTTTGCTATTGAGTTGTGCGAATTCCTTTTATATTTTGGATATTAACTCCTGTTCAGATATACGATTTGGAAGTATGTTCTCTGTAGGAAACCATTTTGTAGATGGTTTCCCTTGCTGTGCAGACTTTTTAGTTTGATGTAGTCCCACTTGTTTATTTTTGCTTTTGTTGCCTGAGCTTTTGGTGTCATCCAAAAAAAAATCAGTACCAAGGCCAACATCAAGGAGCTTACTGCCTATGTTTTCTTCTAGGAGTTTTATGCTTTCATGTCTTATATTTAAGTCTTTAATCATTTTTGAATTAATTTCTCTGTGTGCTATAAGATAAGGATCCATTCTTCTGCATGGGGATATTCAGTTTTCCCAGCACCATTTATTGACGAGCCTGTGTCCTTTCCCCATCATGCATTTGTGGTGACCTTATAGAAAATCAGTTGACTATGTATCTTGGGTTTATTTCTGAGCTCAAGTCACTCATTTTATTCACCAAACAATTACTGAGCACTCTACTTGTGTGAGGCCCAGCATTAGGACCACAGGAGCTGCACAGAGGAACGGGAGGAGGGAACCACACTTCTAGCACATTCACTAGTTGTCAGGCATGGAGCTACCCTATCCCCAGTGACAATCCTAGGAGGCAGGTATTATGTTCCCGATCCGACAGGCAACAACACTGAGGCTCAGGCTGTTAGGCCATCTGCCCAAGGTCACAGTGGCTGAGTTGAGAGGCCAACCCAAGTTAACGCACTAGGCCTCAGCCTCCCTCTGAGAAAAAGCACCACTTTTGGCTTCAAAGAACCCACAATCCAATGAGTGTTTGAGTTAGATAACTAGAGTTTGAGTAAGAGTCAGAACAATGGCTGATTGAGGAGGACAGAGATGGGGAAGGAGTTGAGGAAAATCTGGCCTGGGAGTCTGCCTGGGCTTGACTCAGATTCCAGATTTGAGTGCAGAACCAGGGGCGAGAGAGGAAACAGCACAAACAAAGGCATGAATGGGGAGAGGGTAAAGTTCATGGGCCATCGGGGAAAGAGCAAGGAGTCTGTTGTTGCCGGAACAAGGGAGTCTGGAGATCAGCATGGGAAACAAGCCCCAGACGATGCGTGGGGCCAGCAGCAAGGGGTCTTGGATGTCAGATTAGGAGCAGCAGAGAGGGGTGCACCGGGACCTAAGGCAGCCCCCAGCCCTTCCTGCACAGGCTCCTGAGGAAAACGCAGAACCTCAGGGTGGCAATGGCGCAGCACTTGCTCTGTAAACCAGGCACTGGAGACCCCACGCCATCCTGCGGAGCCCCAGCAACTCTTACAAGCTAAATCCATCCACATTTCCCGGGGGCCCCTGGCTGGGGCCAGAGGACTGCAGCTCCGTGAGGATAGCACTCCTTTCGGACAGATAGTCAATACGTACCCAGGAAGGGGTGCTCCATAAATATTCACCTAGTTCCGTGGTTGGCAAACCGTGGCTCGCAAGCCACATGCAGCTCTTTGGCCCCTTGAGTGTGGCTCTTCCACAAAATACCACGTGCAGGTGCGCACGTACAGTGTGATTGAAACTTCGTGGCCCATGCGCAGAAGTCGGTATTTTGTGGAAGAGCCACACTGAAGGGGCCAAAGAGCCGCATGTGGCTCGCGAGCCGCAGTTTGCCGAGCCGCAGTTTGCCGACCACTGACCTAGTTAATTCTGAATAACAAATGAAACCGTCACCACATTCATTTTTCTCTCTGTGCCAGAGTCTGTGGCCTGGTTTCTACCAAGAAAACTGGGAGGTGGAAGGGAGAGGCTGGTTGCACAATTACAGGGCCCCTGGGGATGGGCTAGCTGGCCCGTCTGGATGACTCATACGGATTCCAGGTCCAGCCAGTGTACTGAACGGACCTCTTCGCACTTCCCGCCCCATTCCATCCTGTCTGCCATCATTGCCAGTGACGAGGCCCAAAAGGCGCATCCACATGGCGTGTGGCGAAAGGCAGGTCTCCAGCCCCATGTCCTCATCGCCTGACCCCAGCTCACCCCAGGGCAGCCGAGCAGCAGCCTCCACTAGCAGCTTTTATGCCTTTGCTTAAGTCACACAGATGCTCTGGGAAATGAACAGTAGTGAGGGGGCCAGTGGCCAGAACAGCGGGCCCAGGACTGGCATCGGAAAGAGCTGGGAGGCCGGCAGCGAAGAGGAGAGGAAGACCCCAGTGACTTCCAACTCCACATCTTCCCCATCTGCAAGGAAATCATCCATCACAGGCGGTCCAGCTGCTCTTTTGTTGGGCAGCTGCCAGGTGGGAGGCAAGGCCAGGCCCTTGAGTTCAGAGATTTCCCTTCCTTATTCTCTCCATCACCCCTGCTCTGGTTCAGGTTCTCATTACCTCCTGCCGAGATGCCTGATGTGGGCCACAAACTGATCCCCTGTCCCAGAGCTCACGCAGCCAGGGCCCTCTTCTTACTATAGGCCCCGTGGGGGAAGGAAGAAAGACGGTGCCTGTGGGCCCGGTGTGACCCTGTCCACAGGTCCTCTCTCCCCTCTGGAAGCAAGGGCTTGGGACAGGGAACGCCGAATGACGAGGACATAGTACATACGCCCCGCAGCACGGCTGTGCCCGGTCCTGACAAGGCCCCACACTCAGGTCATTCCTGCAGCCACGGTTCCTTTCCCCTCTCCCTGCCTCGTCTGCTCACACCCCAAGCCTGCAATGCCCGCTGCAAGATTGTTACTGCAAGTCCATTTCCTCTCTGCTACCCTTGAGGACGGGGCCTGAGTTTGGGTTCTCTACATGCCTGGCACTGAATAGGAGTTTGAGTAAATAACTCCTGTTACAATGCTTGTGAATGGTTGGATGGAGGGCTGGAATGGTGGACACGGGAGGCAGATGATGATGGTGAGGATGAGGAGGAGGAAGAAGAATCCCAAGGCCTCTCCCAGAGCCCCTTCAATCCCACTGTGGGAAGTGTGGGAGAGGGCATGGGCACGGGCACGGGCACGGGCACGTGGGAGTCTGGACAAAGCCTTGAGGTTCCAAGAACAAAGGCTTGAGGCTCCAACCGTTCAGGATTCAAACATTCTAGTTCCTGGGGGCATTCCCTCTCCAGGAGAGGAGGAACAGAGGGGAGATGTTCCCTGACCTTTGATCTTCAGATTCTGCTCCAAAATCCCTTCACTGCACAAAGAGCCAAATCCTTGAAAAACAGAAATGCACCAGCACACACACACACACACACGCACACACACACACACACACACACAGAGCTGAGCCCCCGCCAGCCTGCGGTCAGCATGCACAGATGGGCCTGGCCAGGGGAGTGGTCCCCAAGGCCGAAGGCTTCCAGGAACCAGAGCGTGAGGGAGGGAGAACCTGCCTTGCTGGCCTTTTTCCCAGGGGCCTGGAAACTGTAACTACTGCCCCTCAGGTCTGGCCGTGGGCAGCCAGCCGCAGGAGGCCAGACCTTGCTCGCTCCCCCCGTGAGCACTGCCTGCCTCTGACTGCTAGCTCTGGACCTGCAGTGGTCCGGGTGAGGCCACCAGGCCTGGTTTCGGTTGCCTCCATCCAAGGGAAGGGAAACACTGGCCCAGGGGTCGGTTGCAGGAAGAGTGTGATAAGTCCTCTTGCAAGGGCAGCATTGCACCCCTTCCCTAGTTGTAGGCCAGTAGCTGCAGCTAAGCCCTAGGAGGCCTCTGTGCACACATGGTCCTTCATTCCCAAGCCCCAACTTCCTGCGATGCTAGGCTGGAAGGCATTTTTTTCCTTTGTTGTTGTTGTTGTTGTTTATATTTTTATTGATCTTTAGAGAGAAAGGGAGGAGAGAGAAAGGCACTTCGATATGAAAGTGAAACATTGATTGACTGCCTCCTGTACACCTCCTACCAGGGACTGAGCCCGAAATGCAGGCATGTGCCCTGACCAGGAACTGAACCTGCGACCTCTTGGTGCATGGGACAACACCCAACCCACCTAGCCACACTGTCCAGGGCCAAGGCATTTGGTTTTGACTGAAAGATGATAAAGGCCCTAGGGTCTCAGGAAAGGCAGGGACAAAAACATCATGTCTGTTCCCAGAGACTGAGCCTGACAACCCTTAGGGGAAGGCTGGAAGTGACAGCCAGAGATACACTTTTTGGAGAGACTCAGGTGGGTTTTATGGGCCCTCCCCTTGAATCTGGGATAGAAGTGACCTGTGTGATTCTGGGACTAGGTCATAGAGGTCATGCTTCTTCTGCCTTGTTCGCTGGAACACTTGCTCCAAGTCATCCTGCAAAAAATCTGACTGCTCAGAAGCTGCCATGCCGCCAGGAAGCCCAGGCCACACAGAAATGGCAGGTGTAGATGCCCTGATCCACAGCCCAGCTGTGCCCTGCCTTCAAATCATCCCAGCCCAGGCACTAGACATGAAAGTGAAGAAACTTCTGGAATATTCCACCTCTCAGATGTTCAAATCACTTCCTAACCATTTGCGTTTTCCTAGCTGAGACTCCAGACGTTGTGAAATGGAGTCAAGCTATCCTGGTGTGCCCTGTCTGCATGCCTGACCCACAATAGCCAGGCAGCCCTTGGCAGCCCCTCTACCTGCTCCAAAGGCCCAATATCTGTCTCCAGCCTGGTGAGTGAGGAAGAATGCCAGGAGGGGCTCGGGACGTTTGGGGAAGGCGTCTCCCTGTGGTGTCCTTTCTGTGGCTCTGAGTTAATCCAAATTAGTGGAGGACATACAGAGCACCTACAAAACCCCTGCTCCGTGCCAGCAGCTCCAGGGGATCCAAGAATGCCTTCCCGCCCAGCCCTCTGTGCTCAAGGAACTCACTCTCTACCCAGAGCCAGACTGGGGCTCACCAGAGATACCGGGGACAATGTCACCCCATGTCCAGTTTTGCTCCAGACATTTCTGTGTCTGTCCCAGTTTCAAATATTCTGCCACACTCATCCATGAGCTATCAAAGCATCTCTGTCATTTCACTGTTTCTATATCCAAACTGCATTTTCTACATGGCCTCTTCCACCCAGAAGCCGTGCAAAAATCCTGCAGACCATGCGCCAGAATTTGGGGTATGGAAAATGTTTACTTTACGAAAAGCGACTGATGAACAACTGTTCTGTTCAGTTCAACACAATAGACGCCTACAGCCTGTCGCCTGCCTATAAGGCCCTGTGCTGGGCTCTGTGGGGCGATTGAGTCATGGAATCCCAGAGCTGGAAGGGCCTCATCCACACTGTTGAATCCGGAGGCCAAGGCCTCACACTTGCCCTCTGGACAGCGGTTGGTGCAATGACCACTCCCTCCTCCTTGACCTTCCCTTGGCCACACCTTTTCTGAAGGCTGTTCCCCTTCTCAGTCTCAGCCACGGAGAGCTTCTAGCTCTCGCCCAGCCACTCCTCTCACTTTAACACCCACCCCCACTGGGACAACCCCACCTCAGAGATTCTGATTCACCTCTTCTTTGCCTGACGTCATCCACACTCCGGGACCTAAATGCCATCTCCAAGCTGCTGGCTCCGACATTTCCACCCCCAGCCCGGGTCTCTTTTCTGAGCTTCATATCCGTTCATTTGGATTCTCCCCAACATCTCCGACTTAGCATGTCGGGCACTAACTACTGATCCTTTTCCCACCCCAATCTGCTCCTCCTCTGCCACCATGACTCCCAGCAAATGGGACTTTCGTCCACTCGGCTGCACATCCCACAACCTGAGAGACATCTGTGAAGCCCCTTTCTCCCGGGCCCACCTCTAGGTCCCGTCACATCTCCCTTCACTTTTCAGTCTAAGAGCATCTGCATTGTCCAGAGAACTTTCACACAGTTATGACCACGGTGTGCACACAGCTTTGTGAGCCCCCGTCCTCACTTAGCAGGAGCGTTCTCCCACATTGGGATGGCAGGTCGGTGTGAGTTTAACAGCAGCAGAACGTGCCCTGGAACAAATGCTGCCTCATTTACTGAGCCAGGCCCTTATGGTGAGGCCTTTATTTTGCTTCCATGTTTCAATTGCTACAAATAACGTGCGATGAGCATCTTTGTGCACAGAGCCCTCCCTGCCTTTAGATGATCTCCTTTGGACACCGTCCAGGAGTGGGATGCCTAGGCCACAGGATAGGGACATTTTTATAGCTTGTGATGCACGGTGCCAAATTGCTCTCCAAAAGGGTGATATTCCTTTACTTTTATGTGTCTTTGATAATGGCTTATACAACTTTGGGGTATGCCACCTAGGATTCTCGGGACAGTCCTGGGCACCTGGGAATTTGGAGTTTTTCCTTTTTTTTTTTTATTAAGAGGAGGGGGACGGGAAAGGCATTGGCAAGCTTAGTCCTACGGGCTTTTAAAAAATATATATTTTTATTGATTTTCTTAGAGAGAGGAAGGGAGAGGGATAGAGAGATAAAAACATCGATGAGAGAGAAATATTGATCTGCCGCCTCCTGCATATTCCTCACTGGGGATCGAGCCCACAACCCAGGCATGTGCCCTGATCGGGAACCGAACCGGTAATCTCCACTGAGCCACACCAGTCAGACTCTTTTTTTAATGGACTTCTTAAAATTTTGCTTAATCTTCTCCTAATTATCAATGTAATAAATGTACATTATAGAAAGCCAAACACGGAATTGTGTGACCAAATAAAAGAAAAGCACCTATAATTCCACCTTTGCAGAGTTCCCAGATGACATGCTTTCTGAGTGTCAGATGCTGGCATGAGGAGCTCAGGCTGAATGTGAGGTTGTTGTTTTCATCACGGCATATACATGCTTAGACCCTGGCCTTTCCATGATGCTCCCTGAAAAGGGCAAGCACATGTTCTAGTTACACTACTGAGATCAAATCCCACACTTCACCACCATATTTAAAAAAAAAAAAATAACCATTTGCCCTAACCGGTTTGGCTCAGTGGATAGAGTGTCGGCCTGAGGACTGAAGGGTCCCAGGTTCGATTCCAGTCAAGGGCATGTACTTTGGTTGTGGGCACATCCCCAGTAGGGGGTGCACAGGAGGCAGCTGATCGATGTTTCTCCCTCATCAATGTTTCTAACTCTATCCCTCTCCCTTCCTCTCTGTAAAAAATCAATAAAATATATATTTTAAAAATCTTAAAAAAAAATAACCATTTGCCCGGCCAGTCTGACTCAGTGGTTGAGCATCAACCTATGAATCAGGATGTCACGATTAGATCCCCAGTCAGATGCCCAGGGTTGTGGGCTCCATCACCGGTAGGGAGTGTGCAGGAGGCAGCTGATCAATGATTCTCTCTCATGATTGATGTTTCTATCTCTCTCTCCCTCTCCCTTTCTCTCTCTGAAATCCATAAAAACATATTTGTTAAAAATAACCTTTAAACTCCTGGTGTGAAATTCCACATAGAACTGGAAAGGCATCCTTAGGGACATCCTCAGTGAGGGCCTGTCTTTGTTCTCATTAATAGGGTTGCTCTCCTTCGCCACAATCTGGACAGAATCTTTCAGACATAAACTTGGTTCTTTCAAGGTGGGGAAGATGGCCTGGGGGTTGGGGGAGGCTGGCCATGAAGTGTCAAACTGGTTTCTCAACCTTAGAAGCTGATACCGAAAGCTGCTGGGTACCGAAAGCAGGTCCCAAAATGTTCTGAACCATGGCTGGCGCCCCTGGAATGTGTATTGAGAGAAAGGAGCACCCAGGGTGACAACACGGAAGAACAGACCCTGCAAGGATAAAGATGAACAGCGTGGGTTTCCTGAGGATTACCCAAGCCTGGCCTGTGCTGTACAGATGTAAATGAAATTTCATGCTCACAATGCTACTTGTACAAGGAGTTAGCATAGTGACTACTATGATTGGAAACTGAGGGTTTAAAACCGTCCAGGACTTCACACTGGACGGTAGAAAGGGCCAGGACTTGGGCCCCGGCAGGCTGACTCCACAACCAGGGCTCTTCTTCTGAATCTCCTGGGTGTACATGTTCCATATGAGCCTCCAAGAGAGACCAACAGCCTTCTGAATTCTATGGCACAGCACTCCTATCTCCAGGTTCCGTCCACCTCGACCTCCCAACTCAGACCCAGGGTCCCCGTGTGTATTAGTCTCTTAGGGATGCCACAACAGATTGCCAAAGCCTAGATGGCTTAAACAATCTCACAGTTCTGGAGGCTGGACATCTAACACCAAGGTGCCAGCAGCTTGGTTTCTGTGGAGGCCTCTCTTCGTGGCTTGCAGACGACCGCCTTCTCACTGGGTGCTCACAAGGCCTTTCTTCTGTGTACCACACATTCCTGGTGTCTCCTCCTTTTCTTATAAGGGTATCAGTCCTATGGTATTAGAAGCCCACCCTTATGACCCAGTTTAACCTTAACACCTCCTTAAAGGCCCTGTCTCTAAATACAGTCACATTGGCAGTTATGGCTTCAATATTTGAATTTTGGGGAGACACAATTCAGTCCATAACACCACACCAACCAAACTCTGCTCAGAGAAATGCAGACTCGTGACATCTTCCAGATGACTTTGCACTTTCCATGCAGCTCATCCTCTATAAAGGCTCCTTTGTCATCATGCCTCCTATGAGCATTATTAACAAGCATGTTTTCTCTTAGTAGATTATGATTATTTGGATGGCCAACTTTCACCATCTGTATGTACTCTTCCATTCATTCATTCAGCTCATTCATTCATTTGGTCGGCCACTCAGCTGTCCAGCAACTTGTTTAGTAAGCACCTCCTAGGAGCCAGGCACTGTGTTAGCCCTGGGAGCCCAATGGTGCATAGGACAATTCTGCATCCTAACTCGACCATCCTACCCACTGCTCTCTCCCCATTGTGCTCCCTGAGCCCTGGCCACCTGACAGCTCTCACCTCCTATCCTAACAGACCTTTGACAAATCCTGAGTGGGCAGGAGGCTCTTTAACCCCTTCCTGCTCAGGGGAAGCAGATGGTGTTAATTCAATGGGGCAACTGTTTCTAGGTAAGAGATTGCAAAGCTGTATGTCCCCTTCTAGGAAAAAAAATTATACACGTCCCAACAGGGGAAATAAATGTGTCCTTGCAAGATTTATACAAGCAGTCTCTCCTTGCTCAGCACACAGGCATGCTTCCGTGAAATATTTCTACTGGAGAACAGAAAGGAATCGCCTCTAGGTGTTCTTAGGTTGCTTGTCTTACTGAACCTCCCTTCAGGAAACTCCCACCTCCCATCCTTACCCCAAAGGGGGCAATAAAAGGAGGAGACACACCATAGAAGGCAAAACCCTGGGACCCCCACCAACCAGAGCCCTGGGAACCATGGCAATGAGTTGGATCCTGCTTAGCTTGGTACATGATAGGGATAGGGAAGAGTTAAAGACACGCATTATAAAGAGTAGCCAGATCCCTTTGGGGGCTAATCTCTCTCTTATGGCCTGGAATTTCTCTGTCAAGGTGAATTAAAACATCTAGGTTAAATGTGTGTGTCCAGCGTCAGACTTAACTTGGGCCAAATATCCCAGTCACTGCAATACCCTCCTTGCCTCTCACTGTTCCCTTTCACAGCACCAAGTGTGACCTTAAATGAAAAAACTGACAATATTTTTGTTTTTTGATCATAAAAAAATACATGCCAACGTGATGTTATTAAAACATAAATCTGGCGTTGCTCCCCTGCAGTAAGCAGTCCCTCCCTCACCTGCAGGGTCAAGTTCTTGGCCCTCACGCATTGGATTCTGCTGGCCCTTCTTAGCCTGGGCCCTGCCACAGCCCATCCATGCTCCCGCTGCCTTTAACTTCATGTTCCCTAAAGCCTTTGTCTCTCTTCTCCAGGCCTTTGCACCTGCCACCTTCTCCGTTCCCCCCACTTTGATCATTCTTCCCAGCTGTTCACGTGGCCAAATCCTCCTTCAGGACTCTGCTTGGGGCCCCTTCCTCAAGCTGAACACCCGGCTCCCCAGACTGAGTCAGCTGCTCCTCCTCTGGGTCCCCACATACCTCCCCCATCCTGGCATCCATCACACCGTGCAGCACCAGTGGCCTGGTCAGACCTTGTGCCACGCAGCCCCGCAGTGCCCTTGACTCTAAGTTCCCTGCAGGCCAGACAAGTCTGCCGCATTCATCACTTTATCCTTGTGCATACGGGAGTGCTCAGGGGATGCTGGCTGGATAAAGCCCTAGTGGTAGGCCCGCGACCTCTTGGTGCCAGCCTTCCCCACAGCCCAGGAGGCCAAAGGCAGTGTCTCGTTCATTCATTTCTACTTCTTCAGGTTGATGGTGGGCCTGCGGACGGAAAGGTCCGGGTTCGATCCTGGTCAAGGACACATGCCCAGGTTGTGGGCCTGAACCCCAGTAGAGGGCGTGCAGGAGGCAGCTGGTCAATGATTCTCTCTCATCATTGATGTTTCTATCTCTCTCCCTCTCCCTTCCTCTCTGAAATCAATAAAGAAATATTTTTTTAAAAGTATTCATTGTATTAAGGGGAGGGGCCATGGAGAAGCATATAGGAAACAGCTTTCTGGATAGATGTTCAGTCTCCACTTGGGTCTGTCAGCTGTTCACACCCACACACTCGCACACCACCATCCCCCCTGATGAAGACACACAACTCCGCAGGGAGTGCCACTGCCTCAAAGGCCAGCTGGGAGGTGTCCTGTCCTTTTTAATTAGAAGTCAGAAGGCAGCTTCCTCCCCGCTCATTCCTGTCTCTCCAGGTCATTTCTGGAACTGAGACTCAGCAGGACAGCTCGGAGGGAGGTGTGCTGGGTGTGGAGAAATCGCTGGGTTTGCATCTCTCCCTATCAACCCTCTTCCCACACTGCATTGTCTTCCTGTGGGGGACCAGGCTGAGGGGCTGGAGGGCCAGGGGTCAGAAGCCCAGCGGCCAGGATGCTTGGGCCTGGGCCAGAGCTGTCCCCGGCTTACTGTTCTCACTTCAAGTCTCCTTTTCTTTTGCATTCCTTCGCCAAAGGCCCAGTTTTAGGGTGTCCCCTTCGTTCTCTGGTAGGGAAGACAAAGCACCCGCCGCCTAGCATGACCCACAGTCATAGGAGGCTCTCTGAAGGCCCTTGGGAGCCACCTCAACAGAGAAGCTCCAAAAGCACAAACAGGTTAGCAAAGACCCCGTTCTCTTTCGGACTAAGCCCCATGGAGGTCCGGGTCTGGGGCTCTAGAGAGGAAGGCAGGGGGGTTCCCATGCTAGGAGCTTGTCACCTGATGCGAAGCAATCTTGACGTGTACTCAGCAAACCACTCCTGGCAGGGTGTGCTGGAAACGTCCCTGAGGCACAAACCAAGCACAGGGATAGAACGGGGCTGAGAGAGACAGACATTCCAGGAAGGTGTCCTGAATGAGGTGGCATTTGAGCCAGGCCTCCAAGGGGGAGTGCAACTTCCACATTTTAAAGATTTACAAAACAAATGGCACTTAAATCATTGGTTCTGTGAGTGTACGCGCATGCGTGCATGTTCGATGAGGGGCCGTTTGTTTGGGAAGGGAAGGGGAACGCCAGCCAGCAATGAGGCTGTTGGATCATCTGTAAGTACTTTTTATTCCTGCAGTCCTGGGAGGAACTGTGGCTACACCACAGGGGTCTCAATGGCTGCAGCACAGGCTGCCTCCATTCCTTCGCGCAGCCCAGTTCCCCTGTGGAAGGAGCCCCCACCAAGCAGCAGGGACAGCAGCAGCAGTCCACCCCGAGGGGCAGGCAGGGGACCCCTGAGTCGGTCTCCAAGGATGAAGTTCATTAGGGTGCATCCTCCGTTGCCATGGAGACTGGGTCCACAGAGCCCAGCTAATAGTCCCTGAATTCACTCAGGCCTCGAGCACAATTAGACAAGATGAAATTCTGAATTGGACTTAATGAGACCCGGACGTCCGGAAAGCATATGGCAGCCTCCCAGGGGAGCACGGCGCCCCAGGAGAGCACACTGCTGTCACGAGGTCACCAGACTGCAGCCTGTCGTGGGCAGGAGGCCTGGAGGCACTGGGGAGCACTGGCCCCCCTTCAGAATTCTTCAGGGGCAGCACAGCCTCTTTGTGAGCGGTGCTGGGGGGTGGGAGCAGGAAGAATAAGCTCCCTGTGTAGGTAGGTCCCAGGCCCTTCGGGATCCTTTCTTCTGCACCCTCTGATGGATTAGCCAACAAATGCATCTCACACAGCTAAAGCTACGTAGCATGAGCAGAATAGATCCTTCTATCCACGCGGAAAACACAAATACGTCATTCAGAATTCTCTACTGGAATGTCTTTGAGCCAGACACGAGGGAACACGCCATGGGATCCACAACATCGCACGCTTCCTCCCACGCAGGGCACAGGCCTCGTCCTCTGGCTGGGGAGACAGGGTGTGGGCAGCTACAATGATCTCAACACGGCTGTAACATGGGAAGGACAGTGTGTTGTGAGGAGAGATCAGAGAAGGCTCCATGGAGGAGGTGGCATTTTGGCTGGGCCTTGAAAGTAGAGAGAAGAGAAAAGCACGAGTTTGAGGGCAGCAAGCAGACTAGTGTGGCTGGAAGGCAGGCTCTGGGCCTGGGCCAAGGAGGTAAATGGTGGGAAGCCAGAGGCGGGGAAGGCTTTGCAGGCCTGGTCCGAGTAGAAACTTTCTCCTGGCAAGGCTCTGCACAAACCCCGCAGTGTCCTAACAGATCCGTTCCCAGCCTAGCCCCTCGGTGCCCAGCAAAGAGAGCGGAGGGAGAGGGGGAGTTAGGTCTGCTGTAGAGTTAAAAGGGGGAAATGAGGAGTTGGAGAGAGAAGGCTGCTACAGAGAGACCATCCCGCCTGATGGCTCCGGGGGGAAGCTCACCAGGCAGGGACTTGCCTCTCTGGGGCACTCAGCTCCCTGGCTTTTCTAAAGTCCAGGCTTTTTAAAAAGCCGGCCTACTCTCCTGAGAAAATGAGATTTCTGTCCTTGGATCAATTTTTCCAGGAGGTTATTAGTAAAAATCACTGACCCTGCATGACAGAGGAGCTGAGATGGCAAAGATCCTGTTTGTTTTCCCTCCCTCCCTCCCTCCTTTCCTCCCCCTCCACCTCCCCACCCCTCTCTCTCCAGGAACCCAGCTCAGCTCCCCCAGAGCAGGACATACCAATTCTAGCCAGCTGCCAACCTCCTCTCCAGATGCTGCCTGCAGAGCCTGAGGCACCGAGCTTCGGCCTCTGCAGAGTCTGATTTTCTGGGACTGAAAATGCTTGAAAAGCTACCAAGTCTGGGGCACAAGGTCGATGGTCCAGTTGCAGAGGGAGGGGCTGGATCTGGAACATAGGCCACTGGCCAGAGCCACTTCTTCCTCGTGGCTCTCCATCGCCTTCAAGGGCAAGGCCAGGAGCCCCAGTCATCCACTGATTTCTACTTCATACTATACACCTCCACCGACTCTTCAATCAACACCACCCCGCGTCCTGTTTCCTCTCCAGCCCTCGCTGCTCCTACCAGGCTGGCTCAGGCCTGTCGCTTGGACCACCACAAGGCCCTCTAACTAGTCTGCTGCCCCCAGGCTGGCCAAGAGCAATGGGTCTAACCATGCAGGTCCCAGAGAGGGGCAGGGACAGGCCACAGCACAGCCAGTGGCTCCTCTCTGCCCTGGTTCACCTCAGTAACTGCACTGGAGCCTCGCATCCATAGCCACGAGAGCTTTTTGTTCATTGTTTTTATATTTTTGATGGGAGGGAAACAGACATTAGGGAGTTCTACTGGCCAATGCAATGCTTTTGAGGGGCAAAGAGCCAGGCAGCTAAGAGCAAGGGATCCGAGCTCTATCACAGAGTAGTAGCTGTGCGACCTTGGCATGTTGCTTAACTCCTCTGAGCCTCAGTTTCCACAGACACAAAATGGGCACGGCAGAAGCACCCACCCTGCGCCTCAGACTGTTGAAAGGGTGATAAGATGCATGGAAAACAGCACGGACCCCGGAACATGGTCAGCAACTACACAAACATCCGTCATTAGCACTCTGATACCGATGAGTGCGAATCCTACAGCACCTCCCTCCTCGCCCCTCCAAACCCAAGCCAGCCCAGAACAGACGGCCGGCTGCCAGCACCGCCGCTCCCTCTGTCACTTCTCCTTGACCCAAGAAGACTGTGCCTCTTAATTGCTCTTTGGTTTTACTCAATTTGAAACGAGCAGGGCACCAATTCCCTGCAGGAAAAAATAAATATGCTTCTGCTCAAAATACTAATGAGGTTGGGCGCCAGATGAGGCTGGCTGGCAGGGGAGGGTGGCCCTGCAGGAGGACGCGGCCCAGTTTGGAGCATCCTCCAGGGGGCAGGTGGGCGGTGAGGCTCCGCTCACTCCCAGGCCCAGGTCAGAGGCCAGCGAGCTGAGTGAGGGGCCCCATGGGAGGGGTGTGGGAACCCTGCTGTGGTCACGCCCCGTGGACTCATGGATCCAGTTCTTCTCCAGAAAGTTCCGGTACCACCTGGCTGTTGTTTCCCTTCCCTTCCACCAAAGCCTGCAGATACCTCTTCCCTGTGCCACTGAGCCCTGGCTCCGTCCCTCATCAGCTCAGAGTGGCTGCCAGGATCCATTCTGCACCATCTCCCTGCTCCTGTCCTTCCTCCGCTAAGCCGCCACTCTCTAAAGTCAGTCAGGCCCTAGCTGGTTGCTCAGTGGGTAGAGCATCGGCCCACAGATTGAAGGGTCCTGGGTTCGATTCCGGTCAAGGGCATGGACCTCAGTTGCAGGCTCGATCCCCAGCCCTGGTCGGAGGGGGTGCAGGAGGCGATCAATCAACGAGTCGCTCTCACATCAATGTTTCTCTCTCTGTCTCTCACCCTCGCTTCCACTCTCTCTAAAAATCAATGGGAAAAAAATACCCTTGGGTGAGGATTGACAAGAACAAAAACTCAGTCAGTACACATTAGTGAACAGGAAGCAAGTGCCGGCCTGTGGGAGGCTGGACTCACTGTAGCCAGATCCAGCTCTCCCTCCTGTCTACCCCTCTCCCCTGATGCTCCCCAAAGAGGGCCTCACGGCTGCCCCTTCAATGGGAGGTGGCCTCCTCTTCACAGCCCGTGAGCGTGCTGCTCTCTCAGCCAGAAAGATCTCCCCAGGTTCCACCACGTGCCTCCCTCTCTCCCCTCTGGGCCCCAATGTCCCCTTTTCACAGCCACCCTGTCCCCTTGTTCTGACCCCTGGCCCCGCTGCATTAGCTTGGATACTGCTCACCACCACTGACATCCGAATATCTGCATATCTGTGTTCTGTCCTGTGTCCCCACCCTCCAGGCCAGTCCCCCGAGGGCAGGGACTTCCTGTGTCTTGTTCAGGGATGTTGATGTGCCCTCACCTAGAACGTGGCTAGCACAGGACGTGCTCGCTGAGTGTCTATTCTCATGTAATCTAGTGACTCCCTCATGCCTCTTTCCCAGGAAAAGCTCGTTACTGACTCAGGCACTCCTAGCCCAGCCTCCGTCTTCACTCCCTCTCTGGTTACTCCCCAAGCCTCCTCCTCACCTTCGCAGCCCCTGGCCCTTCACATTCAAACCTCCCGGGGTGACCTCCAAGCTCTGGAACACCCCAGGAGCACGCTGCCCTTGCCTTTACTAATGCGGCACCCCTCTGCTCCTCCCTTCCCTAAATCCGACTTTCCCTCAAACCCCACCCCTGTAGAAGGCCTTGTCCTGCCTGCCCATGCCCCGTGGCTTCAGGACCCGGACCCCACGCTGTTCCAATCACTGCATTGCATCTGCCTGCCTCCCAGGCAGAACTCACCTTCCTTAAAGTTCAGGGAAACCGGTCCCTCTGTGTTCCTTGAGCCAGCGCAGTGCCTGGCAGGGAGCGGGTGCCTAGGAGATGGTAGTTTGTATTAAGGTTCCGATTGTTCTAATGCTAAGAACTTACTAACTATTCTAGCAAGGCCCACCAGGGGAGACAGGAACAGCAGCCAGCCACAGAGCTGGGAACAGAACCCCGGCCCTGGGAGAAGGCCCAACCAGGGTCCAGCTGAGGGCAGGGGCCCCGGTGCCCTGAGTGTGGACAGCGATGAGCTGAGGCCAGCCACAGGCCCAGGGCACGGAGGAGACACAGACTTTCACATCTGAAGACAAGGCCAATCCCATTGTCAGGAGCAAGTGCTGCTTTTCTCCTTGGTGCCTGCAACTCCCAGGGGATGTAAACCGGACACCCGCATCCCCTTCCTGGGAGGAAATCCTGTCAGAATTCTCAGGGACATGGGACAGCAGAGCTCAGCCGGAGGAGGAAGAAGGAAAGGGGCCCAGGGTGGGCCTGGGTCTTGGGGGCCCTCCCTCTGGCCTGGCCCCACAGGCCACCGCTGAGACTGCCAGCTGGGCTGGCCACCAAGTCCTACTCCCATTCAGCTCTCTGTCCTTGAACGCTGCATAGCTGTGACTTCTGTATGGTACACTGCTCCCTACACCTCTTCCTACCCCTTCACTGCCTCAGAGCAAAGCCGTCCCACAGCTCATCTGACTCTAAACACTACCAAGGGGCGCACAGAACTGGATTGATACCTCCCTCTTTTCAGAGTTGGAAGCAAAGATCCAGAGAGGTTAAGCAACTTGTCCATGGTCACACAGCATGTTAGAGACAGAGCCCGGAATAGAAACTAGGTTGAGATTTCAATTGTTATTATTTGGAGTCACCAGGAAAGCATGTGCTGAAAGGCTTTCCTGGGACTAGAGGCAGGAGGTAGAGAGGACTTTCTGTCCCCTCCAGAAATCCACCACCACCACCACCACCACCCCCTTTCCTTTTTAAGTACACAGGCTCTGTCTGGCTTTAAACTCAAAGAAATTCCATCTCTGCTCACTGGCTCTCAGACACGGGAAGCAGCCCGTTCCCTGTGGCTTCTTCCCCAGAGGATGCGTTCAATAAACAGAGCCCCTTTCTCATCTTCCTGCATAAATATTTCAGGAGACTAAGAAACAAACAGATCTGCGTTTGATCTGCTGCTGGCTACCCAGAAACGGAGGCTGCTCTACCGCAGGCAGGACCCTCACTCCCCTCCAGGCACCGAAGCGTCCACCAAGCCCTGGGAAACACAAGCTGGCAGGGACGGCCACCTCCCTGCAGGCCTGGTGTGGGCCGGAGAGCAGAGCCCCGTTTTTACCAGAAGCACCCCCACCCCCGCTCGCTGTTCCTAGAAATGGGAGAACATGGTCTGCTCAGTGTCTGTTCTTGGAGATGCTTCAGTCGCTGCTGCCCAAGAGCACACAGCAGGGGACACGAGGTTCCTGCACAGACCGGAAGAGGGTGCAGAGCCTGCGAGAACAGGTGGCCGCAGTTCTGGCTGGAAACCTGGGGGACTCAGTAGGCTGGTCCCCCTTAAGTCTCCCCGAAACACTCCTTTTGTTTATTCATTCAAATGCGCGTTCACGGAGTACGTTATCCTTGGACCCAGAACACTGAGCAGCTCCCCACTGCCCCCAGGATTCTGACTTCTCAGACTGTCATTTCCTGCGCTTCCCAACCGTGCCCCACCCCGGCTTCCCAACCACATCTCTGCTCAAGTCACACTCACACTCCAGTTAGCCTGGCTCCCTTTCCCCCCTATGAGTCCTTCCCTTTCCTAAATGTTGTTCTGCCTCCCCCATTCTTTTCTCTCCCCCATTCTTTTCTCTCGCCCTTCTCGGGATGGCACATGGGCCACCTCCTCCATGAAGCCTTCCTTGACCATCCCACCCTACAACCATGACCCCCCTCTCTTCCCTGAGCTCCCTCATGGCTCGCTGCCTCTGCTGCCACTGGGAACTGATAAGACACTCTCACGTGTGAGGTCTTATCATTCCAACTCAGTTACAAGCGTCTAGAGAACTAGGCTCCAACTTCTGTTTCGGCCAAGAGTCTGGGGATCAGCGCTGTGCCTGGAAGGAAACTCAGCTTTGAAGAAACGCTGATGCCCAGGCCTCGCCTCCCAGAGACTCTGAGTCTATTGTTCTGGGGGAAGGGCGGGAGGAAGGACCAACTACATCATTTGTAGGTCCCCTGGATCAACAACGGTGAGGAATTTCCAGACAGCGACAGAACGAGCATCTCACAGGTCCCGCACCCATGAAGCTGGCCCTCGGCACAAGCATGCAGACGTCCCCAGGTGATGTGCAGCCAGCACTGAGACCCTCTGCTAACGGCATGGGAGCCCCGCAGCACCCGCACCGCTGAGCTTCCACAGCAGCCATGCATCTGCGTCTCCTTCACCTCCTGTGCTGGGCTGAATACAGGAATGGATGGAGAGAGATGGCACTGGAACCAAAAAGCTGGGGCGAACCTTTTGTCTGTTTTTGTTTTAATCAACTATAAATATATTACATATTAAATATTAACATTATACATAAATGATAATCATTTTATATAATAAAATATTAGCATTCAGATACTGAAATATATCCGGCATTCCAACATGCCTAGAGTGCACAAATCTTAAGTGTTCAGCTTGAAAAATGTTTACACAAGCATACATTCGCCTAAGCGCTGTCACTCCGGAAGGTTCTCTTACGCCCCGTCTCAGTTAATGCGACAGCCCACCCCCACCCGGGGCACCACTGAAAACTGGGTAGAATTTTCATCAGGGAGGCTGTCCAGCTGCATGACCTCTCAAAGTCACAGTGCAAGCTCGCGGCAGCGCCGCAGCTCGAACTCTGGCCCTCAACGTCCACGTTTCGTGCACCTTCACAGGCCTCGGCAGTCTGGACGAGCGGACTGGAGACACAGCTCGGGAGACTGGCAGCGGGGTGTGGGAAGTTGGCGGAGGGAGGCGGGTAGGGCTGGGCCAGAGGCTGGGCAGTCGGGCATAAGCTCACTCACGCACCCAGCCTTGAGCCGGGTGATGTTATCCTAAGATGGCTGGGGAAACTGAGTCCCAACCAGCGGGGGGGGGGGGGGGGGGGGGAGTAACTGACCCAAGATCATACAGCCACTCAGCGCCAGGCCTGGGGTCGGGGCAGGAGCCTCCAAACCCCACTGCAGTGGTCTCGCCACACCATCGCCAAGTCTTCTTAGAGGGAGATTTGTGGCCCTCAGCCCTCCTCCTCTGTCTGCTCTACCTCCAGATGCAACCATGGGAAAGGCCAGTTCCATGGAGGGGTCCCAGTCATAGTCTCCTTGGTGGAGAGGGACACGTGCAGCACCCACTCCCAGGCACGGGAGACGCCTGCAGGAAACCTGGGCTAGGACCGGAACCGCCCCCCCACCTCGCGCACCCGGCTTTGTGAATGACCACTCTCCTTCCTGCCTGCAGGCCACATGGGCTGGGCGGCCACCGAAAGTGCCTGTCACTCCTCTGCTTAAAACCCCCCTCGGCTCCCCGGGCACCACAGGGTGAGTTCACGTCCCCCAGCTCCTACCTGCCTCTCAGCCTGTTTCACCACCGCTAACCTACCCTTTCCTCCCAGCAGCATCCCACTCTTGTCTCTGAGAATAAGCCACCGCATGTCCCCTTCCACACCTGTGCTCGCGCCATCCCCTCCACCTGGGATGCCCTTCCCTGCTCTTCCTCCGCCTCCACCTACTCAACCTTGAAGACCTGAGCTAAGATCTCCCCCTCCCAAAACTTTCCCTGGCCTCCCCACCTGGTCCCCCAGAACTTCAGAGTTCTGTGCGCACATCTTTGTCCCTGCCCCCCACATCCCTACGCACCAGCTTCCTTCCCCCACAGCCGTGTGTCCTCCTGAGCGGCCAGTCTCCCCTACTAGACTGGGGTCCCCCGAAGGAAGGGACACGGGTTCATCCCTGCATGCTCCGTGCCTCATGCTTTGGGCCTGGCACACAAAAGCTCAGCAAATGATTTTTTAATGAATCCGGGGGATTCGCTAATTTGATTAGAGGTGAGGGGTGTGCAGGGTGGTCAGTGGTCAGGGAGCAGGACAGCCAGGTGGAGAGGTACACAGAATAACGGCCATCTTCTCCACTCCCATTTCCTGGCAAAACCTGCTCCTGGAACCAGCGGTCCTCTCTGGCCTCACGTCCCCCTCAGGGACCTCTCCTTCTCTCCTTACTTAGGGTCCTGCCATCTATCAGTCAATGCCACCCACTGAAGGCATTACCTCTCCCAGGCTAATTTACATTTTAATAACATCTAAAAAGCCCAAAGGAAATGAATTCTGCAAGGGGGCTCTGGCACGGGGGCTGGGAGGGCATTCTGGAAAAAGCAAGCACACAGCTTGCTCAGTCGTCCACTGCCAGGCCAGCGGGCTGCAACCAGACACACCAGGGGCAGGACACAGACCCCCCTTCCCTATGGTGTGAGCCCAGGCAAGGGCCGCCCTCTCTAAGGTTCAGTTCCCCGCTCTGTAAAGTGGGGATACCAGAAGCGTTGTGGGGTTACATGAGATAAAGAATGTGTCATGCTTGGTGTGCAACTCAGAACTCGCTGCATCGTTCCTGCTGCTTTTCCAAAGCAAAAGCTGCAGAGCTTGCAGCTCCCACAGCCAGTTCCTGCACTGGTTCTCCAGGGGCCTGGGATGGTGGCTTTGTTGTGGCTCCTGAGTACCTCCCCCGCCTCCACCACCCCCCTCACTCCTTCCCTCCACCCTCCACCTTCTTTCCCTGCCTCCCTCCCTCCCTCCAAGACAGAGTTCCAGGGAAAACTTTGCCTAGAGATTTCTCAAGCCTGTGATAAGGTCTGGCCAGCAGAAAGCTCTTAGCAACCCAGGCTCCCAACCCAGAGGCCCTTCTAATGGTTTCAGAGAAACAAAAGAGGGACAGATCGCCTTCAGCCCAGGGTGCCAAGAGGGCCGGCTCTCCCTTGGCTTCCAAGAAGGAGAGTGGGGTTCACAGGCCACTTCGGAGGCCAGAGTGGTGGCCTGGACGTAAGACACGCGGCTGCCAGATCTCGGTAATCACAGGCCCCTGGCTGAGCAGGAAGAGCCTCAGCAGTCACTCCGCCTGCCTCTGCCATGACCAAGCCTCAGAGCGGGGCACTCCTGGCCGGTCACTGGGGGACCAAGCCTCGCCATTCAGGTGCCCCCTGTCATCTAGGCCAAGCTCTCAAAGTCTCCTTTCTGGAATTCCCCCCGCCACCCACTTTTCAATCAGTCCTTGGCCTGGTTTCTACTAGAAGCCTAGAAAAACCCATTGAACGGAAACTCATCCACCCGGAGCCTGCCATGAACCCAAGGGAGCTCCAGGTCTTGTTTGGCCACCTGTGCCCCCTTAGGCAGACCTTCTAGGGCAGTGGTTCTCAACTTGGCTGCACATTAGAATCACCTGGGAATCTTTTTAAAATCCTGATTTCTGGGCCTCATCCTCCGGAAATTCTGTTTCTTTGTTACTAATGTTGCGGCCCCACCCCATAACAAAGAAACAGAATTTCCGGAGGATGAGGCCCAGAAATCAGGATTTTAAAAAGATTCCCAGGTGATTCTAATGTGCAGCCAAGGTTGAGAACCACTGTCCTAGGGCCTCAGTTTTCTCCTCTGCAAAATGGGGGGGGGGGACCCCATTACATCTCTTTAGAGTCCCTTCCGGCTCTAGAAATCCATGGATCAACAGGAAGAGGACATTGCCTACGCAGCAACACCAGGACAGAGGTTAGGCCTGCTGCAACCCTAGCCAATGTTATATCTTTACACCTGGTACCCCAAAGTCTGGACCACACCCTTAACAAGTGCTGGGGAGGGACTAAAACCCCTGGCCTCAGCAAGCTCACAGTTACGCAGTCAAGGTCCACACTCATGAAACAATCAGCAAACATCATAGGTTAGGTCTGTGCCTGCGGATGGTGCAGCAGAGACTGGGGAGCCCCAGGGACTCTGAGGCAGAGGAATCTCCAGACCCTGAAAAGGCCAGTTTAACAGAGCGACTGGGGCCCTGAAATAGCCTCAATCCATAGCAACTTCAATTTGTTCTCAGATAGTATAAAGACTATGGCAGGAAGGCTGACCCAGGGCCATCAGAGGACAGATTTGTGATAATAAAGAGTTATCAGGTACACAGAAATCCCCTTTCCCAGAATCCCATATTTCTCAGAATCCCAAATTTCCCCTGCATTCCCGCAAACAGACCTTTCACCTGGAGGTTGGCAGGGCAGGCATAAACAGCATTTTCTTCATGCAGTTGGACAAAAAACCTCAAAAATTAATTATTTTTTGTCCCCTTCCACCAACACCTTTCTTTCTGGCTGCTCCACGTCCTGGAAATTCCCCGGGTCCCAGATCATAAAGCTATTAGTTCTGAAATCACACTCGGGGTGTTTAATGGTTTTCTGCAAAGGCCTCAACTAGTCAAAGATACCCCTTTCCATAAGCCCAAGAGAAAAGTGGATCTGAGCCCCCAGGAGTGTCAGATGTGTCTGGAGCAAAGGTCAAGGTCATTTGCCAATGGGGGACTGGGTCTTGCTGTCCAGAGTCTCAGGCAAGACTGTGCCCTGGGCCTGTCTTCCCTACCTTCCACAGGGAACCAGGATGATTCAGATCAAGGTTTAGATCTTTATTTGGCTCACTTTTCAAACGAAAGCAGGACACCCAATTTTTATCACCATTATTTGTCCCAAGCATATTAAAATAGCCAAAACAGAACAGGAAGCGAGGAAAGCAGCTTTTCATCTGCAAAACCAGCCTGACAATAACAGCACATAGAGGCCTTTAGAAGAGAGGAACTCATTTCTTCCACCAAAGGGGTCTGAGTCAGTTCTGAAGGCAGCGCGACAGCAGGAGAAGCGGGTTAGCTGTTGGACAGAACTGCCTAACACTGAAGGCCATGAAACCCCGGTGGTGGGATGGGGCGGGGGCGGCGTGAATTTGACATTACGATGAACCACCCCCTTCCATGACACCTGCAAAGCACTTTACTTCTTTTTTTCCATATTACTTCCACATTACAGCACCCTAGAAAGGTTGAGTACTAACTCCATTTTTTACAGATGAGAAAAGAGAGGCTCAGAGACACTGAGGGGCTGGCCCAAGGTCACACAGTAAGGAACAGAGTCAAGAGCCTCCAGATCCCCAGCTCTGTCAGGAAAATGTCCATGTGATATTTTTACTTTGCCCAATTAGGACCATTTTTAGTTTTTAAATCTTTGTGATGATCTGGATTGGGCCTTGGTCTTTAAAGTAAAAAAAATATATATATATATATATATATATATATATATATATATATGGCCCAGGGAAGGTGCACATTTTACATGGAGTGTGTGGCACAGGATCATCCCAGCCCACAGTGGCCAGACAGAAGGCCTGGGGGGCAGGCTCAGCCCCTCGCCAGCTTTGGGGACGTTAGGAACTATTACCTCCCATCCTCTCTAGGCCTCTGCTGCTGCAGCTATAGAAAGAGGACCTCAAGGGCTATCATGAAGATCAAATGAGTAGATATATATGAAACATTTCTTATATGCCTGCCAGAAAGAACACACTCGAGGAAGGTTAGCTACTTCTGTTGTTTTTGTTGATTTCACTGTTGGTTCCTTAAAAGCAGGGACCTAACACCTGGCAAAAGGCTGGGAACTGCCTTCTTATAAATTGGGATTTATTAAACGAATCTAAATTCAGGTTAGGAGTCATTCTCATGTTCCTAGAAAGTGTGGAGCGCCATGGAGGCAGAGTGCTGCACCCGATGACCTCAGCTGGCTCTGGAGTGAAACTCTGAGCCTGGGGGCTTCTTCCCGGGGATTTGTGTGAGCACCCACCCAGCGGGAGCCTCCCCACACCCCCTCTGCAGTCAGCCAGAACCTTCAAGGGTCTCACCTTCTGCCTCACACAGGGGCCAGTAAGTTTAAGCCTGAGCCAGGAACTCCATGTAAAATGTGCACCTTCCCTGAGCTCAGGCAGGGCAGAAACCAAAATGCAGCCACCACCTCGTGGACTTGTAACATTAAAGTTACAAGCATGCCCAGTGCATGAAATTTGTGCACGGGTATGGTCCCTAGGCCTGGCCTGTGATCTAGGCCATCTTCCCCAGCTGCCTGCAGCTGCCCCACCCCCTAATGCCACCTACCCCCAGTTCCCCGTTTGCCATTGGGCAATCGGAGCCTGCCGGCCAGGGAAAGGGACCAAGAGGTGGTCAGTGCACCTCATAGTGACTGGTCAAGTGGTCATTCTGCTGTTAGGGTCAATTTGCATATTACCCTTTTATTATATAGGATTATTATATAGGATAGAGGACTGGTGCACGGGTGCAGGCCAGCAGGCCTGCCCTGATGGGGGCCCCGGATCAGGGTGAGGGTCCCCACTGGGGGGCGGGCGGTTGGCAGGCCGGCTATGCCCCCGATTGAGGTGGGAGGCCTCTGCTGGGGGGCAGGGCTGGGGTGAGGGGCCGTGGGCAGTTTGCAGGCCTGCCCTAATGGGGGCCCCTGATCTGGGCGGGGGCCTCCCCTGGGGGGCTAGCCAGGGCGAGGGGCTGAGGTCATTCTGGTCTCTGGTCATTCTGGTTGTTCTGATGTTTCAGTCGCTGGGCTTTTATTATATAGGATAGTTTTACTTTAAAGACCAAGGCCCAATCCAGATCATCACAAAGATTTAAAAACTAAAAATGGTCATAATTGGGCCAAGTAAAAATATAACATGGAAATGTTCCTGACAGAGCAAAATTTCCTTTTGGAAAAATAAATGACCCCTCCCTGAAGCTGCCTGTGAGCCAGGAGGGCCCCCGCTCTCCCTTACACAGCCCGGGGAGGCTCTGCGAGGGGGGCAGAGGGTTGGACAACTGAACGTGGCACTTCCACCCCCTCCTGCCCAGGTCAGTTTAAGTGGCCCAGCTCCCAGCCATCCTCCCTGTGATCATCAAACCACAGGAGGCGGGAGGGAAGAGCGACAGAGTCAGGAGGCCGGGTCTTGCTTGCCCAGCCTGCATTCCACATGGCTGGGTGACTTTCTGCCGCTTACTTGGTGCCTCTGTGCCTGCTTCCTCCTGAGCGGAGTGGGGATGGCAACAGTAACCTACACCATGAGGTCCTTCTGAGGATGACATGAGCTCATACATGTACCGAGCCCTCGCCAATGCTGCAGGAAAGTCCTGGTGTGCTGTTTTTGACTCCAGAGGTTTCCTGTGCTGTTCCCTCTGCCTGTTACCTCTCCTCAGCTCCCTCCTTTCACCTGCTACCTCCCACTCACCCTTCATGATTCAGCTTAAAGTCGCTTCCTGACCCCCTGACTATATCAGTCCCCTGTTGTCATTCCCCAAGTTTGCTGTACTTCTCGTTTTATAACCCCCAGGACACCCATCGTCAGCATTTCTTTAATTTTCTGTCTTCTGGATGTTAATAGCTAACACTAGCTGCTTCACGTGGATCAGCTCGTTTAATCTTTATAATAATTCTTTTAAGTACTACTATTATCAATCCCAATTCATGGACGGAGGAACAGATGTTCAGAGAGGTTAGGCAACTTGCCCGAGAACACACAGCAAGTAAACGATGCAGTGCCATCTGTCTAATTCTAAAGCTGGCATTCTTTAGAGTCGGCACCCCTTGGGACTCAAGGGCCATATCATATCGAGAGAAAGCCACTTCTGGTAAGGGCTGTTGGCCCTTCAGGGAAATGGGGCCAGTGGTCCTGCCTCAGTCACACCTTGTTCGGCCCCTGGGCTGGCCATCTTGCCTAAGCAGCCCTATCTGATGTCAGACACCACATGTAAGAAGCCCTCCTCACCAGCACCCTCCACCAAATTATTTATGTGGTCCCCAGCTCCAGCAAAGGCCACAGGGAAGTCTAAGCAGGACACACCCACGGTGTCGCCTTCAAGGCAAGCAGCCTTGAAACACACCTCAGTGCCAGGACCACAGACACACAGATAGGAGCCCTCCACCTCGGGGGTGAGAGCAGAGCAGAGTGGAACCCCTGCACAAGAGGCCGGGCAGGTGGATGAATGTGTGCTCTGGGCTCAGACAGCCCAGGCACAGAGCGCCCCTCCCCCAACCACTAAACTTGCCACCTTGAGCAACTCACCTACCCTCGATGAGCCTCAATTTCCTCCTCTGGAAAATGGGATCATCCGCTGACAGATTCAACCTCATGGTTGTACTGGGTAAGTGCGAACATGCATGCCCAATGCCTGCTTAGTAACTGTTATTCTCTCAATGATGGTGATTAACCCTCACAGGATGTAGACCAAGCATGTCAAACTCACAGCCCGCGGGCCGCATGCCTCATTTATTTGGCCCGTGCTAGCCTTTGAGTTTGACATGCTTGATGTAGACCACTATGTGATCGGATTGAGAATGTTATGGCTTAAAGTCAGAAGATGTGGGTGTGCATCCCAGCTCTGACCCACATTAGCTCTGTGACCAGGCTGTGGCCATCTCTCCACTCAGACTCCATGTAGTCCTCTGTACACAGGGGGAACCCCACCGTGGGACCTTCGAAGGGGTTCGGTGCAGTAACCCATGCTTGTAGTCTGTAAACAGGACAGTCCTGAGCAAGCCGGTGCCTCCCACCAGGGTGTTAATTGGAAGGAGGGTGCCAGCCAGAAACCAATTCCGAAGTCCCTCCAGGGGCCTCTGTCAGGGAGCAGAGGGGAGGGGCCCGGAAGGTTGGGCGGCAGCTCCTCCCCTACTTCCCACCCTCCTCCCCCACTCTTGCTCCTTCACAGCTGGTCCCACACTCCAGGCCCACAAAGGGGAGGCTCGTTGTAAACAGCTTCTTTTCATGTGGAAGCCACTGGATTTACATCTGTCCTTTCCTGGCAGGGCCTGCTCCAAGCCAGCTGCTCTGAGGCCTGAGTCTGCGGGGTCCACCGGCAGAGAAAGGCAGGGGAACAGAATAAACTGATCTGGAGACGAGGAAAGGAGAGGGTGCTGTGCACACTGGGAATGTGCACATTCTCTCATCTCATGGACACCAGACAAATTCTGTGGCCAGCACATCCAAATCAGATTCTGGCTTGTGCGGTGCCAGGAGCCGGCGGCAGCTGAGGCCATGTCTGCTCCAGACTAGCCAACCGGGAGAGAAATGGAAAAACTCACTCCATCACTGAGCTGCCAGGGCCTAGTGCTGCCAGGCCGTTGGTCCAGCCAGCGTCCACACTCCCAAACTGGCCGAGCTCAAGTCTAGGCTTACTCTCCACAGGGCCACCCAACTGTGGGGTGATTCTGGGGCCCTGGGGAGCCTCACAATCCGTCCCACGAGCCTCTAAGAGATGCCATAGGTGCCAAGGTGGCAATGCCCCTGGGCAAGAGAACATAGGCCTGTGGATACCCTCAAATAACTCACCAGAGCTCTTCTGGAGAGTGAGTTTCATTGCCTGTAAGGAGAGATCATCAGGAAGGAAAGAGCCTGCATTTATTGAGCAAGGAGGATAGACCTCTCGCCTGGACCTCAAGACTCCTTGCTCAGGACATCTCCTTCATCTCCATCTCCTCAGAGGTTCTGGACAGTGGGCGCAATGGCTTACGCGTTCTTTCACCCTAATGCCTACCTAGCACAGGGCCTGGTCTCGAGCAGGGGCTCCAAGGGTGCTAGCTAAAGAAATGAGTGAATGTTGGCCTCACACCCTCTGCATGAGAATGCTCCATATCTGGAAGAACTGACAGGAAGGAGGAGGTATAATGAGAGCATGAAGTAGAGAGGCAGAACCCCCACCCCCAAGTGCGGGGAGTTTGGTGTGTGCCTTTTAACTGAGGTTCTGTGACATGCTGGCTCTCACATCTCTTCTCCAGTAAGAGCCAGACAGGAAAGAGGTGCTGGGGAGAGGGAGGTTGGGGGGGCGGGGGTGGAAGAGAGGGAGGAATGGGGCCTAGGCATCTCCTTCATAGGCTAGATTCTGGGTCAAGGATTTGGAGGTAGAGAAGCCTCGCAATCCCTCCCTTCCCATCCTGATCCTGGGTATAGCTAGGGCTCCCATATACCTTCAACCCCAACATCTGTTTCCAAGGGAAGAGGCTGCCCAGCAGAGGGAAAGCCAGACCCCAGCCGACCAGGTTGGCCTGTACAGTGGGGTCACTGGAGTGGGCTGCCTGTGACTGGGCTGCCTGAAATCCCCTCACAGGGCGGCCAGGGGTAAGGAGCACTGGCCAGCAGTCAGGAGCACCAGGCTCCAGACCCTTCAGCCTCCAACTTGCTGAGCGACTTTAGGCAGCTCCCCATTCTGTGCCCTGGGCGTCAGCTCCTTCTCCTGTCAAGGGAGAGGGTTGGATGATTTGACAGCACAGACATGCTGTTCTCCTACAAGCCACTCTATAGGGGCCCTAGAGTCACGTGGTCTTTGTCCAACAATTAACTGTTACTAGTTACCTGGGAGAGCAACACCGTCCTCGTTCCTATCACACTGAGCAGGCGCCAGGGCTGCCAGCAGTGCGCTTAGCTCTGCTAGGACAGGGGCAGGCGAGAGAAGGCTGACCTGAAGGAATAAGGTCCAGGAGTGGCTGACATGCTGCTTGTGGACCTGAAATCAGGTCCCAGAGAGGGAGTGCTGGCCTCCTCTTTGCCCACATCCTCCAGCTTAGTTCTTCTGAGGTATGGCAGGCACTCCTGGGGCTCAGGGTACTGTATTCCTGACAGCTGACCCACCAAACCAGCCTCGAGAACTGGGAAAGCACTGAGCTCACGGGCTCTAGCCTAACAAGGCACACCTGGGAGCCAGGACGCCCAGTCACACCGTCACCACCTTTCTTACCCAGAAGCCCCACCTCTGGTCACATCACAGACAAAAGCCAGGACATCACACCAAAGGGCCTTTGCTCATAGCCACTGACTTGTACTCTGCACACAGTGCTCACCGTTTTCTTCTGCTTTGCTTTGTGTGTGTGTTTTTCCAGGCGACGGCAGTTTAGGAAAGGGTATTAAGAACAGGGGAAGTACTGCTAGTCTGGCATCTTGCTGACATGGAATACAGATAGGAAAATTACTAAAAGCAGGCACAAGAACTCAAAGAGTAAAATCACCTGGAATAAAATCGTCTTGTTACTAGGAAAGCAGCCCTACTGCCTCTCCCCTGACTTGCCCATGGAAGGGTTCTAGACTGAACCTGGGAGGAGGTGAAGCCCGGCTCTCCTGGGGCTGGCCAGGGTCAGGGAAGCTGTTACTGGCCCCTCCCACTCCTTTCTCTCTCTCTTTTATTCCTTTCTCCTCCTCCTCATTACATAAAGAAACTAAGGTCGCTTATGAGACACACACAATAAAATAGAGTTTGAAACGTCATAACCAAGAGCAAAGCCAGCGGGCTAGAAGGTCACCATCTGCATGGCTCTGTATCTCTAGTGCTGATTAGGGCAGAAGTCCCTCCAGGACCTACCCCCTCACCCCCAGGCTTTATATGTAGCTCCACCAGCTGCACCCCACAATGAAGGGGAATAGGGATATTCCTGAGAGGCAGGGTGGTAAGGGGAAAACAGAGGCCCGCCTCCCCTCAGGAAGTGCTACTGACCATCTAGCAGCATGTCCCTCTGATCTCGCCTCCGCTTTCCAGGATCTCTGGACTAACAAGATGATCTCTTGCAAGCCGCACCTAACCTCTGACACAAAAGCTCAGTCCAAGGGGCAGGGAGCTAGGCTCCCCCAAAAGGGATGACCTTGTGCCTGGAGGAGGAGCAGCAAGGGCTGAGGTCTCACCCTCTAAGCCAGCGGTTCTCAACCTATGGGTCACGACCCCTTTGGGGGTCGAACGACCCTTTCACAGGGGTCGCCTAAGACCATCGGAAAACACATATTGAATATATAATCACATATTGTTTTTGTGATTAATCACTATGCTTTAATTATGTTCAATTTGTAACAATGGAAATACATCCTGCATATCAGATATTTACATTACGATTCATAACAGTAGCAAAATGACAGTTACTAAGTAGCAACGAAAATAATTTTATGGTTGGGGGCCACCACAACATGAGGAACTGTATGAAAGGGTCGCGGCATTAGGAAGGTTGAGAACCACTGCTCTAAGCCATTGCCACCCCGGTCCCCCGCCCCCAGTTTGTAAGTAGTGATCCCACCTCCCAGATGTCCTTTCGGGGTCTTCTTCATATCTGTCTTGTAACCAAACCGACTCCCAGAGAACAAAGAGCCCCCCTATTCCGTGAGAGCTGGCTTCCTTGCTGAAGCTGAAGATGTCTAAAGGCCCAGCAGGAGGAACTCTAGGCATCTTCAAAACCAATTCCTCCATTTCACAGATGGGAAAACAGAGGCCTAGAGGTGGAACTGACTGGCCCGGGTCATACGGCCTTCTTAGTGGCTGACATAGGACTAGAGGCCAGGCCTTCCGACTCCCAGAGCACTGGCTTCTTCTGGAACTTGTAGAGGCACCTCCTCCAGCAGGCTCCCAGGCAGCAGGCCTGCACGCAGGCCCCTCTCCTGCAGCCGCCTGCTCTGCTCCTCCAGCCCTCCCCACAGGAACGCTGTGAAGGTCTGGCAAGGGTGAAGAAGACAGGGTTAAAGTGGAGATTTTATTTAATCCCCGGAGCTGGCTTAGACTGATGCCACGTTGGTTAGAGCAGGAGGAGAGAGACACAGAGGGTTTTGGTGGGGATGGGAAAACAGTACTGAATACTCACTGGGCATTAAGAAGGCAGGCCTTCCCCGTGGGCTTAACAAACAAGTACCCACCTTCGTGGACTCCCTACCCCAGGGGCTACCTCCAAGCACTGACCCTCTACCATGGAAATAATCCAGTCTCCAGGGTGCTCAACACTGCACAGCAATGGGAAGGTCATAGGCCACAGATACGACAGACCTCAGGGCAAACCCCAGCTTTGCTACTTACTCACTGTGTGACCTTAAGCGAATCTTGTATCACTCTGAGCCTCAGTTTCTCCCTCTGTTAAAGGTGCTAAACACACCTTCCTTGTAGGCCTCCTGCGTAGGTAGGCATCCTGGCTCATATGCATAAAGAGACGCAGGGGAGGCACTGAATCAAATCTCAGTGCCATTATTACACATCTCACATCCTTTATCTCTCATCCAGGCCTACCCATTCTTCTTCTTCCCTTTGACATTAATAACCTTAATAATAATCATCCTTCCCAGATGAATAGCCTGTGTAGCGTTTCAAAACACTAAGCATCCTACTCGCTGTGGGTCACGGCAGCCCTGCCAGTAGTAGCCAGAGCTAAGGTGGACCCCCAGCCCCCAAGTTCATCTTCCCACAATATTTCCAAGTCCCAGTTTTGGAATTGAGCCCAAAAACCCTGAACAAATATGTTGTCTTGTAGCAGATCTCATGGGGGCCTGGGTGGCCCCTGACTTATCAGATGGAGCCAGAACTACCCCTCCCGTTGCTACCATGGCTGACCCTCCACCTGGTCCACTGCTCTGACCAGAGCAAACTGCCCTTCCCATTTGGCCTCCAACTCTCCAATCCTGAGAGCCAGCTGGACAGCGAGTGGAGTCTGGCCTTGGGTGCATGGATCGCCAAACCCAAGGCCAGCACCCAAGGCCAGCGTCAGGCTGTGAGCTCCTCACAGGGACAGAACTCCCTCAAAAGTGTGGGTTCACATCCTTGATTCATTTGTTCTTCAACTGCCCAGCACTGCCCTCAGGATCCATATCATCATCCTCATATTCCACAAAAGGAAACTGAGGCCCAAAGAAGAAGGGCCCAGGCAAGATCACCCAGGGTTTGGGTAGAGTGGGGAAGTGAGTTCAGGTCCCGTTAGTCTCCTGACCCTGGGCACCTTCCAGTACCCTGTCTGCTTTCCTCTTCACCCCTTCCTCCTCACAACCGAGAAACCCCAAAGTCTCTCCAATAAACCTGGCCCCCATGGCAAGGTCCAAAAACCCTCTTCAATGTTGAGGCTGCCAGAATGCCCATCTTCTCCTCCCTGGCACATTCCCTCCCCGCATCTTCAAGCTGGTCACCTCTGAACCTTTCCTATCCCCACTAGCAACTCCCGGGGCTGGGGAGCGCCTTCTCCAGTGAGTGGCGTTGGCGAAGGGCCAGAGTCCCTGGGATTGGCGGCAGAGGCCGGCAGGTGTGGTGGGCTTTCCCCTCCAGGGGCCTCCTCTGGGCGGCAAGCCCATTCCCACACCGCTGCCAGCACCAGTCCCTGCCAGCGCCTCTCCCCGGGGCGCGCTCCAAGGGGGGACACCAAGGAGCTGCCCAACACTGCTCTCCAGGGGTTAAAAATGCAGCATCCGAAACAAGGGTTAAAAATGCAGTCCTGGGGTTGGGCCGGCCAGGAGGCTTGTTGTCCAAAGCGCCACAGCGGGCCGCCAAAGCCGCATCCTCCCCCTTCCCTCTGCGGTCCTTGGGGGCCGGAGCGACTCCAGCGACTGGGGGAGCTAAGGAGGCGCACGCCGCACCTCCCCGGCATCGCGCCCCCTCCTCCCTCCCACCCCCGCGTCCCCGCAGCCCGGGCGGAGGGCTGTCGGCGCCGGCGGGTCCCGGCCGCTTACCTTTGTGACAGTCATGCAGGAACTCGGGGCGCTGCCGGGCGCGGGCGCGGCGTGCGGGGGCGACGGCCGGGGTCCGCCTGCGGCCCGGGCGGCGGCGGGAAGGGGTCCCGCGCGGTTCGCGCGCTCGCGGCCGGGGCGGCTCTGGGCGGGCTCCCCACGCCCCGCGGGAGGCTCGGCCGAGCCGTGGGGCCCGCGCTCCGGGCGGGCGGGCAGCGCGCAGGGACCGCTCGTCGGCGCTCGCCCGCCGCTCTTCGCTGATGTCAGCCCCAAATGTGCATTTATAATAGATGAGCCTCTTTCGCCGCAGGAAGGCGAGGCAGGAAGAAAGGGAGCGAGGGAGCGGGCCCGGGCTGGGGGGCGGGGGGAGGAAGAGGGGCCGGGAACTCGCTACAAAGGAGGAGGCGGAGGGAGGAGGGGGAGGAGGAAGCGCCCGCCCGCCCGCGGCCGTGCCCCGCGCCTCCGGCCCGTGTCGCTGGCCGCTGGGCACCGCCGCTCCTGGGCCTGGGCCGGGCGCCGGGGCGGGCGGGCGGCCTTAACCCCTTCCGGCCCGCGGGCGCCGGGCGGCTGGGCGAGCGGGGGCCTGGCACCTGCTGGCCGGGGCGAGGGCGGCAGCCCGGGTTCTCAGTGCCCCGCTGGCCCGGGGGCGCTGGTGAAATCACGCGCTGGGCGGCCGAGGCGCCGCTCTGGCCGAGAAGACCGCCGGGTCGCCCCCTGGAGGTTCGCCAAGTCGGCCCGCGGGCCAGGAGGGGCGCTCGGCTCCGCGGAGAGGGGCGTGGCAGCCTCCAGCCCCGAGTCCGCTGCGGCCCTTCCCCACGCAAACCCCGGGCTCAAGGTCGCCGAGTGGCTTGTGTAAGAGATCATTTGAATCCAATTCTCCAAGCGATTAGCTGGCCCAGGGGGAGCAGAGCCAATGTTACGGAGGAAGAAACAGCACGAGAGTGGAAAGTGACTTGGACAAGGACACGCGGTGGGACTGCCCCCACGCGTTTCTCCGCGACCCGCGGCGCGCAAGCTCTCCACGGCCCTGGTACCCGTGGCGATAAGAGATGCCTGCTAGTGGCGGGGCGGGCCCTGCCCCAGGTGTGCAGCGCAGGTCGGGAGAACACAGGTGCGTCCTGTGACGTGACCTAATCCTAACCTGGGTCACACCATATCCTGGAGCTGTTGCAGGGGCTTGAGGGACAATCACCTGAAGGTGACCCCGCCACCGGAGTACCTGAGAAGAACCTGTTTGTGCCTACACTGAACCACTGACGGCTAAGACTGTGCAGGGGACAGGTTAGCTCGGATGGCGCGGATGGCGCGTGCAGGGCTTTTTGATGCTTCACCACCTCACTGCAAGCCCGGAAGTGCTGGCTTCCTGTTACACCAAGATTTACATCCAAATTAAGTATATCACAAGGCAGTCAACTCGGTGGGTGACCACCTGTGTGTACAAGAGGCCAGGAGAACACAGGAGGCCTGATGCCTGCCTTCAAGAAGCACACTTGTTACACTACCGCAATAAGAAGGGGCAGCTGTAGAGAGCTTTGTGGATCATCACGCTAACTTTCTTTGCATTTCCTCTTGTGGTCCAAAATGCCACAGTAGGAGACAGGAATTACCATCCTCATGTTGCTGAGTGAACAGAGGGGAGGAGACCTGCCTAAAATCACACCGTGATGAACAGAACTCGTGTATTTTGGATCTGTGTGTTCCAGGGCCACTCGGCCTGGATGCCTTATTTGCGCCCCCGCCTGTCTTAGCAGCTAGATGAATGCCTATGAATCCTGGTTTCACACCGGAGGACTTTGAGTAACTTCACTAAATCTCTTGGGTAGCAGATGTTGCCACCGGCCTCGGGCATCTCATTTGTGCAGAAATTCCAAGGTGTTGCCCATGCTGGACCTCAAACCTTGACCACAGTGTTCATGCCCTTCTGCACTAACCCAAACCTCCCTACCTCTCACCATCCCACCTCCTTGCCAAACTCCTGAAAACTGCCTCACCCCTGGTTCCACCAGTTGCATTTGGCTGTGAGTATCTGGACTTCTTTTCATGGGCTTCCTGTTGGTGTACGGTGAGCTGGGAAGCATCCTGCTCACAGGGCACATCTTCTCTTACTGGGTACCCCTGGGCAGTCTGTAGGTGCTCAGCAAACATTGACCCCCCCAAAACAAATCAATCAACATAAACCTTAGATCTGCAGCAGAAGAAATTTAGATTAGACCCACAGACGCATTTGCTCTCAGCAAGCTGTCCAGCCTCAAGAGGGGTCACAGTCCCTGTCTGGACTGTCAGCCTCGAGACAGGAGGATGCCCCTAAAACCTTTCCAGGATCTCCAGCCCTTGGAAGCCATTAAAAGGCAACTCAGAGACACGAATCCCCTCCCCCCATGGCTGTGACTTGTCCACCTTTATCTCTCATGGATGTTTCAATTCCCAGATTGCCATCCTCGGCTACCCAGCATGCCTCTTGGCACCCTCCCCACCATCCACCAGCCTTACAGACTCTGGGAATGAGACAAATGCTTAATATCAGCTTGAGCCAAATGTAATTAGGAACATCAATCTGCTGCCCACAACCCACGTGACAGGCTCCAAAGGCAGAAAGAATGATTCTAATGCCTCCCATGTTGCCGGCTCACCCCTCGTGTCACATCTCCCCAATCAGAACGGAGGTCTGGAAGAGGAAGCGTCTCAAAGAACTGCGTCCCCTTGTCAGGTCAAGGGCTTGGCCCGCAGGAGACTCTCAGAAATGTGTGCGTTTTCTGTGGTGCAGTGTCTACACCACAATACCTCCCACTCGGGGTCCCCAGCACATGGCCCATCTTCATTTGGACTCTCCTCAAAGCAGAGCCTCACAAAGGAGTGGGACGCTGGTGGTTTAATTGGAAGGTTCCCCGGGAAGCAGAAGTGGAAGAGAGGGCAAGGTTTGGGTAGTGAGATTGGGAAGGAGAAAGAGCCAATAGAAAGACTGGCTTCATACTGTGTGTTCTCAAGGTCACGGCTGGAGGAAAGGGGGCCAGTTCCCCAGAGACCTCTGGGATGTGTCCAGGACTGGTTGCCCGAGTCAGCCAGCAGGCATTTACCCACAGGCTTCTCTTCCTCCCTATTTGAGGGCTGCCCCTTGGGGCATTACTTCAGCTTGAAGAATGCCCTGGGGCAGAAGTGGAAAGACCTCACCCCACCCTCACCCCAGCTTACCTGATGCAGTCAGCTCAAGTCTGAGCTTCCTCAAACCACCCACTGAGCTGCAGGTGACACCAGAGGGAGGCTGAGGGAATGTGTTACAAACTGTGGAGTAACTAAGAGTGTGCAGTAGTAGATCTGGTCTCCTCGAGACACTTTCATAGCTCCCTGCTTTGGACCAGGCTCTCTCCTCAGCCTCCAATGCCTTTACCCCGCTTTCTCTGTGTAGCAAACTCCTATTCCCCTTTCAAAGCCCAGCTCAATGGCACCTCCTCAACGTATTAAATATATTTGTCTTGTGGTGTGTGGGGGAGGTTTGTTTTTATATTTATTATTATTTTTTTGTTTTGTTAATCCTCACCTGAGCATATTTTTTCCATTGTATCTGGAGACAGTGGAAGGGAGCTCCCAGCACTTGCAGCGTGTCCACATTAGATACCACGGCACCTGTCGCTGCTGCCTTTCAGTCCCTCATCATTTGCAAAGAGCAGGCTTGGGACCAGATGGCTGCCAAGCCCTCCTCTGCCTGCTGCGAGCTGTTCTGAACTCCAGTTCGAAAGAACAGGCTTATCTCCCCAGTCAGCGCTGCCCTTCTCTTGTGCAGAGCCTTGGGCAAATTTGCGTGTGCGGGGAACCCATGTCTATATAAACAATGTGATTTTCAAATGTCACACAGATCTCTTGGCCTGTATGAGATACTGTGATTTATTGATGAAGACATCGGGTAATGATAGGGAACAGGTACCAGCGCGTTTGCTTATTGTCCAGTCAGTGCTTGTGCAGAGTCTTTGTGGGCCCAACAGCCATCTTTTCCTCCTCAGGCCCCGGAACTAGCTCTTCCTGTTCTTTATTGTCAACTAGGCATTCCTGGTCCATTTCTTCTCCCCCACCAGGAGAAAGAGCTTCTTATTCACAGTGCCATGGCTTTTAGGCACCTGTTTGCACTGAAACAATATGGACCTCTGGCCCCTGCAGTTCTCTGCTACCACTTATTTAATGCCGGTTGCATTATGACCCGTGACTGGATCATCCATGAATACTGGATTCCAGTGACTCTCTCGCATGCTCTTCATCTGCTTCACGGATGACCATAAATGCAAGCCTTACCCAGTGCGCAGGAGATGAGAAGGGTCACTTGTTTTGGGGTCACTGATTGACCACTCAGAATGTTAGAGTGTAAATGACAAGCCCTTTAAGCCACAGAAGACGGCAATGGGGTGGACTGATGCCATGGGTGCTCGTGGAGGTTGGCACCAGGGCAAAGGACGCTTGCTACCACCGCTGCCACTCTTGGTGTTGCAGATGAGAAGTGACACCATGGTCAAAACATAGATGGGCAAGAGTCATCTCAGACCCTGGAGTGATGGTAGCCCAGAAGCCTGAACTTGACCGGGTCTGATATGGGAATCACTCATACTCAGCATGTCAGCACCGTTCTAGTGACCCAATTGCTCATGACCTTGAACCTGCAAAAGGAATATGGCACCAGCCCGACTGTGGGACCAACCTGCTCAGCAGACCACCCTCTTGGAACTGGAGTGTGCATAAGTGGCACTGGTCTCAGGACTCCTATCCTGGCCTCCGTGGGGATCTACCCAAGTGTCACTGTACTAATTAGGCCTCCCCTGATGGTCCCAGAAATGCCCCGCCCTACTCCCTTTATCCCTTATCTTGCATTATTCTTAGCACCCCTGATATGTCTTTACTTTGTAATTACTTTGCACATTGCCCCCAACATACCCACAGCACAAAAGCTTACAAAGGGGCAAGGATTTGTTTTGTTTTTCCACCAGTATCCCCAGGTCCCAGCACAGTGACTGGTACAGCTTAGATGTCTGTTAAATATTTGTCAAATGAATCATCTCACTAAAACCATTGTCCTGGTGGAAGTAGCAGTGATGGGAGGGAGGCAGCCCCATGAGGAATAAGATGTTGAGGGAAAGAGGCCATACAGTCCAGCCTCAGCTTCTTCCTGGAACAAGCTCCCCCAGGCTAACGGTGGGGTGGACTCTTACACAGGCTCACACGGCTGCTAAGAAAGTGAGACAGGGTGCCACTGTGTAGAACCCCAAGGAGGCCAGGACCGGAGTCCTGTGGATGTCTGGGGATAAGGAGTCCCTCCCACGCCCCGGAGGCCCAAGGGGCTGGACAGTGTGGGAGAGGAGGATGCTGCGATGCTGCAAGGTGACACCTGGAGCTCACAAAGAAGCCAGCTAAACATTCCTGGGCAGCTCTTTCATAATGTTTATCATCAGATCTCTACCCCCAAGTCTACCCCAGCTCCAAAACTTCCTCCCACCAGGACAAACCCTGCCAGGGCACCCCCTGAAGTGGGAAGAGTCATGTTTTCTGCCATCATCAGAAACAGGGACCTGAGATAAGAATCAAAAAGTGACCAGTTCCTGGAGCCTTCCCTGTGCTGGAGCCTTCCCTTTAGTCCAACATCTCAGTCCATCTTCACTGCAGTCCTAGAGGGTTTTCCTCATTTTTCAGAGAAGGAAATTGAGGCTCAGCAAGCTGGAGCCCAAGGTCATCGCGAACGGTGTGATGGCGACAAGATTGGACTCTGGGTCAGCCTGGCTGCACCCTGGGCTTTCCGCTCACCATGTGGGGCTCTGGCTGCTGGGGCCCAGATCCTTCCTTAGTGTCCCCTCAGCATAGCTTCTGCGGTCTGAACCCCAGGGGAGAGCAGAAGAGCGACTTTCCAACTTGAGGTTCCCAAGGGCCTTGGACCAGCCCACCTTTGTGGGCACGTTGCTTCTCATCATCTCAGTCCCTAGTCTTGTGTCTGGCTTATTTGTCACTACTCAGAGGTCTCCTCCATGTCTTATAGTTTCATGATCAAGACCCCCAATAGCCCCTTACTCATTCTATGGGGCCAGAATTACCCTGATACGAAATGCAGACAAAGCCATCACGAGAAAAGAAAACTCCAGAACAATATCCCTTATGAACACAGATGGTCTGATTCTAAATCATTCTCTGTGACTTGCAGGTACTTCCTATGCTCAGTCTCCTTTGATCCTCCCAACAACCCCATGAAGTTACACTCATTTTTCAGGAGGGAAAGTTAAGGCTTGGAAGCTAAGTGACTTGAAGGCAGTCACATATCTAGAAAGTGGCAGATCTGTGTTCAAACCCATTTCCAAGTCCAAGCCCAGCTCCTCCCACCACACCACACAGCCATCCAAAGAGGGGATGAGAAACAGCTGATGCTGCAGATTTGGCCCTTTGTTCCAGTATCACCTCTGCATGCTGTTTGCTTAGGTGACTCACCAGAGTAGCCTCTCCCTGCGGGTGAGTCCCTTCCCCAAGCCTGCTGGGAGGGCACAGAGCTCACAGGGAAGTGACTCCTGAGCCATAGAACACACCTCAGCCTGCACACTGTGAGAGTTATGTGTGTAGGACGAAGGTGCCGTGGGAGGGCAACCTGTCACTGCCTGGGCAAAGCCTTTGTTTGCCTCTCCGCACCTCAGTCTCCTCATCTGCAAAATGGGGTCAAAGCTCCAAAATGCTGACAACACCAAATGCTGGCAAGGAGGAGGAGCAACAGGGACCCTCATTCACTGTAAGTGAGAATGCACAATAGCCTAGCCACTTTGGGAGGCAGTTCGGCAGTTTCTTACAAAACTAAACATACACTCACCATGCAATCCTTGGTACTTACCCAAAGGAGGTGAAAACATATGTCCACACAAAAACCTCACATGGGTTTATAGTAGTACGCAATTTCATTCATAATTGCCAAAATTTAGAAGCAACCAACGTGTTCTTCAGCAGGTGCAAGGATAAATCAACTGTGGTCCATCCAGGCAATGGAATATTATTCAGCACTAAAAAGAATTGAGCTCTCAAGCCATGAAAAGACATGGAGGAAATTTAAATGTACAATATGAAGCGAAAGAAGCCAATCTAAGCCCCGCTGGCGTGGCTCAATGGTTGAGTGTCTATCTATGAACCAGGAGGTCGCTATTCAATTCCTGGTCAGGGCACATGCCTGGGTTTCGGGCTTGATCCCCGGTAGGGGGTGTGCAAGAGGCAGCTGATCAATGATTCTCTCTCATCATGGATGTCTCTCTCTCTCTCTCTCTCTCTCTCTCTCTCTCTCTCTCTCTCTCTCTCTCTCTCTTTCTCTCCAATCTGAAAAGGCTACATACTGTATGACTCCAACTGCATGACATTCTGGAAAAGGCAACACTCTGGAGACAGTAAAAAGATCAGGAGCCGCGGGGGATGTGGGGAGGGAGGGATGAGTAGGAGCAGCACAGAGGAATTTTAGGACAGGGAGATTGTAATGGTGGGTCCATGTCAAAACCCGCAGAAAGTACAACACCAAAAGTGAACCCCCATGTAAACTGGACTGTATGTCATTATGGTGTGTAGGTCCCTGGATTGTAAAAATGCCCCACTTTGGTAGGAATGTTGATAGTGGGGGAGGCTGTGTCTGCATGGGGGCAAGGGTATATGGAAACTCTCTATTTTCTGCTTAGTTTTGCTGTGAACTTAAAACCGATCTAAAAAATACAAATCTATTTTAAAAATTGGGGCCCAAACCACCCAGATCTCAGGCTGGGCTGAACAAGCGAAGGCCCATGGAAACAGTTTAGAGGTCAAGCTGGCTCTTGCTATAAGGGGTTGGGGCTACTCTGTCACGGAGTCCCAGCAGTGCCAGAAACCCTCAGTGGGAGTCCAGGTGGATCATTTTGACTTTTTGAGTCCCAATGTTCTTAGCTACAAACCTGGACAGTAACACTCGTTATCCCCATCCCCATGACAACCTCTCAGAGAGTAAGTGGCAAGCCGTGATGATGAGGATGATGCCACCATTTATGTCTGGATGCTGTGTTAAGCACTCTATACACATTGTTTCATTTAATCCTTACAACTGATTTTACAGATTAAATGGAGTTGGGGGAGGAGACGGTGGGATGGGGAACAGGCAACTCGCCCTGAGCTGGTCAGTGGCATAGTAGGTTCTGGAAGACTCCATGCTTGTACTCAGCCTCCAGCTTTGCCCTCATGCCTCCCAGGCTGGCCCTGGAGCACACAGAGGTGGCCCCATTGCCCGCTCACTGGAGACTGGCTTCAGAATAACAAATGATGATCAGAGTCAACCTTTCTGTAGGACTTACTCTGAGCCAGGACTATTCTTCAGCCTGTAATAATGCACCGTTTCATTTCATTCTTACAGTAGCTCCCTGAGGTAGGTACTATTGTTATACACATTTTACAGATGAGAAAACCGAAATGTAGAACTCGAAGAACAGAAAATGTCAGACCCAAGAGGAAGTGTGGGGCTCAGCTGCTCCTGGTCCTTTAGGGCAGTGGTCGGCAAACTCATTAGTCAACAGAGCCAAATGTCAACAGTACAACGATTGAAATTTCTTTTGAGCGCCAAATTTTTTAAACTTAAACTATATAGGTAGGTACATTGTTATTAACTTAATTAGGGTACTCCTAAGGCTTAGGAAGAGCCACACTCAAGGGGCCAAAGAGCCGCATGTGGCTCGCGAGCCGCAGTTTGGCGACCACTGCTTTAGGGGACATTCTACCTCCCTTTGGGTGGCCTCAGGTCCTTCAGCTGTGTGTGTGTATGTGTGTGTATGTGTGTGTGTGTGTGTGTGTGTGTGTGTGTGTGTGTGTGTGTGTGTAATGCGCTCAGTGCTGTGCTGTTGCTGCATTGCTTCCTTTTGGGACCCACCACATCAGTAGTCGAGAGAGGCCACTCCTGAGCTCCCAGAGCCCTGTCTCCTGCTGTGCTCGCCCCAGGAGTGCCTGACAATACAACCCGGGATGATTTTTGCCCCCACGTACCAGACAGGGAAGGAAAGTCAGGAGCACGGAGCCTAATTTGCCCCTTAACCACGGAGGAGGCCTGTGGAGGAGGGAGCAGGGGAGGAAGGCAAAGCATCGGCCAGGAGGCAAATCCATTAGTGCCCTGACGCCCTGCAGGTTGGAGGGAGGGCGAGGCCTCCTCTTGGTACCCACGGGACCTGATTTTGAGTGGGAGTTCCTCAGAGGACGTTCTGTGTGGTGACTGGGAACACAGGGTTTTAGAAGTAGCCAGATCTGAGTCCAAATCCTGGCCTTCCCTGGCTGCGACCTTGTTTGAATTACTTAGCCTCTCCAAGTAAGAGGCCCCAGTTTCCTCCCCTGTCAAATGGGGATAATGACGGCAGCCACCTCAGAGGGCAACGCCTGTACCTGGCCTGGGTCAGGGACTGGCAGGCGGTAGGACTCAGAACATATTAGCTGTTTCTCGGCTGTAAAGTGGGGTTTTTGTTAGTGCCTGCCTTGTTGTCAAGGTTAACTGAGTAACATATGTGAAAAGTGCTTAGGAAGGACTCTGGCAGAGAAACGCTGAGCGTTTTATTTATCAGCATCCCCTTCCTCCCTACCTCTCCTCCCGGTCCAGGTGGCACCTAGGGCCTGGAGAAGGGGGCTACTGAGCCGGGATGCAAAGTGCAAAGCTGGCATTGTTCTCAGCTCTCCCCAGGGCGCTGGAAGAAAGGTGGTGGAGGAGAGCTTGGGTGGCAGGGATTTATTAGCACCAATTAACAAAGGAGGCTCCTTCTGCTCCCACCCAGGCTGGCGGGAAGGGGCGCACTGTGGAACCATCAGCGGGGGCTGGGGCTCCCCAGCAGAGACCAGGCAGGTATTATTCCTAACAAAACGGTTCCGGAAAGAAGTGAGGCAAACATGAAGCATAGGAGGGCCTGCTCCTCAGGACCAGAGGCAAAGGCTCTCCCAGTCAGTGGCCTCCTCGTGCATCTGGCACCCAGAGTGGGGACCATCCCTCACCCCACCGCACCCCACCCTTTCGGTATAATCTTGAGATGAAAGAAATCATTAAAATCACTGGGAAAGAAATGCAGACACTAAAAATGTTTGTTGTTTTTTTTTAACTTCATATATATGTTCATGCCAATAAAAATTTAAAAAATAAAAATATGAAAAAGGAAAATAGTAATGGATTAATACTTTTAAATTACACTACTGTGCTTTTTAAAACGGAAAATCCTACATTACTGTATTAGTCTGGCACAGTAGCAAATCTGTGACTGACATCCAAATTGACCTCAAATTCATGTTCAGCTGACAGGAAAGCCATATTTGCCCACAATTACTCACAATTCATTAAAGAACACTTTTTATTAATTTTAACTTTGAAAACTTATTTTTACATGAAGCAACAGATAATAAATAGTTAGGAAAAGTCTTAAATATAAGGATAGATTTGGTAGAGATTCTAAAAATTTAATTTCACAAAAAAATTCTAGAAATTACAATACTGTTTATATCTTTCTTTAGTATTGATTGCAGTGGTTTTCAAATGTTTCTTGGCAAAAATTTCCGGTAAAATACCTTCTCCAGAAATCATTTTCTTTTTGGTAAAAACTTCTGAAGTTTTTTTTCTCCAAAAATCAGAAAAATGGCTGAAAGAGAATATTGACATGATTTGACCCATTGCTCTAGAAAAATGATAGACTTGAGTAACTCAAGTTCTACTTCATTTTTACATTGACTCTGTACACATTGATAATTTTGAATCTACTGAGACACAAAACTATGGTAGAAAATAGTCTTAAAGATTTCACCAGAATTAAATTGTTCTCTAAGCAATTCCATTTAGAAGCTTAGTTTAGGTGTGTCAAAGCCCACTGCATAATTAGGGGTTCTCCTAATTGACTTAATGTCGAAAACAATGTTTATTAAAGGATAAATAATAAAACATACTAACTTACAATAAAGTCCTCCCACATACCTTCAACAATAAATACAGCAATTATTTAGAAAAGCTAATGTACAAAAGGAATATTGGCCTATTGATATTTTTTCTTGTAACATTGCTGTCTAGATTTGGTAAAAGGGTAATACTGCCCTTGTAAAATGAGTTAGGAAGGGTTCCTTCCTCTTTTATTTTTTGGAAGAGTTTGAGAAGGTGGTGTTGACTTTTCTTTAAATGATTAGCAGAATTCACCAGTGAAGCCATCTGGTCCTAGGTTTTTCTTTGTTGGGAAGTTTTTCATTATTGATTCAATCTCTACTTCTTGTAGGTCTGTTCTGATTTCTTACTTCTTCTTGAGTCAGTTTTGTAGTTTGTGTCTTTTCGAAATTTGTCCACTTAGGTTACCCAATTCTTTGGCATACAATTGTTCACATTCTTTTACCTTCTTTTTTATTTTTATAAAGTGGACAAATGTAGTAATGTCCCAATTTTGCTTTTGATTTTAGTAACTTAAGTCTTATCTTTTTTTCCTTAGTCTATGTATTTAACAGAATGTCCATTTTGTTGATCTTTTCAAAGAAACAAACTTTTGGTTTCATTGATTTCTCTGTTATTTTTCTAGTCTCTATTTTATTTGTACTCTAATTTTCATTATGTTGTTTCTTCTGCTGGCTTTGGTTCAATTTGCTCTTTTTTTATTTTTTTTTAAGATTTCAATTTAGGTTATTGATTTGAGATCTTTCCTCTTTTATAATGTAGGCATTTAAGGCTATAAATTTCCCTCTAAGCGCTGCTGTGACTGAATCCTAGAAGTTTTGGCATACTTTGCTTTTGTTTTCATTGTCTCAAAGTATTTTCTCATTTTCCGTGTGATTTATTCTTTGGCCCATTGATTGTTTAAGAGTGTGTTGTTTAATTTTCACATACTTGTGAATTTTCCAGTTGTCCTTCTGTTGTTAGTTTTCAGTTTTATTCCATTGTGAGCAGAGAAGATACTTTTGATTATTTAAATTCTTAAAATTCATAGAGACTTGTTTTGTGACCTAACACATAATCTATCCTGGAGAATTTTCCACATGCACTCGAGGAGAATGTATGCTCTGTTTATGCATGGAGTGCTCTGTATACGTCTGTCAGGCCTATTTGCTTATAGTTCTGTTCAAGTTCTCTATTTTCTTATTGATCTTTCTTTTCTAGTTGTCCTATACATTATTGAGAGCAGGGTATTAAAATCTCCAACTATCATTGTAGAACCATCTATTTCTCCCTTTAATTCTGCCTTTATATATTTTGGGACTCGCCTTTTTATAAATATATAATGTCCTTCTTTGTCTCTTGTAACAATTTTTGACTCAAATTTATTTTGTCTGATATTAGTATAGCCAGCCCAGCTCTATTTTGATTACTATTTGTATAGAATATCTTTTTTTACCCTTTACTTTCAGCCTATTTGTGTCTTTGGGGAGTTTCCAGTATAAGGCTGCCAGATTTAGCAAATAAAATTACAGGATGTCCAGTTAAATTTGAATTTCAAGACACAGTAAGTACATTTTTAGTGTAAGTATATTCCAAGCAATTTTTGATATGCATTTATGTCTTTAAAAATTATTCACTTTTTCTCTGAAATTTAAATTTAACAGGGCATCCTGTATTTTACCTAATAAGATTTTAAAGACAGATATAGGCCCTACACTCTGGGAACTTCTGATCTGAGGGTGAAAATCAGGGCCTAACCTGGAGGGGCTCCCAGTTTAAGAGAGAAATACAATCCTTGTGCAGGGAGCTTACAATCTGAAGAAAAGGGAGAAGGAGAGAGGTGGCACAAACTTACCACGAAGGCAAAGGGGAGTTAGCCAGGACTTCCCAGCAGGACCCTTTCTTGGGTCTCCCAAGGTTTCCCCTGGGGAAGCAGAGGACTTGGTTGGAAAGTCTGTAAGGAGGATTCTCTGAAAGGTCGGAGGCCTAGAGCAGGGGTGGGCAAACTTTTTGACTCGAGGGCCACAATGGGTTCTTAAACTGGACCGGAGGGCCGGAACAAAAGATGGATGGAGTGTTTGTGTGAACTAATATAAATTCAAAGTAAACATCATTACATAAAAGGGTACGGTCTTTTTTTTTTTTAGTTTTATTCATTTCAAACGGGCAGGATCTGGCCCGCGGGCCGTAGTTTGCCCACGGCTGGCCTAGAGTCTAGGGGAACCTTGCTGAAGGCGGCAGCCTCTGCCTTGACTTTTCCAAACAAGTCCGAGCCCTTGGGTGTTTTACTGGAATCTCTATGTTTAGTCTTTAGACACGACCTTGTAGAAGCATGTGCTTTCTCAAGGATACTTACCCTGCTGATTGTATCTAATAGTTAATTTTAATTCAAACTGTTACAACAGTAAAAGCCCAAGGAGACAGGCGAATGAGGCTGTTTGGTTGCTATAGCCAAGCAGTCCCTTAGCCCTGTCTTTCGCTGGTCAGTCCCGGCATTTCCCCGCTCACACCTCATTGTTCACCGAGTGCCCAACACCCAACCTCCAGCCAGCCTGCTTTTGGAGCAAGGTCTGTGGGAAAACAGGGCATTCCTCCTCCATACTCCCACATTCATACGCATGTGCACCAAATCGAAGCACACACTCGTGTCACACTCACAGGTACACCTTTACTATGTAGTAGCCACTAGAGGCCTGGTGCAACAAAATTTGTGCACGGGGAGGGGGTCCCTCAACCCAGCCTGCACCCTCTCACAACCTGGAACCTTTCGGGTGATGTTCGACTGCCATGATCAGGCCTAAACGGCAGTCAGACATCCCTCTCCCAGTCCGGGACCGCTGGCTCCTAACTGCTTAGCTGCCTGCCTCATAGCCCCTAACCACTCACCTGCCTGCCTGATTTCCCCTAACCGCTCCCTGGAGGGTGGGGCCAGCCTGGGCAAGGTGCTGTGGTGTTCTGGTCTCTGGTCATTCTGGTCGTTCCACCGTTTCAGTCGCTGAGCTTTTATTGTATAGGATTCCCATGCATCACTATATACAGAGGCCCACCAAACACACTAGCCCGATAAACATAGGCTCATACACTCAGCCCCACTGAAACATACTCCACTCACACAAACACATGGCCCTGCACACATTGGCATACATGACCCTGTATGCTAATAGCAGATCACAGCCAGGACCAACCTCATATACTCTGCCTGTCCTTTCTGAGGCTCTAGATGTGTGTGTGTGTGTGTGTGTGTGTGTGTGTGTGTGTGTGTGTGTACACACATTTTCTCCTGCCATCTCTGTCTGGATATCTGTCTATCCTCCACTCTCCCATCCCAGCCGTCTGCCTCTCTCCCTGCAGGAAGGCTGAGGGAGGATGGGCAGGCCTGGTCTCCATGACAACCAAGGACCCTCTACCCTGGTAGGAGAAGGTGCTGGGAGGCAGTGTTGGCATTTGCTCAGGCCCTTGCTGAGTGGGACTGGGGTGAGGGTAGTGGAGAGAGTGGGGGGAGATGACCATCTGGACCTGGGAGAGTGGAGCTGCAGGCACTACCCAGGTTCTCCAAAATGGCAGATGGGCATCATGGTGGCTGAGGGGAACTGGGAGGAGGGCAGCCCAGGGTGTCATATGCAGGAAAAGCCCCACTCCACCCCTCACCGTATCTCCCTGAGCATCCTCAGATTTAACTGATTCTGGAAAAACCCCTCTCAAAGCTCCCTTTCCTGGAACCCAACCAGCACTGAGAGGTGGAGTTGTGTTGGGTGAGGGGAGGGGCATAAACACCTTAAAACCCACAGGCTCTCGTACCCTTTCTGTGCCGTTCCCCTGGGGGACGTGTCACCCCTCCTACACTCCTCTTTTGGATCCTTTTCCTGGGGGCTGGTGGGGAAGAGCACCCTGATTGTGCCATGGGACATCCAGAAGAGTGGGTGCTAATTTGTGCAAACCCCACAACTGTGAGGAGGGCCGGGCTCGGGCTCCTCTGGGTGCCTCATACCGAATGCATTGGTATGAGACCTGTTTATGCCCAGCACCCTGCCCTCGAGGTCCTGAAAGCTGGACTTGAAAGGGAGGGGTGTAGGGAGGGCAGCTAAAGAGGGGCCCGGCCAGCAGAGGTGGAGGACGGAGCTCTGAGAGAGGAGGCTGTGTGCTGCTCTGGGCTCTTCAAGAAGGAACTTGCCCGTCAGCCTCAGGGAGTGCAGCTAGCGGACAACCTCCAGCACCTTGTCCACCGGATGTGAAGCCCCATCTTCCCAAGCACAGCGAGTTTCAAGGGCCTGCTGGTCGCAGCCCATCCAGGACTCTCACACGGGCGGTCTGGGCTCAGAGCTCTGTTGAGTAGGGGTTGGCAGGGACTTGGTCAGATTTGCATCTGGTCTGAGGTTCCCCCTGCCAATCCTGCTGCCTTCCTCCTTATTTCACAAGTTCAAGTCTCAGCTTGAACTCCAAACTTCATTTCAATCAATGTCTGCTTACCAGAGGACCCAAACGGACACAGATGCCGAGAGAAACGTGTGTGTGTGTGTGTGTGTGTGTGTGTGTGTGTGTGTGTGTGTGTGAGAGAGAGAGAGAGAGAGAGAGAGAGAGAGAGAGAGAGAGAGAGCGCCCTGTTAACAGTGTTCCTCTGAGCCCTCAAGTTCCTCAGTATGTGGGACACCCTGCCCCTTGGTGGAAACGCCTTGGAACTGCACTCCATCCAGACCGGCAGGCCTATGAGAACAAGGAACGGTTTCACCGCAGCCCCTGGCTCAGACTGTTCCCTGTGAGAGCTTCAGGGATCACTGTACCAACAAGGAAACTGAGGCCCACGAGGGAAAGGATAAAAGACAGAATTGGGGGACATCTTGTCACCACCAAGGTTGTTCCCTCTGCCTTCCCCCATGTTGTTCCTTCATCCCTTCAGCTCTCTCCTCCTCTCCTGCGTCCATAGCCAACCCCCCCCCCCCCGCCCCCATACACCCTTCCTCACTCGGGCCTTCATCCCCATTCCCAGGACCAAGGTGACCAAGGTGACTGTCTCCCCACAGGCCCCCTGGCTTCGTCCACTTCTCTGCAGCCAGGTGACTTCCCCAAGTACGAGCCAGACCCTGTTAAACGATCCTCAACTGCAGGACCCCACACAGACCTCCCACAGTGCCCACGTGCCCACCACTGGCGTTACGTCTTCCGGGCCTTCCAGAGACGTGCTCGGTCTGCCTGGGAGGTGTGTGCTACAACTGTCACATCCACCATTCACTGCTCCCCTGTCCTTGCTTGACTCCCTGAACAGCATGACTCAGGCCGATGGAGTCCTGCTCAGCAGTGCCACTCTGATACCAGCTGCCTGGGTTCAGGGCCCAACTTTGCCATCCACCAGTTTGTGACCTGGGACACTTACCCTCTCTGTGCCTCACCGTGATCTCGAACATCATGGCACTTACCTTACAGGCACTTACCTACATGTGGAGCACTCAGACCAGTGCCTGGCCTGCAGGAAGCCCTTGGAGAAGATGCTCTTCTGGCTCAGATGGTGCCTGACTTTTGCAAAGCGGGGCATGGCCTGCTCCCCCACCTGCATCGCCATTCCCAGATGTATCTTGGGTAGATTAGCCTCGAACCCTAGCTTCCTCATTGGCAACCCTCCTCAGTTTCTGTTCAGAATTAAACTCTATTTATAATTCTCTGTGTACCCCCTTCAGAGGCTGGAGAAAATGTAAGTGGGACAAGATCACGTGTCAAGATCTGTATTCCCACCCGCACGTCAGTGAGGCAGGTAGGCTTGGCATTCCTACCCTCGGGGGCAATCACAGCACGGTCACGGGCAGACCAAAGCAGGAGTTGCCAGCAAGAGCCACGCCTACCTTTGGAGTTTTGTTTCCAAAAGCAGGAAGTCAGGGTGTGTGTGTGTGTGTGTGTGTGTGTGTGTGTGTGTGTTGGGGGTGGGGGTGGAGGTGGGGTGACTCCAGCCAGCTGGTGCTGGAAAGATTCGTAGGCACACACTGCACACAACCTCCCTCTGATGGGGCTGTCACTGAGGCAACTGGTGAGTCTGGTTGCCTAGCAACAAGGCCCTGCCTCCCCCATGCCTCCTATGGCAATTTCTGCCCCTTGGGGGCTCTGTGCCCCTCCTGGATTGCTCCAGCCTGTAGTAGGAACCGGATTCCCTCTGTGTCCAAATACCAAGGGTAGCAGAAGGAAGGGACTGCTTTTGCGACTGTGGTGGCTGGGGCGGGGATCCCGCATCAGGACAGAGGAGCGCAGGTGGGCGAGGTGAGGAAAGTGGAGCGAGTGGTGTCTCAGCCTCAGTCTTCGCTGGGTGTTTTCCCTTTTCCGTTCTTACTGAAGTGAAGCCGGAAACACCCGCCCCGGAGGCAGGGGAGTGGGTGCGATGGCCTGGACCTACCTCTCGCGTGCTGAGCGTCACCAGCAAAGGACTTCTCCAGGCACTGTTCCCCGTCTGTGAGCGGAGAGTTGGGGCAAGATGACTGCCAGGCATTCTGTGATTGCAGAACCTCAGGGCAGAGAAGAGCAGAAACCAAGCTTCAGGCCCCAGCCAGGTTTCTGCACACACACTCTGCCCCCCGCCCCCAGGACTGCAGCATCTGGTCTTGGCCTGTGGGGGAAGGGAAAAGGGACATTTGGTTCTGGGCCTCACATTCATGAAGGACCCCAAATCTAGATTTTAGATGTCATATGAAAAAAAAGTTCTAATCACTGAAAAGTAAGTGAAAAGCATTAATCTGTAATCATAAGCATTTAAAATAAGCTGCCGTCTTTGTAACTCTAGTTGTCAGTTTTCATTTTTCAAATACAAGGGTTGGCAGCCTGGGACCCTTTCCCCTGGAGAGTCAGGAATAATTTCTCCACCCAGACACACACCCAGCACCCTTCCCCACCCAGCGCCCGCCCCCACGGGGACAGGTGACTGGCAGGTGCCCTGGGTTCCAGCCAGCTCTGTCACGAGTGCAGGAAAGCAGCATGCCCTCTTTAGCCTCCGGATCCCTCTCTGGAGAAGGAGGGAGCTAAACTCTCCAGAGTCCTTTCCAGCTCAGATGTACTCTGGCTCCGAGGGCCTCCCTGCCTTCTGGAGAAAATGTTCCCACAAGCGGCTGGAAGAACTGCTCTGAGACAGCACCACCTGCTGGCCATTCTAGGAACGACACCCACCCTTTCTCAGGTGACTCCCGATTCCCTGAAACTTGTAACAGAAGTTGTCCTTACTTTGCACCTGGGTCATTTCATTAAAATTTTACAATAATCTATATGAAATCGGTAATATTGTTTTCTAACTTTATAGATTATTAAAGTGAGCTTCAGAAAGGTTAAATAACCTGCTAAATTGGTAAGGGGCGGGGCTAAAATCAATGCTGCCATCCTGGCTCCATAGCCCTTCACATCACTAGCCCCTCACGAAGTGGAGTTTCCGGAAGGGGTCCTGAGGCCTAGGCTGACTGACTTGCCAAGGCCGCGTGGAAAGTCAATGACAAAGTTGGGAAAGAACCTACATCAACTAGAAAGAGCATTCTGTCCCAGGGGCTTGCTTCGGGGACTTGTATGAGAAACTATTTTTATGCTGGCAGGAAAGAAGTAGCTTCAGCTCTGCCTCAGCGAGAACCCTCAGCTTCAAAGACCTGGCATCTCCCCTGCCCACCTCTTTGGAGGACTCTACCTTTTCCCAGGTTGGGGAAACCTACCAAGTGTAGTTTGCACCATCGGGGAAGCAGGAGTCAAGGAGCTTAGCAAGACGGAGAGGAACTCAGCTACCTGCCCATGCTCACCAGCAGCTTCGGAGGGGCTGGGATTACAATGGAGTGAACCAATTGCCCGCTCAGAGCACTTTCCACTTCATCCTCCCTGTGGCCTTCACCCTGCCTCACAGAAGCCCGAGCTGGTGTGGCCAAAGGCTAGCCAAGGGTCGGAGCAGGAGGAGGTGGGAAGGGGATGGAAGACTTTGCTCAAGACAGCAGAAGGTTTTGGTGCCACAAGAAGACACATTAAAACAACCAATCAACCAAGAAGAGGACAGAAGGTCCAGATAAAAAATGCCAGGAAGGAAGATCGACAGATTAACAAATGCCAAACCAAATTTTCAGAGAGCTGCGTACTACACAAGCAAGATGTCCTCAGCGGCTGACATCGCTGGCCCTCATCGAAGGACAGTATAAACCGTCCTACATGTGTGAAGACTGGAAGGTAATGCACCAACATACGGACCGTGCTTATTTCTGGGTAGCAGGATTGTTAGTGATTTTTCTTCTCCTTGATTACATATTGTTTCTAATTTTTTCTGCAAAGACTTTGTATTGCTCATATAATAAGCCAAAAAATAATTTGTAAAAAGGAAGCAAGGAGGAGAGTATCTTTATGATTTGGGGAAGGGAAGGAAGAATTTCTTAAACTACAAACAGCACAAAATAAAGAAAAGATTAGAAAGTTAGACTAAAGATATTCCCATGTATATAACAGACAAGGAATGAGGACATGATGTAGAAAGAACTCCTATCAATCACAAAAAATATATAAATAATTCCAGATAAAAATGGCATCTCCCCTGCCCACCTCTTTGGAGGACTCTACCTTTTCCCAAGTCTGGAAAACCTTCCAAGTGTAGACGAGGAAATCCAAGTCATCATCAAACACATAAAAAGGTGTTTGACTTCACTGGTTGTACCATTTCTCATTCATCATGTTGGCAAAAATGGAAGCCCGAAGGTACTGCGACCTGGTAACGATGTGGAGACACGAATACTCGCAGATGCAGCTGGAAGGAGTGTGAAGTAGTAAGGCCACTGTGGAGAGCAATTGGCAATAAGTGGTAAATTTGAGAATGCCAACAGCAGCTTCGTTTTCAGATATATCCCTAGAGGAACGCTGGTATATACGCTCAGGGAGAGGTGCTTGCTGTGGGTGCCAGAGCCAGCTTGTACCAGCTCCTAAGACCTGGGATGTTCAGCTCTTCCTAACTCGGCCTTCAGTGATGTCATGTCCGGAGCTTGAAGTCAGTCAAGGTGGGAGTATTTACACCACAGAAATTAGCAAACACCATAAACCAGGGCTTTTCCCCCCTAGAGAGATGATAGTTAAACATTTACCTGCACACCACTGCAAATATGTTTTTTGTATCTTTGATTTTAATAGAAAAAATATGGCTTAATCTACATGTTTAGTAATAGGAGACTAGATTAATAAAATGTGGTATATTTATTCTGTGAAATATTATACAGAAGTTAAAAGAATTAGATTTAGATATCAACATTGACCAATCTAAAAAACATACTGTAAGCAAAGAAAAAAAGAGTGACAATGAAATGTTCAGCAGGATATGGCTATGTAGATTAAAAGCAATAATTGATATTATTCATGGAACATATGTCTGTATGTTAAATGGACTGGGAGGTTAAACACCAATGTCATCGTGGCAGTTCCTTAGGGCGAGGAAAGTGAGAAAAAGGAGATAGAGAACTTTATTAGAGGTGTTTTACTTTTTTACTTATTAAAGGAATGTCAACAAAATACTAACAACGGTCATTGTAAAGGTTGTGATTGTGTCTGTATTTTCTATCGTCTTAAAATGAAGGAAGTAGCGCTATGGACTGTCTTGCTCCATTTCCGGTTACTGAGGCTGTAAATATGGATGCAGCTGCTTCAGATGGACTCTGGTTAGGAGGAAGCCTTGTTCCAGGGGCAGCTGGGAGTCTGCTCCGTCTCTATCTGAGGGACACTGAGGAATTCCAAGGGCATGCTGTGGCCGGCCCTCTTCGCATCGGCTGTCAGGAAGCTCCGTGGCAGATATTCGCCCCACTCTCTAGCAATTATACTGGACCTCCCAGTTTGACTCTCTCTCATTCCTTATTTTTACCTTTTATTTCAGCATAATTTTCCCTTTAATGTGATTTTGCAAGTGTTGTTTTATAATTTACTTCATTTGTTTTACATTGAAGCTTACAAACTGGTTTGAGTCATCTCTGGAATGAGGCTGGTTATAAGTTAACTTATCTTTTCAAATCCATCAGAATGACAACATATGATCTGAGAAAGGGAGAAAATGTCCCGAGTGCTGGCCTAAAGTATTAGCTAACATTTATAGGTGGAGTTTTTTTGTCCTGACCTCAAAGACCAGGTGATGGAATGGACAGGGGGCAGACACTAGCTAACGTCAAGGCCACGGTCAGTGGAGGAAAAGGTCAGCATAAGACCAGGGAAGGGCAGGAACAAGGCAGGATCAAGAGCACAACAAGGCAACATTTCATTCGCCCTCCCTCCCTCCCTCCCTCCCTCCCTCCCTCCCTCCCTCCCTCCCTCCCTCCCTCTCTCCCTCTCTCCACATTCATTCATTCAATAACCACTGTGCACCAGGGGAAGAAGAAAGTGCATTGCACTGAGCAGTGAAGGCAGGCCAGGCAGGAGACAGCTCCTGGTGGCCCATCTAGACACCTCAGGCTTTCGAATGACCAAAACCCAGCGTGGGAAACCAACACAGAGCAGCCAGAAGAGCTGCTCCCACACAGAAGGGACTCCCCGGAGGTCTCTGGAAATGCTGGGAATCCTTGGGTACTGGATTAGGGCCCAGTTTACAGAAACTCATCCCACACACCCAAATGGGTGCACAGTATTGGAAAGGTGAGGAACAGAAAAAACGCAGCGGGGTGGCAGGACCTTGAACCCAGTACTGGGAGGTCTCCTAGCCAATCTCTCAATGTCTCTGGGCTGGGTTTCCTCGTTTGCAGGACGAACATGACAATTCCTTGTCTGGTCACCCTCCTGGCAGGAAATGTGAGGGCGGAGGGGATGGGAACGTAGTGGACAATCAACAAGAGAGCAATTCTATCTTCAGACAAGAGCCCCGAGTCCATTTTCTGCCCAGAGAACGGAGGCGGCGAGCCCAATTCACTGTTGGCATTTGGCCCTGGAAAATGAATGGCATGAGCTGGCAAAAGAGGGAGAGCAGAGTGGGGGAGGTCTGGGGTGTAGGAGACTCCCCGTGGAGGAAATGAGACCTTGAGGAGGAAATGCCAGCTCTCTGGGTGGCCACTGGCTGTGACAGGCTTTCTGGGCCCTGGCACCGCTCTGTGCCACTTTCCTAACCACAGCCTTGGGGCTGGGGGCTGGGGATGCCTGGGTCTGAGCCCAGAGAGCGACCTCAGCCCCCATCACCCCTCGGACTGCCCCAGCCTCCCGGACAGGCCTCATGTGCCCCTGTGGTGGGATGATGGGAGTTTTCTCTCCCAAGAAAGGGATGTTTCCGCCAGGACCTAAGGAAGGGGAGCCACTTGGACTCCTCCAGATGCTTCCGGCTGGCTGTGCTCTGCTCCCCCCCCCCCCGAATTTTCACCCCTTCTTCCCCTTCAGGCTGGGCTTCCCCGCAGAGAGCATCGAATGGTGGGAAAGGCCGATGTGGAAACCCACGCTTCATCTCAAGAATTTTAAAATGTGAAGAGCAGCCACACCCACATAGGAGACGCAGTTCAATTCATGATTCACTCAAAGGGTTGAATGTGCCCCCTAGTGTTTCCAGGACTGCGGTGGCAGGAGGCCACAAACTGCGGAGTCAGATGGGCCTGAGACCTAACATCTACAGCAGCAAATGCCTTCCCACATCAATGCGATGAAAAGGTGGAAACAAGTGAGCGAAACACCCAGGTTCAGAAGTTGGAGAAGAAACCACGAAGGCCCAGAGGCAGAACCTTCACTTACTTGGACCTTCCTCGTTTCCTGAGTGCTCCATATGTACCAGGCACCATGGCTTCTGTTTATCGCCGCCCTTCAGCCCTCACAACCCTTCGACGGAGGAACCATTGTCCCATCACTTTATGGATGCAGGAAATGAGGCACAGGAAAGGTACAAAGGAGTAGGTTACTTAAGCTCGGCTCCGTCGCCTCCAGGAGGCTGCTCCCCGCCTGCGGTGTGCAATGCCCGGTGGGGGCTCTGGGGGAGCACAGAGATGTCTGGGAAGGTGGTTCCCCACTTACCCCCACCAAGAGTTTAGGATCAAGTTGGTGTGTGGGACCACCCCCCCGCCCCCCCGTCCATCTTGGAAGCCAGCTCAGGTGCTCTTCCCAGGCAGAAGGGTCGCCTGTTCTGTACACGCATGTCACACAGTGTCCAGACTTTGTTTACTTGGCTCTGCCCTCATCCAAGGGGGGCTCCCTGAGGGCACAGCCTGAGCCCTAGGCATCGCTAGCTCAGAGCCCGACAGAAGTGAGGGGCTCGGTACGTACGTACGTGTGTGCCAGGCGGATGGGAGAATAGGTGGACTGAATTATGACTAGTGCCCTTAGGTCCCTAGTGACACACACATACACACACGTACACACACTCACACAGCATCTGTCACATACTGTCTCGATTACTCCCCCCAGTGAGTAACCTCCTAAGGAAGGTGCCATCGTCCTCTCCCTTTTACAGTTGGGGAATGAGCCGCAGAGAGAGCGCCACGTGCTCAGGAGGGGCAGAGTCTGGGTGCCCATGCCACACGCGGATGCTGGTGCCCTCGCGCCCAGACACCACCCTTCCCAGGTGGCTGTCTACAACGGGGCCGAAAGAGCATGGGGCGGGGCGGAGGGTCACCAGGGTGGGCTCTGAGATGCCCTTTCGACAAAGGGATGGGGAGAATATTCAGGAGGAAAGCATGGGACTTGCCCAGCAGAGTGTCTGTTCTGACTAGAGGGTGGGGACAGTGAAGGAAAGGGTCCGGGGTGCAGGGGGGCTTCATCCCCAGCCACCGTTGCAGGCTGCTGGGCAGGAGACTGCCAGGTAAAGCTGGGAAGACTGGACTGGCATTCACCAGCAGGCTGGGTGAGGAGGGTGGAGGGAGGGGCTAGGGCAGGAAGCAGACGGGAGATTTCGACAGCTGCCTTGAGGGGAGGAATGGAAGCCCTGGGCTCAGAGACAGGCGGCGGGGGCTGGGAAGGAGGCATAAACTCAAGATCCTTACGAGGGGAGGGTCCTGGGGAGCAAGCAGGAGGATCTCTATGGGAACTATGGACTCTGCCGCTGGGAAATTGGCCTTGCTGGCCGTAGAGTTGCATTTTAGTCATTCCCACAAGCCCCTGGGGTGATGGAGGAAGGAGGGGAGACAGTGGAAAGTGGGGGTGGGGGTACAGCAGCCCCTCAGATGCTTTTCATCTCTGTGTGTCTGCAAAGTCAGGAATGGGCTCAGACACCAAGATAAACAACTCGCTGACCTGGCGCAGGCCTGAGAACGATGCTGATAGTGACTGAATCAGCCCCGGCTCCGGTCCAGGGGAGACAGTTCCCAGCCAAGGAAAGGGAACACGCCAGCCACTGTTCTGGAAATTTCCACTCACATTGTCCTCAGAAAGCTGAGGGCTAGAGAGGGGACACGACTTGTTCAAGGTCACCTGGCAGCGCAGATCCAGAGCTGGAGAATGCCTGCCTGGGACCTCAGCCCAAGGTCATGGGATTGTGGGCATTTGGGGCTCCCAATGCCGCCCCCTGCTGGACGCCTCCCTGAGTGCTCTGCTCCGGCCAAGCCTGATGCTTTCTGGATTTGCATTGCCCGGTAGTTAAGAGAGTCCTTTGTTCGGCAATAGACTCTGACAGCCCAGGGGCAGTCTGGAAGGAGGCTTTGTGCTGTTGTTGTTAAATCTGCCAAATGTGGAGCATTGCTCAACAAACACACACTGACCACTGATGATCACGCAGGCACCGGGCTGGTTGGAAATCTCCCCATTCCCCTGCTTCGTGGCACCTGGTAAGCTTGTGCGTCTCTGTGCTCTTTGGAAGCCATGTGACTTTCCTCCACCCGTGAGATGTGAGCAGAAGTGACACCCGACCCTTCGGGAAAGCCTTAAGAGCCAGAGGTCATGTCCCTTCCTGCTCAGCAACGATGAAAGCCGGCGTTGAGATGGAACCTCGGATGGTTTGGTTGCCGAGTGACTACCACGAGTGAGGTCCCCTTCCTTCTGGTCCACACGGGACATGTAGTGTGAGCCAGACAATAACTCTTGCTCTTTTGGGGGCTGTCGTCAGCATAGCTTAGCCTATCGGATAGGCCCTATCCCATTCTGACTGACACAGAAACTTGGTTTTGGAAGTGGGTGCTGTTGAGACAAACACCTAAGAGATGAGGCATTCTCTCCGAGGTCCGGTGGCAGGCAGTGTTGGAGGCTGGGAGGATGGTGCTCCATGCAGGGGAGCAGCATTGGGTAACACCGTTGCCCGTGGTCACCTGGAACGCACTCCAGGGAAAGGAGTTTGAAGACAGAACGTTAAACGTGCGATTTGGCAAGGCCATGCAGGGAAGTGATGAGCTCAGAAATCATGTGGCTAAGGGTGGGTCAGCCTAGTCGTAGGTGCACAATGCGGTGGGATCTGCAACCCTTGGGGTCTTCCAGTTCCAGCCAAGAAGAAGCCAGACACTGGTTGACTGGCCTCCCTGAAACAACTGAAAATATGAAACAATGGTTTTCCATGCACCGGACCTCAGGCAACAAAGAACAGCGGTCCCCCAAACACAACAAACACGCGAGACGGTCCACGAGGGCCCCATCCCGCTGCCATGAGAGTCTCCAGGCCCCGGGCAGGGAGAAGGAGCCCAGACAGAGTCTGGGTTGAGAAGACAGGACTGAATCTAGGGAGACACGGCGGCTGGAATTCACAGGGCACAGCACGGAGAGGAGAGAGCCACGCAGAGAAAGAGCTGCAAAGCCGCCCTCCTGTCTTCAGCAGAGTCCCGAGATGCACGGAAACGTGGGGAACCACAGGAGCCAGGGGAAGAGCCACCTGGAAGGATTAGAGCAGTGATGGCGAACCTTTTGAGCTCGGCGTGTCAGCATTTTGAAAAACCCTAACTTAACTCTGGTGCCGTGTCGCATATAGACATTTTTTGATATTTGCAACCATAGTAAAACAAAGACTTATATTTTTGATATTTATTTTATATATTTAAATGCCATTTAACAAAGAGAAATCAACCAAAAAAATGAGTTCGCGTGTCACCTCTGACACGCGTGTCATAGGTTCGCCATCACTGGGTTAGAGGGAACAGTAGCGGAAGCTCACCCGGGGTCGGAATAATGCTTACGCACCAGGCAGACTGAGCTGGGCCGTAATTCCCAGGGCATGGGGCAGAGCACTCAGAAGGGCCTGCCTCAGCAGTGGGGGATAATTAGCTCTAAATGATATTATTTTGATGAGACTAAATCACCACTGGCACTATGATTATGGTACTGACTGCAATGATGTAGACTCCTTTGGGGTCAGCATATTATTATCTTGTGTAATGATCCAGCTCTCCCATCCCTTTTTCCGCTATCCAAACTACTATGTAATAATACAGTTTGACATCCTTGGTGTGAACTCATCCTCAATGTGCTATGCCTCCTCCTAGTCTCACTAGCACTTAAAAACAAAATGGTACTACTTGGCCCCAACAGGACTCTCAGTTCAAATGATAACCAGGGCCTGAAATTCCATAAATGTACCTTTTTATAAAATGCTTAAATAGATCTATGTTTTTCAAAGTGTTGACCACAGAACCCTGGTGGTTCCTGAGACCTTTCGTGGGGGCCTACAAAATAAAAACTATTTTCATATTAATACAAAGATATTATTTTTCCTTTTCTCCTATGTTGAAATTTGCATTGATGGTGCAAAAGCAAATGTGGATAAAACTGCTGGTGCTTGAGTGTGAACGAGGCAGTGTCATCAGCTGTAATAGGAGTCATGGACCGTGTTTCTCACCACCACACACTTGCAGACAAAAAATAGCCAGTTTGGCTTAAGAATGTCTTTGATGAAGCAGAGAAAATTATTCAGTGTATTAAATATTGAACCTTGAGTGCATGCCTTTTTAATATTCTGGTTCTGTGTGACAAAGTGGGGAAATGCATAAAGCAGTTCTGCTGCAAGCTTAAGTATGAGGGTCGCCTGGAGGACAAGGACTCATGTGATAGATTGCATTGTGAGCTAAACGAGCCCCTTTTTTCATGGAATATTATTCTTACTTCAAAGACAGACAAAGGGGAGTTATCCAGATTTGGGCATTTGGCAGACACAGTTTTGAAAATGAATGAAATGAGCTTACCACTTCAAGGAAAAATGACTGACAATAATTGTTGCCAATTATAAAATTCAAGCTTTCAAGTGCAATTTAGAATTTTGGAGAACTTGTATTTGCCTCTACGAGGTTGACAGTTTCTCAATACATTGTGATTGTTTGTAATATTAATATAAGGATGTTGTTTTTTATATTGTATACTAAGATGTGTCAACATTTGGAAGCTCTACATAATAACTCAATGCATCAATATTTTCAAAACGACCAATGAATGATGTTTCAGAATCATGCAGAAGCAAAAGGTCCATTTAAAGTACAAGGCTGACATGCGGAGTTTGATGTAACAGTAAGAAAAGTTCATTGATATGATTTCAGATTCCTCATTGCAACTAACCTTTAAGAAGTGAGCACATGTTGAGCTTTGGTGCACGGTCCAAGAAGAACAGTCACAATCACTTTTAAAGACTATGTAAGCACCCCTCTTCTTTCCAACTACAGAGCTGTGTGAAGCCAGGTTTGCTTTAAAAACAAACACAAAAACTTGTAAAAACAGCTTTACTGAGATATCATTGACATATAAAAAGTGTATATATTTAAGGTATACAACTTCATGTTTTGATATATATTCATTGTGAAAAAGTCTTCACAATCAATCTAATTAACATATCATCACCTCACATAGTTACCATTGTATGAGTGCGTGCGTGCGTGCGTGCGTGTGTGTGTGTGTGTGTGTGTCTGCGGTGAGAAGCAGTTTTCTTCATATGCCTCCACCAAAACAACATATCACAATAGATTGATTGCAGAAACAGATAGGAGAATCCAGCTGTCTTCTATTAAATCAAATATCAAAAATATTTCCAGAGCCGAAGCCGGTTTGGCTCAGTGGATGGAGCGTCAGCCTTCGGACTGAAGGGTCCCAGGTTCGATTCCGGTCAAGGGCATGTACCTGGGTTGCGGGCACATCCCCAGTGGGAGGTGTGCGGGATGCAGCTGATTGATGTTTCTCTCTCATCGATGTTTCTGACTCTCTGTCTCTCTCCCTTCTTCTCTGTAAAAAAAAATCAATAAAATATATTAAAAAAAAATATTTCCAGAAATATAAAACAATGCTACTTTTTTCATTAATTTTATTTGTTTTGGAAAATGTTATTTTCCATAAAAATGCATTATTAATACCTAATGGGTTTGTTGTTATTTTTAAATGATTTAATTAATAAATATTTCAAAAATTTTTTCAGATTTTCCAATAAGGTAATTATAGATAGATGTAGCCCATATGTACCAGTTATCAGTTTACTGATTATTAGTCCTTCAATGCCAGCTCTGCAAAAATGGAGCGGGGACCTTTAAATATGCTTGTTTATTGCCAGCTGGCGCAATGTTAAGCTTTGTCAGTAGAGGGTGCTAGAGAGACACTGAGCAGGAAGCGGTTTCCTTTCTGGTCCAGTGTGCTCTCTTGCAGGCTCCTGCAGCCTGGGCTTCTATAGTTCCTACTTCTGTGACATTGTGACTAAACTTCCTTTTTGGTCCCTGAACCATCTCCTATGCCATTGAAACCTATGAATGTAAAATAGCATAATACCATTCGTAGGTAATGCAACTGTTTAAATGCAAAAACTGGAACATGAGAGTGATTGCCATTCTGTGATACAATCAATTAAAAGAACTAATAGTTTTCCAAACCATCAATGCCTCAGGACTTTAGTCAGCTCGGCTAATAGAAATGAGGACGCTGAGCCATCTCTCCTTCCCTCTGTGAGAAGCTGCAGGCTGCTGTCATGGTACCCAGTCTCCTCCTTAGGGAACTCAGTGCCCTGCCCAGAGTGCCAGAACTCCTAGTGGGTCCTGGAATCCTCACCTTCTCTGCCACTGGGTGTAGGGAGGTTTGGAGATGATAAAAAAGCTAACTTTTTTTTGTATTCATAAACTTGTGAGTTTCCGTTCTCTAGGTAAAGACCTATTCCTGTAGAGCAGCGGTCCTCAAACTTTTTAAACAGGGGGCCAGTTCACTGTCCCTCAGACATTCCACACATGCGCACTGCGGCCCGGGACGAGTCGGCTGCTAAGCAGGACAGGCAGCGGCAGCAAAAGCACCCGCGGGCCGGATAAATGTTTTCGGCGGGCTGCATGTGGCCCGCGGGCCATAGTTTGAGGACGCCTGCTGCAATTAAAATAACAGACAGCAAGAACCAAAGTGGGGCCAAGTCGGCTGGGGTGATATGGGCTCTGACCGTGCAGAGGAAGCGGAGTACAACCCATGAGTTATAACAACCACAGACTCTAGAAGTGGGCGCCAGGGCAACATCCAGGACCTCCTCCCAGTCCCCAGCCCAAGGAGCACTCAGGCCGGCTCCTCTGCGCTGAAGTCAGCGATTCCAGAGGACATGGCATGAATCCAGTGGCCCCCTCTCCCTCAGCTGCTATGCCCTGGACATTTTTACCTAATGAAACCAAGCATTGTTTTTAAAAGACTAAATTATTTGATGCAATTAAGAATTATTGGGGTAATTTGTAATGTTTCTTGCCTCTATCACCCAATGAATAGTGACTGGAAAAAGATCAGATCAATTATTAGGGGTGAAAAATAGAATTATATATTTCTTTGAACATCTGAAGGTAATATAAGTAACTCTGAGATCCTGCTCCCTGGGTATACTTTGTTATTTCCCCTAAATAATACCCACTCTGTGAACAAGACTCTTGCCTCCCCCTATACCAGATATCCAATACTCTATAATACTTATTAAATTGAATTTACTGGACCTCAATATTGTATTCTATAGTGGGAATTGGCAACCTTTTTTTGTACAGGGTCAGATCGTAAACACTTTGAGCTTCACAGGCCACTATGATCTCTGTAGCAGCTACTAAACTCTGCTGTTGTTGTGTAAAAACAGTCGTGAACAATATGTAAGCATAATTGTGCTCCAATAAAACTTTATTTACAAAAACAAGCAGTGAGCCGGTTTGGCTATTGGGCTATAGTTTGCTAAGTCTTCCCATGCTGTTGCCAATTACTATCTCTGGAGACAAATGGCCTCTCCTTTTTTTACCTTACAGGCAAACTCTAATCCAGAACCACAAAGAAAGGAATTCTGGGAAATGCAGTTCTTGGTTTCTCCTCTTCAAGAGGGTAACAGTGATGCATAGTTGGCCACAGATAATCCAGGCTACCAATGTTTCTGAATTACAGAATATTCACAGGCCAAGATGCCAGAATGACAGACACCATATCTTCAGAATCTCCTACTATTCATTGAATTGAAACAATGGATTCCGCTTGCTTAAATGAGGCACTTGAATTCTCTCTCACATCCTGAATTGTTGGGATGGTACCCCCAGGATCAGGAGCTCAGGGCCCTTTCATCTCAATGCTCCATCATTCATGGCTTCTCTGCCAAGGTCATTGTATAGTTCAAGGTGGCCCCTGGAGTCAGGTCCACATTCCAGCCCCAGGAAGGAGGGTGGATGGAAACAAGGACATAGCCCCTCCAGACATGGACATTTTTTTAGAACTTGTGTGTGCCACTTCTGTTTACAAAGTCTAGTCACCAGGACAAGTCTAAATGCAAGAGAGGGTTTAGAATTTAGTTATTTCAGGTGGCCATGGGCCCAGCTAAAAATCAGGTGGTCTATAACCAAAGAAGAACACGTATGAAAAGACAAGCAGTGATTTTTGATACACCAAGGTTTCAGTCACACCTTGTAAAGGCTAATGTTCTGCAACCACACCATGTTGTTAAGGCCAGTTACATAGTCACACGGCATTCTTACTGGCCAAAGTTCTGAAGAGCTGGGCTATTATATGCCAGGATCTGAATCACATATGATCCTCAAGGTTCTAGTATTAGATAAGACTTCCTCAGGCCAAAATTCTACATTCACATAAAAACTCACAAGCCAAGAGTAAAAATCACAAAGTCCAGTAAACCAACCTTCCCAAATCACATGAGCTTCTTTGGATCAAGTCTCCAGATTATATAAGGTTCCCACAGAATAAGCTTTCAGACTCATGCAAGATTCTTATAGGCTAAGGCACATGGAGATAAAACTTCTAGAATTACCCTATATCTCTTATAGACTAGGATTCCAGAATCATACAAAATTTTTATAGAGCAAGTTTCTGAAATAACACAGTATTATTACATAATATTCTGATAGCCAGGATCTTAGAATCAAGCATAGCTCTTTCAGGCCAAGTTTTTGGAATAAAAAAAAAAATGTTTTAATCAAGTTTCCAAAATCTTGTAAGTTTATTACAGGTCAAGTTTCCACAAGCACACAAGATTGTGAAATGGCATAGTATTATTATGAGCCAATATTGCAAATCATGTAACTTTCTTACAGGCTAATGTTTCAGAATCACCCAAAGTTTTTTTCATGCCAGTGGATCTAGACTCACACAGAATTCCTAGAGCCTCCTGTTCCATAAACCCACACAATTCTCAAAGACCCAGTTTCCAGAATCTTGAACAACCTGAGTTCTGGAAACCCAAATGACCCTTACATTCCTGGTGTCTGGTTCCTAAGCTGGCATTGAAGGTGACCGAGTCCGCTTTCAGTGAGGATTCACAAAACATTACCCACTCCAGTGCCTGTGGCAGGCACGCTCCCTCTCTCTAGGCATCTCCAACTGTCGCATAATCCCTAACAGTTCTAGAAGTGTTCATATATTTGTGAGAGGCAAGAGGAGCAGAGAGGTGGTATCATCAGTGTATGAAGGGTTAGGAACAATAATAATAATAATAAAAGCAATATTTATTAAATTCCTGCTATGTGCATCATGCTTGTTATTGACATATTTTATCTATTTAATCATTCTAGCAACCCTATTTGAATTATCATTATAATTAACATTTATAAATATAAAAGCCTAAGCAACTGTTATGACCGAACAACCAAAATGACCGGTTGTTCTGGTCAACCAGTCACTATAACATGCACTGACCACCAGGAGGCAGACGCTCAACACAAGAGCTGCCCCCTGGTGGTCAGTGCACTCCCAGAGCCAATCTCCCATGGCCAGCCAACCTCCCCCGGTCCCTCCCCCACCTTGGCCGGCAAATCTCTTGTGGTCCTTCTCCCCCATCTTTCCCCCCATCCGGCAGGCCCCGGCCAGCAGGCCCCGGCTGGCCCGGCCCCAATCAAGACTGGGTGAGATGGCCCCAATAGGCCCTGATTGCCAGCCAGGCCTAGGGACCCACCCATACATGAATTTCGTGCACCAGGCCTCTAGTCATTAATAATTATCATCAAAACTCTCTTTTTTTCCATGACCAAGCTCAGTTCAGAAAAGTTAAGCAACTTGTCTAAGGTCATCTATATATATAAAAGGCTAATATGCTAAGTGTCCATCCAGGTAATGACGTCACGTAGCAATGCCCGGCTTCCTCTCCCTAGTGACTAGCTTCTTTGGAGTTTCTTCAGCCCAGGAACACAACTTGCTTTATAGTCAGGTGCAAACATTTTACAGTTTAACCAAATGTTTGTAATGCATTTTCCCATGCCTCATCTCATTTGATCCTCACAGAAGTCCTGGAGTAGGCCGATAGGAAACTTGGTGGAATCCTATTTTCTTTCCATTAGCCAGAAAATGGAGATTTAGAAAGCTTAGAAACTTGACCCGACTAAAAAGAAGAAATGGTGGACTTTGAAAATGACTTCAGGCTTTCTCACTGCACAGAATATAGTCAAACACTGCTGCACTTAAATATTTTACCCTTTGTTCTCCTGCATGATCTATAATAATAATCTGCTTCGTGTTGATATTTACTGCTGTGTTGCAGACAATTACCTGAAAGAGAAGTTGGGGTGCTTCATTGAGCTGGAAAACGTTTAGCTAAATCAGAAAGCAGGTCTAATTAAGCAAATTTATTCTATCTATAATAATAAAAGCGTAATACGCTAATTAGATCAGACAGCCAAACAACCTTCTGGATGTCCTTCCAGATGAAGCTGTGGCGGCAGGGGTTGAGGCAAACGTGTTAGGGGCAATAAGGCAGGCAGGTGAGTGGTTAGGGGTGATCAAGCAAGCATGCAGAGTGATTATGGGTGATCAGGTAGGCAAGCAAGTGGTTAGGGATGATCAGGCAGGCAGGCAGAAGCAGTTAGGGGCAATCAGGCAGGCAGGTAGGCGAGCAGTTAGGAGCCAGCAGTACAGGATTGTGAGAGGGATGTCCAACTGCCGGTTTAGGCCTGATCCCTGGGCCTAAACTGGCAGTTGGACATCCCCTAAGTGGTCCCACATTGGAGAGGGTGCAAGCTGGGCTGAGGGATACCCCCTCCCCCATGCATAAATTTCATGCACCGGACCTCTAATATGTATGTATGCATATATATATTAAAGTGACTCATGCATGCATGATACATATAAAGCTCTCACTGGTGCCAATCGCATGCGTGTGTTTCGATCGGTCATTGTCGATCACGAATTTGGTTGACACTTCTATTGTAGAGAAAGGGTGAATAGCAATATTAAAATATTTCTTCTAATTAATTTCCTTTCAGTGTGCATGAATTCATGCACCAGGCCACTAGTACAATTATAAAATGGTAGATTCAAAATTATACGCCTGGTCATTTGCTCCAGGACTACAGGGGATGCCTCCAGCTTTGGAGCAGAGCATAAGGAAAAGACCATAATGCCCTTGAGATTTAAAAAAAACAACAAACTACTCAATTTCAACAGGAAAATGATGAAAGGAACCATCTACAGAAACGATCCTTCCTAGGCATGAGTAGAAAACGAGGAGCGAAGGAGATCTGGGGAGGCATGAGTCTTAATAAGGGCTGGTGAAGCCTTGAGTGCATTCCCATATCACTGAGAATCATGTAACAAGACTCATCGCGCTGGCACGTGGAGAAAGAGCAGATGTACTGGCAAAGGGACTGTAACCGTCAGTGAGTTTTCGAAGGGTAATTTAGCAGTTTGGAATCAGCGATGAGCAAGGAAAAAGGATGCCTGGATTGGCTGACACAATAACTCTGGTTCATTTGACAGACAAATTCCTAAGGTGGAAGTGAGTACACCATTCAGCAGTCATTTGTTAGGCTTCCATCATGTTCCTTGGTTTGGAGATAAAATATGATTAAAACGTATAAGGCAAAATATTTGTCTTTAAGAAGTTCTACTGTAACAGGAGAAACAGGTGAACAACAATCAAACAGAAGTGCAGTTATGGGAGGCCAGCATGCATGTGTGTGCGGGTGCACTTATACACCCAGAGAGGGGTGAGTGGAGAAGGCTTGATGAGATGGAGATGGTGGTCTGGATCCATAAAGACAAGCTAGAAGAAGTCTGCTAGGTGGGGTGAGACTGGCAGAAGTGGTGGGAGGCCTTCCCATCCAGAGGACCCACCAGACACACTGGCTCCCCAGGAGAAAGGACACCTGTGTGATGGAGAACCGTGATGAATCCTGCCTGCCATGGACATAGAGCTCATCTTAGGCAGCTCAGGAAGCAGGGAGACTAGGGCCAGACTGAGTCTTGCTTGTATCTAGCAAAGGCCACAGAAAGCCATTGAACGTGAGGTTCTAAGACGGGGCGCTCTGCACAAGCATGCGCAGGGTGTGGTGAGGAAATAATCACAGCGAGGTCCCCACATGTTGGTACCTTCTCTAGGCTCTCACATTTGGGACACAGATATTTCATACTGTTTACCCGAACACATTTTTATTATTATTTTAACAACTGTCATGCCAAATGTAACCTTTGAAATGTTGAAAAGATACTGCTTTTTGAGACAAAGTTTGGGGAGCTTTGGCTGTTTACCTCCATGATCTCACTCTACCCCAGGGAGAACCAGCTCAAGTTTGACTTCTCTCCTCTTCCCACAGAGGAGTGGCAGTATCACCAATCAGCCAATACTCAACGGTTCAATCCCACTGGCTTCAGCTCCACAGTCTAGTTACTCTACTGGCGAGTTTACCCCTGGTTCTTCTTGGTTAGGTTTATCTGCTTATTTGTTTATGCGTGTGTGTGTGTGTGTGTGTGTGTTTAATCTGAAAACTTACTAATCCACCTCTGTTTCTCCCAACCTAGTTGAGAGTTTCTGAATTAAAATTCAGCACACTAGATTTCCAAGATAAAGTAACAGAATTCAGAGTTACCCTCTCACCATAATAAACTAGTAAATGGATCAAAATATATTAAACAATTGTCTTCAGACACTGGTTAACAGGCAGCATGGGAGTATGACCCATGAGACCGGGAAAACAAATAAGATGAGCCCAATGATATCTATGGACTATGTCTAGAGCAGCGATGGCGAACCTATGACACGCGTGTCAGAGGTGACACGCGAACTCATTTTTTTTGGTTGATTTTTCTTTGTTAAATGGCACTTAAATATATAAAATAAACATCAAAAATATAAGTGTTTTACTATGGTTGCAAAGATCAAAAAATTTCTATATGTGACACGGCACCAGAGTTAAGTTAGGGTTTTTCAAAATACTGACACGCCGAGCTCAAAAGGTTCGCCATCACTGGTCTAGAGGCACATTCTAATCTAGACTGTAATGTGGAAGGAAATCTATGGCCTCATTGTGCTGAAGAGACAGAGATCAAATTCCAGGGATGTTGAAGTAGCTAAATATAATGTGGATATAGTTCTAGAGAGAAGGGAGCTATGCAGAAAACAAAATTAAAAAAAAATGCATAGGGTTTCCCTTGAATGTTTGCTGAATTATAAAGCATGCTCACGGAGGCTGAAAGTCTATGACTTCATACAAAGAACAACTGTGTGTTATTTTTTTTAAGTTGAAAGTTTGCTGTGTTCATACAGGTGAGGAGATGTTTAGGCTCCAACCAGACACAGTAAAGTTTTATTGATCACCCAACAAAGGTTTAAACAAGTCTTGAAAGAAAGCAAGTTAATCCTTTGGCATTTAACCTCCTGATATAAAATCACAACATTCTTCACAGGAAAATACTCAACTGCATAATATTCACAATCAAATAAAAATGTAATTAAAAATTACTATACATGCCAAAAAATAGAGCAATGTGACTAAAAACAAACAAAATCAAGTCAGTAGAAGCAGAAACAGAAATGATAGTGATAACAGGATTAGCAAGCAAGATTTTTAAAGCAGCTCTTATAAATAAACTCCATATGGTCAAGAACTTAAAGGAAAATATGAACATAATAATGAAAAAGAGAAGACCAAAAAACAAAAAAGAACCACATGGAATTTTTAGAGGCACAAATACAACATGTAAAATGAAAAATTCACTGGATGGGGTTAACAGCGGATTAAAAGAAAGCATCAGTGAACTTGAAGATATAGCAATAGAAACTATCTAACCTGAAGCACAAAAATAAAAAAGGCTGAACAATAAATAGAGCCACAGTAACCCATGGGACAGCAAAAGGCAGTCTAATCTGTATGTTGCTAAAGTCCCAGAGGTGAGGAGCAAGAACAGAAAAGTATTTAAAGATCTATTGGGAAAAACATTTTCCAAATTTGTTGGAAAATATAAATCCATAGATCCAAGAACCTCAATAAATCACAATCAGAACAAAAACAAAGAAAACCAGATAAAGGCACATTATGATCAAATTGTTGAAAAACCAATAATGAAACTATTAAAAGCATCTAGAGAAAAAAGACACTCTATGTCAGAGAATAAAAGATAAGACACTACAGGCTTTTTTCGGTCACAAACTATGTATACCAGGAAACAATGAAATATATTTTTAAGTGTTAAAAGAAAAAAATACTCTGTCAACCTAGAATTCTATATTAACAAAAAGCATTCTTTAAAAATGAAGTCTAAAGGCTTTTTCAGACAAACTAGAGCTAATAGAATTCATTACTGGCAGAACTACAGTACAAGAAAGATTAAAGAAAATTCAAAATTTGATACTGGATGGAAACCTGGACCTGTTGAAAGGAATACAGAGCATAACAAATAGTAAATATCTTTGTAAATTAGTGCATTTGCGAGTACTTGTTAGGGAGTGACATCACCCAAATGTCAGCCTAGGTCATTCCTCCCTTTACTCCCCCTCACAAGAACAACTAACAGCTATTCAAGAACCAGACACCCCCGAGAGCAATTTACTTTCTCACTGTTCTGGAGACAGGAGGCCAGGATCAAGGTGCTGGCTGGTTGGTTTCGAAGAGGCCTTTCCTTGGCTTGCAGATGGCTGCCTTCTTGCTGTCCTCACATGGCCTTTTCTCTGCACACACACATCCCTGGGGTCTCTTCCTCCTCTTATAAGGACGCCAGTGCTATTGGGTTAGAGCAGTGGTTCTCAACCTTCCTAATGCCACGACCCTTTAATACAGTTCCTCATGTTGTGGTGACCCCCAACCATAAAATTATTTTTGTTGCTACTTCATAACTGTAATTTTGCTAGTTATGAATCGTAATGTAAATATCTGATATGCAGGATGTATTTTCATTGTTACAAATTGAACATAATTAAAGCATAGAGATTAATCACAAAAACAATATGTAATTATATATGTTTTCCGATGGTCTTAGGTGGCCCCTGTGAAAGGGTCGTTCGACCCCCGAAGGGGTCGCGATCCACAGGTTGAGAACTGCTGGGTTAGAGCATCACCCTATGACCTCACTTAACTTAAGTACCACCTTACAGACCCTACCTCCAAACACAGTCCCTAGGGGGTTAGGGATTTAACATAAGAATTTTAGCAGGTACATCGTTTAGTCCATAACAGTCTTCATCAAAATTAAAAACTTCTGCCCTTTGAAAATTATCTTTAATAAGTGAAAAATAAGCCATAGTCTGGGAGAAAGTACTCATTTTACATATATCTGGCAAAGGCCTCATATACTGAATATATGAACTTTTAGAACTCAATAATAATAGAGAACCCAACTAAAAATGTTCAATAGTCCTGGCCAGTGTTAAGTGGTTAGAGCATCGGCCCGCGCACTGAAGGGTCACAGGCCCCATTTGCAGTCAAGGGCACATACCTGGTTTGCAGGTTCAATCCCTGGCCCTGGTCAGGGCACATGTGGGAGTCAGCCAATTGATGTGTGGATAACACTTTAAATGGGTGCATTTTTACTGTGTATCTATACGCACGTATGTGTAGGCATACATAAAATACCTCCATGAAGTTGATTAGAATAAATTTTAAAACCTAGCAAGCCAAGTTTGACTCTCTGCTCAGCAGCCCATTCTATAAACAGTGTTGACAGTTTTGACCTCCTTCATGAATTGTTACATTCTGTACTGGAACAAATGTGAATTAGACTGAACTCGAGACAGGAGTTTCGAGATCTTCACTGAGTGAGCAAGTAACAGAAATTGCATTTCCACTTTTTAACGAATGAAAAATATTTGCCCCGAACCCTGCAAAAGGCTCTGTCAAGAGTTGCGTTTGTCTCAGCTTGGAAACCATAAAGCCTTGTTGAATCCTCCCATGGCGCAGAAGGAGGGGGCACTAGCCTTTTCCAAGTTTTGACAAGCTCGTCGGTATTTGTTTCAAACCATTTGTAGTCCTTCCTGACTTTTTCAGCAAGGTTTCACAGGCAGCTCATCTTTTCAAAATACTTCAGGATTTGCTTTAAAAAAAAAAAAGTTATATTTCCCCCTCCCCCAGCCAATAAGAATGGCCTGTTCAGAAATGGCTTCCATTTACATGCCTGCTATTTTAGACCATAATTAGCCTCATTAACTGTTAAATGATGTCAGTTTTCTTTTAACTTTGTGTTTTGGTGAGCGCTTTGCTAGGTGAAGCTGCCTGTCTGAGAGGGGCAGATTTGTCTCATTTCGTTACACCCAGATGTGCCTAAATGTAAGACAAAGGAGAACAAATACTGAGTAAGACTTTTAGTGAATTTATGTGTACTCTGCATAAATTCCTGTGGGTTTCTTCTGGCATTTAATTTGTTGTTCTCAGTTCCTTTTCAATGAAATCTGATGCAATAGTTAAGGGCCAGTGTCAGGCCGGGAGCCTCCGTCTCTGATCAGCTGCTGCGATGCAACATAAATCAGGTCAATTTCTTGCACTTCCATTGTGCGCTGCGATCTTCGGTGAGCTCAGTGGGTGGCATATTCAGAAGAAGGCCTGGCTTCAGGAAGCCTACAGTTAAAAAGAAGCATGAATAGTGGCTAGACTTTGAGCTCAAATAACTAAATTTTTGTTAGGATTCCTCCGGTTCATTAGCAGTACTCGTTCAAGAACTCCTTTAACTTCTTTGTTAAATACATTTTAATGATCTTCAGTGTCATGATTTTTAAAACAGGAAAAAGTATTTCTATTTACTCTATAGGATTGGGGTGATGGTCAAAGAAGATAATGCTTTGGATGTCCGTTTATAAAATACTAAGGCCTGATGCATAAAATTCGTGCAAGAGTAGGCCTTCCTTCCCCCGGGTGTCGGCACCTGCTTCCCTCTGTTACCCGGGACTTGGGCTTCCCTTGCAGCCCCAACTTTGTCTGGAAGGTCGTCTGGAAGGCCTAATTAGCATATTATGATTTTATTATTATAGATAAGTGCAATAAAATTGTAAAAATCATTTATTAGAATATGATTGGGGAGATAAGCCTAAGGTGACTCAGCAAAACTGCATGAACACACTTATGGTTTGTTTGTTTATGCCCCCATAGAACAAGGAGGGGTTAGGAAAAACAACAGTTTCAATTAATTTGAAAATCATTAAAACAAGATTTAAAAGATGAAGAAGCATAGTTCCACTTCTGGCTACGATGAAGGAGCTCATGTCAGATAAAAATTTTCCTTGAGATCAGCTGAAATAGCTGGATAAAATATTTTTTTAAATTTCTTTAGAGTTACAAGGTAGCCATGATTCAAGAAGCCACGATTCTGCAGAGGGAAAAGACAACTCTTGGAAAGATCCCAACACTGGTCATCACTTTTCCCTTTGGGACATCTCGTGCAGAGTGAGAGGTGGAGGAGTTCAGGAGAGGTTATCCACAAAGAGACAGAGAAGCTAGCACAGCCTCAGGTTATCCCACAGAGAAGAGAACTAAAAGCACAGTCTGGGCTTCCAAGGCAGCCAGGACTTGAGGAGTCAAGATCCAAGAGATGAAGGAGGCCCAGAGAAGTTAGCCTGGCAGTGGGCTCTTTTCTCCTTGAAGCAATTTCCAGTTCTCAGCTACACAGGATAAGAGGCTAAGAAGATGAGTAAAAGGTGGCTGGAGTCCTAGCTGGTTTGGCTAAGTGAATAGAGCGGGGGGTCCTCAAACTTTTTAAACAGGGGGCCAGTTCACTGTCCCTCAGACTGTTGGAGGGCCGGACTATAGTTTAAAAAAAAAAAACTATAAACAAATTCCTATGCACACTGCACATATCTTATTTTGAAGTAAAAAAAACAAAACAGGAACAAATACAATATTTGTATTTGCATGTGGCCCGCGGGCCGCAGTTTGAGGACCCCTGGAATAGAGCATCAGCCTGTGGACCAAAGGGTCCCGGGTTTGATTCCAGTCCAGGGCACGTACCTCGGTTGTAGGCTCCTCCCTGGTCCGGGCCCTGTTTGGGACACATGTAGAAGGCAACCAATTGAGGTGTTTTGATATTTCTCTCTCTCTCTCTCTCTCTCTCTCTCTCTCTGACTCTCTCTCTCTCAAAAAAAAAAAAAAAATCAATGGAAAAGTAGCTTCGGGTGAGGATGAATTAAAAAAGGTGGCTGGAAAAATTCCATGGTCCCTCGGGGACAAAAATTTGAAAGAGGATATGCCAAGGATGAAAGGACCCAGGAATTACCCAGGTTCTCTGCTGGGACCACTTCAGATCAACCAGACGAAGATCCCACTTACAGAGGCTGAAACCAGGCCTCAAGCCAGTGCAGCCCTCGCTTGAAGGAGCTGGACCAACAGCCCTACTGCAGCCACTTGCCAGAGAATAGGGGGAGTCTCTGTGGAGGACGTCCTGCAAAGCCTCCACCTGTTTTAGTGTCAGTATTCAATCAAAAATACTAAGTGTACCAGGTCACAGGACCAAGAGATAAAAGCAGACAGGAAAACACACCACAGATAACCTAGATGTTAAGGTCATAAGACGTGAACTTTAAAATAACTATGATTAAGGTCCATAAAAAGATATAACAGATGGATAATTTTACTTGGAAACTGTAATCTATTTTTTAAAAAAGAATCAAGCAGAAATTCTAAAGCTGAAAGAGAATATAATTCAGAAGATTAAGAATCGAATGGATGGCTCCAGAGTGGACTGAAGGAGAGGAAGAGGATTAGTTAAATCGATAGAAAATATACAGGCTGAAGTCCAAAGCAAAATACTGAATAGAGGATCAGACACATATGGAACACGATGGAAAGTTTAAATAGAGATTTCAATCCATATCATTCAATACATACACACTCTCTTCTCCTTCTTGGAGACCCAGAAAAGAAGAGAGAAGAACAGAGAAGTGGTATATGAAGAAATAATGACCAAGACTCTTCCAGCACTGACAGGACATAAAGCTAGAGAGTCAAGAAGTGTTACAAAGGCCAAACAGCATAAATATACAGAAAATCTCACTTCGGAACATCAGAGTGAACCTTTGCACACTAAAAATAAAAAGAGTGTTCTTAAAAGTGGTTCATGGTAAAAAGATACATACCTTCAAAAGCACAATAAGATAAGGGTCAGAGAAAATGGACTAATATCTCCAAATTGCTAAAATCATCATCAAACTAGAGTTTTATATGCAGTGAAAATAATCTTCCAAAAGTATAGGCAAAATGAAGTTATTTTCAGACAGACAAGAACCAAGAGGATTCAGCACCAGTAGACCTGCACTAAATAAAACTAAAGTGGGATTCAACTGACAAAATTCACCTACCCAGCATACATAGAATCTGCACCTCTCATCAAGAAAAAGCATTCATATCAGGTGCGCATGAAACATTTATCAACATTGACCACATGCTACCCCATAAAGCAAATCTCAACAAATTTCAAATGGTGGAAATGATTCAAAGTATGTTCTTTGACCATAGTGTACTAAATTAAGGACAATAAGAAAAAAACAACTAAAAAATTCCCAGATGTTTGAAAACTCAGCATTATGCTTCAAATAATAGATGGATCTTAAAAATCACAATAGCAATTAGATAATAGTTTGAACTGAACAATATGATAAATATAACATATCAAAATGTATGAAGCTAAAGCTGTGCTTAGAGGAAAATTTATAACCTTAAGTATGCCTATATTAGAAAATAAAAGCTGAAATCAATTTATTTAATATTCATCTAAAGATACAGCTAAAGTCAGGCTTAATGTATTAGAAAAAAAGAAAGGCTAAAAATCAGTTATGTAAGTATTTACTTCAAGAAGTTAGAAAAAGAAGACCAAATTATTACCCAAAGAAAACAGTAGGAAGGAAATAATAGATATAAGAGCAGATAATAGTGAAACAGAATATAAAAGGAAAATCAACAAAGTCAAAAGTTGGTTGTTTGAAAGACTAATGAAATTGATAAATCTGTGGAAAGACAGGTCAAGGAACAAAGAGAGGGATATGGATTATCAATGTCAGTAATGAAAAGATAAATATTCATAATGAATTTATACAGACCATAGAGCAGAGTGCGTAAGAGTGCAGCCTCTAAAACCAGATTGCCTAGGTCTCAGGGTTTCAAAACAGAGTATCACTCACAATAGCCAAGCTATGGAAACAATCTAACTGTCCATCAACAGGTGGATGGATTAAAAAGATGTGGTATATATACAATCTACTATATGTATATATATCCCACGTTCAAAGGCTGTTAAATCACGTTGTTTACCCATATCTTCAGAAAAAAAATCACATCTACTGTCATGGGAAACAACCTGCTTCCCTATTTATAATGATTTGGCCCTCTAGTACCTTCAGCGTGAAATTATAGCTAATTTGCCTACAAACATCAGGTGGTCATAATAATCTAGCCACTCAGTGTATAATAATAAAAATGTAATATGCAAATCAACCAAATGGACAAACAGTGGAACGACTGTCCGGACGACCATGCTATGACCCCCTCTGGCACCAGGCCCACCAAGGCGGGTGCAATGCGATTGGTTGGGGGTCCCGCCATCGCCACACAATTGTCCCATCAATTGCCACTGGCTAGTGGGGCGATCAATCAGGGGGCTCTGCAATCACCTCAAAGAGGGAGGCCCAGGCCACCCTCTGCAAGGCAATCAATTGCGGGGGTGGGGGGCCTCCACAATCGATCACCCTGCAGAAGAAGGCCCAGATCACTGGCTGGGGGGCAATCGATAGGGGGGGGCTCCACAATCACCCCTAAGAGAGAGGCCCAGGCCACCCTCTGTGGGGCAATTGATCGGAGGCTCTGTGGAAGAGGGGAACTGAGAGTGTATGGCAGAAGACACAGGCAGCGCCAGGCCAAGGTGGGTGCAGGCAGGGGGCGGGGCCGTGAGGCATCCGGGGCTGTGAGGGCCTACCCTTGCACGAACTTCATGCATTGGGCTTCTAGTCCTATATAATAAAAGGCTAATATGCAAATCAACCAAAGGGTGGAACAACCAGTTGCTATGACATGCACTGACTACCAGGGGGCAGATGCTCAATGCAGGAGCTGCCCCCTGGTGGTCAGTGCGCTCCCATAGGGGAAGTGCCGCTCAACCAGAAGCCAGGCTCACGGCTGACGAGTGCAGTGGTGGTGGCAAGGAGCCTCCCCCACCTCCATGGCAGTGCTAAGGATATCTGACTGCCAGCTTAGGCCCACTCCCCTCAGGCCTAAGCTGTCAGTCGGACATCCCCCGAGCACTCCTGGACTGCAAGAGGGTGCAGGCCAGGCTGTGGGAGCCCTCAAGTGCACGAATTTTGTGCACCAGGCCTCTAGTAGAATATATTTCAGCTATGAGGAAAAGGGACATCCTGCCATTTGTGACAATATCAGTAGACCTTGAGGGCATTATGCTAAGTGAACTAAGTCAGACAGAGAAAGACAAATACTGTGTGATATCACTTCAATGTGGAATCTAAAAAGTCAAGCTCAAGCCTTTACAGGGTAGCTCAGTTGGTTAGAGCATTGTCCCGATATGTCAAGGTTGCGGGTTTGATCCCCAATCGGGGCACAGACAAGAAACAACCAATGAATGCATAAATAAGTGGAACAGCAAATAGATGTTTCTCTCTCTCTCTCTGCTGCCGGAAGTCAATTCCAGCATGTTCAGGCGGGCTGAATCATCTGGAGTGGTAAAGGCATTTCCCCAAACCTGAAAAGGATGCATTAAATTGATTGCTTGCTGCCAGACAGCTCAGGGCATCTTAATCTACATGTTATTGCCTCCTACTGGCCAAACACCTGAACAGCCGTAGGCTAATTCTCCCCATTCTGACAATGGACTGTGTATAGAAACCTGACCCTTTGAAGTATATATCTCTGCCTCACCTCAGGACAATTTGCGTTAATAAAAAGCACGGGGTTCTGAGACGAGGAGATCTTAGTTTCCTTTAAACTAGGCTCCTCTGACCCCCAATGCCTTTCAAAATTATGCTTCGTCTCTGGACTCTAAGTTACATGCAGCCCCTTCTCCAGATTGCTGAACCCTTCCATTATATCTCAGTAAAGCTGGGGGAAAAATAGAACAGAATTGCCAATGTGAAGTTGATATGTGGAATTAACCTGCCTGATAGTTTTGGAAAATTCTTGGCCATTGTCTTTTCAAATATGGCTTTTGCCTGTTTCCTTGTTTTTCTCCTCCTGAGACTTCAATCACACGCTGATGGATGTGGGCTTCCCTGGGTTTGTACACTTCCCTGAAGAATCACATCTCTGGGCCTTGTCTATCCTGGCCGTATTTTCTGCAGGTTATGGGATCAGGTTCTCCTGAGGAGTCCCCTGTAGGACACCTTTGTCCTGGGGAGGGGGGAGGGCGGGGGGGGGGGGGCCTGTGCCCACAGTGTGAGGGACTCCCCGTGCGCACGCTGCCTTTGTCCCTGCATATGCAGGCTGGGGCCTGGAGCAGGACAGCGGGCATGCTGTCTGAAATCAGCGACTGGAGAGCAGAGGCCCCCCCCAGGCTCCTCCTCCAGGACCTGAGGTCATTCCAGGACGTTGAACCAAGGCTCTGGACACCCAGGATCTGAGGGATCAAGCACATCTGGCTTCCTCTGTGTCTATAAAGGCCCCTTGACCTCTCTTTCCTCCAGCCAATCCCCGCCCCACTCCCCACCAGAAAAAAGCAAGACGGGTCATCGCAGGGTTACCAGGGAGCCCCTGGGAAGCCCTCGGGTGGAGACCAGCCCAAAGCGTGTCTCTAGCTGCAGCTGAAGCACATGCCCAGATGGTCCCAATTCTAGCAGCAAGACTGCACGGAAACAAGGGACTGGAGGCTGCCTGCTGGGAGCAAGGGCAGGGGAGCCTCAAGGCCAAGGGAAAGAAAGGGAGGAGAGAGAAGACTGCCTAGGAAACTGGGGGGAGCGGACTTTGGAAGACAGAGGCGGGGAAGGAGGCCAGGGGAGGAGAGGAGCCAGGGGAAGCAGGAGAGGGCAGAGAGGGGAGGAGCCTGCCCTGGGTCCTGCCCCCCACACCTTCACAGGGGGCTAAAAAGGGCTTGATGCTGCCTGGGTGGTGCCTCCAAGCTTAAAGCAGGAAGCATTCACGGTGGGATTTCAGGCACAGGGCTCTCAACCGCCGAGACTCCCCTCCATCCCAGGAGCCTCTCATTCCTGGCCTTGGTCTAGGATTCATCCCAGGAAGCTGGAGCCTAACCCCGGCCGCTGAGAGCTGAACTGGGAGAACCTTTTCTCGTGTGTTTTCAAAAAGCCTCTTTCAAAACAACTTCTCTTCAGTGAGGAGCTTGAACACCAGAGAATTAAAGAATTAAATCAATTGAACTCTCAAAGAATGACAACCACCTCCCCGCCCTGGTTCCAGCTCCCAGGAGCTTCTCTCTCACCCCGGACCGGGACCGGACGGGACCGTGTGCTCAGACTTCCCGTGGCCTGGTGAGGACAGGCAGTGTGAGGAGTATCATTTCAAAGGCGGACGGCCAGATCGATAATAAATCACCGCCACCATGTATGGTTTGGCCCGGTCGCCCTTCTGGGAACTGGGATTCAGGGCAAAGGAATCCGCCCTAATGGATTTTCCAATGGCCCAGACCTGCGCTTTCGTGACTCTGGCTCTCCCAGGCCCCCTTCACCTCTGCCCGGCCTAACCAGGACCCTGTCCTCCTCGTGACCTGAGAGGCAGCCCTGGGCCCTGGGCCCTCTGAGAGACGATGGAGAAGGCGGTCCATCCGGTTGGGAGGGAGGCGAGCAGAGCTGCCAGCTGCAACACAGAGCGCCCGCCCGGCCACCGCTGGCAGGGGAGGTGGCTTTCCGAGTGGAAAGCGGTGAGAAATATGTTGGAATCCGCCTCCACAGTCATGGAATTTTTAAATGTCCTTTTCAAACACATGCTTTGAAAAAATATTTAAAAGCAGGGGAAATTAATTAGGGCCCTTTTGTGCTGGAATCGTCCTCCCAGAGCTCCTCTAGCAAGAGGAGTAAAAATAGACCCTGCGAGGGGTTGAAAACACACTGCACACAAAGATCATATTTAAGAGCCCAACTAGGCGTGACTGTCCAACTAGGAAGAAAGGAGCTAATTATTTCCATCGCTGCAGAGCGAAGCGGTGGCCGTCCTCGGGGGGTTGTGGAGAGCAGCCTGAGAACTGGGAAGCCCCCGGCGGCCGGGGGGAGAGGCCTTTCCCTGGGACAGACCCTGCTTGTGCCCTCGGATAACCATCACTTTTGTCCTGAGTCTGTCGCGGAGGAGGAGCGAGGAGATGGGGAAGGGGAAGTGGAGAAAAGCAAAGAGTGTGGAGGGTATTAAACAGCGCTTCTACTTATGCAGCGATTTGACCTTGTAACTATATTCTTCCACTCATTTGACCCTCAACAACCCCCGCAGCAGGTAGGCCTACTGAGTCCAAAGTGACACAAAGGTGTTACTGGCAGGCAGTGTGAGGCCACAGCCAGGTGTCTGACCCCCAGCCTGGCCAGGCTCAAGGCAGCACAGTGGCAAGTGTGGGCTCTGGAGCCAGAGGGCTGGGGAGGACGTCTCAGTTCAGCCACTGGAGGTGGAGGGTGCGCCCTAGACCAGGGCGAGCGGAGCAGGGTAGCCCTGAGCAAGGACTCGAGCCACGGGCCAGCGTGTGACTCCTGACTCTATTCTCACTGCGAGACTTTGGGCCATTTACTTGAGCTCTTCATGCTTCCGTATCCTCACCTGCCTAAGGTTGGGAGGATTGAAATGAGTGCTTTCATGTAAAAGCTGGGCCCGTAACTAATACGCCTAAAATGTTGGCTGTTCTGAGCGGTTCCCTTTGCAGATGAGGAGGCTCAGAGTGGGAGTGCGCTTTGCCCGAGGACACATGTCTAGTAAGAAGTTGAGCCTGGACTCGAAGAGTGTGTGACCCCAGAGCTGGCGCTCGTCTCTCTGTACTTGCAGTAGCCACATTAGGAGACTCCAGGAGAACAGTGATCACCCTCTATCGTCGTCGTTGTCATCATCATCATCATCATCTTCGTCATCCACCACCATCCCCTACTTTTTAAAAGCACTTGACAGTTTTAACTACACATTTCAACAGTCTATCTTATTTCATCTTCACAGAAATTCTGATTCCCATTTTACGAATAAGAAATCTGAAGTTCAGAGAGAACGACGACTTACCCAAGATTGCTCACTCCATGGTGGAGCAAGCAGCACTTGAACCCAGAACCCTTCCTCCACACAGCAGTGCCATGGGGTAGCGCATTCGGCGTCTTGCCTTAAAGCAGCCATGCATGTTCCATTTTTCTGGGTTCGCCTCCAGCTTCCTTGAAAAGGGGGCCTGGGAGTGGGCCTGGCTCTGAGAGCAGGGCAGAGCCACCTCACAGCAGTGTTACCTGGGTGTGTTGGAAGCAAAGTGACAGGCCACCCCAGGGTGAGTGGCCCCTGTGAGGGGGCAGGGCCAAGGGCTGCAGTGACCAAGGTTGCTAAGCAGGATCTGGCCAGAACACCCCGCTCTCCAGAGGCCAGAGCAGGGGCCCTTGGGCAAAGGGGTCAGGCCTGGGATCTCTGCAGTGCGTAGGGTAGTGAGAGCTGCTCACTGGCCAAGGCCCGCATAGGCCCCCTGGGGGCTGCTCTCTGGTCCATGGGCCCAGCCGCACACTGACTTCTAACCCCAGGCAGGACTGAACTCAACCCTGGCCACCCACAGACCCTTAAAAACTAGATACAAACAGGCTCTAAACCTCAGTCATAGGCTGACCATGAACTCAGTTACCCCACCTAGACGCTGCCATAGAGACGGACTCTGAGCATGAACCTCAAGGGTTGGCCCTAACTGCCATGAGCTAACCACACACTGGCCACAGGCTGACCTCTAACCCCAGTTCCAGACTGAATGAACTATTGCACCCTGGCCAGCCTGACTCTAGAACTGACAGATCTAAAGCATGTGTCATTGGTCATACTAGTAAGAGGGTCAGGGGTGTTTACCCAGCACATCTGCACTTAGAGCTCCATGAGGTTGGGGGTGAGGGACGGGGCCGTCTCTAAGACACATAAGTAACCAGTGTTCTCTGAGAGAAAGCTTTGAGCTGAGGAAAACATATGGCGAGATGGTCCCAGCCACTCCTCCAGGCCTGGGCAGCACCCGATGGAAATCCTAACAGAAGGAGAGAAACCTCCCTGTTTATGACATTGCTTTTAAAACTGATAAGAACAAGACAAAAAAAGAAAAGAAAAGGAAATTACAGACTATTTCACATATTGCTATCGTAATTCTTCATAAAACATTAGCAAATTATTTTAAAAACAGCACATCATGACTAAGAAGTGTTGATGCTAGGAATGTCAGGATGGTCCAGTATCAGGGAACCTATCCTTGTATTTCACCACATTAATAAGGGGAGGGAGAAAAATCCCATGATGTCTCAACAGAAGCATAAACGTATTTGAAAACTTCATCTTTTTATATAAAAACTCTTAGAGACTAAAAATAGAGGGGACCTTCTTTCATTTTAGAAAGGTTCTCTAATCCTACAGTGAATATACTTAACAAGAAATTTCTTTTTTAAGTTTAGAAACATTCTTCTTATGTTAAGGTATAAGACAGGGGTGCCTACCATGACTGCTATTATTCAATATAGCACTGGAGGTTCTGGTCAATGCAATAAAATAAAATTAAAAAAGAGGATTGTAATATGATTACCTTCAAATAAGAACTAACACTCAGCAGACAAACTAATAGAACTAAAATAAGTAGTTCTTCAAGATGGTTGGATCAACCTACAAAATTCCTTAGCATTTCTCTAAAATGCCAAAAATCAATGATAAAATATAGACAATAAAGTTCTATTCACAACAGCAGCAAACTTACAAGTCATCTAGGGATCAACCACAGCGGATGCTTCTCGGGTTCTGTCCAGGGGAAGCACCCTCATTTCCCGCTGGGCATAGCTCCCGGGAGCCACGGGCATGGCTCCATGATCTCTCCAGGCAAAGGACTTGAGACAGGTGATGCGCCTGCTTCAGGTTCCTAGGGCTGCTGTCACAAAGAACCACACACAGAGTGGCTTTAAAGAACAGAAATGTATCCTCTTATGGGTCTGGAAGCCTAAAGTCCCAAATGCAGGTGTCAGCAGGGTCATGCTCCCTCCGAGGGTGCCGGGGGAAATCTATTCCATCCCTTGTTCTTAGCATCTGGGCTTGCCCGCAGTTCTTGGTTTGCAGACGCATCACTCCAGTCCTGCCTCCCTCGTCACACAGCATCCTCCCGAGTCTCCTCTCCTCTTCTTATTGGGACATCAGTCACAAGAGGTTAGGCCCTTCCTAGTGACCTCATCTCTACTCGATTGCACCTGCAAGATCCTATTCCCAAGTCAGGTCACATGTACAGGTACCAGGGGTTAAGACTTCAACATATCTTTTTTTTTTTTTGCGGGGGACACAATTCACCCACAGCAGTGCCCTGTCCCACAGCACAGCAGCGTGTGCCACACTGTAGTATTGTGGTTGCTGGCCCGCCTGCCTATTCCTCTACCAGAATGCGTGCTCTGTGATGCCAAAGCCTAACAGTCCCACTCACCATTACGCCCCAGGCCTGGCACTGAGTGCATAAGATATCTTTGGAATGACTGCATGCTGACGTAAGGAGCACCTGGATCCCGGCACCTGTGGCACCTGCTTGCCCCTTCTTGCCTGACTGGCCTGCCTGAATCAGATCGCATCTGCCACATCACACCCAGTGAGCACCAGGGAGGAGTCTTCGTTTGAAAGGAGTGGACAGTGGGGGTCACAGAGCCACCTACCTCTATGCAGCACCCCGGTAGCACAGGGTGCACACTCAGCCCAAATGGCCCACCTGCAAACTCACTTGGAGGCTGCAGCCCGCGCTGCTGGCCCAGGACCCAGGACGGCAGCTGTGCAGGCTCACTTTCCAGAGGGGAGGGGGGAAGTGCCGCACAGAGAGCACCCCAACCTTCATCTGACTCCTTATCTGAGAGCTTCCTCACCAGAGTCAGAGGTGGGGGAGGGGGAATGTGGGAGGGACAAGCAGGAAAAGCAAACCCCTTCGACCTGGTTCTCATTTAGAAACCATGAGCCCCTCCACTGAGGTCGCCTGGGAGAGTGAAAGCACCAAGAACAAGGCAGAAGCTGAGGGCCCCAGGTTAACTCACTCCCTGGGTTTGCATGAGGGGATTTGGACTCGCACGTGGCCCTGCCTGTGCCGGTGCAGATAACTCCCCTGATCTAGAAGCATCGCTCCCTTTAAAGTGCTTGGTGGGAGGTGCTGCGGGGGTGGCCTGAACGCTTCATGGGAAACCTCCAACCAAAGAAGCACAAACTTCTGCAAATAGCTGGGACAGCAGCGTCTGACACAGTTACATCATCCCATCAGTTCATTTGCTCAGCGGCCTTGGGATCCCGGTGAGAGGCGGGGAGGGGGCGCAGGAATCGTGGGAAAGGGATGCAGCTGCCATAGATCAGGCTGAAGGCTGGGCTGCGCTTGCAGGGCCCCACGCCTGGGCTCCCTGGTACCTTCTGGCTGGAGGCCTAGTTTATAACAATCGAATTCCACCCCATCCAGTAAGACCCCAGGCCCTGGAAGTTTCTAGGAGGGTGGAGGCTTCAGGGAGCCTGGCTCAGGGGTCCTGGGCCCCAAAGTGAGGGCTGTCCGGAGGCAGAGGGCTGCCGAGCCCGGGAGCTGAAGACAGGCCATGGGGCCTGCAAATACCATTACCCCAAAGAGACGCGTCTGGCTGTCCAGAACTTCCAAGTCTTTTGATGAAAACCAACCTGTTAACGCTGCAGGAATTTGCTGCTGGCGCTGGAGCAGCCCACTCCCCGGCCTCCTCGGGATGGAGTTTCCAGCAGACCCAGGCCAGATGTGGGCCAGCGGAGTGAACACGAGGGCCCTTGCGAGCGCGGTTCAAAGACAGTGAGCAGGATGGGGATGGGAGCAGCCTCTGAGGTCTGGACAGTCCCCAGAGCAGACATAACATCTACCTGGAAAATATAAATAAAAACGCTTCGCTGGCTGGCTGACAGAGCCCCCCTCCTTCCAGGCACTGCCCAAAGCTCCCCCTTCGCCAGGAGACCTGTCTTCCCCTCAGACGCCCCCCTGACCACTCTGCGTGGCCACCACATGGGCAGATAGCCCACAGCTCCGGGCACAGCCCTGGAAACACCTGCCTAGCCCCACAAGCAGCCTCAGCTGCAAACCCTCTTCATTTTCAAATCCACAGATTCGGTTTGTTCGAATCCCCAAACACCTCCTGGGCTGACAACTTGACTGTAACCTCATAGAGGCCCTGAGCAGAGTCACGCAGCTAATCTGCTCCCAAATTCCTGCCCCTTGGAAACGGTGTGAGACAATACATGTTTGTTACTTTAAGCTGCTAAGCTTTGGGGTAATTTGTTGTGGGGCCACAGGTAGCTAATCCTGGGCCTCTTGGGGCTTTGACGATAAGCCGCTCTTATTTAGAGCTCGCGTTTGCTTTATGCATATTCACTCGCTTCATCCTTAGCACAACCTGGACGTAGGTGTTCTCATCCCAATTACAGATGAGGAATGTGAGACAGAGAGCAGGCTCACCCCAGGGCCCTCTGCTGGCCGGTGGGGAAGCCAACGTTTGGCCTACTAGACAGGCTGGCTGCAAAGCCCGTGTCCTAAACCCTCACCGAGAGGAATACCTCAGAGACAAGGTATCCCTGCACCCAGAAGCTCAAACAATCCCACCAGTGCCCACTCCCCTCCCCGTGCACGCCAGCTCTTGGGGCTGACTTCCATCTCAGGCCTCTGCGTGTGGCCAGCAGCAGTATGAGGGGCACACCACCAGCTGTTCACATGAAAGTCCCAGAAATGAGTCTCGTCGAGCTACCTGGAGTCATATGCGCACCTCCAGTGCCCTCTGTGGCCCAGGGCAGTTGATGCTCTAAAAAGCCAGAGCCCGGTCGGGTCAAAGGCCCCACCTGGGAGCCAGGCCTGGAGTCAGCACTCCAGAACCCCTTGGCCGAGAGTCGAGGAGAAGGCGTTTGCCCAGAACAGGGAACAGGTGCAGCACAGCCAACACACCAAATGCCTGAAGCAGCATTACTTCCTTCCAGTGTTTTCCAGGTGCGTGTGTGTGGGTCGGAAGGGTGGGGGCAGGGAGAAACAACTTCATTAAAGAATATTCGGGAAACACACACACACACACACACACACACACACACACACACACCCTATGCCACACCCAACACAGCAATTCTTTTTATCTTGCTTATTACCCCCAGGCCTTGCCCGCACACGTGCACCTTGAGAGGCAGTTACAGCCACAGTACAATTCTGTCTCCTTCTCCAGTGATCAGCCTGGAGGTGGTGTCACTGATTCCTTCCATAAAAGACATAAAGGAGTCTTGTTACTCGGGGTGTCTGTCCGCAATCCTATTGTTTCCAGGGTGTGTTTTGGTCGTTTGGTTGGTTTTCTGAATTTGGTTGGAATTTGACCCGCGAGGCTCTGTAAGAATGAGGGGGGTTTTTTCTGGGGTGCTGGGATGAGTAAGACCAGGAGGCCCTAGCTGGTAGCACTGTCCCTGACCTCCCCTCTCCGCACGGACCCACCCTGTGTGAGTCCTTGGTCAGCGCCTGGACCTGCACGCTGATGGCCGGGGTCCTGTGGAGCCCAGTGGTCACAGCAGGAGCAGCCAGCACAGTGCACTTTTTGGAGCACGTTCTCTCCATGCCAGGCCCATGCAAAGCTTCCTGCTCATGTGCTTTCACTGAACTCTCCTACCGACGCTGCGATATAGGTACCATTGCTGCCCCTGCTTCACACGTGGGCTACGTAAGTGACCTCATCAAGGTCACACAGTTAGGGAAGGTGGAGCCCTGATGTAAACCCACTAGTCAGACCCCATGTTCACAACCACTTAGAGAGGGGCAGGGGGAGGTTAAAGGGCACAGACTGTCCAAGTTAAATCCATGCTTTGTTACTTACTGACTGTGTGGCTCTGAGCAGTTTACTCAAGGTCTCCGTGCCTTAGCTTCCTCGTTTGTAAAGTAGGGTAATTTAGTACCTGCTTCACGGGGCTGTTAGAAGGGTGCATAGTAACTGCTCAGTACATGCTAGCTATTAGCATCACACTGATGCAAACTCTTGGGGAAAAGTCGGACTTCGACAAGGGGGCTGAGTGCCCAGTTCAAATGGGGGGCACTGTGCTTGGTGCTGGGTGGGGTGCAGGAACAGAGGCACATGGGGTGTAGTAACAGATATATACACCAAAGCAAGATGACTATGGTTCTTTCTAGCAGATCCTACAGATGTGTGCTCAGAGACAGACGGACAACTGCTCAACTCTGGGTGGAAATCTGGAAGGGCTGCCGGGAAGTGGCAGCTTTTGACTTAGATCGTGATAGAAGCCCAGGGCCATACAGTCAGATGAGGAGAAGACTTTTTAAACAGAAGCAAGGAGGTAAGGAGGGTGTGGGGTCCTGGCATGTGACCGGAGGGTCAGCGCTGGAACACAAAGAGGGAGGGAGGAGGGATGGGAGTGGGTGAGGAACCTGGAGTGCTGATCAGGGGCGCACAGGAACTTGGAAATGTTTGCTCCAAGAGGTAGAAGCAGAACAGGGGTGTTTACAACAAAGCCCTGCAGCCTGGGCCATGCTCCCCGCCACCCACCTCTGTGCGTTCAGGTCCCCGTGGTCACAGCCCGGCCCACTGCCACCTGGGTGGGCTGTGTGCCTGGCACAGGATCACTGGGGCCAGCTCACACGGACCCCAGGAGGGAAAGCAATCACCTCCCTCAGACTCCATACCCCACCCCCTCCCTCCCTGAACACAGGCAGCACTATTAGCTCGGGGCTCTGGGTAGGGTCGCTGGCTGTTTACGACTTGGGAAGAGGAGTTTCCTGGAGAGCAGGGGCCCTTTGTGTTCCATTTGAAGGCCACTTGGGCTCTTGGAAAGGGTCTGGGTGATGGCATTTTGCCCTTAAAAATACGGTGAAGACCAGAAACTGGAAAGAACTCTGATGATGTTCTTCCTTCTTCCGGAGACCTGCCTAGGCCCCGGCAAGACGCCCAGACTTCGGAAATGTGGGAAGCCCTCCGTCAGGAAGAGCTGCCTTCCAGAATTGGGGGCCCCTAGCACCCCAAAGCCAGGCCAAAGCCAGGCCAGCCTGCTGGAAGCAGGGAGAAGACCACCAGGCCCTTGCCCACGTGTGCGGGGACCCAACCGTCTGGCTCTTGTGTGACCAGGTGTTCCAGTGTCGGAAGGAGATGGGGCCATGCACCCGCGAGCTCTAAGGTCCTGGGCTGATGTTGTGCCCTCGGGTTGGGGGGGGAGGGGGGAGGGAAGGGCATGGGGAAGAGTTTCAAGTTGCTTCCACCCTCCTTACTGAGAACCGTGGCTGTCTCTTTGATGCCCAAGCCCAGACTCGAGGCCTTTACTCATCTCATGTCCCCATGGGCTGCCCAAGAGTCCAGGCCACGCAGAGAGATGGCTGATCTCTAGCCCCTGGTTCCTTGCCAGGCAGGCCCCAAGCGGTCCACTTCCTCCTGCTCTGTGAGACGGCGGCTCCTGGACGCCTCTTTCTTTTCCCAAATGTTCCTCCAGCCCCTGCCCGGGCCGCTCTGGGCGCCTGGCTTTTCCAGTCAGATTCCCACCTTGGGGTCTGGGGGCTCTGTCTCCAGAAGGCTCCCCTCCCACGTAGGCGTCACCTGCCAGGAAAGGGAACTGGAGGATTTGTCAAACTTTGGAAAGAGAAGGGGTTTAGAGAAACTTTGGGACCAGAGTTTAGAATCTAGCGGGGTGATGAGAAGTAAAGAAGAGGGGAGTGGATGTAAGAAAGGGCGAAGGAAGCAGGGGGGGGGGGGAGAAAGGGGGGGGAGGGCAGGAAGAAGGCCCTGGAAGGAGGGGGAGATTCTGGGAACTCTTCCTCACTAATAAGCCGAGACTTTCAGCAGCAAACACTCCTCTCCTGCCCTGAGCTCCATCCTGCCTGCCTGAAGGCCCTGGAAAGGCCACATCTACCCTGCCACTGGCTGGCCGTGACATCGAGTCTTAAATTCATCTGCTCTGGGATGGCTGGACTGCTGGTTATGTGATGTCATTTCTTTTTCTCCTGTTTTAGTTATGAGTTGCTGCTTGCAGCCAAAAGCATCCCGATACACATAACAGTGTTTAATGAGAGAATTTATTAGCTACTCCCTGAAAGCAAAGACGTGTGGACAGACACAGGCAAATATTTGACTTGCGGCAAGTGGGAGTGCATTGCACTTGGAATGACCAGCGCTAAGGTCCAGACCTGAACCTCTGCCTTGGGCAAGTCAAATACCGTCTCTGCGTGCCGGTGTTCCCACCTGCGACATGGGAGAACGACACGTGCCTCGGAGAAAAGGCGTGGGGCCTAAGGCAGTTCTCATCAGCCCCTTTCCTTTGCACAGTTGATAAATATTTGTGGGTGTCTGATCTATAAAACTCCATTAGGTCAGAATCATTGCCTCCGTTTCCGAGTGGACACTGAGGCCCAGACTGCCCTATGGTTTGCCCAAGGCCACACCTGGGCTCTGTCTGCTGTGACCTGGGAAGAGCTGAATAGCATTCATTCACCCTTTAGAGGGAGTTGGCTTCAGACTATCCAATGGGTAGTGGTAGCTAAAACCCAGGCTCCAGGAAAGAGGCTAAGGTTGGGGAAGGGACGGGCGCTTGAGAAGGCTCTGCCTAAGGCAGGTGAGCTAGCCCAGGTGCTATGCCATGGCGAGGGTGCACAGGCTACCACACCAGAGCTGGGAGCTGGCACCTTCAGAGTTACTTGGTGTTGGGCAGAGTTCTGGCTGAGGCCTCAGGAGACCTGGGTTCAGTTTCCAACTCTGTTCTTTCTAGCTGTGTGATCATGGGCAAGTCCCTTAACCTCTCTGAACCTCACTTTCCCCACCTGTAAAATAGCAACAATAATCCTCGCCCATCCCATGTTGGTATTACACAGGCCAACCGAGGCGCTGCGTGAACTGTAATACATGAGAGAAGTCTGGGGGGGCCTTGAAAAAGAAGACCTGTATCTGTTGACAGACAAAGCACAAAGCTGCTTGCATGGCGGGGCCTGGGTCCTGCTGTGGGGTCGCTGGGGATCTGTCCCAGCTCCAGGAGACACAGCACTTTGCCTGGAAAACATTGACAAAGAGTCAGAGCATGCCGAAGGGCAGCCTGTTAGAGACCAGCCTGGTGAGCCCACCGTTAACGAGGTGTGATCCTGCAAGTGCAAGGCTTGGCTGGCTTCAGCAAGAAGCCTGTTGGCTTTGATCCCCCTTCTCCTATAAAATGTTATTTCTGCCCCTCAAATTCCTAGACGGACGAATCAGTCTGGGCTGCCTGTGGGATTCGAAAAGAATAAGTTTTCAAAAAACCTCACTTGGGAACAATGGTCAGAAGTGTCTGGGTCTCAGAGGAAAAACAACACGCTAGGCGCCCCCCCCCCCCACCCGCCCCCTGCTCCACTAGCAAGTGTTTCCCAAGCATCCGCCCCCTCAGGCCTCCCTGGGCCTTTGCCTCCCAGGAGGCCCGTGTTTAATGAGGAGCTAGTTCACCCTGTGCTTCTGAGGCACGAAAATGTAATGGGCCAGACGCGCCAGCTGAGTCCTGCAGATCCCCCGACACCCCTCCCTGGGAATCGCATGGCCCAGGGCGCTGAGGGCTTGCTCTCTCCACGCTTGTCCCTCCGAGGAGCAGCGTGGGTGTCCGGCCTGCCTGTGGGAACAACGGCACTCGACTTGTTTTAATTGAAATTTTAATTCTAATCGCAGCAATATATGGGATTCGTTTTAACAAGTCAAATAGTACCATAAAATGTGTAGCAAAACAGCAGTATCCTGATTTGGAAAATGACAACCATTTCAGCACTTTCTGGAATGTGTTAACCTGCATGGTTCTACATCATGAGCTTATAATTCTGATTCTTGATTTTCCAATTTTAGACATTAGCCCTTAAGTGTCCAAGATGATAACGTAGTTCTCTTACTCTTCTCTCCCAGCTCTAACACACACACACATACTCACACATACACACACACACTCAGACCTATACCTACGCACACATACACATACACACAGTCACATGTACACACTCACACATACACATACACTCACACTCACACACACTCAGACCTATACCTACACACACATACACATACACACAGTCACATGTACACACTCACACATACACTCACACACACACACACACACACACACTCAGACCTATACCTACGCACACATACACATACACACAGTCACATATACACACTCACACATACACTCACACACACACACACACTCAGACCTATACCTACACACACATACACATACACACAGTCACATATACACACTCACACATACACTCACACACACACACACACTCAGACCTATACCTACGCACACATACACATACACACAGTCACATGTACACACTCACACATACACATACACTCACATACACACACTCAGACCTATACCTATGCACACACATACACACAGTCACATATACACACTCACACATACACTCACACACACACACACACACACTCAGACCTATACCTACACACACATACACATACACACAGTCACATGTACACACTCACACATACACATACACTCACACACACACACTCAGACCTATACCTACGCACACATACACATACACACAGTCACATGTACACACTCACACATACGCATACACTCACACACACACACACTCAGACCTATACCTACGCACACATACACATACACACAGTCACATGTACACACTCACACATACACATACACTCACACACACACACTCAGACCTATACCTACGCACACATACACATACACACAGTCACATGTACACACTCACACACACACACACACACACACTCAGACCTATACCTACGCACACATACACATACACACAGTCACATGTACACACTCACACATACACATACACTCACACACACACACTCAGACCTATACCTACGCACACATACACATACACACAGTCACATGTACACACTCACACATACGCATACACTCACACACACACACTCAGACCTATACCTATGCACACACATACACACAGTCACATGTACACACTCACACATACACATACACTCACACACACACACTCAGACCTATACCTACGCACACATACACATACACACAGTCACATATACACACTCACACATACACTCACACACACACACACACACACTCAGACCTATACCTACGCACACATACACATACACACAGTCACATGTACACACTCACACATACACATACACTCACACACACACACTCAGACCTATACCTACGCACACATACACATACACACAGTCACATGTACACACTCACACATACACTCACACACACACACACACACACTCAGACCTATACCTACGCACACATACACATACACACAGTCACATATACACACTCACACATACACATACACTCACACACACTCAGACCTATACCTATGCACACATACACATACACACAGTCACATGTACACACTCACACAACACATACACTCACACACACTCATACCTATACCTATGCACACACATACACACAGTCACATGTACACACTCACACATACACATACACTCACACACACACACTCAGACCTATACCTACGCACACATACACATACACACAGTCACATGTACACACTCACACATACACATACACTCACACACACACACTCAGACCTATACCTATGCACACATACACATACACACAGTCACATGTACACACTCACACATACACATACACTCACACACACACACTCAGACCTATACCTACGCACACATACACATACACACAGTCACATGTACACACTCACACATACACATACACTCACACACACACACTCAGACCTATACCTACGCACACATACACATACACACAGTCACATGTACACACTCACACATACACATACACTCACACACACACACTCAGACCTATACCTATGCACACATACACATACACACAGTCACATGTACACACTCACACAACACATACACTCACACACACTCAGACCTATACCTATGCACACACATACACACAGTCACATGTACACACTCACACATACACATACACTCACACACACACACTCAGACCTATACCTACGCACACATACACATACACACAGTCACATGTACACACACACACATACACATACACTCACACACACACACTCAGACCTATACCTATGCACACATAAACATACACACAGTCACATGTACACACTCACACAACACATACACTCACACACACACACTCAGACCTATACCTATGCACACACATACACACAGTCACATGTACACACTCACACATACACATACACTCACACACACACACTCAGACCTATACCTACGCACACATACACATACACACAGTCACATGTACACACTCACACATACACATAAACTCACACACACTCAGACCTATACCTACGCACACATACACATACACACAGTCACATGTACACACTCACACATACGCTCACACACACACACACTCAGACCTATACCTACGCACACACATACACACAGTCACATATACACACTCACACATACACTCACACACACACACACACTCAGACCTATACCTACGCACACATACACATACACACAGTCACATGTACACACTCACACATACACATACACTCACACACACACACTCAGACCTATACCTATGCACACACATACACACAGTCACATGTACACACTCACACATACACATACACTCACACACACACACTCAGACCTATACCTACGCACACATACACATACACACAGTCACATGTACACACTCACACATACACATAAACTCACACACACTCAGACCTATACCTACGCACACATACACATACACACAGTCACATGTACACACTCACACATACGCTCACACACACACACACTCAGACCTATACCTACGCACACACATACACACAGTCACATATACACACTCACACATACACTCACACACACACACACACTCAGACCTATACCTACGCACACATACACATACACACAGTCACATGTACACACTCACACATACACATACACTCACACACACACACTCAGACCTATACCTACGCACACATACACATACACACAGTCACATATACACACTCACACATACACTCACACACACACACACACACACTCAGACCTATACCTACGCACACATACACATACACACAGTCACATGTACACACTCACACATACACATACACTCACACACACACACTCAGACCTATACCTACGCACACATACACATACACACAGTCACATGTACACACTCACACATACACTCACACACACACACACACACACTCAGACCTATACCTACGCACACATACACATACACACAGTCACATATACACACTCACACATACACATACACTCACACACACACACTCAGACCTATACCTATGCACACATACACATACACACAGTCACATGTACACACTCACACAACACATACACTCACACACACTCATACCTATACCTATGCACACACATACACACAGTCACATGTACACACTCACACATACACATACACTCACACACACACACTCAGACCTATACCTACGCACACATACACATACACACAGTCACATGTACACACTCACACATACACATACACTCACACACACACACTCAGACCTATACCTATGCACACATACACATACACACAGTCACATGTACACACTCACACATACACATACACTCACACACACACACTCAGACCTATACCTACGCACACATACACATACACACAGTCACATGTACACACTCACACATACACATACACTCACACACACACACTCAGACCTATACCTACGCACACATACACATACACACAGTCACATGTACACACTCACACATACACATACACTCACACACACACACTCAGACCTATACCTATGCACACATACACATACACACAGTCACATGTACACACTCACACAACACATACACTCACACACACTCAGACCTATACCTATGCACACACATACACACAGTCACATGTACACACTCACACATACACATACACTCACACACACACACTCAGACCTATACCTACGCACACATACACATACACACAGTCACATGTACACACACACACATACACATACACTCACACACACACACTCAGACCTATACCTATGCACACATAAACATACACACAGTCACATGTACACACTCACACAACACATACACTCACACACACACACTCAGACCTATACCTATGCACACACATACACACAGTCACATGTACACACTCACACATACACATACACTCACACACACACACTCAGACCTATACCTACGCACACATACACATACACACAGTCACATGTACACACTCACACATACACATAAACTCACACACACTCAGACCTATACCTACGCACACATACACATACACACAGTCACATGTACACACTCACACATACGCTCACACACACACACACTCAGACCTATACCTACGCACACACATACACACAGTCACATATACACACTCACACATACACTCACACACACACACACACTCAGACCTATACCTACGCACACATACACATACACACAGTCACATGTACACACTCACACATACACATACACTCACACACACACACTCAGACCTATACCTATGCACACACATACACACAGTCACATGTACACACTCACACATACACTCACACACACACACACTCACACACACACACTCAGACCTATACCTACGCACACATACACATACACACAGTCACATGTACACACTCACACACACACACACACACACACTCAGACCTATACCTACGCACACATACACATACACACATTCACATGTACACACTCACACATACACATACACTCACACACACACACTCAGACCTATACCTACGCACACATACACATACACACAGTCACATGTACACACTCACACATACGCATACACTCACACACACACACTCAGACCTATACCTATGCACACACACACAGTCACATGTACACACTCACACATACACTCACACACACACACACACTCAGACCTATACCTACGCACACATACACATACACACAGTCACATATACACACTCACACATACACTCACACACACACACACACTCAGACCTATACCTACGCACACATACACATACACACAGTCACATGTACACACTCACACATACACATACACTCACACACACTCAGACCTATACCTACGCACACATACACATACACACAGTCACATGTACACACTCACACATACACTCACACACACACACACACACACAGACCTATACCTACGCACACATACACATACACACAGTCACATATACACACTCACACATACACTCACACACACACACACACACTCAGACCTATACCTACGCACACATACACATACACACAGTCACATATACACACTCACACATACACTCATACACACACACACTCAGACCTATACCTACGCACACATACACATACACACAGTCACATGTACACACTCACACATACACATACACTCACATACACACACTCAGACCTATACCTATGCACACACATACACACAGTCACATATACACACTCACACATACACTCACACACACACACACACTCAGACCTATACCTACGCACACATACACATACACACAGTCACATGTACACACTCACACATACACATACACTCACACACACTCAGACCTATACCTACGCACACATACACATACACACAGTCACATGTACACACTCACACATACACATACGCTCACACACACACACTCAGACCTATACCTACGCACACACATACACACAGTCACATATACACACTCACACATACACTCACACACACACACACACTCAGACCTATACCTACGCACACATACACATACACACAGTCACATGTACACACTCACACATACACATACACTCACACACACACACTCAGACCTATACCTATGCACACACATACACATACACACAGTCACATGTACACACTCACACATACGCTCACACACACACACTCAGACCTATACCTACGCACACACATACACACAGTCACATGTACACACTCACACATACACTCACACACACACACTCAGACCTATACCTACGCACACACATACACACAGTCACATGTACACACTCACACATACGCTCACACACACACACTCAGACCTATACCTATGCACACACATACACACAGTCACATGTACACACTCACACATACGCTCACACACACACACTCAGACCTATACCTACGCACACACATACACACAGTCACATGTACACACTCACACATACGCTCACACACACACACTCAGACCTATACCTACGCACACATACACATACACACAGTCACATGTACACACTCACACATACACTCACACACACACACACACTCAGACCTATACCTATGCACACATACACATACACACAGTCACATGTACACACTCACACATACGCTCACACACACACACTCAGACCTATACCTACGCACACATACACATACACACAGTCACATGTACACACACATACGCTCACACACACACACTCAGACCTATACCTACGCACACACATACACACAGTCACATATACACACTCACACATACACACACACACACACACAATCAGACCTATACCTACGCACACATACACATACACACAGTCACATGTACACACTCACACATACACATACACTCACACACACACTCAGACCTATACCTACGCACACATACACATACACACAGTCACATGTACACACTCACACATACACATACACTCACACACACTCAGACCTATACCTACGCACACATACACATACACACAGTCACATGTACACACTCACACATACACATACACTCACACACACACACTCAAACCTATACCTACGCACACATACACATACACACAGTCACATGTACACACTCACACATACACATACACTCACACACACACACTCAGACCTATACCTACGCACACATACACATACACACAGTCACATGTACACACTCACACATACGCATACACTCACACACACTCAGACCTATACCTACGCACACATACACATACACACAGTCACATGTACACACTCACACATACACATACACTCACACACACACACTCAGACCTATACCTACGCACACATACACATACACACAGTCACATGTACACACTCACACATACACTCACACACACACACTCAGACCTATACCTACGCACACATACACATACACACAGTCACATGTACACACTCACACATACACATACACTCACACACACACACTCAGACCTATACCTACGCACACATACACATACACACAGTCACATGTACACACTCACACATACACTCACACACACACACACACACTCAGACCTATACCTACGCACACATACACATACACACAGTCACATGTACACACTCACACATACGCATACACACACACACACTCAGACCTATACCTACGCACACATACACATACACACAGTCACATGTACACACTCACACATACACATACACTCACACACACACACTCAGACCTATACCTATGCACACACATACACATACACACAGTCACATGTATACACTCACACATACACATACACTCACACACACTCAGACCTATACCTACGCACACATACACATACACACAGTCACATATACACACTCACACATACACATACACTCACACATACACACACACATTTCCTAATGCTCATCCTTTCAATGTAGTCATATCACAATTTCTACTGAAATCTCTATTCAGTATTGACCTAAGTATGACTATAGCACACAGAGTCTACTATGATTACATTTTCTTTTCCTTTTTTTATTTTGAGCAGCTTTTCCTTTTTTCCAGGAGTTAATAATGGCTTTTCCCCTTTCATTTGTGGACTTTCCATGAACCTGGGATTAATTCCACCCCTAACTTTCAATCGTAACTACAAACATTTCTCCAAGTCAGTCCCCTGGGAGGTGGGCCTCTTCCCCCCTGCGCCCTCCCTTTCCGGGCACTGCCCTCCTGCTCCGATCTGAAGTGGTTGCCCCTGGGCCTGTGTGGACCTGGCACGCTGGGCAACAACAAGGACACGCGGGGTAAACAGGGTGGAGAAGGATCGCCTTGGTCAGCGGACTCCGCACAGCTGGGAGCCGTGCACCTGGGCCCACAAGCGTAGCAGGCCCAGTGTGCTCGGTGCTGGTGGACAGTGAAGAGGGTCTAATGAGTGTGATCCACGCCTGCCGGCTGGGAACGGGAAGCAGAAAACATTCATTCTGATCATAGACATCAGAAAAGTCTTCCCAGCGGAGGTGTCATATGAGCAGGGCCCTGGGAGATCGGTAAGATTTTAATATGCTGAGGAATGGACAATCCCAAAATGATTTGGGGCAGAAGAAACAGTATCAGGAAGGGAGCAGAGACCTTGAGTGTTGCCAGAGCATGAAACGGGTGGAAAGGATGTGCTGGGAGTGAGGCTGGAGGGTAGGAGCAGGTCTGGGTACAGAGGGTGAGGGGAGATGTGCACACGGGGATCCCAGGGCGTGAGTGCAAGCAGTAGTCACACACAGATCTGTGCATTTCCTTCTTGTGCTCTGGCAAGGAGTGTGCACGTTATCCTTTGCTGAAACAGGGCCACTGAAGATCACAGTTTTGAGCAAGACAGTTGTCCCTCTGCTGCGGGACAGGATGAGCAGAGGCCAGAGGGGAGAGTTCAGAGATGGGGGGAGGATCACAGCAAAGAGCTGGAGGAGAGATTCTTACTCTATAAAACAGAATGTGCAAAAATGTGTTATTTTGTTAAAGTCTGTTTTATTTTCCACTGTATCCCCAGAACCTAGATGGGTGAATGCACACAGTGGGTTTGGGTGAATATTGAATGAATGAATGAATGAATGAATGAATGAATGAATGAATCTCCCTAGGCCCATAGTTCAGCCTTTGCCCCAGGGAGTGGGCCCATAAACCCACTGACTTCCAGCCCCTTTCGCAGTGGCTGGTCATCTCCAGTCTATTGCTGCAGGGGAAAGAAGGTTGAGAAAGAAGACCCGGGAGTCACTCCCTGTCTGTCCCCTTTTCTGGCACCTTCTCCTCCGTAAGCTTAGCCTTTGTCAGAAGTCTCCAAAGGAGATTGCGTCAAATTCACTCCTCTTTTGTCCCTGCAAACATCCCCGGGGAGAGGAGCCCAAGAGCCCAGCTTCAGTCTCAGGGTGGGAAAGAACTCAGTGTGAAAAGTAAAGACCCAAGGAGGTCGCATCCTCCCGATTCTGCCACCGAGGGGAAGTGAACACAGATGGGCATCTCTGCACTCAGCCGGGCCTGGCATGCGATGGGCGCTCCAGCCTTCCCACTCTCGTCAGTAGCCCCTGCCCAGTGCCGCCTGGGCTATTCCTTGGGCAGGATGCTGTGCGAGCCTCCCTCCCTCCCCAGGTCCCAGGCAGCAGAGCCCTGGGAACGATGCCAGGTCAAGGTCGTGCTCCCGGCCACCTTGGTGAGGTCTCCACTGGCTCTGAGCTCTCTGCACGCTCCACCGCCAGGCCCTGGGGAGACAGGCTGTGAGGTCACCTCTGGCAAAGGCACTTCCTTTCCACATCCTCATTTTCTTGAGCCAAAGCAACCCGTGATTTGGCCTCCAGGGAAGAGGAGTAAAGAGGAGTGTTCAAAGCAACCTGAAGGACACAAGGAAAGGAGGTCTGACGGGAGTGGGGACATTGCTCTCTGCAACCTACTAGTTCCGTGCGAGCTCGGATAGGTTATAAACCTCCCTGGGTCTCAGTTTTCCCGTCTGTAAATGGAGAATCATTGTCCCTGGCTCTTGGGCAGTTGTGAGGTTTAAAGCAGACAGGGCTCGTCCATAAACTGTGTTTTCACTCGTCTGCAGTGAGATAAAAGTAGAAACAGAGGGTAAGAGTTCAGAAACGTAGTCCTTTGAAATTGCCGGACATCCAAGCCCAAGATCAGGGGACCTGACCCACTGGACAGGGTGTAGACCAAAATATTGATCTTCATGGAACTAGAAATACATTTTAAAGGCAAAAATTAAAGCCAAACTCCTGGTCCTTCACCACCAACAGTTTGGGGATCACTGTTGCAAAAACGCTAAGCTACCCAGCTCAGGGCATCACAATCAGAACAGAGGAAGCTCAGGGCAGCGTCGGGGCTGGTGCGCTCCCGTCTCCAGTTGCACAGGTTGGTCTACTGCAAACTCACCCTTCCTTTCCTGAGGCCTCTGTGCCCGGCATCAGCTTAGGGCTGAACTGTCACCTTTACTCATGCCTCCAGCTCAGCCCTCACATCCAACCAGTTGGCAAGTCCTAACTCTGCCACGGCCTATGTGTCCCTGGTTCCTGCCCGCTTCCCTCCGGTCCCTCTGCCACCAGCAGAGAACTTCCCCTCTCAACTCCATCCTCCACGCTGCCTGCAGGAGTTGTTTTAAATTTCTTTAAGTAAACTTTTTATTTGAGAATCATTTTAGGTTAACAGAAAAGTTTTCATATACCCTTCACCCCGTTTTTCCTACCATTACTGGTACCATCCTAGGGTAAATGTGTCGCGGCCAGTGACCAACATTGGTGCATTACTGTTCACACATGTCTATGTTCATTAGTTTTCCCCTACATGTTCTTTTTCTGTTCCAAGTGCTCATCCAGGAGGCCTCATTGCATAAGGTATTAGCCACCTCTGGTCTGTGACAGTTTCTCAGCAGAGAGCATCTTTTAAAGCAGACCTTGTGGAACCCTGCTCGGGAACCCTTCAGTGGCTCCTGTGCCAGATGCCACAGCCTTTCATGATGCCCACACTACTTGCTCTCTTCTTCCAGCCATTGCATTCTCCTCCCTCAGCTCTGGCTGTGGCCTGGCATCCCAATCCAAAGGCCTGAGCGCGAGCAGAGCCAACCTGGAGTCTCCGTCTCGGGGCCGGAGGTGGATGCCCCAGCTCAGCAGGCAGGCAGAGTGGCTTGGCAGCTCTCCAGGCTTTCTCACCCTCTTTTCCTTCTCAGTCCGTGAAAATCCTCCTTATCCATCAAGAACCAGCTGGAATAAAATCTCGTCAGCCTTTCTGATCGCCTATGCATGGCTCCTCCATGGCGCACTGTTTCTGCCTCTACTTAGCATGGATTCTGTTCAACTTCCATATCTTTCTTCCTACTCCATAATCCCCCCCCCCCCCCCCAACAAGCCTGGTGGCTTGTAGTGCAGAGTCAAACAGATAGGACCAACCCAGTGACTCTACATTAGACAAGCGCCTTAGCCTCTCTGTGACTCGATTCTGTTATCTGTAAAATGAGGCCAACAATTCACAGTCACAGGATTGGGTTAGAGGTTAAGAAAATAATATGTGCAGAGCATGTCACATAGTAAATGCTCAATAAACAGTGGTTATAGTAATGTCCCTTTATATCTACCCCAGTCCACCCCTCTATAGAGGCTGGCAATCACAAAAGCTCCATCATCCTGATAAGGTTTTAGCATTTGTAAAAAGGACACCCCCCCCCCCCAACACACACACACATAGGAACGAAGCTGAATCCAATGGAATAAATCACAAATGATGGAATTTTAGGCGCCAGCACAATTGGTGTTAGGGAAAAGTCATTTCTTGTCTGTGCTTCTGAAGTCACACCCATCTGACTATGAACTCTGGCCACGGTGACTTTGAGCCCTGGCCCTGGAAAATCCTCACCAACTCCAGATTCCCATACTCTCCCATACACAGGCCCCATTTGGGCAGACATGGCAAGCAGGGTTTCCAACCACGCAGGCACACTGCTGTCACATTAGTCATCAGATGTCAGCATCTCAGTGGACAGATGGGGAAACCGAGGCCCAGAGAATAGAAGGGGCTTTCCCACTGTCCGTCTTCATTCATTCATTCATTCATTCATTCATTCACTTGTTCGTTTGTTCGTTCATTCATTCATTCAATAAACATTTGGGGTATATCTTCTCTAAACCAGATCCCATGTTGTTGGAGACAAAATGATGAATGTGATTCCACAGTTAGAAAAAAAAAAAAAGCAGGCAGGCTCAGTGATGCAGGGATATCCCCAGAATTCCTTCCAGCAGCTGCATGCACCACCCTGGGGGCAGGGTGGCTTTGTGGAAGGCTCCTTAATAGCTCTGGCCAATCTGTATGGAGCCTGAATCTCCACCAGGTGTCATTCCTTCCAGTTAAAGTTGTATCTCTGGGAGCCTCAGTTTCCTCCTTTGCCTCACAAGATCAAATGAGACCACACTTCTTAAAACACCTGGTTCTTCCCTTGTGTGTGTGACACGCAAAAGATAATCTAACAAAACAATCCTATCTACTAAAGATGGAATAAGCAAATTGACTGTCACTTCGCAACAAAGATGGAGGTGCCCACAGCCAATAAAGAGGGAATATGCAAATTGACCCAACAAAGAGGGTGGCAGCCAGCCTGGAGCAAAGGTGACAGGCAGCCACCAGAGCAAAGGCCCGGGTTCTGGGTGCAAGAGGAAAACCGGTGCCAGCAGCCAGGGGAAGGAAGGCCTATTCTTGCACGAATCTTTATGCATCGGGCCTCTAGTTTGGTCATATTTGTCTTTTGTTGTTTTGTTTGTTCTGACATACGTGGCCAGCTGGCATTAGAGGAAGAGAGTAGGGGCAGGAAATAGACTCCAAGCAGGGGTTCTATGGAAATTCACTGGTGTTGTCAGCCACTGAGATTTAGGGATTATTTGTTATCACAGCATTACCTAGACTATCCTGACTCATACAAGGCCCCTTTGGGAATCTGATAAAAGTTTGGACCACAAGAAAACTGCACATTTATGCAAAATTAAGAACCTTTCAACTTCATTGTCATAAGAGTTCCTCTGTGTTTCTCAGATCCTTGATGCCCATGGCCTCCTCTTCTCAGCCTTGAAATCCAGGCACCTGGGTGTGAGTGATGCTGGGTCAGGGGTCACAAAGGGTCAAGAGGCTGAGCTAGGACAGAGGGGAATTGGCCCTGTCACCATGGTGCAAGGCCCCGGGTTGTGGAAATGAGTCAGAAACTGGGGAAAGGGCTTGAGCCCAAGCTTGACTATTTTGGATGCTTCCTTGTATCTGAACTTGTTTTCCAGATGCTTTCATGGGCCTAAACTTATGTTTTGGATACTTTCTCCTGCCAGCTACTTTATAGCCCCGCCTAGTGTGACAACATCTTATTATCAAAGGGCTGAGGAAGAAGGGGTGCTTGTTGCTATTGTGAGCAAACACTGCATAAACAATCAGCTCACATGTCCCAGAGCATGTGACCAATGGCCTGGTGTGAGTGGAATTTTGAGGTCAAGGAAGCATCACTTGGGGGCACCTCCACAGGTGGGAATAGACAGTATCTGCCAAGGCCACACACCTAGGACAGAGGGTCACAGCTGCCAGATGGAGCTTTGAACAGGAGGGGCTTAAACAACCTAAAGCGTCCACACTGGCAGCTTGAATCACACTTGGAGCCTCTCCTGGGTCACACATTCCCCTCTGGCTGACCCAGCTGGTGAGTTCAGAGGGCTGCCCTGGGATGTCTCCAGTCAGTCAAGGACGTGCTCTTGACAGTGAACAGTGGGGGGTAAAGGCAGGACCTTGGCCTTGGGGTCAGGACTTCTGGTTCAAATCCTGGCCTCACCATCAGGCTCTTGGATGACAGAGCTAGGTCACCCCTCTCTGGGTCCCTGCCTGTCTGGGCATGAAAGGTGCTCTTTCCAGCTTTGAAAGGTCTTACTGAACAGCCTTTGCCAAGCTCAGGGTTAGGACTGGCTTCTCAGGAGTTGGCAAGTGGCCAACTGGGGGAGCCTGACCACCTCCTCCTGCCAGATGCTCACAGCTCAGTCCCTGGGCAGGGGCCACAGGAAGTTCTATTTTCCTTTATAGCCCCACTGGTTATTATTATGCTACTAGTGTCCCGGTGCACGGATTTGTGCACATTGAAAGGAAATTAATTAGAAGAAATATTTTTAATATCGCTATTCGCCCTTTATAATAAAAGTTTCAACCAAATTCACGATCAACAATGACAGATCGAAACACACGCGTGCAATTGGCACCAGCGAGAGCTTTATATGTATCATGCATGTGCAAGTCAACTTAGCCTTTTATATATATAGAATAAACTTGTTTAATTAGACCTGCTTTCTGATTTAGCTAAACTTTTTCCAGCCCAGTGAAGCACCCCAACTTCTCTTTCAGGTAATTGTCAACAACACAGCAGTAAATATCAACACGAAGCAGATTATTATTGTAGATCATGCAGGGAGAACAAAGGGTAAAATATTTAACTGCAGCAGTGTTTGACTATATTCTGCGCACTGAGAAAACCTGAACTCATTTTCAAGTCCACCATCTTTTACTTCTTTTCAGTTGGGTCAAGTTTCTAAGCTTTCTAAATCTTCATTTTCCATCTAATGAAAAGAAAATAGGATTCCACCAAGTCTCCTGTCTACCTACTCCAGGACTTCTGTGAGGATCAAATGAGATGAGGCACGTGTAAATGCTTCACAGACTTTTGGTTAAACTGTAAAATGTTTGTACCTGGCTATAAAGCAAATCTGGTTCCTGGGCTGAAGAAATTCCAAGGAGGCTAGTCGCTAGGGAGAGAAAGCTGAGCTTTGATATGTGATGTCATTACCCGGCACTCACAGCCACCATTTCCGGGCTGGGCTGGTCTGTGGGCCGCATTTTGCACCATGGGGTCTTGGCAATGTTGGCTGTGATTTGGTGGGGTGCCTCTCCAGGGTGGTGGTGGGGCCTGTGTCCCACTTGGGGGAAGCTGAGTGTTGCTTTGTCGGCGCCAGGTATGGTGCCTGTTCATTTTTAAATGGCCAGTGTGTGTCATGGCAGCTCCTGGGTTGAGTATCTGCCCCCTGGTGGTCAGTGTGCATCATAGCTACCGGTTGGATGGACACTTAGCCATATATATAGAGAGAGAGAGACTAGTGGCTGGTGCATAACATTCATGCAGGGGGAGAGGGTCCCTCAGCCCAGCTTGAACCCTCTCCAATCAGGGACTTCTTGAGGGATTGGGCCTAAACTAGCAATCGGACATCCCTCTCGCAATCTGGGACCGCTGGCTCCTAACCGCTCACCTGCCTGCCTGCCTGATTGCCCCTAACTGCCTCTGCCTGCCTGCCTGATTGGCCCTAACTGCCTCTGCCTGCCTGCCTGATCACTCCTAACTGCTCTCCCCTGCCAGCCTAATCTCACCTCCAACTGCTCTCCCCTTCTGGCCTGGTTGCCCCTAACTTCCCTCCCCTGCCGGCCTGATCTCACCCAGTCTGTGTCTCTCTTCGTTTTTCTCAGCAGTCCTCCAGGCCTCCCTGCCTCCCTGCCTCCCTCTTCCTCTTTCCAGGCTGGGAGCGGGAAGGTCCAGTGGGGGCTGCTCCACCCTCTGCCCACCCTCCCTTCCATCCAGGTCTCTTCAGGCCCAGTCTGTTTTGTTTCCTCATTCTGAGAGAGGCTCTGAGAGTGAGCTGGGAGGGAGGGAAAGACAGGGAGAAAAGGCTGTGAGCTGGTGGGTGCTGTGTGTGTCTCTGTGTGTGTGCGGTTGTGAGTATCAGTGCCAGCCCAGCCTCTCCCATCCCCGTCTCTGCTGCCACAAGTCCCCACCCACCAGAGCCTGCTGCGCGCAGCCTGGGCGTTAGGTCGAGCCTCCAGTCGTTGTGGATGTGACGGACCCAGGGTTTTTATATATTAGGATGTAGGACCAGAGACCACTCACCTGCAAAACAACAAAAGACTGGAGGTTCCAGCATTAGAGCTTCACACGCTTAGGATGACAAAGTGTTTCCTATTAAAATGCAAATGCCCCGCGGCAGAAGTAACTCCTAAAGCTGTTGTCAGTTATGTACACCTTAATATGAACTGATTAATAGGCCATCTTGAGAGCCAGCTGGCAGGGGACAGATTTGGATAAAAGGGAGAAAGGAAACTTGGATGCCTAGAGGGTGGGAACACATTTGTGTGGGAGCATGGTAATAAAATGGGTAATAGCAAACATGATACATCATGTGTTATGTGCCAGGCATGATTCTAAGCAATAGATATCAACATAGATATACAGATATATTCATTTTATTCTGACAATAGTCCGTGGTGCACATCTTGTATCATCACCATTTTGCAGTGAGGGCACTGAGGCACAGAAAGGTCATGTGTGCTGGCGTTTGCCCACCAGACCCACCCTCCACCTTTCTCCCCTCGCTCTGTGCCCTGAGAGGCGGATCTACTCTCAGCTCCTCGTCTTCTGGCTTCCAGTTGGATTCAGCCAATGGGGACACTGGCAGGAGGAGAGGGAGGTCAGAGTATTTGCTTGGCTTCCTCCCTGCTGGACACTGTTTCCTCCTCTGGCCACAGCACCCTCCCTCAGCCCTTCCCCCTCAGCTACAGCTCTCACCCGTGCCCATCACACACGCCCTGCCTGCACCTAGAGGTGGAACAACATACTCTGTAGAAGTCCCGGGGCTGCCCAGTCCTTTGCGACTCCCTCACCCTGTGCATGCCTCTGTAAACAGCCCCTTCGGCAGACTCTGCTCAGTTAAGCCCTGTGAGGAGCTCTGTTTCCTGTGGGACCCTGCTCAACTTCTAGTAAGAGGCAGAGCCAGGATTCAAACCCTGGCGGTCCAGCTGCAGGCTAACAGGAGCCTCTGTCAACAAAGGCCCGCAACCCACAGAGCTGCTGCACAGCAGGGTCTGTGGGATGGAATCGCAGGCCTGGGGCCTAGGGTCAGTGTCTACGGTGAACATGGCCGGCCATGTCCTCGACTCAGTAGGATGCTCTCACCAGGTGAGGCTCACAGCCGTGAGACTGACCGAGGGTCCAGAACTTAACTGCCACTCATCCTGCGCTCGGTCTTGAGGGCTCTTTGAGTGACATGACAGCCACAATCACCCAGCACCACTTAAACCAGTGATGGCGAGCCTTTTGAGCTCGGCGTGTCAGCATTTTGAAAAACCCTAACTTAACTCTGGTGCCGTATCACATATAGAAATTTTTTGATCTTTGCAACCATAGTAAAACAAAGATTTATATGTTTGATATTTATTTTATAAGTTTAAATGCCATTTAGCAAAGAAAAATCAACCAAAAAAATGAGTTCACATGTCACCTCTGACACACGTCATAGGTTCGCCATCACTGACTTAAACTCTCTCCCATCACCAGCTGTTTGAACACGCATACTTTAATCCTTGGAAGTCCTGAAGCCTTTATAGGAAAGGGCGTGTGCTCACGTAGCAAGGACATACAGACCCAGAGGAGAGGAATCTTTACTACTGAGCTTGCCGTCAAGTCCTGGTTGGGCCAGGGAGTTCTGTAGAGGTCATCTGGGCCACCCCTGCACCTGGGTACCCGTTCCTGAACCAGCCTAAGCAGGAGGCCATCCATCTGGTCTCCAAGCATGAAACCACCCTGGCCAGCCCAGCATTCTCTTCCTCTTCCAAACGCATAGGATGGATGGGTTTTCCCTAAAGCTCCACTCACTGTTCTGAATGGGGGCCCTGCCAGGGTTCAGCATCTCTGATTAGACTGTTGACGAAATAACACGACCCTAAAATGTAAAAAATTGGCCCAAGCCCTGGGGGATGGCTATGGTGACCTCTGTGGCTCCTCCCACACCAAAGCACAGCAGACCACATGGAAGCCAGATGGGCCTTGAGAGGGGAAACTGAGGCCCCCAAAGGGGTGTGATTTGCACTAATTCTCCTGGCTCCCAGTCCCCTGGCATGGCTCTGGCACCCAGCTGCCAGAGGAGGCATTCTGTTCTGGGCAGACAGACAGATGATTTCCACTGGGAAGAGCCAAACGTGAGGTTGGCAGAAAGGGTCGGACTCAGTGTCCTCACCACCACCGACATTCCAAGGCCCCTCTGTCGGAAGCTTTCTTTGGAGCCTAAAAGCTGGTAATTGGGAGAAGTTGGTGTGACTCATGTATCAAACTCTGCTTTTGTTTTTCTTCTTTCTTAAAATTCTCAACTATTGGCTATTTTTATTTCAGGGCCAGATTCAATTTCATCGTTTTTTTTCTCCTTTCCTGGGATTCTTTGCTCTGTTGCCATGGGAACCCTGGCCCCCTTCCCAAGCTGTCAGGAAGGTGCCTGCTTGACAGTCAAGGAGATGATAGAGGGGCTCAAAGGCCACCGCAGCAGCCGCAGCCGGAGCAAGACTGAGCTTCCAGGGCACACGCCTCACCCCGGGCCAGCCCGGGACGTCTGCCTTGCCTGCCCTGGGTTCTTGTCCTCAACTGACCCCGCAGTCCCCCAACACTTTCATCTCCTGGAGACCAAGACCTGCTGCTCCTTACTCAGGTCTCAGCTTGGTGCCCCTTCTCCAGAAAGCTTCCTGCAGAGGCCCCGCCCAGCCGGCCTCCCCTGGCGTCCCTGTCTCTACTCTCATCACCTGTATCAGCCTCCACAGAGCTACCGAAGCCGTCTTTCATTCTTTAATTTGTTTCTAATCAAAGTAGCACATACACATTATTTTTTAAAAGAGTGATGAAAACTGTAGTCCTCTGTTCCAACTGGCACCAACTTTCAATTCTTTTAGCTTTCTTTTGGTGTTCATATTTTTAAAAAGGTGTGTGTGTGTGTGTGTGTGTGTGTTTATACTGCTATTTCTTGAATTGTTTGGTGTTAGCAGAATCTCTTGGCCTCTTGTCATGGTAGTTTTGGATTTAACCCTTTTACCCACGATTCTCCCTCGGGTTCCTGTCCTGGGCCCCACGCTGGCCATCGTCTAACTGCATTTCTCTGGAAGGACCAAGTTCACAGGGCCAAAGGGATGGGAACCTGCTCCAAAAGCCCACAGCCCCCCCTCTAGACCATGCTTTGGCTTCCTAGGCCCCCACAATTCCCTGGTCAAATGGTCCATGCCACATCCAGAGAGTCTCCTCTAGAACCATCTCTCCCGAGCAGGGTCCCCACTGCTGGGTGCACACCCCTAGGCCCAGGGGGGCCAAGAGGATGCCTCTGGAGAGGTGTGAATGGAGCTTGGACATGAAGGCAGGCGGTCGGCCCACATGCACCTGAGGCCCATCCTGTGGCAGGACATGGGGGCGGGCCTCGGGACACTTATCCTCTTGCCATCGGCAGGCTTAGACATGACAAAGGCTTTCTTCCAGTCCCCCACTCACCTCCATTTACTGGATTTTCTGTGTTCCCGTGGGCACTTCCCCAGAGTGTTCCAAAATACCTGTCCAACAGCCATCAGTCATTTTACCGCCTGCTCCAGCTCCTCATCCATTCTGCTTCCATCCGTTCTATTTCCCCCCCTCGTGTGAAGACACTAAAGAAGAAACACTCAGCACCGACTGGGTGCAGGCTAAGTGCTAGGTGCTGGGGAACGAGCATGGCACGGTGCCGGTCCTCCAGGAGCTTGTGACCTGGTGAGGAGTGTGGGCTTCGAGGCAGCGTGCGCAATGCTGTGCAGGCCCAGGCAGCCCTGGTGGCTGCAGGGAACCCAGATGCACAGGGAAAGGCAGGCAGGTGGGCCACAGGGTGTGATGCTTCCGTGTTATGGATCCATAAAGTTCTTATGTCAAATTCTTTCAAGAAAATGGAATGGGAGAAACATAAAACCAATAAGGGAGATAGAAGCAAGTTGTTTATGGAATGCTGGGGTGGCTCCGAGCACAGTTTGAGAACCACTTCTCCGGGCTATTATAACAAAGGTATTTATAGCCGTGTTGCCTTTTATGTAGCTATAAGTGCCAAATAGGGACATCACTTGTTGCTACTTGCTCCATACCTGAGTCGAAATGGACCCAAGGGCTTCTCCATCTAACTTAGGGAACAGGCTTCTTACCTCAATCTTAAAGCAGTAAATGGCTAATGCCGATGGGAGGGGCAGCACCGTGCAGGGGATTGTTCCATTCAGGGAAGCTGGATCCCGTGTTCCTCAAATCATATCATGGAGACAACCAGCTGCCCCAAAAGCATCAGGAGCCCCCGTCTGTCTGGTACCCATCTCTCCACCCATTCTCCCATTCACTCACTCACATGCACCTGTGTGTGCAGGTTCTTTGTCAGGTGTTTGGCGTCACCGTGGAGAAACTGACTCACCTTGGGAATTAGTAAAGGAGATGAGGCATGTGCCACAAGAGAGATACCGGTGCAGTGTTATGGGAACTCCGAGATGGAAGAAGGCCCCCCCCCAAACTGAAGGAATAGGAGAGTCTCCCTGAAGGAGATGGCACTTGAGCTAAGCCTTGAAGCCTGGTGAGACCCAGACATGGGGCATCAGAGGGAGCCCACTGCAGGCCAAGGCTCTGGCTGGGAAGGCATGAGGAATAGTTCCTTCAGCCAGAGCACAGGTGGGTGGAGCAGGGCAGAGCAGTGGTGAAACAGACACCCCCCCTCCCCAAACTGCTCTGAACCCAGGCCCATTCAAACAACACCAGCTCACATGTGCATTTGTGTCTCCTGGGAGCCTTGCCCAGCATTTTCCACAGGTACATCTGGTCCTATCAACTCTAGGACCAGCACCTCAAGGGCCAATGCTGTTTCTCCTTTCATGGGACTGGTAGCTGCATAAAGGGGGGTGTGCAATAAATGCTTGCTTTCCTCATTCATTCATTCAGTGGATGTTAGGCACCAGGATACAGAAGTAAACAAAAGAGATGGTGGCCGCCCTTGTGGTGATGACACGTTAATGAAAAGCAGGCACAGGCTCCTTCATGGCTGGCTAGAAAGTCATGCCCCAGCTTTCCCTGAAGATGAGAAAAACGAACAAGGATTCTGTCTGGACACCAGGGGGGCCTGGGCTCTAATCTCGCTGCCTGCTCAGCCGTGAGACTTAGGGAAAGCTACGGCTCTTCTCTGAGCTCGTATCCTTGTTCATGGTGTTCATAATATTACCCACAATGCTGTTGTGGGGCTAAAATGGAACCATTTGGAAGAGTGTCCAGCACAGTGTCCAGGCCTAGGAGAGGCTCTGTTTCACAAGTATTAGTCCCCTTCCCCTCCCCACTCTGAGGCCTGTTTTCTCATACTTATAACCATCACTTCAGGTCGATATCTGCTTGCAAACGTTCTCACAGCTGTAATATTTTATGACTCCAAATCTCCAAAAAGGCAGGGGCAGTGGGAGGGCTTGTGTATTATTCTTTGCAGTAAATCGGCCCCTGCGTGAAGTCACCTCGCCTTCCTGGCGTTTGTCAGGTTTTCCCTTTATGTGCCCAGAAGTTTGGGATCTGCCAACCCCCCTCCCCCCCATTCCCCAAACTACATTGGCTGCTTCTTGGAGTGTAAATGGCTTTACCATCCGTGTGCAGCTTCACCCCCTGCAACCCTGTGGGGAGAAAAACAGTCCCTTCTTATGCAACCCTGTCTGGAGAGACAGACAGCAAATGAGCACGGCTAAAAATATTTCATTTTTGTGTGTGTGGTGGGGGGCTGGGAGGGAGGGGCTGGGGGAAGGTGGGTCACATTCCCAAATGCTCTGGATTTTTCTCTGTGCTTTGCTGGGAATACAAGAAGTAAGAACATAAGAACGGCAGCTCAGGCCACACTGAACCCATCCCATGGCGCTTTCAGCTCAGGATTCTGAGACGTCCTCCTCCTTTTCCTTCCTGGCCCATTCATCTAGCCTCAAGGTGCTAAACCAGGTCTCAGACTGGCCACGTTGGTGCCCCACCAGCTTCCATCAGCTCCCATTCTCCAGCTTTCTGCAGCTTTGTTGCTAGTGGCCAGCACCCATGACCTTCAGCACGTTGCTCTTGGACCCAGGACAGCCCACTGCAGGGAGAGCTAGACGTGGCAGGAGTTGATCCTCACCCCCATCCCATTGCCAATGACGGTGGGTGTGGGGGTCCTGAGGTGGAATTCACACTTCAGAATTCCCCTGGGACCAGGCTGCTTGGCTTCCCCCGGGGCCTATCCTGCTTCCCCCATCCCCTTGCCAGTTTTCCTTTCACTGGTCCATTGCACTTGGCGCCTCGGCTCTGGGTCTGCTTCGGGAGAACCCCACCCATAGCCCTTCCACCAGGTGCCCACCCTGACTCCAGACCAGCTGCCTCCTGCGCTTTCCTAACGAACCCGTCCCTGGTTGTCAGCAGCAAGCTTTTAAGTGCCCTCTTTGCACCTGTCCTTGTCCCTGCCTCTGGTCGCTAGTGTGGCACCAGAATGACCAGGGTGTTGGATGAAGGAGACCTGCTCTTGGATCAGCCTGCCCAACTCCGCAGGTCATTCTTATGCACACTGTATTTTAAGAACCCCGGTCTAGAGGGTTCTTGGAGTGTTTATCTCTGTTGCCAGACCACAAGCTTCTTGTAAGATAATCACTATTTTCTTACATTTTGTGCAAAATGCTTTGATATGCATCAAGCCATTTGATCCTCCCAACCACACCATGTGCCAAAAAGAAAAAAAGTGGTTTTTTATCCTCATTGTAAAAAAAAAAAAAACACTCAAGAAAGTTAAGTTGGTGGGTTGAAAAGATTCAAGTACTGGATGGGTGGCCTAGGTCAACAGTTGCCAACCTTTCGGACCTAACGGACCACCAGTTGGTGACCGCTGGTCTAGAGACTTTTAAGGACCCTCCAACTGTGACCTTTATGTCTATTCTGATTTAAAATTCTCTGTGACTATACTCAGTTAGTCAACTGTTAAGGGAAAGGAACAAAGATTCATGTGCATGACCTATTTAAATACAACAATCTAATGAGATTGTTATTTTTTCATTTGTGTTATAAATAAATATAATCATCTACTTATAGATAAATTAATATAGATAAATATACTTATCTATTATCTATACTAATAAAAGGGTAATATGCTAATTAGACCTGGTTGACCGGACATCTTCTGGGCACCCAACTTCCTTCTGGACAAAGCCACAGTGGCGGGGGTTAAGGCAGAGGCAGTTAGGGGCGATCAGGCCAGCAGGGGAGCAAGCAGCTAGGGGTGATCAGGCCAGCAGGGGAGTGGTTAGGGGCAATCAGGCAGGCACGCAGAGGTGGTTAGGAGCAATCAGGCAGGCAGGCAGAGGTGGTTAGGGGAAATTAGGTAGGCAGGCAGGTGAGTAGTTAGGAGCCAGCGGTCCTGATTGTGAGAGGGATGTTTGACTGCCGATTTAGGCCCGATCCTGTGCACAAATTTCATGCACCGGGCCTCTAGTAGATAATAAAACAGGCTCAAAGTAGTTAAAGGAAATAATAATCTCAGTACTTTTCAAAGTGCCAATGACAGAAAGCTTGCTCAAATTTGCATAAGTAGAAAAGGATATTTATTGCAGTAGCTGGCTTCAGGCCCAGCTGGATCTAGGAATTCCAACAATATCAAGTTATTGCTTCTTCCATGTGGCTGAGGAAAAAGATCCCAAGCAGTTGCCATGTCATTCTTAGAGTTAGGTCACAGAGGAAAAGAGAGTGCCCTTTCTGTGAGAGGAGGAGGAAGAGGAGGGGGAGAAAAAGAAGGCTCAGGGAAAACTCTGATTGGTCCTGCCTTGATCATAGCCCAATATCAGGACCAATTAGTTTATCTAGATTCATAAGTCCTCGAATGACCAGACATTGGCCCTGTGCCCACACCTGGCCATCAAGGGCAGGGCAGCCCCATCTGAACCTCAGGGAGTGGAGGAGAGGATCAAGGCAGACCAAGGGACTGAGTCACAAATGACTTGCCAACGGTCAAGGACTTACTAAGTGGTAAGTTGAGATTTGAACCCAGGTCTTCTTCTTGATGCTGGGGGTTGGTTTCTCTATACCACAGCTGTGATCCGTAGCACTTAGCTAGTACCAGAAACACCATCATGGTCAACATCAGTAGCCATGCAGTTGTTAAATCGTAGGACACCTTCAACTTTTCAAATTACTTTGATCAACGCTCTCCCCCATATCCGGAAAACTGTGAGACATGTAGATTAATTACAGATTAATGTGCAGTTGTGAGAAACAATATAGAGAGATCCCATGTATCTTTTACCCAGTGTATCCCAATATTAACTTCCTATAAAACTATAGTCCAGTATCATAACCAAGCTATTGACATTGATACAGCCAGGAGGACACAAACATTTCCAACCACAGGAATCTCACATGACACCCTTTCATAACCACATACACTCCTTTCCTGTCCCCATCTCCTCTTCAACCCCTGGCAACCACTGCAGAGCCACATGTTGTATAATCTTGTCATTTAAAGGATGTTGTATAATGAATCACACAGTGTGTAACATTTTGGGATTGACTTTTTTCACTCACCGTAATTTTCTGGAGATTTGGCACAGTTGTTGCATGGATCAACAGCTTGTCCCCTTTATGTGCATCATCTATTGGATTGTCGAGTGGCATTCCATGCTGTGGATGTACCACGGTTTGCTTAACCATTCACCTGTTAAAGCACATCCAGATGGTTCCAGCTTTGAGCTATTACAAGCAAAACTGTTGTGAACATTACATGTTTTTATGTGAACCTAAGTCTTCGTTTCTCTGGAATAAGTGCCCAGGAGCACAATTGCAGGGTCCTATCATAGATGCCTGTTAGTTTTTAAAGAAACTGCCAAACTGTTTTCCACAGTGGCTGTACCATTTTACATTTTCACCAGCACCGTATGATCCAATCTCCGCACTGTCACTGTTTTTCATTTTAGCCATCCTGAGAGTAATGCTATCTCATTGTAGTTTTTAAAAAATTTATCTTTATTGTTGAAAGTATTACAAATGTCCCCCTTTTTTCCCATAACCCCCCTCCTCCCCACTCCCGCCCTCTCCCCACGCCTTCCCTCACAATTGTCTATAATTTTAATTTCCGTTAAGTTAATGGCTAATGAGAACAAACATCTCTCAGTATGCTCATTTGTCATCTGCATATCCTCTCCACTGAAATGTCTGTGCACATTGTTTGCCCTTTTCCTAATTGAATTGTGTGAGGTTTAAACTGTTGAGTTTTGAGAACTCTTTAGGCATTCTAAATACTAGTCCTTTGTCAGTTGCATGGCTTGCAAATATTTTCCCTCAATCTGTATCTTGTTTTCCATCCACAGGGTGAAACAAGATATTTTTCAGAGTAAACGTGTTTAATTTTGACAAGGCCCAACTTATAAATTTTTCCTTTTTTGGATCATGCTTTTGTTGTCAAGTCTAAGAACTCTTTGTCTAGCCCTAGATCACAAAGATTTTCCTCTACATTTCTTTCTTAAAAGTCTTATAGTTTTATGCTTTACATTTAAGTCTGCAAAAGTTTTTGCACAAGGTGTGAGATTTGGATCAAGGTTCATTTTTCTGCTTATGGTTGTTCAATTACTCCTGAATTATTTGTTGAAAGTGTTATCCTTTCTCTATTAAATTGCTTTTGCACCTTTGTCAGAAATAAATTTGGTATATTTTTGTGGATCTGTTTCTGAGTTCTCTATCCTATTCCATTGATCTATCTACCTGCCATCAATACCACATAATCTTAATTGCTGTAGCTGTTTAGTAAGTCTTGAAATTAGGTAAACTGGTTTCTCCCAATATTTTTTTTCCTCGAAGTTATTTTAGTTCTTCTAAATCTTTTGTATTTCTATATGGATTTTAGAATAATATTGGCTAATCTACACAGTATCTTGTTGGGATTTTTATAGAAATTGCATTAAACCTATATATTAATTTTGAGAGAATTGTCATCTTTACCATATTGAGTCTTCAATCCATGAACACAAACACAAACAAATACACAGCAGCACAATCCCACTTTTATGAAAGTGAGAAACAAAAGCACACTACAACTAAACACACATATTTGGTAAACACGTTTTTAAAAGAAAGAAATGATGAATACAAGGTAGTGGTTGTCTCAGTGAGGGAGGCAGGAAGATGGGATGGGAGAAATAAGCTACCTGTGTTCTCTTTCTTGGTGGTAAATTCAAAACTGTTCATTGAATACCCACCAAAAAAAGGCAATACTACAACAATGATGAGCATATGTCATGAACCATATTCATGTCGTGCAGACTGTGAAACTTATGCAATTTAGGGCTCTAGCCAAGTGCTCAGTTGGTTGGAGCATTGGCCCGCACACCAATAGGTTGTGGGTTCAATTCCCAATCAGGGCACATACCTAGATTGCAGGTTTGATTCCCAGTCAGGGCACATATGGGATGCAACTGATCAATATTTCTCTCTCACGGCGATGTTTGTCTTTCTTCTTCTCCTCCTCCTCCTCCTCGTTCTCCTCCTCCTCTTCCGCCTCCTCCTCCTTCTTCTTCTTTTTCAAATAAATAAACATATCCTCCAGTGAAGATTAAAAAAACTTATGCAATTTGGGGGAGGGAAGATCCTCTGAGGAAAAAAAATACAAAAATTCAAATATAAAACCAGAAATAAAAGTGAATATTTATTTAAATTAGAAATCATAAATTGCAAATTTTAAAAATATGACAAGTAACACAAACCTCACAAAATCCAGAAGACTAACATAATATTTTTTATTAGTAATAGCTGACAACCTAACACACCTCAACGATACTGATACATTTTCCCTATATTTTAACATTTCTTATTGCATGTTCTTTGACCACTCTTTACAAAATAAGGATTTTATAAAGTCCTTTTCTACTGAGAAGAAAGATAATCCATCTTCCTTCTGGCCTGGTTATCAGAATGTAATCCGTATTGTTGATAATTTGAAATAGTCGACTTCACAGCTTGTTATTGGTAATAAAACATAAAAAAACTTCCCCTGAGATTTCTTGTTCAGCTGGCGCTTCATGCCCAGGGGTCATGCCTGGACACATGGCCCCACTCAGCCCTGTGGTCAACCATCACCGCCACCTACCAGACAGGTACCCAAGGAGCCGGGTGACAGTAAAGCCTTGATCGTAGTGGTGTCACCTCCAGGGTCTTGAAAAGCAGAGCCCACATGCTCACTGACATCTCCCCAGGGCTGGGGTGGGGGCCTCCATGGATGTGGGGTGGTGTTGGCACCACCAGGGCACTGGCTGACAGACAGCCCAGCAAAGAACAGACCACCTTGGAAGGGCCCATGCGAGAGAGGGGCCCTGAGGCTTCATGAACTTCATTGCCCTCGGCGCCTGCAGCCACAGCTTGTGAGTGATCCGTTCTGCTCCTCAGAGGTCACTAGTGATGAGACCCCCAGCACAGAACCAGTGGCGGCGGCTGCACTTCTCCTGAGCTCCCTCTTCAGGGAAAACCACAGCTTGGTCACATGACCCAGGGCACGCGAGAGTGGCAAGGCCAATGACCTCGCCCGCCTTTACTGCCTGCCCGTATTTAGTCACTTACTCAACAGATACTTAGTGAGCATCTACTATGTGCCAGACTCCATGCTAGGCCCTTGGGTACCGTAACGGTCCTGCCCTGGGAGCTTCCTTACAGAGATGGCATCCGTTTAAGTCTGGGCACATCTCCCCTCAGAGTTCAGTGTTCTAGGCCTCAGGCTCCTCTTGCCTTGCCCTGACTCCATCAAGCCGCCATGTGTGTTTCGTGCACACAGGACACATTGGTTCACTTGTGTCTGTGTCCTCAGTGCCCTGCACACTGCTCAGCACACAGCTGGGTGGCGCTGAATGGAGCTGGGCGACCAGAGAGACCGAGGGCAGGGAGACGGGGAGGCGGTGTCCTGCAGGAGCCTGGTGAGGGCATCGGAACTGCAACTGTAGCACCTCAGACACATACCCAGACTGGTGTGGCTGGTTCTGAGGCTCCGTGGGAAACTGGCCACGCCATCTTTCTCCACTCCACCCCGAGGACCATGGGGAATCACCCTGGGGAAGGGCAGGGAGGATTTTCCTGAGGAGAGAGGACCGGGAAGGAAGAGCATCGTCTGGTCTTCGGGAACAGACAGCACCAGACTCAATCTCTGCTACACCACTCACCACTCAGCTGCCTTGGGCTTCCGTGAGCCCTCCCGCTCATGGCCTCGCTCTCTGTGAGTGACGACAGTCCCCCGGGAGGGTGGCAGGACGGCTGCTCTTCTAGGGAAGCCCAGTAGCTCAGTATGGACTCTCAGCCCTTCTGCTCACCACACAGCCTCTCGCTCCCCAGGCTGACCTTACACCTGAACGTAAGCTCCAGGAGGGCTGGGGCTGGCCCTTCCTCGCATTGGGCACCTAGGACAGTGCCTGCATGTAGTGAGGCAAGAGAAATATTTATCGGAGGGTGGAGGAGATTATACTGCGGAAATGTAATGAGCAAAAATCTGTATTGTCAAAATGACACATCATGAGGCTAGTAGCTTTGGGTAAAACGACTTCCCAACTAAAAAATTCTGACCTCAAAAATGTGTTTTCCACTCTTCAGGAGGACAAACGCCAGCTGGGTGCTATTTGAAGAGCTCTTTCCTTTGCGGATGCTATTGTTCCTGACTCGCTGTGAAAAGTTCGATTGCAGTTAGGAGGGGCGGGGAGCCTGGAACGAGACCGCCACAGGTCTCTGCTCAGATCCCAGAGAGCAGCACAGCCCCTCTCCTCCGTTAACCGCTAAGCTTCAGGTGGCCAACCAACCCTCCACAGCCTTTGTAACCCTGGCCTGATCCCACCCCATATGTAATCTCCGTTTAACAAAGGAAGAAGGGTGAGTGTGCACGTGTGTGTACACGAGTCAGAGTATGCATGCTCTCGTGAGCCTGTGTGTAATGTGCCTCCCTTTCCCGTCGGGCGTGCAGGACACATTTCACTTGTGTTCCTGGTGAACCCTGGGGCTAGGCCCTCCACTCTCATATCCCCTTTGTCAGGGGAAGGGCTATAAATTATCTGCTCAGAGGCCCCCAGCCCTATCCAGGTTGCCTGGACACACATGGAAACCTCAACTCCCTGCATACATGGCTCTATAGTTTACTTTCCCAAATATCAGGCTCACACCTTCTTACCCTGACATTCACTTCCCTCTTTGTCTTCCCACACCCCCATCTACAGCCACTTCCTGTCTACAGCCTGTCAGTCTACTACACAGATCCCACCCCCTCTAGTCTCAACTTGGCACAGTCCCTCACACTATCGGAGGCCCCCACTCCACACATCCATTCTCTGCCTTGGATGTCTCCTTTATGACTTCCTCATGAGTTACTTCTCTCTGTGAAGCCTCAACCCCATATCTCATTGCATTTTACTCCCCGGTGGGAGGAGAGCTAACATCACTCACCTGCTGCTATTGTCTCCTTTCTTTTTCCTTATCCTCGTGGGTTTATTTCTTTTCCACTAGAAAGTAAACTCTATGAGGGCAGGATGTCTGTCTGTCTTGTTCACCAAGGTATCCCCAGTGCCAGGCACAAGGTAGGCACTCCATAAACATTACTGACCACAAATAAATTCATAGTTTGGCAGAACAACTGGCCAGTGGATTTGGAACTAGCTCCTTTCATCAGCTTCTGGAATCCCTAATAGCTCCAGAAATGTTTCTCAAGTCCCAGGAAAGGGACATTCTATGACATTGTAAACAACTTTCTCTCATCAAAGAGAAAAACCCGACTTTTCTTCTCCCCACCACCAACCCCATCAAGAATCCCATCACTTTTTAGATAAATCCGCTTGGGGAGTAAGAGCAGTAGAATGTGCAAGGGATCCCAGGTTTAGTTGGTGCATCTCAGGCTTCCTTAGGGCCGTGGTTTGCCATTTTAACTGAGCATTACAATTCCTCGGGACATTTGTTTAAAACACCCTTCCTGGACCCTATTCCCAAAGGCTTGGGGTTTTAGTAGGCCTGGGACGAAGCCCAGAATCTGCATTTTTAATAACCTCCCTAAACAACTTAGAAGCAAGTGGCTCTCACATCTCATGGTGGGAGCCTGCATCTTGGAATGTATTATAGCAAATGAAAATGAGTGTGGTTGAACCCATGATATAAGAACAGAAGAAACCATCAGAAAAACAACAGAGCTATAAGAAATTAAAATATGGCGGCCAAGAGTGCCTAATGGCCCTGTCAGAAACTTGTCTGAGCCATATGTGAGATTTCCATGTAGATTCTATTTGAATAGAAAAAGGCCCACTAATAAAAGTAAAATTTAAATATATAAAAAATGAGTATGGTCAGATAGGACCTGCTGTAAAGGAGGTTAATTGGAGTTGGTTGCTAAACCCTGTGTGGCAGCATCAGATTTCCTATGAGCCACAACTGGAAAAGGATACGTATGAAAGCTGAAAGGACACCCAGACATACAGCCAAGAACAAGGGCAAAAGTATGAGGTGGAATTCTTTCTTCTAATCCTCACCCAAAGAGATGTTTTCATTTACTTTTTAGAGAGAGAAACTTGCCTCCCATATGTGCCCTGACCAGGGATGGAACCCACAACCTAGGCATGTGCCCTGACTGGGAATCAAACCTGCAACCTTTTAATGAACGGAACAATGTTCCAACCAACTGAGCCACCCGGCAAGAGCATGCTGTGGAAATCTTGAGAAGGCTGAAGATGAGTAAACTAAGGGCTATTTCTTAAAGGAAATTGATGTGGGTATTTGAGGACTTGTCCTGTGAAGGAGAGTATGGTTTTCAGAGGAGCTGCTTGACAGGATAGAAGTTATAGATAGATTTCAGCTCAGGCATAAGAAAGAACTGTATTACAGACTCGCCCTGAAGTAGAATGAACTCCTGATTTGCTTAAAAATTGGAGAAAGTTGTATTTACCAAAGAAGAATAATGACCGGTAACTGAGCTTACGAGTGGAATAAACCCTGATGGAGAAAAGTTCCTTAAGAAAATGTGATTACTGCTGTTAAATCATTGCTGGGGAATGATTTGGAAAACCATGAGCTTTTATTTTCCTTCATGGGGAATGCAAGTTTGGGCCAGAGCTGAACTGCTGGACAGAGTAGTTAAGAGCTGTGTGGAGAAAGGGTAGAGGAAGAGTCGCACTGTAGCATGTGGGGAGGGGGAATTTCGGGGACAGCAAACCTGATGAGAAGGATGTCTGGGGGCTTTTATTGTTCTGTTGTGGAGTATAACATACAACCTTGTTTTCATCCTTCCTCAAAATCTTCATTGAGCTCTATGGTTTTCATCACTGCACTGGGCAGTGAATTTGCTCTTGAGGGACATGATAAAGTTTTGGGTCTTGATCAACAGTGACCTGGGACAAAACCAAAGCTTGCTCATAGAAGAAGATCTAAATATGGGTCTTATTGATGTTGATAGCTGTGAGCAATTAAGTACATAAAATGTGGTATTACATTTAATTTTTCACCATAATCCCATAATGTAGAAATCATCATCTATGTCTTCTAAGGAATGAAACTGATGCTTCAAAATGTTAAATGGTTCGTTCAGTGCTGAAACTGGATTCCTTCCCAGGCCTGCCTGACCTCAAGGTCTGTGTTTTTAAAGAGTATTTCCCCCTGTCACTGGAATGTCTAGCCTGAGGCTGGTGACCCTTTGTCAGCTGTGTGGTAGAGAGACTGCTGCACTGACAGGAGTTTGCATGGAATTATGCCTGTACATAACTACGTAGATGTGAACACACACACACACACACACACTTTCTGAGGATGTATATACGTGTCTTTCCCATACGTACAAACGGACTGAACTATCCACAGCTCTCAACTCTGCCATCTTTTTCTCAGAGCCCTGTGAGAGCTCCATTGGGAGCCCTGGGTCATGGGAGTTTGGCACCCACGGAAGATTCAGGATTTGCTTCCCTCATTCTACAAATACTGATTGGGCTCTTGCCCTGTGCCAAGCAGGGTGCTAGGCACTGGGGATACAAGAGTGAGTGAAAGCAGACAGGACCCCTGCTCTCAGGGAGGAGAGGCATTAACCAGATAGCCACACCGACAAATGTGCAATTGCACCGTGACTTTGCTGCGATGGGGAGGTCTGTGGTGCTACAGAGGCGGGGCAGAGGACTGCGACTGAGCTGGGTTTGGGGACACATGGACTGAGGTCTGAGGATGTCAGGTAACAGGTGGAGAAGAGCACTCCAGGCAGAGGAACAACGTGTACAAGAGTCCTGTGGAGGAGGGAGTGTGGCCTTGGGGAGCTGAAGGCAGGCTGGTGCTGCCTTCACAGCAACAGAGGTGAGACGAGGTCCAAGAGACACTGAAAGGAAGTGGGCAGGCCAGGTGGGCTTTGGCGGCATGAGAGTGACAACTCCCCAGAGCAGTAAAAGGCCACTGATGGGCTTTAAAGAGGGGCACAGGGGAATCAAACACATCTACATCTTAGAAAAGGGACTTTGGCTTGTTGTGGGAAGGAGACGGAGGGAGACTCACAGGGATACAGTGAGCCCTGCTAGGAGGTGACTGCTTGGTCTAGAGAGTCATCACCATCAGAGAAGATGGTGATGATGTCAAGGTCTTTAGGAGGGAACACCGGACCTTTGCCAGCCCGAGTCCTCCATGCCTTCTGTGGTCACTGGGGTCCAGAAGGGGATACTCCTCTTGTTTGGCCTACCTGAGAACAAAACAGGCACCTGGAGGTAGCGAGAGCTCCCTGCTTTGTCCTCCTAAGAACCAAGTCCACTTTGGCTTACTTAGGCCTTTTGCTAAGTGATGGGAGAGGGGGGTGAAGAAGAAAGGCAAGCTCTCTGATTTCTGGACCATTTTCCTATTTTTTTGTGGGAAAGTGCCCTGCAGCTATCTGTACAGATTGTCAGATTGTCTGGCAGAAACCCCAGCTGGGGCCCTTTGGGGAGAAGAAATGCATGATTCAGCCCATGGGATGGAGCCAGAAAGGTTTGCAATGGATGAGAGAGGCCAGAGGGAGGCTAGGGGTGAGGGGTGAGGAGTGAGGGGCCTGGAGTCCTCCATGCAAGAGAGCTCTGGAGAGCAGGGCAGAGACGTGAGGAGGCCAGCAGAGAGCTGGCCAGCGCCCCAGGCGTGCCAAGCAGAAGGTAGGCTCCTGTGCGCCACTTTCTGGAGGCAACGCTGCCCAGCAGGGAGCCAAGAAATAATAAGCGAGGTCTGATTAAGTGACTGATTCAGCAGCGGGGTTGCTCTTGGTCCAGGCCCAGCCTGGAAATTATAGGCCTGGGTTGCAGCTTCCGGGACAGCTACTGGAATCAGGGGCCTGCTGGTGATTGTGGTCGATGGCCACATGGCCTGCCCACCGTCCTGAACCATGGTCATCAATGGGGGAGGAGCCCTGACTCTTGGTCCAGCTGCAACCATGAAGGGCCTGCCGGGCCGTGAAGGCCCCCAGGCAAAGCAGATATGAGAGAACACTCCATCCACTACCTGCTGAAAAAATCAGCCTGGCTTGCCCAGGTCGACGAGATAAGGATGGTGAACTCTAAGTCTCCACTCACCGTCGTCATGAAAATGCAGATTTGTGTGGCTGCCATCATGGTACAAAGGAGACAGGAAGTGGCTTCTAACCCTAGCTCTGCCACTTCTCTGTAGCTTTGGGAAATCTAATTCCCCTTTCTAAGCCTCAGTTTCCCAACCTGGAAATGGAGACAGTAGGACCTGCTTTGGCGCAGAAGGTCGCTGTGATGGCCAAAGTGAAACGGCTGGAAGGAAAACAAGATGCGAATGTAATGACTGTGATGACATCCCATCTGCCCTTCGCCTTGTGAGAAAAGGACCCAGGGCCCTATTTGGAGATGAGAAAGTGGAGGCTCAGGGAGGGGAAGTATCTGACTAAGGTCCGTGGACAGTGAGCAGCTGCACTAGCACTCCAGCTGCATCTACTGACCCTGAAACCAAGGCTTCCTCCACCACCCCACAGCCGCCTGTGGGTTTATCGAAAGCCAATTTGCATTTTTAAAAAATTTTTTTATGAGTTCTGAAATTCAAAACCAGATACAACAATTGCTTTAATGTTCAGACTTAAAAGTAAGCAAGACGGAGAGGATCAGCTCCTAGCAACCTCTCTGTGAACTCCGACCAAGTAAAATATCTGGAGATTTGTCCCCAAAAATCTTTGAAACAGGAGTAGCAAGATTAGAGTTGGGTGGCTTTTTGCAGAGGTCACAAAGTGGAGGGAACTTGAGAGATCAGGTCTTCCCTCACCCTCATCTTACAGATGAGGAAACGAGGTCCCAGGAAGGGAGGGACCTGTGATCTTTCCAATCGCATGTGATTGGGTGACCTCAGGAAGCGAGGGGTGACACTGGAAGGAGCCCTTCAGCCAGTCTCAGGGGTCCTGGCCTCTGGTAAGATACTAAGACCTTTGTAGGTGGAGGCTCAAGGCCCATGCTGACGCCCATCGGGTCCTACCAACTTTCCTGCCCCATCTCTTAAGACTCCCCAGCTCCATCTCTGTGCTGTAGCCTGGGGGTCGGGGGGATCCTCACCACCAGCTACCACCTCTATCCACTCCTCCCAATCCCCAGCCTCAGTTTCCCCCACTGCTGCCATTCTTTCCACTGTTTACTCTTTTTTACATGGAGTCATTCTGCTCGCTCCATGAAGCTTCTCCCAGGTTCTAAAGCCCTCTTGCCTTTCTCTGAGCCAGGATAATACTAATACTTACTATTATAGTAACCAACATTTGTTAAAGTTTAGCACATGCCAAGTGCTATAGCAGGAGATCGCCTCATGTCAACCCTAGGTGCATTATCGCTCCTCAGTGGGTACTATTTTTATTCCCATTTTGAAGGGAGGGAGGATCCAGGGATCCAGAAAGTTTAAGTAACTTGTTGAAGATTACACAGCTCGTCGATGTTAGAGTTGGGACACAAGCCCAGAGTTGGTTGTGTGAACCAAAAGCCTTGCTCTAACCATTATGCTACACTGTGTTTGGGGATTGGGCCTGCAGCTCATTCAGTCTTTACCACCCATGCTGGCAGCTCCTTACATCCTGTCTCCTTGTATCTGTTTTCCATGGTTAGTCCTGTCTGACCAGCTAGACTGTGACCTCTCAGGGGAAGAAGCCGGTTATTTCACTCTCCCTGGTTCCTGGAGAAATAGGCAGAGTTGGCTCTCAAAGGAGACCATCCTTCTAGATTCCAATGTACAAATTTCCAGTTATAAAAACAGTCATGGGTGTAAAGTATGGCACAGGGAATATAGTCAACAATGTTGTAATAACTATGCACCGTGTCACATGGGTACTAGACTTATGGGGTGATTACTTCATAAGTTGTGTAACTATCTAATCACTATATTGCACAGCTGGAACTAATATAATGTTATATGTCAACTATAGCTGAACAATAAAGACCATCCTTACCTCACCTTCCAGAGACAATGTGTAGGTCAGATGGGAAAGGGCTGGTCGATTACAGAAGCGTGGAGAAAGGTCAGGAGCCCAGGCCAACGCTGAAATACAGGGAGAGGAGGCCCTGGACCGTGGACTGGCAGCATGTTCATTCACAGAACAGATTCATTTCATACAGTCTCTAGTCATTCATTTATTCATCAAGCACACGTTCGTCAGACACTCCTCTGGGGGCTGAGATTCACTGGGGAACAGAAGAGATGAGTTTCTGTTGCGCTGATTACAATTTGTAACTTTGTTTTTAGCTCTTTGGTTAGTTGGTTATGTCCTGCCTCCATGATTAGGCTGTAAACTCATGCTCAATGTTGAAACCCCAGTATCTGCCATGGGTTCATCATAGCACTTGATAGATCTGTATCGGTTGAATGCAGGGTATGTCATCTTTGTTGAGACAAGACATGCAAGAAATAGTACCAATAGACGAGGATTGCAGCCTCACTGGTAAGGCCATCCAGGCGTGAGAGGGACGGTCCCCTGTCCTCCCTGGGAGTGCAGGGAACCACTTCCTGCTGGAGATGAGAGTCTCCACGTAGTCCCCCCGTCAGGAAGAGAATGTGGGCACACCACATGCGCACTGAGTTCTACTTGCAAATTAACAACGTAAATGGCCAGCCCACCATCCCCAGAGGCCACCCTCAGGGTCAGGCAGACCTTTCCCCTTGAATGTCCACACTGGGAACAGGCGCAGGATTGCTCCCAGTTCGGAGTCCCACCGCCCCTGCGCTTCAGCACTGCTTCCACTCTGTCACTTCCCCCAGCTGGAGGCCATCTGGGCATAGAGGTCTTGGAGATGGTCTCATCCAACTCCCTCTCTTGATTATTTTCACTCATTGTAATACGGATCATACACACAAGAGTGCACAAAAGATGTGTTTAGTTTATGGAATCATAAAAATTACACCCTGTACATACCATTCAAATTAAGAAACGAAACATTACCAATACATTAGAACTGCCACCCTCATTCTCCTCCACCCACCCAACACACACACATTAGAGGTAACCATGTCTTGATTGGGGGTTAACCAGTCTTTACTTTTGAAAGTACTTTTTCCACTTGCTATGTAATTTTTATTGTGGAGTTATAATTACATACCATAAAATTTACCCTCTTCAAGTTAACAATGCAGTGCTTTTAGGTATACTTACATGGTTGTGCAACCATAACCATCATCTATTGCAGAACATTTTTATCACACCCCCCAAAAGAAACCCCATACCCATTCTTCCCTCTCCATAACCTTTCAATATTATTCACCTACTTTCTAGCTCTATAAATTTGCCTTTTCTTGATGTTTCATATAAATGGAATCATACAACAAGTAATGTTTTATGCCTGACTTCTTTCACTAAGCATAGCATTTTCAAAGCCCACCCATGTTGTAGTTCTTCATTTCTTTTTTATAACTGAATAATATTCTGGTGTATATATACCACATATTGCCTATCTGTTCATCAAGTGGTGATGGATATCTGTGTTGTTTCTACTATATGATTACTAATGAGGTCAAGTTTCTTTTTCCTCTTATAAGCCATTTATGTTTCTTTGTCTATGATGTCCCTGTTTCCAGTTTTTGCCCATTTTTCAACTGTCATTTTCTTACTGACTCATCTTATATAGGCTAATACACAAATCGACTGAACGGCCGAACGACAGGTCACTATGACGCGCACTGACCACCAGAGGGCAGACTCTCAATGCAGGAGCTGCCCCCTGGTGGTCAGTGCACTCCCACAGGGGGAGTGCCACTCAGCCAGAAGCCAGGCTCATGGCTGGCAAGCACAGTGGTGGTGGTGGGAGCCTGTCCCGCCTCCACAGCAGCACTAAGGATGTCTGACTGCCAACTTAGGCCCGCTCCCCCCGGGCTGTCAGTCGGACATCCCCCAAGGGCTCCCGGGATGCAAGAGGGCTCAGGCCAGGCTAAGGGACCCTCTCCCTCCAGTGCACAAATTTCGTGCACCAGCCTCTAGTGTTTATATATTCTGGATTCTATTAAACCCTTTGTTAGTTTTATGTGTTGCAATTTCTTCTGCTCATTTGTGGTTTGTCTTTTTAGTTTTAGTTCTCATATTTTTCAATTCTCAATTTACTTGATTCTGTTTCAAATCTGCTTATTTCTTGCTTCTATGTACAAGATACTTTTTTATTTCTTTAAAAGTATTTAGTTTTTCTCAATATGGCATGGGAGAAACCAAGATGGCGGCATAGGTTAACGCCAGAGATCGCTGCCTCAAACAACCACTTCAGAGATATAACTAAAGGACAGAACAGACATCACCCAGAACCACGGGAAGGCTGGCTGAGTGGAAATTCTACAACTAGGAGGAAAGAGAATATCATACCCAGCCTCAGAGGAGGCGCAGTGCTGAAGTGAAATACTCAGGTGCGGAGTGTGCGCGCGGAGCGGGCTGGCGGCGAGGGCGCGGTTGTTGTTTTCAATCGGGAGGGAGTTTCAGACTCTGAGCTCCAGATCCGGGCGAGTCTCTGGGGACCGAGACTCAAACGGGAGAAACGGGACTGTCTGGCTTCGGTCGGAACTCGAAGGCAGCTTTCTCTCCGAGGTTTGCAGCCATTGCTGGGGCTCTGAGAGGCAGAGCCCCTGGGGAAGGAACTGAGAGTCGCCATAACTGCTCGTTCCGCCCGCCCTGTAGATCCCCCGGGGACCCGCCCCGCCCAAGCCCTGCGCAGCGCCATTTGCCGGATAGCCTCAGGCAAAGGCTAGATTAGCACCGCCCTAGAGATCCAGCACAGAAGCCCTCCCACTACAGACACAGCAGACTCTCATAGCCAGTTAGCCTGGAGGTCAAATCACCCCGGTATTGCCGACATCAATCAAGGCTTAAAGGCAACAAGACTGCGGTCAAAGACCACTAGGGGGTGAACCAAGAAAGCATAAAAAATGCGGAGACAAAGAAACAGGACAAAACTGTCAATGGAGGATATTGAGTTCAGAACCACACTTTTAAGGTCTCTTAAGAACTGTCTAGAAGCTGCCGATAAACTTAGTAAGGCCCTCGAAAAGACTGGTGAGACCGCCGATAAATGTAATGAGATCCTCAAGAAATCTAATGAGACCCTCGATGTTGTGATAAAGAACCAACTAGAAATTAAGCATACACTGACTGAAATAAAGAATATTATACAGACACCCAACAGCAGACCAGAGGAGCGCAAGAATCAAGTCAAAGATTCGAAATGCGAAGAAGCAAAAAACACCCAACCAGAAAAGCAAAATGAAAAAAGAATCCGAAAATGCGAAGATACTGTAAGGAGCCTCTGGGACAGCTTCAAGCGCACCAACATCAGAATTATAGGGGTGCCAGAGGATGAGAGAGAGCAAGATATTGAAAACCTATTTAAAGAAATAATGACAGAAAACTTCCCCCACCTGGTGAAAGAAATAGACCTACAGGTCCAGGAAGCGCAGAGAACCCCAAACAAAAGGAATCCAAAGAGGACCACACCAAGACACATCATAATTAAAATGCCAAGAGCAAAAGACAAAGAGAGAATCTTAAAAGCAGCAAGAGAAAGAAACCCAGTTACCTACAAGGGAATACCCATACGACTGTCAGCTGATTTCTCAACAGAAACTTTGCAGGCCAGAAGGGAATGGCAAGAAATATTCAAAGTGATGAATACCAAGAACCTACAACCAAGATTACTTTATCCAGCAAAGCTATCATTCAGAACGGAAGGTCAGATAAAGAGCTTCACAGATAAGGAAAAGCTAAAGGAGTTCATCACCACCAAACCAGTATTATATGAAATGCTGAAAGGTATCCTTTAAGAAGAGGAAGAAGAAAAAAAAAAGGTAAAGATACAAATTATGAACAACAAATATGCATATATCAACAAGTGAATCTAAGAATCAAGTGAATAAATAATCTGGTGATCATAATAGAATCAGGGACATAGAAAGGGAATGGACTGACTATTCTTGGGGGGGAAAGGGGTGTGGGAGATGCGGGAAGAGACTGGACAAAAATCGTGCACCTATGGAAGAGGACAGTGGGTGGGGAGTGAGGGCGGAGGGTGGGGCGGGAGCTGGGAGGAGGGGAGTTATGGGGGGAAAAAAAGAGGAACAAATGTAATAATCTGAACAATAAAGATTTAATTAAAAAAAAAATAAATAAAAGTATTTAGTTTTTCTGACTTCAAACCTCCAGAGTATGAAGTCATTGTGGATCTACTTCTGCTGTTTGGTGTTTCTGCTGACCCTACTTTTTGGTGCCTTATTTCCTTCTGTGTTTTGTTTCATTTTGTTTTTACTCTGAGCTGTTCATTTTCCTTGGAAGTTTATTTGTGGGAATTCTTTGAGGAGTGGATTTAAGTTTAGTTCCTCCAAAGATGATTCATATTTGCTTCTTCCAACATAGGACCACTTAAAATTAAATCCTCCATTTGAGGTTTTTGGGCCTCACTGATAATAGGACTTTGGACGGCACTCACATAAAAGATCAGCTTATAGTCTTGAATTTTCAGAGGTTTTGTTTATTCCCCCTCTCCATCCACAATTAAAAAAAATATTTTAAGGCTAGTTTTCATGCTTTATCCTCTTTGCAAAGTTTCCTTCTTATTCACTTACAATGAAAATAAAGCTTTTTATGGATATCCTAGCTTTATGAAAAGAGATCTCCTATTAGATTTTTCACCTTGGGTGGACCGTAGGCTTATAATTCTGTTCCCTGATTCCGTAAAAACATAAACAGAAGCTCAAGATCCCACATTTTGGCAGAAAACTACAATTCAAAAGAGAGCTTTGGTACCAGTTTATATCCAAGAATTTCTGGTTTCACCTCATTTGTGATTCCTTGCTTTTATGCCAGCTCAGTAGTGCCATTAAAAATATTTCTTTCTTCTCTATACAGCATTGCCCACTATTTTACTTGGTAGAGTCATTCATGGTGTCTAGTCTGATGTCATGCAGGAAAAGAAGTCTCTGTCATTTTGCAAAAGAGGAGACTGCGTTCTAGAGAGAAGAAGCCAGCTCACAGCCACATCGATGCTGACACTGTCACAATAGTGAAGTGAGTCCACTGAGAGTGCTGCTCAGAGAAGAATCCCTGGGGCCAGGGCTGACCTGGCAGGTCTTCACCAAGGGCACCCTGGGTAACATGGCCAGGAGAAGTCTCTGATTTATAGTCAAGGAGGGTCAAGTGTCCCCAGCACCCTTAAATTGTTCCAAGCCTCTCCTTCCCCTCCCATCCTTACTCCCCACTGTGCATGCATCACCTTCACCTCACAAGAGGATGGCTTGGAACACAACAGGAGGACAAGGTCTGTCTCGTTGGAGGTAGAATCATAATTAGAATCTTTCCAGTTATGATCACTCCGGAAGATGGTCTTTGCCTCCTTTCCTAGCATCCACTGGCACTTACTGGGTTTCAGCTGGCCTCTCTTGGCTCCCTGCCTCCCACTTGGCAGCAGCCACCTAATGTCTAGTCTCCGGCCCTCTGGTGGCCAGCCAGATATTGCTTAGGTTCTCGAGGAGTTAAGAGCTACCTTTCACTGTGCTTGCTTTGGTCTCTGCCCCAGGAAGAGCAAGCAGAAGAAAATTGAGTACCACTGAGCATTCAGACTCATTACCTTCATTGCCTTAAGAGCTCATAACTTATTTACTGAATGCTTCCATTACATTGGGCCCTGTGCTACACTCTTGATGTTGCTAATTCATCTAATCCTCAAGACAACTCTGAAGTTAAGGGAGGTTAACTCCCTTACACAAGGTCCCCTATTGGTAAGTGGTGCTGGGATTTAAACTGGGACCTTCTGATTCCAGAGACCATGATTCAACCCCCTTGTAGTATTTTAAAGCCTGCAGTGACTTTTGGGTCATCTAATTAAATCCTTTCCTTTTTTAAAATATATTTTTATTGATTTCAGAGAGGAAGGGAGAGGGAGAGAGAGATAGAAACATCACTGATGAGAGAGAATCATTGATCAGCCGCCTCTTGCACGCCCTCTACTGGGATTGAGGCCACAACCCGGGCATGTGCCCCTGACAGGAATCGAACCTGGATCCCTTTATTCCGCAGCCCAACGCTCTATCCACTAAGCCAAACCAGCCAGGGCTCAATCCTTGCCTTTTGCAAAGGAGGAAACTGAGACTTGGAGAGGTGAGGCATTTGGCCCAAGGTCACACAGCTTGTCAGTGGCAGTGCCAGGCTTGCATGGATTTTCTGATGATGCCCCGTTAAAAGCAGAAAGGGGATGCTTTTGTGGATAACGGGCCAGTGAGAGGTCCCATGACATTGCCTCTGCAAAGCCCTGACCCAGCCAGACTCCAGACACACAGGATGAAGGGAGCCCGGGACCAGACACCCTCCCTCACATCTACACACCCAGTTGGAGGAAGAGGCAGATTCCCCACCTCATTCTCTGGGTCCTCCCCCAGCTGCCAACCCAGCTGCTGCCTGCATCCTACCCACAGGGTTGCGGTCCGGCCGGGCAGGGGAGTATCAGATGCTGCTGGATTTCCATCTTTCCATCCAGCTTTGGAAGGGCCTCTTCCAGATCTCTGAGCAACGAGCGGATTTGGAGAAAACGGAAAAGCTGGCTCTTTTCTGAAATCCTGTAGAGCACCAAGCACGGAATAAAAAATAGAGCCGCCAAGCCATGGAACAGCCTCATTTAAAGATGACAGCCCCATTGGGGGAAATGAAGCTGCTCAAATGCATGAACTGTGCCAACCTCCAAAGATAGACAAAGGGGCGGGCAATGGCTTTTTCTTTCCGCTGGGTTTTGTTGCTTGTGTGGCTGTTGTTTCAGATGAGTATTTTCAATCTGAGGTTGGGAATCTGCGACAGGGAATGTGAAAATACTGTTTTCCATCTGTGTGTGGTTGAATCCATGGATGTCAAATCTGCTTGTAGGAAGGGCTGACTGTATTTCTTGGGGGGAAAAAATCCACATATAAGTGGATCCACGAACACATGTTGTTCAGAGTGAACTGGACTTTTCTCCTGGAAACAATTAACTGAAGAAGCCGGTTCCTAGCCCAGAGAAGCGTGTTGGGTGGACCAGGAGGATGCGAAATAGCATTTACATGGGGTGCAGGAGGGCAAGGAGGAAGTGCTGGGTCCATGGAGAAGTGGTCTCATGAGACACAGTGTTTGAAAACGTCTCCTCAGATAGAGCTGGGGGAGCCTAACCTGAGGCCCAGAGGGCAGGGACCTGCCTGAGATCACATCCCCAGTGAATGACTGTGGTGCTATGAGCTCAGGCAGGTTCCAGAGTGTCCTCACGCTCAGGGAGCCTCCGCTTCTTCAAAGTCTGTGGATTGACAGCCAGAGACCCCAGTGGGAATTCCTCTCCAGTGCAGAGCACAAAGGTCATCAGCCCCGACCGCCATGGGGGAGAGAACAGGAGATATTTTAATGGGCTGCTTTGAGGTACATTCCCAGGTCTTTACAGCCCACATCCCAACCCCAGGGCTTCTTCTCTTGGTTTATCCTTGACATTGACCTCCTGTGGTACAGCACCCATCACATAGTACAGTGCCATGTCATGTCTGTCTCCTCCATCCGACTGTGAGCTTTTACAGGCCGTCTTCACAGTGCTGGTGCCAGGCACATAGTAGGCACTCAATAAACGTGTGCTGGATGAAGGAACCAATAAGCGGGCTGACACATGGGTGTTTAGTTGGATGACTGGATATAAAGCTAGTGTCTCCCCAATGAACAAGGTATCAGTTCAGGGTTGCACAAAGTTTCCAGCATCTGGAAACACAAGGCAGGTGGTTAAATCTGAGCTCACTTCTCAGCAGCCATGTGACCTCATGCAAGTCGCTCAGCCCATGCCTGGCACTGGGCAACGGCTAGCTAGATTCACTGTCTGCCAGTGCCCGAGTTAAATGCTTAATTCACATTGTCTCATTCAAAATTTACAAGTAACAATGAATTAAGCATGATTGTTCCTATTTTACAGACGCAGAAACCAAAGTGCAACAAGGTAAAGAGGTAAGGTCTGAAATTAAGGTGCGAGATTATGTGCTGCCGTGACATCTGGAGAAATGAGGAGGGCCCTAACTGTCCTAAAGGCCAGCCCCCCTCTCCACTCCGCTCTCATGGATCAGGGCCAGGTGCAGTTCTTGCTTACCCTCAGCAGCAGGTCTCAGCTCCCTGCCCATCTGCAGGATTGCCCGTGCAAACCAATCACATCCTCCTGTGGGACCCAGGAGGCATCACAGCCTCTGGATACTACAAAGCCTGCTGCGCCCTGGTCCCAAGTGAAACCGTGTGCGGCCCTGCAGGTTGTATGGTGTCCTCCTCCCCAGGATGAGTATAAGTGATTAATAAACTACTGTTTACCTCCTCTGTCTAGTGGGGGGTGTTGTGTGTTCAACTAACCCCAGAACCTTAGAATGGTAATTTCTGCCTCAGCAATAGCGAGAAGAGGTGATGATCATCAAAACAAAGACACCCCAGGCCACACAGCCAGGGAGCCATGAAGCTGGGACTTGAACGCTAGCATCTGATGCCAGAGCCGACAGCCTTTACTTTTGTGCCACGCTGCTCACAGTAAGCATTCAATCGCCCATGTCCTGTTAGTCTGCAAGCATCATAAGGTCGAGGACAGTGTTTTGCTTGGAACTGCATCTTTCAAGGCTAGCATAGCGCTGGGAGTATGAAAAGACACAATAAAGTTTTGTTAAGTGAACAAATGGATGAATGGACCTCACTTTCTGAACCTCAGTTTCCTCATCTGGAAAATCCGAAGAATAATCTCCATTTACCTTGCTAGAGGGAATTGATCAAAGCAGATAAAATCATCAGCTTTGGAACCAAGTGGCCTGGCTTTAAATCCAGGTTCCACCAACCATATAACCTCCTCAACATGGTGACTCAGTTTTACCATTCTAAATTTAGGACAATAGTAGGACTTACCTGTTGGGCCGTCAGAAGGTCTAAATGAGTTTACATATATGAACACAGAGTAATGTTAGCTATGGCTATTGGTTTATGGGGTTATTGTGATGTGCCTGTTAGAATGCGTATGTACTAGTAAAAGACTAGTGTGGAATGGGTGGTTTGTCTTTGGTGACATCCACCTCTACTACCAACCCCTGTGGTGGACGCGGGTGGCTCTCTGCCCAACAACCACCATTCTGTTCCTTTCTTCTTCCTTCCTAATAGAGCCCAGTTGAGGAATTGGCCTCTCCCACACATGACTTGGGGGGAAAATGGCCCCATAACCAAGAACAGATCATAACTAGGCTCATCAATGTGGGAATTTCATTCCTTCTGTCAGTGATTGGTATAGGAGAGGGTATATGACCCAATTCTTCCCAAAGAAACATGAGGAGAGGTATGCTGGGCAGATTTCTGTTTTTCCTCTAGATGTTTTCATGGTGGGTGAGAAAAATGGAACTTCATCTTGCACCAGCCCCAGAGTAACAAAAGGGAAGAGACAGAGGAATAGCTAGAGCAGTGATGGCGAACCTATGTCACCTCTGACACGCAAACTCATTTTTTTGGTTGATTTTTCTTTGTTAAATGGCATTTAAATTTATAAAATAAATATCAAAAACATAAATCTTTGTTTTAATATGGTTGCAAATATCAAAAAATTTCTATATGTGACACGGCACCAGAGTTAGGTTAGGGTTTTTCAAAATGCTGACACGCCGAGCTCAAAAGGTTTGCCATCACTGAGCTAGAGTCATGATGACCTCTGTCTGAGTGTCCCCCACCTCTAGAGTTATTATTTGTGAGGGATAATACATTCAGTCATTATTTAAGCCCATGCAGGCCCAGTTTTCTGATGCCAGCATCACAATTGACATAATTCCTCTTGTACTTGGCAGCTCATCCTTTTCCTATTACAATCGATTGTTCTCAGTCAATTTTCTTCTCAATCTGTCATCACATTTGAGTGTAGCTATTTTTTTATTCGTCTGCACCTCTCCCCCCTCCCCCCTAGACTTTAAACTTTGAGAGAAAAGGAAAGGTGTCTGCTTCGCGTACTATGGTATTTCCAGAGCTTAAATCAACACCTGAATCATAGTAGCAGACACTCAATAATTATTTGTTGAATAAATAAATGAACTAATCTCCTAGTACTCGAGCTGTAATCAGACTGACTAGAACCACCACTCCAGAGTACTTGCTTTTGAATGGAAATTCTAGAATGTTCATGAGGAAATCATTGCTGAGTTTTATGAGATATTATTAAAGGTCTTCTTGAGGAAATGATATTGTCATATTTTGTATTAAATTTCCAATTTTGGCAGATTGAGTAATGTAGACAAAATTTCCCTCTGAGGAGAACTCAAAAAACTGGACAAGATATTTTCCAAAAATCAGCTTGAAAGTATGGAAAAGCTATCAAGGTAATAAAAAAAATTTACTGGACTGTGATCTGAAAGAGGAAGGAAGGCCCAGAGAGGGAGCTTGGCACTTGGGGCTGCCTTTGCCCTGGAGGCATTTCCAAATCCAGATGATACAGCTGAGAAGCTAGGAAACGTTTGTGGCAATATTGGTGGGGGAAAGTGGGAATCGTGGTAAATCTCTAACACTTTAAAACTGTAAGAGTGAGGATAAACTGTCCGTAATCCCCTCCTCGCAGCTCCTAAACATCTGGGTACCCAAGAAAGTCTCAATCCTAAAACATTATTAACAGTATTCAAGAGATCTGAATGGCCTCAGGAGCTTACCAAAAGCAAATAATCCTCTTTGGAAGATAAAATTCAAGCTCTCAATTTATTTTTATAAACCATTGTTAAGTATGATGACCTATGCACAATCAAAAGTACCCAGTCCCATTAGAGACAAGACATCATATGTGAGGATTATGAGAAACAACATACAATAGAAACAAACCATAGTAACTCCAGTTGATCAGACTCAGACTTTAAAATGATATTTCCTGTGTTCAAGGAGAGAAAAGACAAGATTTAAAATCTTAACAGAGAACAGTAAAGTATCAAATAGACATTATCGAAGCAAAAAATTAACCCAAATTAAGAACTTAAAGGACAGGGTTTGAGTCAGCTGGGTTAAAAGGCTTAATAAATTGGAAGATAAGGCATAAATATACCCAGAAATAATTGGAAAATGCAGAGATGATAAGGGGCATGATGCCTGCAGTCTTAGTGCATTCCAACTATTATACGGTATAACAAAAAGACCATAGACCAGTGGCTTAAACATTGACATTTATTTCTCACAGTTCTGGAAGCTGGGAAGCCCAAGATTCAGGCACCAGCAGATTCAGTGTCTGGTGAGGACCACTTCCTAGTTCAGAGACAGCCATCTTCTCACTATGTCCTTGTGTGGTAGAAGGGGTGAGAGACCTCCCTGATGTCTCTTTAATGAAGGTACTAATGCCATTCATGGGGCTCTGCAGTCATGATATAACCACCTCCCAAAAGCCCCAACTCTTACTATCATCACACTGGGGGTTAGGACCTCAACATGTGATTTTTCATAGGGAACACAAACATTCAGTCCATATCAGAAACAGTGACAAACTCTAGTAAATGTTCACTGGCGTCCCAGTTGTAGAGAAGAAATGAAATGGGACAGACACAATGTTCGAAGAGGGAATGGCTAAAACTGATGAAAGGCTTAAATTTACAGGGTAAAAGAAAAGCCAAATTAATCTCAGGAGGATGAATAAAAATAAATCTAATCAGAGCAAAACTTCTTAAAGCAAAAATGAAAAATCTTAAATGCAGCTATAGAAAAATTAGAAAAAAAGAGAGAGAAAAGTTCCCCTCTTTAAAGAGAACTGTGTCAATTCCTATTCATGTCTTATAAAATGCCAACAAAATTTTTGCGAGAGTGAAAAAAAAGAAAAATTAGACATTTTACTTCCAAAGGGCAATGATTAAACTAGCAATTGACTTATCATAAAAAAGGGGGGGTCAATTGGAAAAAAAAAAAGGAGACATATGTAAAACTTTAGACAATAAAAACAACAACAACAACGAGAATCAGAAGGCAATGGAATGATAATTCCATCATGATGAAAGAAAAACATAATACCCAGAGCCCTGGCCAGAAGCTCAGTGGTTAGAGCATCACCCTCTCACCAAAGGGTCACTGGTTCAATTCTTGGTCAAGGGCACATACCTAGATTGCAGTTTCCATCCACAGACCAGGTCAGACACATGCAGGAGGCAACCAATCAATGTGTCTCTCTCACATCAATGTTTCTCTCTCTCTCCCCTCTCTATCCCTGCCTTCTCCCTTCCATTCTCTCTGAAAAGCAATGGAAAAAAATACCCTCAGGGAGGATTAAAAGAATACTAAGAAGAAGAAGAAGAACGCCCAGAGAAAACATTTTTCAGGAATAAAAGTGAAATAATTTTATTTTTATACGAACAAGAATGGAAAGAATTTGATGCCAGAAAATCCAGTCCTAAAGGAAATAGTAAATGGTATTCTTCTGGCAGAAGGAAAATGATCTAATATGGAAAGTCCAAGATGCAGGAAAAGCAACCAAAACAGTAAATATCTGACTAAATCTAAATATTGATTGGCTGCAGAAAACATTAAGTCTCATAGTGTTTAAAATATAGAGAGAATTAAAATAAAAACAGCTGTATGTACATTAGGTGGGTAGCAACTGCAGTGCAAATGCTCTGAAGCTCCTGCATTGACTGAGAGCAGATAAAAGCACTTCTTGATAGAAGACTTTTATCAATCAAAAATGAATGCTGGAAATGATTAATGAATAGCAAATGACTTTATTACTTCCCACCGAACAGAGGGGGAACTAGAATAACTATAAATAACCTATCCAACAGAAAGCAAGAAAAGAGAGAAAAGGGAGCATAAATTAGGCAGGGCAAGCAGAAAGAAAATACCAAGATAATAGATTTAAACTCATGTATTGCTACAATTCAATGCAAATGTACTAATGCTCCGATTTTTAAACAATTAAATGTTGCTTACATGAGACAGGACTAAACCACAAAGATACAAAAAGGTTGAAAGCAAAATAATGGAACGTGATATTCCATGCAAGCACTGAACAAAGAAGGCCAGTGTAACCACATTAATATCAGTCAAAGTAGTTTTTAAGTCGGAAAAACATTGTTAAAGATACATTTTTTAACAATAGAAGTTTTAAGTCACCAAAAAGTTATCACAGTTCTAAACTTGTATACACCTGATGGCTTAGGTTCAAAATCTATAAAGCTAAAAATTAAAAAATGACAGAGCTTCAAGGAGAGATACATGATTCTACAGTCTTCATGGGAGTTTGTTTTTATTTTCGTATAAGCAATTTCACTAGCTATGTGCCAGGCTCTTTTCAAACACTTTACACGTGTCAGCTCATTTCATCCTCACAATAGTCACGTGAGGTAGATAGTCTCATTAATAGGTGAGAATTCTGAAACACCAAGAGCTTCAGGAACTTGCGGAAATTCACAGAATTAGTAAGTGTGAGGGCGGAGATTTGAAACCAAGCTCCAGAGTCTTACTGAAACTAGTGGGAGACATTAACATTGCTCTCTCAGTCGCTGACAAAACGCAGGCAAAGCTCAACAAGAGTAGGTAATCTGAGCACAGTCATTGGATTATCCATTACAGTAGCTCCCCTCAGCCCAAGTTTTATGGGACAATTATGTCCAGTAGTGGGTTGTTGGAGCTTAAAATGAGACACGTGTTTATGAACTGGAAAATATTGTACAAATGCTAGTTCTATTGTTTGACTCTTGGTCTTTGATATATTTCTTTTGGTGATTTTATAGGCTTGTAGCATCTACTTGCATTGTAAGTCCTTCAGATCCCTATTATTAAAAGGTAGGGTATAAGTAATTAATACTACACTTGATCTTAGCCAAAAGGCCGAGAAGCGATAGTAATTAATAAAGTTATTGTTGTATCATAGTTTAGACAGTTGGGTATAAAAATGTTTGCATTAATAGAATCCGAATTAAACATACTAAAGGAGCACATGTTGATGGTTCCTTGGCATTTTTTTTTTCCAGCCTTCAAACCGTGTGATTCCGGCTCTGGGATATCAATGCAGGCTTGCTGGAGATGGAATGATCAGAGAGCTAGTGTGTGGGGCCTTAGGCAAGTCACTGACCTTTGGGCCTCCATGTCCTCGTCCACCCAAGAATCATGCCCACTCTAAACCACCCCACTGCCTTCACAGGGTTTCAGGGAACGTTAGAGACATCATTGAGAAAGCCCTTTGAATTATATACAGAGCTAAACAAATGTCAGGCATTGTTAAGACTCTCAGATGGTGTGTGGATAGCTTGACTAATCTGTTTTACACCATTTCATATGTTGTTAATAATAAAAGCTAACATTTATTGAGAGCTTGCCCATGTGACGGGCACTGTGCCAAGCAAGCCTTTATGAGCTGCATTTTGTCTATTCATCACAGCAACCCAACAGGCAGAGTGGTCCAGGGTGCTGCAGCCGGATTGCCCAAGGCGATCTCCGGGCTCCACCACTTACCAGCTGAGTGTCCTTGAGCAAGTCAATGGCCCCCTTTAGGCTTCAGTTTCCTCGTCTGTAAAATGGGAATAATGACAGCACCAACTTCATAGAGCTGCTGTGGTCATCCAGGGAGCTAATCCATGCCAAGTGCTTGGAACTCTGTCTGGCACTTGGTAGATGGTCTATAGGAGCTTGTTTCAGCCTTTTCATTCTATAGGTGGTGAGACGTTTGTAAGTGGCAAGTCACCCAGCTGATGAAGGGCCAAGCTGGGATTCTAACCCAGGTCTGTCTGAGCCCAGAGCCCACATGTTTAACTACTACACTCCCTCCCCCTATAGCCCTTGAGCAACTTCAAGGGCCACCAGCCATTTGAAGCTCTACAAAGACCAAGGGAGTCACCGTCTCCATTTTCTTTGCCGTAATCCTCCACGTGATGCTTACTGGTTGGCCTCCATTGAGGGGGAAGCATTTAAGACGCCTTAAGCCAGCACTCGCACCCACATTTTTCTCACCAATGCTCAGAGAGAGAAAATGTTCACAGAAGCATTTGTTACTCAGATGTCAACGAAAACATCCATCCTCACCATACCTCTCCCCCCAGCCCCAACCACACCACTCAGCCTCTGCCCCCAGCTGCAAATTGCTCGGGGGATGTTTATTCCCGGGCCATGCTTGAGGACGAGCAGCAGCAGCTGCGGCAGTCTGGGGACAACATCCCCCGGCAGAGCAGGAGGTCCGTCCTCTTTGAGAAATGCAGACTCTCCAAGCAACACCCGCTGCTGGCTGCCCCCACCAGCAGGCATTCGATCACAGGGACAAGGCCAGCCCCTCAAGCCTGCAGCAGAAGCGGGGGTAGAGGGGGGGAGCATCCTTTTAAAATTCTAGTCCCTGCATTGACTACCAAGACTGGCTGGAGGCAGAGATGAGAGTGGTTTCATCACTGGTCATATTGTCACGAATGTTTTTTATGGTTTATCTTGGGCTGGGCTCCCCTATCTTTTCTCTTTGACTTCTCAGTTATGCAACTTGGTGATGCTCAGAAATCCTTGCGTGTCCTTCCAGGATGAGGACATCAGCCCGGGGGGGAGGGGGGGGCGGGCTGGGACTGGCTCTCAGAGAAACAGGGAAACAGCACACGCTCTTTTGGTCACCCTTGCAGCTGCCTTTCCGGAGAGTCTGCTTTCTCCACCGAGGCCTCTCCGGCTCCATGAGGGCTGGTGGTCCTGACCCACACTTCCTGCAAAATCATATCCCTTGCTCTTCCTTATGAAAGCTCCTACTCTGTGCAGGGACCTTGGGGAAGAAAATGATGTGCTAACAACTTCGTGCTATAGATGAATGGCTGATATTACCTAATATTTCATCGATTTCCCAAGGGGATTTTTCTTTTTCAAAGAGCCAGAAACTAAAACAGCAAAATTTCTGGCACCCCAGACATTCCAGGTGCTTGGACAGATGTGAGAAAGTCTAGAGGCAGTGTAACTAGAGTAGTTTGGAGACACTATGTCTGTTCCACCCACATCTCCTGGATTCAAATCTTGGCTCTGCCACTTTCTAGCAAGTTGCTTCACCTCTCTACACCACCTGCCTTTGTGGGTCCCCTGGAAATAGACCCTGACAAAAGGTGCAAGTGTAGGTATTCTGAGGGGAGATGGGCCCAGGAAATACTGTCAGGTGAAACAGGAGGTAAGACAGGGAAGGGGAGGAGCAGTAGTGAGCAGGTGGCCCTTGTGGCTAACTGGGGCTCAAGGCCACTGGGCTCCCCTGGGAGACTATGGAACAGTGATGGCGAACCTATGACACGCATGTCAGAGATGACATGCGAACTCATTGTTTTGGTTGATTTTTCTTTGTTAAATGGCATTTAAATATATAAAATAAATATCAAAAATGTAAGTCTTTGTTTTACTATGGTTGCAAATATCAAAAAATTTCTATATGTGACACAGCACCAGAGTTAAGTTAAAGTTTTTCAAAATGCTGACATGCCGAGCTCAAAAGGTTCGCCATCACTGCTCTAGAACATACCTCAGATTCATCCCTCAGGAGGGATGTCATAGTCTGTTCAGGTCGCTATAAGAAAAATATGATTGGGTGGCTTGTGAACAACTCAAACATGTTTCTCACAGTTCTGGAGACTGGGAAGCCCAAGATCAGCGCACCAGCAGATAGGGGTCTGGTGAGGGGCTGCTTGCTGGCCCATGGGGCACCTTCTGGCTCTGTCTCACATGGCGGGAGAGGTGAGGGTGCTCTCTGGGGCCTCTTTTATAAGGACACTAATCCCCTTCATGAGGGCTCTGCCCTCAAGTCCTACTCGCCTTCCAAAGGCCTCGCCTCCTAATACTATCACTTAGGGGCTAGGATTCAACATGTAAATCAGAGGGGGACACAAACATTCAGTTCACAGTAAGGGGTGCTGGAGGGGGCTCAGTGTCTGTCCTCCTCCAGCTCCCATCAGTCATTGGGTGAGGCCTGCCCCCACTAATTCCTCGGCACTCCTCGCCTGCTCAGAGGGCTCCAGGGGCCAGAGAACTCTTTCCAGCTTGTAGTTGGAAGCCGTGGGATCTGACATGCACAGGCGTGGTGAGGGCCAAGGGAATGCATCAGGGTACAGACAGTGACTGCAACGCCATCTTTTCTGTGGAAATAGACTCACTGCACGCCGAGGGATTAGACGAGAGGGTATGAGGCACTCAGCGCAGCGTCCAGTCTACGGTCAGTGATGGTCGTTAGTCTGATCACCCATGCCCAGGCATGCTGAGTCATTGCCACGCATGGTTTGTCTTGAAGAGAGGTAGGAAACAAATAAGAAAGGCGGGAGTAAGTCCAGTACACCGGGCTTTGAGGGCAGGCAGGGCACAGATTAGAAGCTTCTAGGGAGGCATGACCCACATCTGGTTTGTCACTCCATCCCCAGCGTGGTGTTCAGTAACCAACTTACTGAACGGCTCAGGGCCGGGCCTCTTGCAGCTGGCCCATGCCACTGTGGGACTCTCTCTGCTCCCGTCTTTGTTTGATGTCATGACTCCGCTCCCACAGCCCATCCTGACCTTTGTGCACTCCACCCAGACCCCTAATAACTCTCACCGCTTCTCCCTGACATCTCAGCCCAGCCAGGGCCAGGAGGAAAGAACTGGGCAGCCACCGGGGCTGCACTGATGACTAAAGGAAATGACGCAGGAGTGGCATTTAGACCATATTGCTAGTAAGTGCTAGTTGAAGGCAGTTTTCTTCACACTGTTGTTGCTGCGACTGTTGTTTCGAATGTGGCTCTTCCAGTCTGGTCCAAAGTCAAGGGTTTAGCTCACATAAGCTTCATCAGAAATTATTTCTCAACTAGGATGCTGGTCGCTACTTCGGCTTTTAAGGCAATGTGTATTCTCTCATTCCCTTTGACATGCTTTTTCTTCAAAGGGACGCTTCCTTATCCACCCTGTGTCTGTTTGTGCTGTGGCTATCCTCCTTCCCTTTGATTTCTTTACGGCAAATGCTGTACATACTTGTGGTTTGAGAAATGGACATCAGAAAAAAAATGGCTTGGTACAGGTTGTATACAAGACTGATCCAATAAAAATCCCAGTCACGGACCCTCAACAACAGGGCTGAGGTCAGGGCTCAGGCACGACACCTGCCTAGCTCCAGCGTTTTGTTTTGCTTTTTGTTTGTTTGTTTGTTTGTTTTTTCTTTTGTGTTTTTTTCAATCTTTAATTTCTATATTGATTAAGGTATTGCATATGTGACCTCATTCCCCCCATAACACCCCCCACTCATGCCCTTGCCCCCCTGTTGTCTGTGTCCATTGGTTGGGCTTATAGGCATGCATACAAGTCCTTGGTGGACCTCTCCCCCTTACCCCCACCCTCCCCTACTTTCCCTCTGAGGTTTGACAGTCCTATTGCTGCCTCTCTGTCTCTGGATCCATCCCTTTCATCAGCCCATGTTGTTCACGATATTCCACAAATGAGTGAGATCACGCGGTATTTATCCTTCTCTGACTGGCTCACTTCACCTAGCACCGTGGTCGGCAAACTGCGGCTCGCGAGCCACATGTGGCTCTTTGGCCCCTTGGGTGTGGCTCTTCCTAAGCCTTAGGAGTACCCTAATTAAGTTAATAACAATGTACCTACCTATATAGTTTAAGTTTAAAAATGTGGCTCTCAAAAGAAATTTCAATCGTTGTACTGTTGATATTTGGCTCTGTTGACTAATGAGTTTGCCGACCACTGCCCTAGGAACAGTATCAGTGAAGAAATTCCTTCAGCATATGTCTGTGTTTTCGCTGCCTATGGATTCCTCTTGTATTTTTACGGTTTCCCATCTTATGTTTAAGTCCTTTATCCATTTTGAGTTTATTTTTGTGTATGGTGTAAGTTGGTGATCTAGTTTCATCTTTTTGCATGTATCTGTCCAATTTTCCCAACACCATCTATTGAAGAGACTGTCTTGACTCCATTGTATGCTCTTGCCTCCTTTGTCGAATATCAATTGGGCATAGTGGTTTGGGTCGATTTCTGGGGTCTCTATTCTATTCCGTTGATCTATATGTCTGTTCTTGTGCCAGTACCAAACTGTTTAAAGAACAGTGGCTTTGTAATACAGCTTGATATCTGGTATTGAGATCCCACCTACTTTATTCTTTCTCAGGATCACTGCAGCTATTCGGGGTCTTTTTTTATTCCAGATGAATTTTTGGAGAGTTCGTTCTAGATCTGTGAAGTATGTCATTGGCATTTTAATGGGGAGTGCATTGAATCTATAGATTGCTTTGGGTAGTATGGACATTTTGATGATGTTCATTCTATCAATCCATGAACATGGTATGTTCTTCCATCTGTTTATGTCTTCTTCTATCTCTTTTTTCAGTGTCCTGTGGTTTTTCGCATATAGGTCTTTTACCTCCTTAGTTAAGTTTATTCCTAAGTATCTTAATTTTTTTGGTGCGATGGTAAATGGAATTGCTTTTTTAGTTTCTCTTTCTGTAAGTTCACTATTGGTGTAAAGAAATGCCATAGATTTCTTGGCATTAATTTTGTATCCTGCTACATTGCCAAATTCATTTATTAAGTCTAATAATTTTTTGATGGAGTCTTCAGGGTTTTCTACGTACAGCATCATGGCATCTGCGAATAAGGACAGTTTCACTTATTCTTTTCCAATTTGGATGCTTTTTTTTTCTTCTTGTCTGATCACAATGGCTAGCACTTCCAGTGCTATGTCAAACAGGAGTGGTGAGAGTGGGCATCCCTGTCTTGTGCCTGTTCTTAGGGGAAATGGTTTTAGTTTTTGTCCATTGAGTATGATGTTGGCTGTGGGTTTGTCATATATGGCTTTTATTATGTTGAGGTATGATCCTTCTATTCCCACCTTGCTGAGATTTTTTATCAAGAAAGGGTGTTGGATTTTGTCAAATGCTTTTTCTGTGTCAATTGAAATGACTATGTGATTTTTATCTCTCAATTTGCTTATGAGATGTATCGCATTTATTGATTTGCAGATATTGTACCATCCTTGCATCCCTGGGATAAATCCTACTTGGTCATGGTGTATGATCTTTCTGATGTATTGCTGGATCCGATCTGCTAGAATTTTGTTGAGTATTTTGGCATCTATGTTCATGAGGGATATTGGCCTGTAATTCTCTTTCATTGTGTTGTCTTTCCCTGGTTTTGGTATTAGGGTGATGCTGGCTTCATAGAATGAGCTTGGAAGTGTTCCTTCCTCTTGAATTTTTTTGGAATAGCCTAAGGAGGATAGGTTTTAGTTCTTCCTTGAATGTTTGGTAAAACTCCCCCGTGAAGCCGTCTGGCCCCGGGCTTTTGCTTGCTGGGTAGCTACAGCGTTTTGGACTGGACTTTCGGCTTCAAGTAGAGACCGTGGCTGGGGCAAGCATAAGCTGCTGGTGCAAACGCACTTACTCAAAGCTAACATCCTTCACTCTGTTGGCAAGAAGGAGGCCTGGCATGACAAACAGAAACCAAGGGAAGCCCTCTGAGTCCCTTTGTGTGTGACAAATGCAATCACCTCCCATCATTCGTGTTACTGGCTCAGAATAGAGACTCACATCACTCAAACAACAGATAACAACAGTAACTGTAGCTTTCTTTACGACTCTTTTTGTTTTGTTTTGGCTTTGAAGTTTATTATGTCATTTTTTTTGGCAGAAGATGTGCCTCCCCAGTAATTGTTTTGTTTTGTTTTTAAGTTTGCATTTCCTAAGCACAAACCAATGAACAAGGAAGGCACAGGAAGGAGGCCAGATCTGTGAGGAGGGCCTGGGGGGCAGAGAGAAGCCTGTGATCCAGGGTGAACCTCAAGGTGGACCACCCACCCCCCTCCCCCCAATGCTGACATGGAGAGTAGATGCATTGGAAGCACCTGGAGACAAAGAAGAGAAAATGCCGGAGGTGGGGGAGAGGGAGTAGGGAGAGGAGGAGTGTTGGAGAAGAGAGTTGTAGTGAGGCAGAGGGTCCAAGATGGACAGAGACAGGGGATAAGGGAACCACTTTGTCCCAGTTGGTCAGGGATTGTTCCAGGTTTTAAATTGAAAGTCCAGCAACCCAGGAAACCCCTCGGCCCCAGGCACACCAGGACAATTGGTCACCCGTGGTCACAGAGGTGAAAACGCAGAGAAAGGGTGGGAAAACGGAAGCAGATCGGGCCATCCCAAGTATGTTGCTGGTTGAAGAGTGTTAGTCATAAAAGAAGCAGGTTTCTGTCATCAGTGCCCCAAAACGACTGGGTTCCTTTGGAGGGATGGCCTCTCACTCGCCTTTCCTTCCAGGAGAAGTCAGGTGCTCCCAGAGGAGGGTGCTCAGACCCAAAGCTTGAGAGCCAGGGGATCCACCTACAGGACTCGGGTCTAACCTCATGCAGTCCTGGCCTGAAATACCTGCTCCCCTCACCCGGCGGTGACACAAGCATGAGTTCTGAACCTGCTGTCAAAGCACCTGGTTTCTGGTTCCAGCTCTGCTGTTTGGAGTTTAGATTCCTCACGTGGACTTAGCCACGATGGGTCTTGTCTGTCCAGTCTATTCCGTCATCCCCCCTTTTCTGTTTCCTTGAAGGAACTTCTCTCCTATAATATGCAGTCTTGGTGGGGCTGTCAGTCATAATGCCCTTTTCTTCCCAACTCCTCAGGGCTGGGTGTGTGCCGGGACTGGTGCAATTATAGCAGCATATTCTCCAGGCACCGGTTGGTTCAGGGGTGGGCATGAACCCAAACCCTGGACTTTTCTGCTGGATTCAGGAGGGAAGGCTGTCTTCTCCCTTTAGAATCTATGGAGTATAAGCGTGGGACAGCTGGCCAGCTGCGTCCTTCTAGCAGACAGAGAAATCCTGTATGCTCCAGGAAAGGACAGCAGAGTGAAGTAAAGCTAAGAGAAGACAAAAAAAAAAAGCCAAGAATCTCCCTTGAGACTCTTGATCCAGCCATACCTGCAGTAAATCACCATTGCACTCCCTAGGTACATGAGCTTCCACATTTTCTTTTCTCATTTAGTCACTTGGGCACTTCTGTTATTTAAAATTGAAAGAATCCTCACCAGTGCAATCTCTTTATCTATAAAAATGAATGTAACTTCTTGCAGGTGCAGGGGAATTCACTTAGAGATGCAATATGGCTCCGGCAGCAAAGGCATCTGGGAAATGTACTCTCTGTTTAACTTTCTATGACTGTTTAACTCTCTGTAGCCTCAGGCTTGGCCAACTACCCAGAAAGCCAGAATGCTGCCCAAAGATAAATGCCACGCCCCCAGGAAGGAGGTCATTGAATGTATAGTGTGTGATAACTGCCTGATGTTAACTTAGAAAAAGCATTATTCTTTCTGGTGATCTATGTAACTGTTTACCCACCATATGGCTTTACTATTAACCCCTATAAAAAGAGAGCCTGTCCTGGGAGGCGTATGGATAATTCCTGGCCAGCCACCACTGGGAGTCCGGCTGCTTTGCCTGGGTATATAAGTTTCTCCTACTAAAGCTCTTATGAATTTGAATAAGGATACGTGTCAGTTCTTCATAATCAATCCTGAATTTAGACTTTTGATGCTTTCCCCCAACACAGGACTCTTCTGAGTATTAAATAAGGTCATAGGTGTGAAAGGGATTTCAAAATTAGTAAGTACGATGTACAGCCCTCATATATTGCTGGTGGGAATGTAAAATGGGGGGACAGCCACTGTGGAAACAGTCTGGTAGTTCCTCAAATAATTAAACATACAGTTACCATATGACCCAGAAATTCCACTCCTAGGTATAGACCCAAGAGAACTGGAAACATATGTTCACACAAAAATTTATACACAAAGGTTTATAGCAGTATTGTCCATAATGACCCCAAAGATGCAACAACCCAATATTCATCACCTGACGAGTAAACAAAATGTAGTAAATCCGTACAATGGAATTTTATTCGGCAATAAAAATGAATGAAATAGTGATACATGCTGTATTAAGATGAAACTTGAAAACAATGTTCTAAGTGATAGAAGCCAGACACAAAAGGCCACTTACTCTATGATTTCACTTACATGAAATGTCCAGAATAGACAAATCCACCGAGACAGAAAATAGATTAGCGGTTGCTAGGGGTAGGGATGAGGGAATGGGTAGTGGCTGCTAATGGTTACAGAGTTTCTTTGGGGAATAATAAAAATGTTCTGAATCTGTAGTAATCGTTGCACAACCTTGTGACTATACTAAAAATCGCTGAATTACTTGGTGAATATTATTATATGTGAATTACACCTCAATAAAAAATAAATAACTACATATGCTCTGTACATGGAAAGGATTATTATTATTGTTACTACTGTTCAACTAAAACCTCAGCTTCCATAAAGCCCTTCTCTGAGCTTCTCCAGACTCAATGTGGATCGCGCATTTGTCACCCATATGCTGCTGCCTTGTGTGATATAAAGAGTGTTTAAAAGTCATTAAATAATAAATGATTTAAATGAGTGATTAAATAATAATGACTGCCAATACATATGAGGCTATGTCTCGTCTCTCCAGGTCCATCACCAGCTCCTCACGCGCAGGCTTCTCGTACGTGACTTTCAGAGCGTTGGGGGCACAGGAGGCACTCAAATATTTGTTGAAAGAATAAGTGAGGGCACACCTCTCCTCTCTCCCCTCTCCCGGTCACACATGGGCAGGCGTGCTGGATCCAGGCCCGGTGCCCGGATGAGGACAATGTGAGTTAATGAGGGGTAGAACTGTTCCTCGGGGACCAGCAGCAGCACACCCACTGCAGAGACCCCTACAGCAGGCAGCGCGCAGGCTCAGAGTGCGGTCTTCAGCCCACCACACAGCGGCATGCCCGCCAGGACCGTGGTGCCCACCAGGATGCCCTGACCTTTGGGGCATTTGCATTCCTCATAAGTGCTCCAGGCAACCCCCATGCACCTGCAGTGTGGGAGCCTCTAGGGAGAGTGCACATCCGTGCCAGGCAGGGACGTGGTGTGCAGCCCGTTGGAGAGCTGTTATCAGGATGCTCTAGGTTCAAAGTATCCTGACTCACACCCTCTTCAACAATAAAGGGGGCAGTGGTCACATCGTTGGGAAGTCCGGAGAGGAACAGTCTGGGAGGGGGAGGGGGGGCGTGGCTTCATTCAGTGGCTCAACAAGATCCTCCTGGAACCTGGATTCTCCATTCTGTCATCCCATGTCTGCCTCACCCCAATGCCAGATCTCCCCTCCCCAGCCAGACCCCTCCTATTCATGTCAAGGCCTATGTGAGTCTTGGCCCCAGCCTGGGAGGGGATTGAGAGTAAGAGAGAAGAGGAGAGAAAGAGTTGATGAGTTGGTTATTCTAGGAGCTCTTTTAAAAGAGCAAGAAAGCTTGTTTCTCAGAAAACCTTTTTCATTTGTCATGTTGCCTTTTTTTAAAACTAAACCACATATCCCCTCTCCCCACCCCCCACATGCCCCAGGGATGGGATCAGCTTCCCCCTTGTCTGTGGCTGATAAGGAGAGGTGAGGATGCCAAAACAAGAAGCAGGGTAGGTGCCAAGAAAAGGACACGATGCCCACTATACTTATGTGAACCTGGGCTTTTTCAAATCCCACCTCATCCTCCCGGGCTCGGCCTGAATGTCACCTCCTCTGGGAAGTCCTTCCAACCCCTCCCAGACAGAAAACTACAACCCCTGTGTACCCGCACACCCCTGGCTCCCACCCATTCATCCACCCATCCTAGTATGTTCCTGGTTCATGGGGGGAGGGGAGGGAGGAGCTATGTGCTCCTCTGTGAACCAAATCTGTGATGTGTAGTCTCTCTACTACGTACAATGAAAAGAGAGAGACAGACAGCGAGAGAATGCCATGTATCTGGGATGAGACCTGGCAGGAGAAGGGGAGAGGGGGGAGGGAAGGCTTCCCTGAGAGAGTGGTGAGGGGGTTCGCTGTAGCTTCCACACACTTGCCACCCTCCCTTGTCTCGGCTCTCTCCAGGGGAAAGGCCAGCCTCCACACCCATGGGTTGCGGTCCAGGGCCTGATTTAAAGCTTGTGCAACAACTGCGCGTTGCATTTAATTGTCAGTGGTGGAGGAGCTGGGAAGGAAAGTGGCTGGGTTCCAAGAGCTTCACTGTTACGATCCAAGTGGGCACAGTCCTGGGGGTGGGGGGGTGCTTTGGAAAGCCTCAGGTGTGAGGGCTGGGGAGAGTGGAGGTGGAGGGGCCTGGTCGGCATGTATTCCAGGCTCAGAAGAGTCAAGGTGCCTTTATATTCATTCCAAGTCCCAGGGTGCAGGGAGGCAGAGGGCGTCTCAGAAGAGACTTTTGAGGGACATCTGCTCCCCTTGGCTGAGGGAGACCTGAGTCGCCGCCCGCCCGCGTTCCTGGGTCATCTTAGGGACCCTTCTCAGCTTTGGAAGCTCTTCCCTCTGGGAAAGGAAAATAGACCCCATTTTTCCTGCTCAGACTCTGAGTTGGGTCACGGCCGGTGGTGGAAGGAAGGTGCTGCACTGGCGAGGTGGTTCCCAGAGGTTTTCTCCGAAGGCAGAGGTCTGGGCGGGGGGGCGTCGAGGCGGCAGCACGCCGCCCGCCCAGGTGGCAGAGGGGCCCGGCCTGGACGCGAGCCGAGCGGAGCGGTGGCCCGCGCCCCTCCCCGCCTCCGCCCCGGCCCTCCCACTTCCTCTGAACACGCCGCTGTCAGGGCGCCGCGCGCGGCGGGCGCGCAGTGCAGGCTCCGGCGCCGCGCCCAGGAGGCTGCCGCTCTGGCTCGCCGCCCCCGCCGCTCCGCACCGGGCACCCGCCGCCGCGCCGCGGGCCATGGACCTGCCCAGGGGCCTCCTGGTGGCCTGGGCGCTCAGCCTGTGGCCAGGTACGTGCCCTTCTTGCCTCCCCTTGCCTCCCGGAGCCGCTCCCGGGCGCGCCGGGGCCTCGGGTCTTGCTGCCGGGAGCGGGACGCGGGGCGCCTCCGGGGTCCGACCTTGGCGACTCTTGGGGACGTGGGCTCCGGGCACTGCCTGCAGTTAGCGGGTCGGCCAAGTTCCGCAAAAGAGGGAGGCCCGCGGGAGCGACTTGGAGCGGAGTTTGGTGTGTTTGGGACGAGTTGAAGAGGCTCGAGTTGAAAAGCGCCGAGGGCTGGTGCCCCACTGGACTCCCTGGCTACCTCCCAGGGCCACGCCGGGGTCCCGCGCCGCCGCCGGGGCACTCGGCCGTCCGGGAGCGCCGAGGGCGCGCGGCCCGGGCTGGGAAGGGGACGGGACGCGCGAAGCGAGCGCTGCCTCGTTGCCCTCCTGCCCCGAGCGGAGGGTGCACCCTGCAGTGTGGAGAGCCGGGCGCGGCGGACCCGGAGGGCTGGGGGGGACCGGGAACCCAGAGCCTCCCAGAGTCCCTCTGGCCTGGGATGGGGCGATTCCCAAGGCTGCCGGCCCCCAGGCAGTGCCGAGCCGTCGATGGCACGGCCAAAGGCGGCCGGGGACAGCAGTTTCGCAGTCCAGGGACCCCGGAAACGTTATCTGCCACTCGGGGTAGGGACAGGGCATAGCCCCCCCCCCCCCCAACACACACACACCCGGTGCTCGGAATTACGCGCAATTATTCATAACCTGGGGAAGTCGCGGTCGCGGAGGAGCATGACGCTCCTAATGCGCTCTAGGTGTCGGGGCGCGGCGGAGAGCGAGAGGCTAGCCCTGGGATCTTCTCCTCGGGGCACCCGTCCTGGGCTTCCCCACACCGCACTCCCGCAGGACCCGCCACCACGAAAGCTTTCCGGGCCCCTCCACTGCGCGGGGACCTGCGCCCGCCTCAGGGTCTGGCTGCCCGCCCTTGCCTCCCGGTCTGTGTGTGCTCCAGGCTGGGGCTGCCGCCGATCATGGGGGACCAGGGGCAGTGGCATCGCGAGAGGTGCCCTCAGGGAGCATAGGTGGAGACGGCGCCCCACCCACGCTCGTTCACCCGAGTTCCGAGGTACCACGGTAACAAGTGCAAGGTCCTACCCGTCTGTCTATAGCGGAGCTTCTGGCAGTGCCTGTTTTGGAAAGGGGCTCTGGTTGGTGGGGTCCAATTCAGACCCTAGAGTCACAGTTGGAAACAAACTTTGATACATGTTGTTTGGTAGTGGGGGATGAGGAGGAAGACAAGGGAAGAGCTGTGAGCAGACCAGCATACATCTAGAAACTGGCTGAGCTGAGGGGCAGGCACCCTGGATCATTTAGACGGGACCGGGGCAACTCCAGTACTGTCTGCAAATCACTAGCCATCCTGCCACAGGAAAAGAGAGGGACTCCTTTTCTGGAGTGTGACTCCAGATAGGAGGAACCACCCACCAGACGCTGGGTTGGAGGGGTGCCTTAGGAGCCAGAGGCAGTCTGGACCTCAGGAAGATGGAGCAAAGTCTTTGAAGTCAGACCTGGCCCCAGTTCTGGCTCTGCTGCCCACTAGCTGTGCGACCTTGAGCAGGGGAGGCAAGATCTCCAACAGGTCTCCTCCTCAGTGGATTGGAGGTAGAGATTCTGAGTTCATAACACCGTCAGGAGGATGAAGAGGGGCACTGTAAGAGAAGTCCTTACACAGGGCTTGGTGCACAGTAGGGCTAAAGCAGTGGTTGTTAATGTTACTCACACGGGGGTGGGGAAACGGGGTGAAGGATGGGGACAGGATTTGTGACTCAGAGCTCCCTTTATATGGAGAAAACCACCCCTGAGTTATGTTTGGTCAGTTTGGGTTCTTGAAATATGGGATTCATTAAACATATCAATCAATGTTGGAACGACATCTGTTTGCAAGGAGCTGGGGCTGCAGCCCAAGCGTGTATGCGATCTGGGCTCTGCTCGGAGCTGAGAACCACTCGCGATCTGGGAATGCTAAATAAACAGAGGCACTGGGGAGTGAATGGCACAGAGAAGGCAAGGGCTGCGGTTCAAAGGAGAAGTTCAGTTCCACTCGCGGAAGCCAGGGAGGCTTTCTGGTAGAGGAGATATTTGAATTGGGCTTTGAAGGCATGTGAAGCGTGTGGACAAGCTATAAACTGGGACTACAAGTATTCGCACATTAGAGTTAGTTCCTGGGAATAAAGAACAAAAAGGCGGATATTTTAAAACCACAAAGATGACTCTGGTCAGTGTGGACTCTGAAGAATGGAAGTGGGCCAGGGGTCACGGGTGCATTCCCCTGGCTCCGGGCAGGATTGATCTCTCATCTGTGCATCACGGGGAGTCAGAGAGAGGCTGACCAGGAAGCTTGCCTACTGGTGACAGCACAGTCTGACTGGGTAGGGGACCTTTACAGGCCAAGTTGGCCATTGTGAATTCAGAGCCTCTATCTTTCTGGAGCTCCTGCTGCAGTCTGGGCAGGGTGATTGGGTGGGCAAAACTGTCAAGAAAGCCAGAAAAAAAGTAGACAAGTCCAAAGACTTTTCCAGCTGACATTCAGAGAGAGCAGATCCATTGGCCTGAGCTTTACTACCACAGCACACCTGTAGTAAGGGTTGATGACTCTTTAAAGCCCAGTCTTTACAGAACACCGGTTATCTGCCAGGCCCCATAAAGACACACAGAGTTCAGACACAGCGTGGGAGTGAAGGCTCTGGGGTCTCACTGCCTGGGATGGGTCTGGGCTCGGCCAGTTCTCTGTGCCCATGGCAAGTTACTAAGTGGCTCCGTGCCTCCGTTTTCTCACCTGCAAAATGGGGGCCTCTATGCCAGGGCTCTAAGGAAACCTAAACCTTCCTAGCTCTTCCTCCCAAAGACCTGGCCCAAAGTCTTGATCATAATGGGAACTCGGGTATTTTGTTTTTACCATTGAGGCTGCCAAAATCAGTATGATTTCAGTGTGAGTGTTTTGTGGTCTTGAAGAGAAGAACCATACCACTCAGCATAGCCCTTGCGTGTCCTTGCAGATAGGGGTCTTATTTAGAAAAAAACAAAACAAAACAAAACTTGTACGGAAAAAAGCACAGCACCAGCATAGGGGCGTGCAAAGATGGAAACGATCCAAGCCCTGCTCTCCAGCTCTGGAAGAGCACGGAGGGGGATGAAGTCACTTTGCCCACCCCACTGCCCACCCTGCTGGGAGCTTGTCAGCCAAGCCTGTCAGCTTTCGTCAGCTGAGGAGCTTCTGGACCCTCCACATCAGGCACTGGGGGCCCTAGAGGGTGGATGTGGAATGTCACCCTCTCTCTGCTTACTCACCGCACCCTGCCAACCCCACAGAGGACCCCCAGATAAGGAATATCGATCTCCTTGCCATGCTCCTTGTCCCAGGAAGCCCACCTACACAGGGCTGTGGGCCCTTGAGGACCTCAGGTGAATTTGGACTCACCTTAATTTTGCCTTCTCTGAACCTCCTTCTCCCCCCTCCTGTAGTGGAAGCTTCTTGAAGCAGCTTCTGTTCTCGCCCCTCATCACGTAGGCCAAAACTGCATCCTGAGCTGGCTGGCGTGGCTCTTGCTCTATAGAAGGCAGCTGGGAGAACTTTAAAAGCCTTCTTTTCTCTCCAGGATACCTGACTTTGGAGATGATTGTCTCACTATAGGCTTCAAATCTTACTTTGGGAGTCAAAGTTGAGCCATGTTCTATTGCGATGACAAAAAGAAAGGATCCATCATAATCCTCCCCAGGCAGCGACAGCCTCTGGCTGACTCAGAGGATCAGCTACAAACAAGCTTTAAGCATGCACTAACATTTTAAAAATGGTATCTCTGCTGGTTCTCATCCCTTAATGCTCCATCCCACCAGCATCAAACCTTGGGCTACTATCGAGGATTCCGGGCCATTCGAAACTATTTCCTCCAAACAATTGTGAGCTCCAAAGACACACACGGGCCCTCAGTATGGGGTGCTTGCTACAGGGAGCTGTGGTCCAGGTGGGGACTGTCCCCAGCCCCCAACATGTAAAGCCTAACTGCATGAACACTTTGTAAGGAGAGAAGCGGGAGGGAGAGACCGGGGTTGGTCATCTTGTAAACCAAAAGTAAATAAGCTGCCAAAATATCCCCTGCAGGGTTTTCATCCTGTGTACTTAGGACCTGAGTCACAAGATGAATAAAATCCCACCTGGAGGGAAAAGTCAGTGTGGTCCCACCCCTCCCTGCCTCTGTCTCCATTCCCCCCTTCACCCACATGTTTACTGCGCAACAATAATCAGTATGCCTGGCCTGGGAGCCCACTGCCTGGATTCAAATCCTTTCCACATGGGTGACCCCTTTCCTCAACCATCAAATGGGGGGACGAATGACTTCACAGGCTGATGTGTGCACTGGATGATCTTACGTGGTTCATTCATCTCAAGTGCATAGAACAGCATCTGGCACTCGGTAAGCCCTCAGTTAACAGTAGCCATTATTACCCTTCCCATCATTTATCATTCGGTGGATGTCAGCCACTGTGTCAAGCTCCTCTCCACAACTCAGGCCTCGAAACGGCTACATTAAGTCACTGCTGCAATCACCGGGCCACACGTGAGAAGTTAAACAGCTCATCCAAGGGCCTGCGGATGGAGTAAAGATTGCCAGGACTTGACTGATCCCAAAGCTGCTGCTCTTAATCCATGCATGATACCCCTTTAGAACCTGGGCCCAGCAGGCATGGGAAGACTAATCAGATGCCCTTGCTGAGGGAGCTGTCTTCATGAGATCAGTGTGCACATGGCCATTCTCACAGGGGCACAAGCCCAGGGGTGGCAGCTCCCTCTTTAGACTCAGCTGGACAGTGAGTTCTCAGTCAAGATGCTGGTTGGTGAGACGTGGTCCTCACCTGATGGTTCCTAACATGGGAGCCTCTCTCTCTCACTTATATCCAGGTTCTGGGCCAAGTGGGGCTCTACCACCTGCCCCCAAGTGCCCAGTACTCCGGACCACTCTGCCCCAGGGCCTCCTCTCCAGCCACCCTCATGGTCCAGGCTGGGAACCCCTCTCCTCCTTTTCCACCTCTGCTCCCATTCCCCTCATCAAAGCCTTCTCTGAGCTCCAGGCCTAATGAGTTCATTCATGCTGAACAGTCCTAATGACTGTGTCCTATCCAAAGGGGTTTGCATTTTAACCGGGCTGTGCCTTGAGCCAAAGGAATAAAAGGCTAATGGTGGAACTTCAGACACCAGGACCAGCAGCAGACAAAATAATTGAGGCAGGGGTACCTGTCTGGCCTGGTGCAACTGCCCAGCCCATTTCCTTCGCCGGTCAGGTGTGTCCTCCCCCGGCCCTTGCAGATGATGACAGCCTTATCCTATGACACAGAAGAAGCCAGTCTGTGGCCTGGGTGATGCTGTTCTAAAGCAGGCAGAGGTTTTTCCACGTGGCATGTGGGGCAAGTTAGGCAACTTGCTATAGCAACGTGCTCTGGGATTCCAAACAGGATGACACAGAGAAGTGGTTCCTGCCTCCGCAGCCGGGCTAACGGCCGTCTTCCCCCAGAAGCATCACTAAGCTGGGTCAGGCTGCCAGAAATCCTGGCCCTGAAGGTTTCTACAGCCGATTTCTTCGTAGATTTGGAGGACTTAGCTTCAGGAAGGCCATGGGAAAATCATGAAATCAACAAGTGGGTGCAGCTCCTGCCAGTCTGCAAAGAGCACTCCCATATGTCTGTTCTACCGTCAGGATAGTCCCGGTGAGGCCAGAGCTGCTATGGGCTTTAGAGAGATGGGAAAGTGGGGCTCTTCAAGGTTGAATGATTTCCCCTGATTCTCCCAAGGTCACTGAGAACTCAGGGGCAGGTCTTCTGGCCAAAGGTGACATTAAGAACCCAGTTTGCTCTTCCCATCAGAGAAACTTGAGAAAGCAATGCTGCAGCCAAAGGAATGAAGTTCTAATGGTATATTTTCTTCATCTGTGGCAGGCAGGTAGGACAAGATCATTGAAACCATCCTCTGTAGACCTCTAGGAGTGTCCCCCAATGTCCACATCCTCCCTCTCAGCCTGGCCCATCCCAGGCCTTCGGACCACCACCGCCTCCCCTGCCAGAGAGAAAGCCACACCCCAATGCCCAGCTCCCCTCCTTCTGACACTGCTCTTTCGTAGTCTCTGATATCCAGTGATTGTTGACAATCACAAAGCCCTATAAATAACTTACAGACAGAGGCCCTCCCTGAGTTTATTCGTACCAGTTACCACACATGCAGGACCAGCTATATAAACTGTGGGTCCCAATACAAAGTGAAAATGCAGGGCTCCTTGTTTAAAAATTAAGAATTTCAAGGTGGCCACAGGAGAGCATTAAACCAAGTGAAGGCCCTTCTGAGTGTGGAGCCCTGAGCAGCTGGCCCTGCTCACGTGGTTGTCCTTACAATTTGGCAAGGAGGCACCACAATCCCATTTTACAGATGAAGAAACTGAGCGGCTTGTCCATCTGGCCAACAGGTACTGACCACCCACTATACCCCGGGCACAGCCAGGTTCCGGGCATTCCACAGCCTCGCCCTCAAGGAACGTGTGGGGGAGGGAGGGCGCAGCCACACACAGACTGCAGGGCTCATGCGAAGTGCTGGTGTCCGTAGATGCAGGGGTGTCCGTGCAGCAGTTCACAAGGCACACGGAATTCAGAAGATGCTTCCATCTTCACTTACTGCCCCCAGACCATTTTGAAAAGTTTTTTAGGGGGACCTTCAAGCTTTTGGCACTGGGCTCTGGATAGTCACCTTCGCGACTACAAGAAGCCAAAACTTGAAGTCGCTGGCCTTTCTGCAGCTGCAGGTGTTTGTACTGCTGTGGTCCTGCTGGGCTAGCACTTCTAAGTCAGGGGCCGTTACCTGCCCACCTCGGCCTCCCCTCCTGGCCTATCGTGGAATTGCAGGCGATCAGTCAATCCGGCGATGACAGAGAATAATGGTGTAAAACAAAACCTCTGCCCAGTCCCCACCGGAGACCATGCCATCCCTCTCCATGGTGGAGCCCAGCACTGGTATTTCTTTAAAGCTCCCCAATAGCTCCAATGGGCAGCCAAGGCTGAGAATGACTGATGTCATCTAAACCTAGCCCCCAACCAAGCAAAAGAGAAAACGCCATCCAGGGAAGGAAAATGATTTGCTCAAGGTCACACAACAATTAGTGGCAAAATCAAGGTTCTCCTGACGCAGTTCTTCCGGTCTCCCTCCCCATCCTGAAGCTGCACAGTGTTTGCAGCCAGGCTGGGCTGGAGACACAACTTGGACTCTGATTTGAGAGGCTGAATGCAAGGTGGAATTTTGGAGTGAAAGTTGATAGTTGAAGGGTTATTCATTGGTGACCCAGTCTGTGTCCCGCTAAGGCCACAAGCTATTGATGACTGTGTGGTCCCAAGTGAAGACCCAGGAAAAATAGAGAAGGGCTACAGGGACTGATTTGGCAGAGGATCTTGGTCAGAACTGCCCCCAGAAAGACGCAGCAGCACAGAAGGTTGGGGGGAGTAGGTGTCCAGCAGGTATTGGACCAAGCCCACTAGGGTCATTCCAACCCTACGACTGTGGGCCCTGCTGAAGCTGTTGAATGTTCGGGTGAAGGAAGTGCCTGTCCGGGTGGAGAAGGGATGCTCCATCACGGAGAGAGAGGAGGGCCCTGGGAATGAACTGAGTCCCCAGTCCAAACTCGGGTGTCATTGTGCCTCTAGCCCCAATCCATCCAGACTTTTCTCAATAAAAGCCAGAGTGAGGAGAAAACACAGACTGTGTTGTGTAGTCACTCCCCTGTTTAAAACCCCCAATGGGTCCTGGCCAGTTTTTCTCAGTGGTTAGAGCATCAGCCCGGCCCCCAGACTGAAGGGTTGGGGATTCGATTCTGGTCAAGGACGCGTTCCTCGGTTGTAGACTCGATCCGCCGTGTGGGTCAGGACATGTGTGGGAGGCAACCAATTGATGGGTCTCTCATCACATCGATGTTTCTCTCTATATCTCTCCCCCTCCCTTCCACTCTCTCTAAAAAAATCAATGGGGAAAAAAATACCTTCACATCTCCTAATGGTCCCTGTGGCTCTGGCTCGCAGTGTCAGACACAGTAGGTGCTTAATTGCTCTGTGTTGAATGAATGTAGGAACTGTCTACCCAAGTAGACAGAAAGATCGTTAAAGGAAGAAAAATGTCTTAAATTTCTTTTTACATGCACCCTTCAGGAGGTCCCAATACAAGAGACTGTATGAGCCAGACCCTGTGCTAGGTGCTCTGGGACATAAGATAAGTCCTGTTCTTTAAGAAGTCTATGGTTTAGTAGTCGGAGAGAAGATCTTTGGATAAATAACTCTAATCCAAGGGGGGGGGGTGGTAATAAAGGCTGTAGGAGAGCTATAGACAAAAGACTCTTGGATTTGAGAGATGAGAAAGAGATTATTTGTAAGTGCAGGAAGGGTAGAGGCTGTATCTGGGCAAACAGCCTGCTGTTTGTTCAGCAGGATGCTGAGTATGGCTGTGGGGAGCTGCCAGAACGAACAGTAGGCTGAGACTGCTGAGAGAGGACCCATGTGCCAACTAAAGCATTTGGATTTGCTTTTTAATCCTCACCCGAGGATATGCTTAAAGAGGAAGGGGGAGAGAGAGACATCGATGTGAGAGAGAAACATCGATTCATTGTCTTCCGTACATGCCCTGACCTGGGATTGAACCCGCAACCCAGGTATTGCCCTGACCAGTAATTGAACTGACAACCTTTAGGTGCATGGGACGATGCTCAACCAACTGAGCCACTCTGGCTGGGCAAGGCATTTAAATGTAGCACCTGGGGAGCTATTGAAGGTTTTTGAGGGAGGGTATGGCATGTCCTAATATGTGTTTTGAAAAGCTTCAGGATGGTGGGGGGGATGCCACAGGACACCACCTGGGAACAGGTGGGATGATGACACGGGCACCGCAGTGACCCAGGCAAGAGGCCGCCGGAGCCTGCAGTGAAGGCGGCGAGCTGAAAAAGAAGTGGAACTGTGAGAGGCAGAATGGAACAGGGCCTGGTCGTCAGGAAAGGAAAGGAGGCTAGGAGGCCAGAGGGCAGTGCCACTGACCTGAAGACGAGGAGGCTTGAGGAGGGGGAGGTCGGGTCAGTCTGGACATGTTAACTTTGCAGGGTTCTTGGGGAAGGCGGTGGTGGCCCTCGGGTAGTGGAAATGTTGGCCGGAGCTTGGAAGCGAGCCTGTCACATCCCGTGCCTTGGTGACATGCAGGCCTGAGAGGGAGCCCCCCGGGCATGGGGCCTCCTGTCCCTCCATCCCCTTTCCAGGCCCACAAGCAATGATTCATGCCCCAAACTTAAAGAAAACCCAGGTTCTGATTTTAAAAGCCTTTCTGAGCAGAAGAAACCAGTGAGAGGGCCAGGCCAGACCACAAGCTAAACAGCTGTGGAATGTGCTTGCTGCTGGCGAGGCCAGCCAGGGGAGAGGCGCGGACGGGCTCTGCAAGAGGCCCCACCGGTTGTTCTGAATGTGTCCGAATTGTCACCCAGATTGTCCCTGCTCTTTTCTCTCTTTTCAGCAAGGATCTGCCTATGTTCTAATACATCTTAACACTGGCCCCTCCCCCAGCCCACCCAGCCTGTCAGTTCCACTGGCCCCACATCCTCCTCCATGTGAAAGCTCTGGCCTGCCATCCAGCTTCCCACCTCTGCTCAGCAGGCAGGGGTTTGGGAGCCGGAAACGGGGGGGGGGGGGGGTGGGGGGGGCGGGTGAAAGGCTCCTATGACTTGTGGCAACAGTCACCTACTGATCTCCCTGCATCTGCCCTTGTCCCCCTGAGGACCTTCCACCCAGTAACCAGAAGGATGCTGCTAGAATGTAGGGCAGATCATGTCATGTCCCTCCTCTGCTCCAACCCCCCTAGGACGCCCCTTCCTGCTCTGAGTAAGAGGTCCTGTGTGTCTGGCTCCCTCTGCCTTCCTGACCTCATCCTCCACTCCTGCCCCCCTTGCTCATTCTGTTCCGCCCACAGTTTCCGGAATGCTCTTCAAACATATCGGCCACCTTGGGCTTTGCACTTGCTGTTCCTTCTGCCTGGAATGCTCTTCACCAAAGAGCCTCTCTACTTCTTTCCAGTCTTTACTCCGGCATCACCATCTCATCGGGGCCTTTCCGACAACCCTGACTAAAATTTCAACCCACTTCTTTAGTCTCGCTGAGGTATTTCTCAGTGTCTGGCATTGTTACCTACTTATTTATCCACCTTGTTTATTGGCTGTCTCCTCCAACAGAATGTAACCATGAGAGCAAAGATTCTTTTTTAAAGATTTTTTTATTGATTTCAGAGAGGAAGGGAGAGAGAGAGAGAGAGAGAGAGAGAGAAATGTCAATGATGAGAAGAATCATTGATCGGCTGCCTCCTGTACCCCCTATGGGGGACTGAACCCTCAACCCAGGCATGTGCCCTGAATGGGAATTGAACTGTGACCTCCTGGTTCATAGGTCGATGTTCAACCACTGAGCAATGCTGGCTGGGCAAGAGCAAAGATACTTGTACGTTGTGTTTACCTATGTGTCCCAGGATCCAGAGCAGTGCCAGCCAGAGTGAGCTAGTAATAAGTAGTTGTGGAATGAATGAATTAATAAAAATCTCACCCCGGTCTGGCCTGCAACAGCCTGCAATCCCACTAATTAATCCCCTTTGCGATTAGCATCACTCTCTCTCCAGTCACCTTTCTTGAGACGCCGTTCCCCTAGGTGGGCACGCGTTCAGTCCTGACACTTCTAGCTTTCTTTCCAGACAAAAAGAGGCTTCTGACAGTTGCAAGTGGGCAGGGCAAGGAGGGCAAGGAGGGGGGGAAGGGGCTTCAAGGGAAGAAGGCCTTGAAAGGGGCAAATCAGGTAATAGCAGGCAGCCCAGGCTGGCCCAGCGGGCCCTATGCTGTTCAGTGTTATTTACTGTGACTCAGAAACACAAGGAGATGTGGGAAAGGCCTTGTTTTACACAGTGCAAACCTAGGTATACAATGGGACTTCCCAGAAAACGAGGGGCGTGGAGCAGAAGTTTAAAATGCCTCGTTTCCCACAGAAGGGTGGTGATTCAGACATATCCATGTACCAAAGAACACGGCATGTCATTTAGTACCCCAGAGGAGCTGGCAGTGTCCAGAGAAGATGACAGGGCTGAACAGTAGACCCCAGGTTATGATCCAATCCCTGGGAACCACCAGACCAGAATCTGCCCTGGTGGTGTGGGAGATGACAAGAAACCCATTATACAGGCAGAGAGACTGAGCCTCCTCCAAATAAGGTTCATATGAGGGTCATGTTCCACTGACACGGCACTTGAATACTGGCCCTGATACTCACTAAGTGTGTGATCTTGGGCTGGTCACTCCCTTTCTTTAGAATATGTAATTGAAATTATAACGTCTATGTTGTAGGATCAGTATGAAAAATTATAAATAATACTGATTACCACACAAAATGCCTGGCAAGGATGAAGTGCTCAATAAGTGTTCATTTATTGCATTTAGCAACAGTAATACTTGCTAACATTCCCTGAGGGCTTCCGCGCATCAGACTTTGTTCTCAGCACTCATCTTCTCCATGATCCTGATCCTATAAGAAGGTACCATTTTCCCCATGTTAGAGATGAGGAGGCTGAGGTATGTAGACGTTAAGTAACTTACCCAAGATCACCCAGGCGATGAAGTCACGTAGGGTCTTGACACTGCCTCAGAGTCTTCTTCAGAGTCTGGCTCTGCTCAGCCTGCTGGGCGGTAAAATAGCTATCAAGTAATCCACACAGAACAGTTCGTGGCTGATAGAATATTAGACCTATCCCACCCCTTCCTGATTTTTTAAAGGAATCAACCATGACTTGGCTCAAATGGATCAATCCGGGCCAACCCTGAATGTTACAGATGTGGAAACCAAAGCCTGTGGCTAGATGACAACCTCTGGGTCAAGTTCAGGCTCCAATACTAAATCTGAGTGAGTCATGGAACCTCTTAAGACTTCCACTTAATCACTTTTAAAATAAATGTTTGGCCTTTCTGATTCCAAAAGCTCTTTGGGGCTATGCTCCCATGCTTCCATGAACATTCCCTGAGCCAGAGCCTAGACTGGCTCGTGTAACATGAGAAAGACGTTGACAACAGGGACTCTGTTTTAAAATAACGTCATCTCGCGCATGGGTGGACCAGTGCACAGTTGACTCTTCCTCATCCACAGGCCCGTGAGGAGTCGTGGGGCTCAGTACCAAGTATCTGGCTGGAAGGGAACTGGAACCCTGAACATCCGACAATGGCCATCCTCGGCTTGCATTCCTGCAATGAGAGAGAGCTCACCACCTCACAAGGCAGGCCTTTGTTTTCCAGCAAAGACAGATGGAGTCATGAGCCCTTGATTCTTCTAAAGACCTAAAATTGGCAGTAGACATTTGGGATAGTTTTGAAATCATGAGTAATTGCCATATACCAAAAACCAGAGAGCTTCTGCATAGCCCTCAGGGAACCAAAACACTTCCACTACCCAGCATCCTCCATCCCCGCCAAGCCTAGCCAATAGCATCCAACTAATCTTGGGTTCTGTTGAGCTCTTTGTAGCCAGAGAACTTTTCAGATGGGTGTGGGTGTATCCACTGTAGGGCGGGCACTGTAAGCTTGGAAGGGAAGGGCCCCCACAATTCCTTTTTTAGTTTGCATTCAAAAACCAGGGGCAGACAGGCACAGCAGTTCTCCGGGTCCTCGCTGCCCTACTTCCTCTCCTCCGAGGGAAAGCCCTGCCACAAATTGCATATGCTGAGCCTTGTCTTGCTCTTTGCCCAAACACTCCCTGGGCTGGGACTAACCCCGGATGCACAGGGCTCTTGATCCACACACCCATGACAAGCAGAAAATAATCGTAGGAGATGGAAAACCAAAACCAAGCTGTCTGAGTTCTTTGAGCTGGTTAGTATGCCAGGAAAGGGAGGGACTCACTGTCCAATTCGGCTCCCTTTGAATGGCCAGTGGCCAGGATCAGAGTGGGAAGAGCTGCCACGTACAGCTATGCAGGCTGTGTACCGTATAACTCAGTCAACTGCAATGTAAACAGCACCCTCTGCAGTTGTGTGATATAATGCAGTGACCCAGGAGTCGGAGGTAAAGAAGGTGGAAACAGTGTACAGAAAGGGGCTTCATCAAATCTTATTCAGGAACTTAGAGATAGAACATCTAGTCGAGTTTTTCTGTCTCTCTTAACAAATGCATATTGAGTACCTATGTGTGTTAGGCATTATTCTAGATGCCCAGGGAAAAGTAGGGAAGACAGACAGGTCCAATCACTTCCAGAGGAGTTCTGGTAAATGTTTACAACCCTTCTGGCTCTTGGGATGGGGTCGGGAGAGTCCTTATGTGTAACACTTGCCAATTACCATGGTGTAAATTCTCCCATCATGGTTAATGTATAGGCACTGACATGACACCACTGAATGGGAAGATTGCACACAGTCGGCTCAGTGAGCCGGGTCCAGTGCTCTATTGTTCCTTCCCTTGGATCTTTATCTTCAGGGTACAGGAATCAGTGTCTAAGTGAGCTTTTAACCACCTGTCATTATTTTTCATTGTAAAAGAAATAAAGAAGATGCTTTCAGAGAGAATAATGGGTTCTCCATGGCACAGGAAGGGAAGATTTCTCCAAGGCCACAACATTAAAACCGGAGGTTGAGATGGGGCTGGCAGAGCAAAGATCTTGGGGAAGAATGTTCCAGGCAAAGGGCCTGGAGGTGGGAAGCGCTTGGTGTGTTTGAGGAGCAGGGAGAAGGCAGTGTGGCTGGAAGTAGAAAGTGATGAAGATCATGACACAGGAGCGGGCAGATCCTGCAGGGCCTTGTGGGCCCTGGGGAAGGGTCAGGAATCTCTCCTAAATGCAATGGTAGGACCCCAGAGCATTTTAAGAAAAAAAGTGCCAGGTTCTGATTGGAATTTTTAAAGGATCACTCTGGCTGCTGTGGAGAACATAACTTGGAGCTGAGCAAAAGTAGAACTGAGGGGCCAGTTAGAAGTCCAGGCACAAAAGGATGAAAAGAACTTGGGCCCTAAACGGTTTGGCTCAGTGGATAGAGCGTCGGCCTGCGGACTGAAGTGTCCTGGGTTCGATTCTGGTCAAGGGCATGTACCTTGGTTGCGGGCACATCCCCAGTAAGGGGTGTGCAGGAAGCAGCTGATAGATGTTTCTCTCTCATCGTTGTTTCTCTCTGTCCCTCTCCCTTCCTCTCTGTAAAAAATCAATAAAATATATTTTTTTTAAAAAAGGAAGAAAAGAACTGGGTCTGGGTGCCGTCAGAAGAAACAGAGAAGAATGGGCACATGTAGGTGGAACTGGGGGGTAGAACCTGCGAGACTTGCAGGCGATGAAGTGAAGTCCTGGGGAAGGGCTTCCACGCTTCTGACTGAGCCATCAGGTGGGTGGTAATGCTGAGTCCCGAGACAGAGAGACTTGGGGGAAAGCCAGTGTGGAAGGGAAAACCTAGGGTGCCTTTTTGGTCCTAGGAAGTGTGAGATGCTATGAGACATCCAAGTGGAAATGTCCTGTCGGCAGCTGGGTGTTGGCCGTGGGGCTCAGAGGGCAGGTCTGAGCTGGCTGGGTGTGATCTGGGTTCCCTGGAGCCTGGGCCACTGGAGGTGAAGGCAGCCGTCCAAGGATGGGCATGCTCAGCCAGATCCTATAGGTGTACATGTGTGGTCACATGTCTTGAATCCAGTTTTCCACACAGCTTGAGGGCTGTGCGGGGGCGGGGCAGGCTAGTTGACCAAGACTCTATTGCACATTAAATGAACTTACAACACAGAGATTCATGCTATCAATATTGGTATGTTTTCATGTCCTTCATGGAAGCTCTTAAAAGCTTAAGGAAAGAGGTCCATTTTGATCACTTTCCCTACTTGGAAAAAAGGGTAAATGATGTAAAGCAGAAAAATGCACTGGCTTTCATGAAATTGTAAGTCTTTTTCTTAGAGGAGGTGAGCCACATGTTCTCTGAAGGCAGGAGATGGCTGTCGAAGGCTGGGAGCAAAAACAATGTTAATGACAGCAAATTTCAACTTGGTGTTTGCTGTTTTCAATTTTCAGGCCTGTTTTTCATGAGCTAGACATCTGCTTAACCAGCACATTGGCAAACATCTGTTTTCTTTATTTAAAAAAATTTAAAGGGCAGCCCTGGCTCTCCCAACTCTTGCTCCTTCTTTCCATCTCCCCTCTCGGATGTTTAGGGCAGTGTCTCTCTTTCAGCTGGCACCCCACCTGCCCCAACAAGCATTTGTCTCCTCCGCAACCCCCAGCGATGGGGCCCTCACTGCTCCAGCAGGCTGCTCAGCCCAGGTCTGATTGTTTCTGATTTAGAAAATTCTTCCTTATATGAGGTTGCAAATGCTGCGGAGAATTGAGGGGACAATGTGATAAGACGCTCATTAGCAAGCATTTGTCTATCAAGCACAAAACAGGACTCCAAGGGAGCAGACTTTTTTTTTTTTTTTTTTAATGAGACAAGGAAACTGAAATCTGGGAGAAAGGTAGGCCAGCCAGGGCGGGGTGGGAGGTAGGGGGAGCTCCAAGGTGGTCAGCACACAACGTGTATCATAGGCATGACAGGGCCTGGCTAGAGAAAGCAGAGGGTAAATTGGCAGGCCATTGGTAAAAGGAAAATTGTCCCGTGATCCATCTGCTTAGGCCCTTCTTGGAGGAATATCTAGTTAATCCAGTAAGCTCATCCTTGTTCGTTCGTTCATTCATTCATTCATTCATTCATTCATTCATTCATGTGTTTGTCCTGTCAACATTGCAAAGAACCTCCTGTGTTACAGATACTGTGCAGGCAGGACACAGAGACGAGGAGGGACGGAGCCCCCTTGGCTTAGTTAATGCAGCCTCTCTTCTGGCACCACAGAAAGGTTAGCTTAGGGTCTGCCCAGATAGAGCTATTCCTGGCCCAGCTTGGGGGTCATCTTTGGCCCTGAAGAGAGGGTCTGATCGGACCCCTGGCCTCCCTCTCACAGACTCAGCTGACCAGAGAGGTCGCTGGAAAGGAGTAGAGGATGTGTTGCTGGAAGTAGGCAGGATGGGGACCTGGGACCTGGGCCACGGGCAAGTCAGTCTTGGAGCCTCTGCATCCTCCTCTTTTCAGTGGGGATAAGAAGCCCTAACCCCTTGTCAGAATTAAATGAAATACTGTACTGAGGCAGCTGGATCCCCCGGGAGATTTGGGGAAGGAGGGAACTAAGAGAACTCACTGCCGGGACCAGGAGGGCTGATCCCTGCTCTAACTGTGTCCACCAACTAGAGGCCTTGGCCATGACAGGTAGCCTTCCTAAGCCTCCACTTCCCCTGGAGAAAGAGGCCCCCGCCTACCCTTGGTGTGTGTTTACTTCGTGCCTGCTGACTGCCTACTGTCTGAGACAGCAGGCACCAAGGTGACCCAAGGGCAGGACGTGGCATGGGTCCGGTCCCCTGGACTCCCCACCCCAGATGGGAGGGGTGTCGGAGGCAAGGCATCAGGGAGGGGCACAGAGTGGGATAGGGACGAGGAGGGTAGATTGACCCGGATGTGGGACATGCATTGGCCCCCGCTGGCAGGTGGGTGCAGAATAAGCGCCGACAGTAAACGGAGGCAGGTAGAAAGAGGAAACGGAGAGCCAGGCGTGGGGGTTAGAGTGGCCGCGTTCCTTCTGTGCGGACAGCGTGTTAGGGGCTGGCTGTAAAGCCTAACGAGATGGTGATTGTAAAGCTCTTCCTCAGTGTTAACATGTGAGGGCTTCCTCGGGTCTCGGAGCTCAAGTGGACCTAGAATCCATCTAGTGACGATGTCCGCCCCCTCGTCTGGTCCTGATGTGTTCTTTGTCACATATTTAACATTCAGGGGACATGTACATTCATATAGCTCTGGGCTTTCCTCCTGGGGAAGGTGGACCTGTGCCACGGGCACCCACGAAACAGCTGCTGGCGCTCTCAGAGCAGCTCCCTGCCAGAACAGCAGTGGGTGGGGCTAGGGACACACTGGTTCCCAAATGAGATCATTTTTCGGAGTCATTTCCAAAGAAACGAGTGGTATGCTCATGCCGTGGGGAGGGTGACGCCTTTCCACGGAAGCCTCCACACTAATCCCCTCTCCCTTCCCTTCTCCGTCCAAACTGGGGGTCCAGCTGGTCCTTCCAATGGAAAGCACCTCCGTCCCCGAAACCCTCCTGTCTGGACTCCTCTTGTCATTACCCCTCCCATCCTGGCCACTCTGGCCAATCCTTTGTCATGCATGTGCACACGCGCACACACACACACACACACACACACACACACACACACACACACACGTACACCCAGTGAGCCATGTCCTGACCTGCACGAGGCCAGGGGAGCCAAGGATACGAGAATCCATGCAGACACACAGTTCTGTCCAGCAGAGCGAAGGAAGGGGACGGATGGTGGTCGGCTGCCGATCTTCATGGTTGGATGAATGCAAGGCAGGGTGGACGCCATGGTGTTTCTTTCAGAGAAAAGGGCAATGGGATAATGATCAGTTCCCAGAGAGACACGAACTGACATCCAGAGGATAATCGTTTTGCAAAGAAGTAAGATGCTGATGAGTTGATTAGAGGAGCTAGAAAATGGGGTGGACTTTTGCAAGAGTGAAGAGAAGGGACCCTCCCTCTCCTGGGGAGACCCAAGTTTGGGCAAGTTTTCTGGGAAGCACAGGAGGGAAGCAGGGCCTGATGGTAAGAACTGAATTGGCATCAGAGCCCCCAGTTCTGGCTGGGGGCAGTTTCCGCTGGATGCTGAGCCGCTGGGGGCAGGCGGGAGGGCATTGCCGTCACTTTCATAAGTGGCCTGAAGCTGAGGGTCACTTGCATTGAGCCCTTGTGCTGGAGGGGTGGGAGGAACGGCCTCAGTCCTGAGAGCCCATCTACTAGAGACCTGCAGGGGCAATGACAGCTGTCTGCTCCTCCCTTCCCAAGGGAGATGGATTTGTAAATGAATCCAAAGGAGAAGGGACCCACAACATCCTGACTGGGAAGGTCTTTAGAACACCTCGCCCAGCCTCCTCATTTTCTAAAGGGGAAAGTGAGGTCCAGAGAGAAAAACTATCTTGTTCAAGGTCCCACCCGTCCTAATGGCAGAACCCAGAAGGAATCCAGGTCCCCCGACACCCAGGCTTGTCTACCTGCCACAGCCATCCTAGCTCTCAGGAAGTGGGCATGGTATTCCCATGTCCCCATTTCTGCATCCTAGAACTAGTTGTCCTAAGGTGAGGAGCCCATCCTCTGGCCTTTGACCTGGGTGATGGTCCTCCAGCCACTTCTCCCCACTGAGGGGATCACTGCCTCCATTCCTAGAAGATTAGGGAGAGGAGTCTCCATCATTTTAGGGCCGCATAGCCTTGTGCTCAAAGAGCCAGTGCACACAGCCTGGTGTCCACAATTTTTCAAATAAGAGTGGTCTGGAGGGAACCATGGTGCCCCTGCCCACTTGCTCTAAGTCTTGCTGAGGTCTTAGCAGCACCGTCCAGCTCCAGGGCAGAGCTTGGCTTTCCTGGAAAGGTGACCACATGGCCTGGACCCCCAGCCAAGCCTCAGTTCCTCTGACATCTGGGTGTGCCTGGACCACAGTCAGGGAAGGAAAGCCCTGGGGCCCGTTCTCCATGGTCCAAGCAAAGCGAGAGGCAGCTGGACGCGGATAAAGCAGAGCATTCGATGACGGGTTTCTTCTCTCCTTCCCTTTGGCTCAGGAATGCAAAATATGATCATTGTTGCCTGGAGAGTTCCCTTCTTAAATGTGTTTGGCTCCAACCAATGTTAAGATGAGTTTGCATTCCTCCACATGGCTTGGCCTCCAATTCCAAACTGTTTGCAGAGACTCGAGACAGATGCTTACACTCCGACAACTAGAAGCTGGCTATGAGTTTGCCTAAGAGAGCCTTTCAGACCTGTACTGGGGCTGGGCCATGGATGCCAGAGAGCTTGAACCCTCTCGTTTTACAGATGAGTAGACTGAGGCCCCATCTGGAGAGGCATCATGACTCTCCACGGACTCATGGCCAAGTTAGTGACAAAGCTGAGATTAGAACCTAGATCACCCGTGTTGGTGCGACCTTCTCTCAGCTTCACTTCTGGCTCTGGTGGCTTTCAAACATGCCTCTTGGCCCAACCATGCCACGTGATGTATATTCTGAAGACCATAAGTCATGTCTTATCCAACTTTGTGTTCCACTGCCCAGCATGGACATAGCTCAGTGATGGCGAACCTATGACACGCATGTCAGAGGTGACACGCAAACTCATTATTTTTGGTTGATTTTTCTTTGTTAAATGGCATTTAAATATATAAAATAAATATCAAAAATATAAGTCTTTGTTTTACTATGGTTGCAGATATCAAAAAAAAATCTATATGTGACACGGCACCAGAGTCAAGTTAGGGTTTTTCAAAATGCTGACACGCCGAGCTCAAAAGGTTCGCCATCACTGACATAGCTATTGAGTGTAAGGACTGTAGAGGAGGGTTAGACAGGAGTGGGTGATTAAAGATGGGCATGAAGAAAAGCTGGTGACCTTGGGCAAATCCCCACCCCCTCTCCTAGCCTTAGTTCTGTCACTTATAACAAGGGTCTTAAACCCAATCAAGTGATTCTCAATCTATGTTCCAGGACACCTTAGTGGTCCAAGGAAGTGTCTTAGGACTGCCACTGGGGGTGTGCCACTGGGGCCACTCCTTGTCCTCTATCCCTAATCTCAACATCAACTTTTTGTGTCTGCTTTTCATGCATTGAATTTGTTCAAAAAGGTGGGCTCACTGCAGAAAAACAAAGTTTGGAGCAAGGTAGCTCATTTGATCTCTAAGATCCCTGATTGCTCTTAAAAAGAAAATCCTAATACATTACCCCTCCCTGATAACAGATTTGCTACATACCATCTTTGACCCAGTGGTTAATGTCAGGGCAGGGATGGGGGGATGGAGGGATGAGTTCACGCCCCCTGGTATTTGGGTGAAGAGAGAACGCGGTACAGGAGGGCCCTCATGCTCTGGAGGCTCTATTACTGCACAGAGCCTGCCCCTGAACCAAGAATCGATGCTGGGGATCTGTCTGTATGTCTGCGCTCTGTGTCTGCCATTCTGTGTCCTGATGAGGCAGAACAGCTCATCGCTAAGGCTCAGTGTGTGGCTCAGGCTGGAGAGGTCATAACCCGCTTGCTAGGCCACACTGCTCTCTGACAGGCAAGGTCCAGGCCTAGCCCTGCCTCCCATAAGGCTTCCTTCCCCATGAGCTCTCAGGAAGCAAATGTTTAGTTTACTATCCCAGAAACCACAAGTCCCCACAGATCTCCAGTCTCTCTTCTCCTTCTGTCTTTGTCCAATCACTCTTTGAAATTGTTTCTCCTCCCCAATGTCCATCATTTAAGAGTTAGACTATATCAGTTACCAAATGCTGTAATAATGCGGTATAACAAACAATCACCCCCAAATCTGAGTGACAAATAATTATTTAGTTCACATGTCTAGGGGCAGCTGGGCATAGCTGACCCAAGCTCTGCTGGTCTCATGTATCTGGGGGATGGCTGATCTCAGCTGGGACAGCTCTGCTGCAGTGTCTCTCACCCTTTCCCTGAGATCCGTGGCCTGGCCTGAGCAAGCACCGCTCACATTCACGTCAGAAGTGCAGGTGAGCAGGTAGAGACAAACACAGTGTCCTAAGACCTTGGCTTAGAACTTTCATTTCTGTCACATATGGCCCAGCCCAAAGCTAAGTAGGTGTGGGAGGACCTACTCTGCCCTGTTAGTACGAGGAATTATGAAGTTGCCTGGCAAAGGGTGTGGGTACAGAGGAGACAAGAACTGGGACGAACAGTGCAATCTGGAGAGGGACCATACCTTCTCCATGATTCCATACCCCTGCTCTGCCACCTACTAGATATGTGACGTGGGGCAAGTCACAAACACTGTGCCTCCATGTCCTCATTTCAAAAATAGGGACCATCACAGGACTGTCCTGAGGAGTAAACGAGTTAATACATGGAACTGTCTTGTACGTGATGCTGAGCAGTGTTGTTAGTTGTTGGTAAGTAGAGCTGAATTTGCTACTTTAACACATGTTACTGTGTCCCAAACCCTGTCGTGGGAATGAAGAGGTAAATGAAACCCTGTCCTGGTCCTCACCTAGTTACCAGGTCTCCTGTGCGGGCAGCAGGCGCCAAAGGCAGGATCCCACTGCTCCCCAGCGCCCGAGGCAACCTGAGCCCAGACCTCCTCTCCAGCGAGGCTTTTCCCCTCTGCTGGCTGGAAGCTACTCCAATGAGGCAGGACCACATCTCTTCTTTCATATGTCATTAGCGCCTATTACAGGGGCCTAGACCGGACCCTGGGGCCTCCTCAGCAATGCCCCCAAACCTGCCTGTCTTTGCATCAGTGGCCTCGGAGCAAAGGGAGAGATGGCTGGTGGCAGCAAGAGCCACCACCTTTTGTGAGTTCCCCAGGCAGGGGGCAGCGATGCAGGGGGCAGCTGAAGCTCAGTCCTCTGAAGCTCATTCTGTCTCACTTTGGACTGTTTTCTTTTTTTTCCTCCCATAGCTGCAGGAGGTCCACTTACCATTTCTTTTTGCTTAGGGCAGTTTCAGAGTCTTTTCTCCGCACCCCAATCCAAAGCCAATCTGTGATTTGCTTTTAGATGTGAAGATTCTTGGGGCCCAAGTCAAACTGGGAAGGGGGAGATAAAACCAGAGAGTTTGGATAACATTTCAGCCTCCCTCTCCCCCATCCCAGGTCCCGCCATCCAAGGAAAATGAAAGCTCTTGCTTACACAGGTGCGTCTGCCACAGAGAGCTGAGCTGAGAAGGAGCGAGGGCTGCTGAGCGCTGTTCACTCTTAGGGTCCCAGAGTGGCTTCCTCTCGCTGTCAGCTCAAGTCTGGTGCTCCATCCAGAACTGCAAGGCCCTCAGGACTCTGGCTGGTCTTTCTGGCAGACCTTGGTGTGATTCGTTCTCTAGCGAGCAGGATCTGAGGGCGTGGGACCCGCGATGGGGGAGTTTTTAAGAAGAAAGGGTGACCCAGCCTGTGTTGCTCCGTGATTGAGCATCAAACCATGAACCAAGAAGTCATCAGCTTCGTTCCCAGTCAGGGCACATGCCCATGTTGCTAGCTTGATCACCAGTGTGGGGCGTGCAGGAGGCAGCCCATTGATGTTTCTCTCTCATCAATGTTTCTATCTCACTCTCCCTTCCTCTTTCTCTAAAATCAATACACATATTTTTAAAATAAAAAGAAGGAGAAGGGGTGGGAGGAGGAGCACAAGCCTGAGGGAGACCACCACCGGGAGGAACTTAAGTGGCTGAGGGGTTGGGAGCTGAAAGGGGTAAGGAAGGCTTGATGATGGCAGGCAGCGTGAGGCAGGGGCAGGACGCATGAAACCTCAGAGTTCCTCCCTGCCACTTCCTAGCTGTGTGACTTTGGCCTAAAGCTATCTGCCTTCTTTGTGCCTCAATTTCCTCACCTATAAAATGAGAATAATAATATGCTTACTTCAAAAGGTTGTTGTGAGGATTAAGTAAATTTGGAACAGTGCTCGGTACCTCACCCTCAAGGAGCCTGGCAGGAGGGTGGGGGTAGCCGGGCAGTGCCTGATAGACCACCCAGGCAGGCTCCTTTGTTCCCCTTTCCCTGGCTTCCCATTCACACTAGCAATTCCTAGCACCACCTGGGCCACCTCACCAATCCCTACACATTGCCCTTAAGGCGGATCATACCTCCAGAAGCCCCCTGACACCCCAGCCACCGCCGTCCCTCCTCCTCCAACAATCACTGCACCCCGGTTTCAGCGTTGCACTTCCTCACAGAGGGTTCCATGGGCCACCGTCCACGCTGGTAGTCTCCACGCTCTCTTGTCCTGCTTCCCCCTCAGCGTGTTCCGGACCAGCCCCGGCTCAGCGTTGGGTCCAGCAATGAGTAAACAGACCCCGTCTTGCCCTCACGATCCCCCTCCTGATGGGGAGATGGGAGTAATCAGATGATCATGACTGTTGTGTATAATTACTAACTGTGATAAGAACAGGCGGGGTCACCAGTCCCCTGTCAGTGAGGTGTGAGGGGTGATGAGATCCTTAGACAAGGCCTGGCATAATGGGTCAAGGAGGCTTCCTAGGGGAGGAGGGAAGGATGTGACGTCTGTGTTGCGATTTGAAGGTGATGAGAAGTTCATCAGAGACGTTCAGGCAAAGGAGGCAGCATGTGCAAGGGCCCCAAAGTGGGAGGAAGCGAGGTGCATCCAGGGCGCAGGAAGGGGGACCCTGGTGCCTGGACCACAGGAAGCCAGAGAAAAGCTCACCCAGGGCTGAGGAGGCCGAGGAGGGCCTTGAGCCACATGGAGATTTGGACTTTCTCCCAAGCACCTGGAAAGTTAGTTATTGGGCAGAGGTGCGGGGGGGGGGGGGGGGGGGGGGGCGGGGGGGGGCGGGCGGGGGGCACTGTGGACTCTCGGCAGATTCTCTCAGCTAGAGTGAGCACTCCCTGTGCAGCTGTGGAGTGGACGGCAGCTCTAGACAAGCATTGGCCAGCATGCCTCAGCCTCCAGGACTGTGACTGCTCCACCTGGCGACATGGTGGTGGCCTCCTCCTTAGCCTGGAGTGATGGGTTCGTGAACCGTGGGCCCCAGGGATGCTCTAGCTCCACGCTGTAGTTTCAGTGCCTCCTTGGGACTCATTGATGCTTTTTAAGAGACGATAAGATTCTGAGAAAGGGAACAGCAGCTGATGTAACTCTGGCCACAGTCCACAGCAGAGCAGCCCAGGAACTGTGGGTTTTCCCCTCTGTCATCAATATCAAGGGCAGAAGAGTGGCAGGCTGCCCAGCCCAGCTCCAGCGTCTCTGCCGCCGGCCTGTTGGTTCCCATCAAAAACAACTTTGTTTTGTTTTGTTGGTTTTTGGGGTTCATAAATCTCTGAGCAGGGTACATTCCCCAAGCACGAAAGCCATGCGCCATCCAAGGAGCGACCGGAGACCTGGTCGGGCTGAGGTCAGAGCGACAGACTTGACATCACTTTTAGGAAATCCATTCTCTGGTTGGTTCGGTTTGGTCAGAAGCAAATGCCAACTGGGGGAAGAAACCAGAATTTTGAAAGGCTTTTGTCCTCTTCCTTGTGGCCAGACCTCATCAATCCTGTCCACAGGAGGCAGGGGTGGGAGCGCTTGGGGAGACTGGGCTGGGCCTGGACAGAGCCCTGAGTGAGGGGGGGCACAGGGTCCCTGCCTTCTCTCCCATGTGCTTCTTTTAACCAAACCCAAAGGCAGAGGAGGGGAACCTGAAGGCAGGAGGAAAGACCTTCTCTGAAAAGAATGTTCCCGCCCCCCAGTGGGTCCTTCGTATAAAAGGCTGATCTCCCAGGGGTAGCGCTCACCTAGAGCCACAGCTACTTGGTCATGGACCTGCTCTACCCTCCTCCCAGCTGAGTGATTGGGGACAAATTACTTAACCTCCCAGAGGCATGATAATATCTATTTCACAGGGTTGGTGTGAGATTTAACTAATTAATATAAAATTAATGGTTAAATCCCTAGAATAGTGCCTCGAATATATCAGTGCTCAGTAAATATTTTCTTTCCCCCTGGTTGACAGGAGAAAGCATCCCAGCCAAACTGGTCCTGGTCTCTGACAATTCAATCGTCCAATATCTGTGACCATTGACTGGGAGCAAGACCTTTATTTGAGACACTGTGGATACAACAGTGAGGAGATAGCAGCGTCTCATGGCCCTTAGAGAGCATAAGAATATTGGAGAATATCAGCCACATGAGAATAAATAACATGTTTGTGATAATGCTGTGAGGAAAATGAAGAATAAGAGGTAAGAGTGACCGAGTGGCCTGGTGATGGACAAGATGGCATTGAAACAGAGATCCTAATGGCTCAAGGGAGTGAGACTCGAGGTAGTGAGACACGTGTATAAGTGGGGGAAGAGCATTCCAGGCAGAGGGAACAGCCAGGGTAGAGATGCTGATCAGGAGGAAGGGGACTGAAACATTCTAGATCAGCCATGGGCAAACTATGGCCCGCGGGCTGGATTTGGCCCTTTGGAAATAATAAAACTTAAAAAAAAAAAGGACCGCACCCTTTTATTTAATGATGTTTACTTTGAATTTATATTAGTTCACACAAACACTCCATCCATGCTTTTGTTCCGGCCCTCCGGTCCAGTTTAAGAACCCATTGTGGCCCTCGAGTCAAAAAGTTTGCCCACCCCTGTTGTAGATGCAGCAAGGAGGCGTGGGAGCAATGTGAGAACAGAGAGGTGGAGGGAAGGACAGGGAATGGGGGGTAGAGGGAATGAGGTGGGGGGAGGACAGAGAATGGGGACTAGAGGGAATGAAGTGGGGGGAGGACAGGGAATGGGGAGTAGAGGGAATGGGGTGAGGGGAGGACAGGGAATGGTGGTAGAGGGAATGGGTTGGAGGGAGGACAGGGAATGGGGGTAGAGGGAATGGGTTGGAGGGAGGACAGGGAATGGAGGTAGAGGGAATGGGTTGGAGGGAGGACAGGGAATGGGGGGTAGAGGGATGAGGTGGGCTCGTGCATGGCCTTGCAGATAGGAGTTTGGCTCATGCGTGGGCAGGAAACTCATGGGACGGAGGGTATGCCGCTGAGGAGTGATGGGATCTGATAGGTCTTGGAAGGCTCCTTCTGGCTGTGTTTGTACAAGAAGCACTAATAGTGGGGAGGCCCAAAGACACAATCTATGGCCTCGTCTTCACTGGTTCTCCCCTCGCTGCAGGCCTGGGAGTGGGTGGGCCTGGATTTCCTGATGCCAGAGCCAGCCTGCCTGCCTCTCCTTCAGGGCCACCACCCTCTGCTGGGGTCAGATGCAGGATGGGGAGGACCAGGCACCCCCAGGGAGTGTCTCCAGGGGGCACCGGGGAGCCAGATAAAGTGTTGCCCTATGCTCAGGGATTGCATATGGCCTATGTAGGTGTGTCCATGTATATGTATGTGTGCATGTGTGTGTGCATGAATTGCGTGTGTGTGTGTGTGTGTGTGTGTCCATTTCTGGGACAGAGTTGGAGAATGAGCACCTCTCCATTCACCTCTCAGCTTTGCACACTAGACACTGGTGTCTCTCTCCCCCGTGACATGTCCTTGCTGACCAAGGACTTGGGCTCCTTCATCCCCTGTGCTCACTGACCAGGGTCCTCTTCCCCATGGCTGCCTGCTGCTACCCAGGCTGATGGGTCCACTTGGTCTGGGCTTTGTAAATAAGACACTAATGGGCTAACACACTTTTCCTCCCCACCCGCCCTGAGGGCCGTGGCACTAAAATCACGTGGCAGATTCCGAATCCTGAAGACAGGGTTGGCAGCTGCATAGCCGCTTGCTGCCACTGTCCTCTCCTGTGTCTCCAGCAGGTACTGCCCACCCATCACACTCATCTTGCCCACTGAGCCCAGACTTGTCCTCAGCATCTTCCTTAAATCAGTGCTGCACTAAAAATCAATTGACAAGGGTAAATGAAATAACACTTATCTAACCACCCTCCTGGAGGTGTTTTGGTTCTGCCTCTGGGGACTCTAATCCTGTGACACTAGTGATGGAACTTTTGGCCACTGCATCCATTTGCTGAGCAAAAGAAAGAAGGGTGGGAACCACTTGTTCCTGCGCAGCCTAGCCCTGAGCCCTCAGCCCAGGGGTCAGTGCCCGGAGGACAGCAGGATGCTGGCAGTTACCAGCCGCCCACTCAGAGTTCCTCCCTGGCAGGTTGTGGGACCTGGGGCAGGTCAGTTCACCTCTCGGACCCTTGGCTTGCGTTTGCTGCCCCGTCACAGGGTTGGTATAGCCGTAGCGATCCAATGATAACATACATGTGAGTGTTCTCTGAAGCTTATAAAGTGCCCCACACGTGGAAGGGGTGACGGTGATAAGATTCTGTTCTGCTGATGGGTTTTCACTGATCTGAAGGTTTTGGCTTGAGGTAGGATTCCACCCTGTAAACCTCGAGGGTCCCGAGGTTGGCGGTCCTGTTAGCACTGACAGATGGGCAGAGGCATAGCTTAGATGTGTAACAGGCCAAACATGCCCGGAAAATGGAGGGAAGGGGTCACAGAGCAGGCATCTGAGGTCCTGGCCCTGATGCTGCTGCTGACCTGCTGTGTAGCCCTGGCCAGACTCTTAAACCCTTGGCCTAAGGTGGATGATGCTTGCACATTCTCCCAAGTCCCAAGAGGGTAAATGGTGATGGAAACCCAGACCACCATACAGATGTGAGTTGTTACTACTTGTAACTTGGCACAAAGGGGCAAAGCATTTGGCTCAATGACAAGCTTTCCCATCAGGTGGGAACTGATATGTGACTTCACCAAGCAGGGAAGACCCTCGGGGCCAGGGTGAGAGGGTTTCGGGACTGCATCGCTGCTTCGCCTCAGCTGCCCCAGCCAATCCGTGGCCCCTGCTGAAGCCAGACAGAGCTTGGCAGACTGGCTGGGCCAGCAGTGCTGGGGCCACGACCGCTAAGCCCCGGGCTTGGGGGAGGGGAGTGGAGTCCGTGACTCTTTAGCAGGCAAAGATGAGAGAAGGGAGAAGGAGAGAGAGGAGTGAAAGAGGAAGAAAAAAAACGGAGGAGGAGACCAGCAGAAGCTGGAAGAAGCGGAGTTGGAGAAAGGAGTGATGGAGGAAGGGAGCTGTCTCCCTGTTGAGAAGGAGAATTTTCTAAGGGAGGGCTGGTCTTCCCACTCCACACCTCAGAGTAGGTTTTGCGCCTCGCTTATCGGATTATGCCCCCAGGGCAGGGGCTGGGCCTCTCCCCTCAGACGGTGGGCTCCCCCATGCAGGGACCAAGGGTAGCAGAACATACTCCTCCCAGACTCTCCAAGGTGGGTGACCTGCCAGGGGCCCCCATACTCCTGGGGTGCAGACCTCCACCTGGCTGACTCCTCTGCTCCCCTCTCCTCTTCTCCCTGCCCAGGGTTCACGGACACCTTCAACATGGACACCAGGAAGCCACGAGTCATCCCTGGCTCCAGGGCCGCCTTCTTCGGCTACACGGTGCAGCAGCATGACATCGGCGGCAAGAAGTGGTGAGTGAGAGCTGCCACCCCACGCAGCCCTGAGCTCCCCACTCCTGGCCCACCACTCTGCCCCTGAACCCCACAACTGCCAGACTGGTCCTCACAGGAAGACACCCCATTCCCAATGACTTGCCTTCTTCTTGTCCTGGTGGATAGAGGCTGCCTAAGATCTGCCCCTGACTATGAAACCTCAATCTCCTCAGCTGAGAAATGGGAGTGAACACCCCTCCTCCTCCAGATTGTGTGACAGCACAGTTAGCAGGCACCCTGAGACCAATGGCTACCCCCTCCCACCCCTCTCAGGGCCTCGGTGTCTCATCTGTGGGCAGCGCCTCTGGTCCTGGCTTCTTAGAGAACTGTGTGGGGTGACTCTGAGGGGGGTGTGTGAACATGCTCACAAGCTAAAACAGAGGCAGCGGTGGAGCAAAGGGAAGTGAGAGCGACACGGAGTGGAGGAGAGGGCCGGAAAGATCCCAGGCCCCCTTTCGGGAGGGGGCAATTGAGAGGAGGGAAAGATTTGTCATGATTTTCAAAATAACTTTACTGGATGATATTTTACATATCATAAAATTCACTCATTTCAAGTGTACAGTTCCGTGATTTTTTTTTTAAGTAATTGACCAAGTTGTGCAGCATCACTGCAAATCCGATTTAGAACACCAGCATCAGCCCAGTCAGAGCCTCATGCACCTGTGCTGTCAAAGGCCATCCTCCTCCTCCAATTGGTTGTTAGCTGATGGAGGCAAGGCCTTCGTTCCATCCTGAAACAGGAAGGGCAAGGCCTCTGCCTGGCCCTCCTGGAAGCCCTTGCGAGTTCAGAGACCAGGGGTCACTGGCGATTAATGCCCTAGGCTGACCTCTTCCAAAGCTTCCCCTCCCCAACTGCTTCCTCCCCAACCTGCTTCCCCCCAACCTGCTTCCCCCCCAACTGCTTCCCCCCCACCTGCTTCCCCTCCCCACCTGCTTCCCCTCCCAACTGCTTCCCCTCCCCACCTGCTTCCCCTCCCAACTGCTTCCCCTCCCCATCTGCTTCCCCTCCCCACCTGCTTCCCCTCCCCATCTGCTTCCCCTCCCCACCTGCTTCCCCTCCCCACCTGCTTCCCCCCAACTGCTTCCCCCCCACCTGCTTCCCCTCCCACCTGCTTCCCCTCCCACCTGCTTCCCCTCCCCACCTGCTTCCCCTCCCCACCTGCTTCCCCTCCCAACTGCTTCCCCTCCCACCTGCTTCCCCTCCCACCTGCTTCCCCCCCACCTGCTTCCCCTCCCCATCTGCTTCCCCTCCCCATCTGCTTCCCCTCCCACCTGCTTCCCCTCCCCATCTGCTTCCCCTCCCCATCTGCTTCCCCTCCCACCTGCTTCCCCCCACACCTGCTTCCCCTCCCCAACTGCTTCCCCTCCCCACCTGCTTCCCCCCCACCTGCTTCCCCTCCCCATCTGCTTCCCCCCCACCTGCTCCCCCTCCCACCTGCTTCCCCTCCCACCTGCTTCCCCTCCACCTGCTTCCCCTCCCACCTGCTTCCCCTCCCAACTGCTTCCCCTGCCACCTGCTTCCCCTCCCCACCTGCTTCCCCTCCCCAACTGCTTCCCCTCCCACCTGCTTCCCCTCCCCACCTGCTTCCCCTCCCCACCTGCTTCCCCTCCCCACCTGCTTCCCCTCCCCAACTGCTTCCCCTCCCACCTGCTTCCTCCCCCCACCTGCTTCCCCTCCCCACCTGCTTCCCCTCCCCACCTGCTTCCCCTCCCCACTGCTTCCCCTCCCCAACTGATTACCTTCCCCACCTGCTTCCCCTCCCAACTGCTTCCCCTCCCAACTGATTACCTTCCCCAACTGCTTCCCCTCCCCAGCCTCTTTTCTTCCATTTCCCCCACCTCCTTTGTTGTGCTCCATACTCATCAATAGTCAAATTGCTTTATAGCCATTTTTCCAGAAATCTAGACCTTTTTTGCACATGCTGGTCCCTCTTTCCATGTTGTTCCTTCCTTTCATGATATCCTCTCCCACCTTCCCCACTCACCACACCCCACCATTCAGACCTGTCTGATTACCTGTGGCAAAGATAGAGATAGAGGGAAATTTTATATATAGCGAGCGAGAGAGATATCTTACTTGATATCTTTCCATTGTACAGTAAGTGTAGACATCTTAAGTATACAGCTCAGTAAACTTCTACATATGTTTATACCTGGGGAATCACCTCCCAGAACATAACGTAGAACATTTGAAGCTCCCAAAAATCTCCTTTGTGCCCCCCCCCCCACTCAGTGCCCCTCCAGGGAACCACTATTCTGGCTCCTGTCGCCACAGATTCCTTTTGACAGTTTGTAAACTTTATATAGATGCTATCACACAGTAGGTCCTCATTTGTACCTGACCTGCTTTACCCAGCATCACATCTCTGAGGTTTGGCATATTGATGAATGTATTGTACTTCATGCTTCTTCACCAGTGTGTAATAATCCACGGGAGCAACGCACCACAATTTATTTCTTCATTCTGCTATTGATGAACATTTGGATTGTTTCAATTTGGGCTATTTTGAATAGAGAGCCTATTAACATCCTTACCCACGTCTGTTGATGGACATACACCCTCATTCTTACTGGGCTATACCTATGCACTCATTTTTATTGGGTATAGACTGCTGCTCCCAGTTTGAGCTCTAGTTCCCCATGGTCAATAGGAAAGTGCTGTCCGAGAGCGAGTTGGTTGAATGTGGATGTAGCTCCTGCACTTCTCTTTTCTCAAGCATTGAGCTCTGCACTGATGGCTGTCCAGGGCCTGGAAATGGTTGTCTTGTATATTTGGTCTAGTTTTCATAGTGGTTTATGGCTGCATTGAAAGTCCTCTTTCTTATTCTCTTATCAACTTCGATACCACTTCCTCTGAGAAAACATTTATCAGGCTGGATAGTAATTACCTGTTTCCTTGTCTTTCTTCCTGAAATCGGGGATATAATCCTTGGCGTTTAGTAGATGCTCGTAAGAACATACTTTGAAAAACTGAATTATTTGAGCCTCTCTCAGCCAGCCCAGGCATAAGATACACAGCATCCATAATCTTTTCATATAAAGAGTTAAAAATTAAATGGAACTGGCTTTTCCAAGATATAATTTGTTTTGACCAATATTTGTTTATTAAACATCTGTTAATAGATGTTGCCAGGCTCTGCAAAATATTGATTTCGGTAAAACATGGCTTCACTCCTGAATAACTCACAGACCAGTTGAGGAAGCAACACTAATATCCTTGAAATAATTAAAAAACAGTACAAGACAAAATATGACCCGGTATTAATTATGTTCATCTTCGTAAGATGCTTTCTCCATGAAGACTTGCTGGGCCCTTCTCTTTGCCTACAATAGCCTTACCTTCCCCGGGCCTCTCTCTTGTGACACAGATCACCTCCCACCTCATGTCAGAGCTGCTTCAGCCCACAGCCCAGGCTCTTCCTATCTCCTCAGTATGGACTACCTGGCTTTCAGTCCTTACGGCAGAGCTTGCACACCTCGGTCTGCATTTCCTGGGCCTGCAGTGGGGCCAGGGAATCTGTGTTTTTAAAAGTCCTACCCCCCCCCCCCCCCGAAGATTCTAGCAGGGAGACTGGGGCCACGTAAGCGCACCATCTCCCTCCGGTGGGAAACAGCATCGCTCCTCAGCCTCTGCCCCAAAACCCAGGTCCCAGCATTGACCCAGGGAAGGGCCCGCGACTATCTCCCACCACAGGCTCCAGTGGGGTCTGGTCCCCACTGACCAGGTTGGGCGCCTTCTGGAACATCAAGGGCAGCAGCCCCTGGTGTAAATGCTGGAGGAGATGGGACACACCTGGTGGGACTGCCACTTGACGAACTCTTCCCCTTCTGCCCAGCGCACCCCCAACTCAGACCTCAAACCACGCAGCGCTGGCTGGGCACCCGTGCTTCTCACATCTTGAACAGTTTTCCACATGCCCGGGTTTTAGCAACAATAACAACACTCCCAGGCACACAAGAAGGAAAAGAGAAAACAAATTCCTCCCGGCCTGAGTATTCTCTGCCCCTACGTTTTAAGCCTTTGTGCATTTTCAGAGAAATGTAATCCACATGACGCCATTGCACGTCCATTGAAATCATTAGGTCGGTTGGTTTGTAAGAGCACTGGGTGTCCCGGAGCCCAGTGTAGGGTTGGCACAGGGCTTCTCAGGCCGCTGGTCCCTTGGCCCAGGAAGCCTCCTGGCACTGAGATAACACAGAGCTGGGCCCACAAGTTTCCCATTTGTCATTGACGCTCACGCCCCTGGAGGAGAAGCCTCCGCTGTCAGCAAGGCCGGGCACTGAGCCGCCTCCCCTCTAGGGCCCTGGGGAGCAGGAGCCTGACAACACACAGGGCTCCAACAGGAGACGCCTTTGAAACTCAGCGGGCTTTCAGAGGCCCAGGTGAATGCAGGTTCAGGGACATGAGCAACTTGTAAGAGAAGTAGGCTTGTCCCCACTTTACAGGCATGGCAACTGAGACGCCAAGAGAGAGATGACATAATTCGCAAGTGTCAGAGCCAGGTCTGGAGCCCAGACCTTACTAGGCCCAAATGGAGGGAGTTGCACCAAACAGAAAGCAGCCCCAGCCCTGAGGCTGGCCGGGAACATACCGTCTCCCAGGCCTGTGTCCTTCCTCGCTGGCTACGCTGCCAGCCCCATGAGAGAGCGGAGGCTGTGGTGTCCTCAGAGCCCATCACTGGCACAGTCACATAAACAGCATGTGGGGAGAGTGAGTGCTTGGCCCAGCTGGGAAGAGAGGGCGTATGCTCCCAGAGCCCCAGTCCCAGATGATAAATACCAAGAGAGGGCACCCAGAAAGAACTCTGGGAGGTCGAGTAATGGAGAGTGAAGTCCTAACCCAGCAGGCCTGGTGGAGGGAATCTGGGAAAGAAGAAGCCACATTTAGAGAAAGGACACTGTGCCCAGTGGCTGGGGGAGAAGGTGTGGGAAACAGAGCAGTGAGACCAAAGACTGGGAGGGCGAGGATTCTACTTCGGAGGTTTTTAATACCAGGGCAAGAGGGTTGTCTATGGGCTCTGGCGGGTCTGACTCAGTTGGTGCAGCTTCGTCCTGTGCACCAAAAGGTTGCCAGTTGATTCCTGGTCAGGGCACACATCTGCGTTGTGCACCTGAAGATATGTTTGTTTGTTTTTTATTGATTTGAGAGAGAAAGGAAAAGAGAGAGAGAGAGAGAGAGAGAGAGAGAGAGAGAGAGAGAGAGAGAGAAACATCAATCGGCTGCCTCCCACATGCACTCTAACCAGGAATCGAACCCACAACCTAGGTTTGTGCCCTGACCAGGAATCAAACCTGCAACTTTTTTTGCTCCAACCAACTGAGTCACCTGCCCAGGGCCACCAGAGCTGTAATTTTTAAGGTGATCAATTTGGCTACCATGTGGAGGATGGAACTGAGAGAGGAGACCCTGGAAGCGGGGGTCTGGTGGAAAGGCTGTAGAAGACTTGGTGAGTGGAGGGTTGAAAGCGTGGGGTCTTGTTGAAGGGGCCTGCTTTATGAGCACCAATATTTCAGTCATTCATTCTTGAGAACCTGTGCTAAGTCCTGAGAATACAATGGTGAACAAATTTGCCAAGTTCCTACCCAGATGCTGCTTTTCTTCTAGTGGAACAAGACATATTATTAGTTTGTCCATCGTCTGTCAGATGCTGAGATGTGCAACGAAAAAGCATTAGGCAGGGTAAGGGGCTTGGGAGCAGTGGGTGAGGGTTCAGGCTGCTGCCTTACACAGACCATCAAGGAAGGCCTCAGTGCTGGGTGACAGCCATCAGAGACTGAAGGAAAGGGAGACTCTCAGACAATCATAGATCTTTGAGCAAAAAGCATTCCAGGCAGAGGGAATGGCAAGTGCAAAGGCCTGAGAGGTAGGAAGAAGCTTGGAATGTTCAAGGAATGGGTGTGACTGGAGGAGAGTGAACTGGGGCAAGAGTAGAAAGAGCAAGGGCAGAGACAAAGCAGTAGGAGGATGACTGATAGGGAAGACAGTGCAAACACAGAAAAGCAAAATCCAGGGGAGAGACTGTGGGAGATCAGGGGAGCCAAGCTTTGGTCCCATTGGTTTGAAGTATCCGAGGGTCATCTGGGTGCAGACGCCAGCTGGGCCAGCAGCAGGAGACAGGGGCCTTCAGCTCAGCAGGGAGATCAGGGCAGAGACTCAGATGTACTAGAGAACTACATTCTCAGAGGAGCGGTTCAGACAGAAGGAAGGGGAGCGGGTCAGAACCCTGGATGCCTGTGGAGGAGGGAGAGAAGACCAAGGAGGGGGAGAAGGGGCTCAGATTCCCAGAGGGCAGAGGAGGAGAGAATTGTGAGAATAGGGAGGGGCTGCCTGTCCCAGACAGGGAGGGTGGGTGCAGCTCTCAGAGGCCTTAGCACCGCTGCCTCTCCCAGAAGTGGCGGAGGAGGCCTTCAAGCTGAGGGTCTTGCAGCTCTGGGCAAAACTCGGCAGGCCTAGAGCCCTTGAGATGTGAGGACCTACTCCTGAGTACATCCGTGCATACAGAATACATCTAGGTTTCTTAAGATGACTCACTGCAACGGATGCAAAAAGGGTGTGCAAGTACAGCTCCAAGCAGTGGTTCTCAACCTGACAGCCTGCATTAGAACTCCCTCCGGAGTTTCTGGTTCAGGAGGTCCTGGTGGGGCACGAGAAATGGCTTTTCTAACAAGTTCTCAGGTGCTGCTGCTGCTGGTATGGGGACCACACTCAGACCCACCAGCAGAGAGATTTCCATTTCCAGTTTCTTAAGCTGGTGACAGCAGGCAGACACAGAACTGCCCGAACCAGCGCGGGTTCCCAGGCGTGGGGAACTGGGTGCACTGGGAGTGGGGGTGGAGATGCAGTGGGGAGGAAGCTATTTTTGAGGAGATCTGCTCATATCTCATTATTGTCATCCACCCCAAGCCCCTCCCGTCTCCCAGCCCTTCCTCTGCCTCCTCCTACTCTTCAGTTTTCTTCTGTCTTTTCTCCTCCTCCCCTGTCCTTCTCTCCTTCCTCCCCTCTTTGCTCCTGGATGGAAATGCACATGATAGGGGTTGGGTGTCCCTGTAGCCGCCCCTCCTGCTTCTGTCCATTGCCACCCATGTCATTAGTCTCATCAGCCTGAGGTGTACCCTTGAGGGGAGGGGAAGGAAAAGGAGCCCAGCCCAGGCTCCCCAGCACCTGCCCACCTGGCAGGCTGCACTGCCCTCGGGGAGCCACCTGGCTGCTTCCTCCACTGAGGGCAGAGAGAGCTTGCACACAGAGAGGGACAAGGCTGGTAAGAGAAGCTGGTGGGGTGGGAGACAGAAAGAAGCTAGGGGATGTGCCAGCTCCTGAAAAACCATTATCAGAACCTCAGTCTCCTGAATTCTGGGGTGTCTTCATGAGAAACAGAAGCTTCTTGGGGGAAAGGAGATCTTAAACCTGTCATCACCCTCAGCAATGGAAGGACAGACTTGGTGGCCTGACTCAGAGAAAGTCACGATGGGTCCTAGACGGCCTTCCCGCTCTTTGAGGGGCCTTTTGGGGACTCCTTTGCAATAACGCAGGCTGGGTGCTCAGATGCCGAAAGGGCTGTGTGATTGGGTGCCCTGCATATAGAGCTTGAGGCAGAGGAGAGGGAGACCCAGAAACCTGCCGGGCTGGTGAGTACACCTCTGCCAGGGCTAAGTGCAGATCCTGCCAGCAGCCCCGCAGCACCGCCCCCTCCCGCAAAAGCCAGTGCCACACAGGGGACGGGCACCCTCAGCCCGCAGGTCACAAAGTTGAAGTGGACCTGCCTGGCACAGTAGACAACCATCCTTCCCAGAAGCCTCTCTGCTTATGCAGTGTCTGTCCTGGTGGAGACCATGGGCAGAGGCCTGTCTCCTCAGCCTGAAGACGGGGTCGCCATTGCCGGGGTCTTAGGCGGACCCCTTTTCTGGGGCTGAGGTGGGTTGGGGAGGGGCAGGGTTCTGGGCAGGCTCAGGAGGCACAGATGCACAGTACACATGGTGGGCTGGCCTTCAGGGCTACTACACCTTCTGCGGCATCTCCTCTCCTCCTTCCCCACCTCAGCGGCGCTTGGAAGTTGTTTACCTCCACCCCCTTATTTTACAGACGAGGAAACTGAGGCCCAGAGACTATCCCAAGGTTACACAGCAAGTCCGTGGGAAAGCCAGGACTGAAACCAGGTGTCCCATCTCCCAGTCCCGTTGCTTCCGCTTCCTGTGGTGTTTCCATCTGGAGCTGAATGGAAACTGCCCAAGGGTCAGTTCACCCACCTTCCTGGGTCCCTTGTCTCAAGATTACTAAGTGATATCTCCCTGAACTAAATTCCAGTTTGGGTAAGGCATTAGTTACAATGCCTTTATGTACTGACCTTCCAAGATAGCAAATTTGCATTTTCACTGGGATCGTCCATGTCTAAACTCAGAGGCCCACCGATGATATAATTTGGGGCTGATGGAAAAAGTAATCCATGAGGAATAAAACCACAAAAGTTGCCTCTCGAGCCTGGGCTGAGGGTGAAGCCCCGAGCCCTGCCACCCCCTCCCCTCCCAGCGGAAGGTTCCCAGGCCCCATGTGTGACCCTTTCTGCAGGGTGAGAGCCGTGGGGGAGGGAGTACGGATCTTCCTGGGCGGATAAATGAAGGCACATGAGAGTGGTCCTTTCGCAGGAAAAGTCTAGGCTTCAGAACCACACAGGCCTGAGCTCCTTCCCTGAGAAGCCACCTTCCCAGCTGCGGGAACCCCAGCCCATCGCATCCGCCTCCTGCGCCAAAGGGTTCCTAGAGGAGGAAGCAGGAGATGGAGTGTGGAGTGTCTACCACGGGCAGGTGCGGGGTACAGTAGCTCCGTGCGCTGCTCTGTCCCCTGAGAAAGGATAGGGGAGAGGTTTCGAGGAAACGGGCCTCAGGAACTCTCGGCTGGACAGAGTGACAGATGGCATCCACGCCTGTCTCCCCCCCACACCCCCCTTGGGTGCCAGTGCAGGTTGTGAAGCCTGGGGCAGCCTCAGGCTTGGTCGCTGTGGAAGTCTCTCTAAGGAGCATCCAGAGCTCCCTCTTTTCCTGGCTCAGGCCCCCAGCGCGGCTCCCAACACCACAGCACACAAATGCCCTCTGCTATTTTCTCTGGGAACATGTAAAACCCGGCACCATGACTCATTCTGGTTAAAGGATAAATCACTACAGGAGCAAAGCCCACGGTAGGATGAAACCAGCCAATGCATGAGAGAGACGGAAAAAGAGAGAGACACTGTTCTCGTGGGGAAATGTTGGCCCGGGACCCCAGGCCAAGCCACCCCGCGGACCTGGCAGGCAGCATGGACAAACCGAGTGTAAGCGGCAGAGGCTGAAGGAGTGGGAACCAGACAGTGGGCCTCATGGGGGGAGCAGGGGAACCTTGGGGCCTCAGAAGCACAAAGCAGCATTGCGGGCAGCGAGAGCCTGTCAGCGGGGACCACGGGGAGCGGGAGGCAGTGCGTGCGTTTACCGCGCAGCCTGCAGAAGGCCCCCAAGGCTCCCGGTACCTCCAAGCATCGTTTTCCTGGGACTTGGAGAGGATGTCAGTGAGGCCCAGGTAACCTCCGACACTCACACTCCGGTCAGCTGGAGCCAGAGCTACGGGAGGCCTGGCAGGGTCGAGGCAGGGGGCCAACCCCGGGGGTTGGGGAGGGTAAGTCACCCGATCTCAGTAGTGGAAACATGGAAAGAAAAGTCTCCTGGTTACTAACCTCCACGAAAGAAAATAAATTGAATGTGGGCAGTTCAGGGAAGCCAGAAGGATTCGCCAACTCAGCATCTTCTCCAACCGCTGTCCCCCCTCAGCAGCCTGCGGGCTCTTCGCTCTTCCCCCTCCTCCGACGCCAGCGCTGTTGGTTTTGTGGCCCAATGTCCTTCCGAAGTCCAGCAGGGAGAGGGGAACAGAGAGCCTCACACGAGGTGGAGAATAAACTAATGCGTAAATTCACTCCACGGGGGAACGATTTTATTTTTGGGAAGAAAAATGTTAACTGAATCACACTTGGAGAAGTAAGCAAATCATAAGTGACATATAACATACATGTAATGATCATATGCATCTCAGTCAGTGTTTCCTACATGAACATACTCATGTAACTGCCACACTGATCAAGATAGACTTTTGCCAGGACCCTCATCATCAATGTCCCCTCCAAAACTAATCACTATTTTGACCATGATCAAAATTGATTAGTTTAGCTTGCCTTTGAACTTTATAACAATGGAATCTTGTGCTATTTTGTGGCAGACTTGTTTTTATTAAAGTGTAGGTGACATACAAAATTATATGAGCTCTAGGTGTACGACATTTACATACTTAAAATGTGATCACCATGGTAAGCCTAGTAACCATCTGTCACCATCCCAGTTATTACGATATTATTGACTATAGGAAACGATCCATAAAACAAAAAGGCAACCTACTGAATGGGAGAAGATATTTGCAAATGGTTTATCCAATAAGGGGTTAATGTCCAAAATATATAAAGAACTCATACACTCAACATCAAAAAACAAACAACAATCTATTAAAATCTGGACAGAGGACCTGAATAGACACTTGTCCAAAGAAGACATACAATGGCCAACAGACATGAAAAGATGCTCAACATCATTAACCAAAACCACATCAAAATCACAATGAGCTATCACCTCAATCCTGTCAAAATGGCTATGATCAAAAAAGATAATAAATAACAAGTGTTGGTAAGGATACAGAGAAAAGGGAACCTTTGCGCATTGTTGGTGAGGTTGTAAATTGATGCAGCCACTAAGGAAAACAGTATGGAGGTTTCTCAAAAAATTAAAAATAGAACTACCACATGACCCAGCAATTCCACAAAAATGTTAATTAGAAAAGATATATGCACATCTAGGTTCATTGCTGTATTATTTACAACTAGAGGCCCAATGCACGAAATTCATGCAAGAGTAGGCCTTTCTTCCCCTGGCTGCCAGCACCAGCTTCCCTCTGGCACCTGGGACCTGGGCTTCCCTCGCAGCCCTGGCTTCGTCCAGAAGGTTGTCTGGAAGGACATCCACGAGGACATCCAGTCCAATTAGCATATTATGTTTTTATTATTATAGATAGCCAAGATATGGAAGCAATATAGAGAATGACTTCCAATCATTTCATAGGTTTGAATTTTCAAGACTGAGACTCAGTTTTTGCCCTTCGGCACTTTTTCTGTAATTATCATACCTGACACTAGGAAGAGTAAGGCTGACTAGTAATGAATGGCTCCTCTCTCCAGTCACCTAAGCTTCCCATAGATGTCACTAACTCAGGGCAGCATGCACTTTCATTCAGTTATGTGATAAAAAGTGAAAAGCAGAATTGCTTATTGAAAACCACAAAGTTGAATAGATGTGTTTTAAGGTTATATACAAGCTAGAGACCCGATGCACGAAATTCGTGCAAGGGGCTTGGCCCCCGCCACAGCAGTGGTCGCCTCTACCTCCTGGGGGCCTCTGCCACCTCTACCTTGGCCCCTGCTGCTGCAGCTTCATCCAGAAGGTTGTCTGGAAGGATGTCCAATCTAATTAGCATATTACATTTTACGCTTTAATAAAAGGGTGATATGCTAATTAGACCAGATGTCCTTCCAGACAACCTGGACGAAGCTGGGGCTGGGAGGGAAGCCTGGGTCATGGGTGCCTGCCGGCAGCCAGGGGGAAGGAAGGCCTACTCTTGCACGAATTTCATGCATCAGGCCTCTAGATAGAAAAACAAATCAATGTGCTATGTGCTTTTTCTTACTAATTTTAACTGTGACCAATCACTACTTAACCTACCTCTTCTTTTCTCCAGGATTGGATAGAATACCTCCTTCTAACTTTCCTGACTCCTTCATGAACAATTAATAGCTCCTCGGGATTTCACTCTTTCAAATGGCTTTTCTTCTCTTTCAGCAACTTCTCTTCCACACAGCTGTACACTCAGACACGCTGCCAATGGCAAATGCTTGTTATTGACTGGGGACCATTTTGACAAGGTTTCTGTTGAATTCCTAAATCCTCTACACTTTCCGTCTTGAATCATTTCTTCTTGGTTTAGCTGTAATGAGTCGCCCTGAGCCAATAATGTAGAGAGACATGGAGAGAGAGCTGTAGATAGAGCCAATTAAGAGGAATGGAAAATGAAATGGGGAACAGGAAAGAGGAGAGGAGAAGATGAAATGAAGACTAAAGAATACGAGAGATTAAGGGGGAATGAGGACTGTGAGCCACCAAAGACAGGGCTTGCCTTTTATTCAACTTTGCTTTTTTTAAAAAAGATTTTTATTGATTTCAGAGAGGAAGGGAGAGGGGGAGAGAGATAGAAACATCAATGATGAGAGAGAATCATAAATCAGCAGCCTCCTGCACACCCCCTACTGGGGGTCAAGCCCATAACCCGGGCATGTGCCCTGACCAGGAATCGAACTGTGACCTCCTGATTCATAGGTTGACACTCAACCACTGAGCCATGCTGGCCGGGCCATCATTGCATTTTTAGAGGAGAGGATAGTTATAAAAGTCTAGTGACCTGAACTAAATCTCAGGGAAGCCCAAAGCTGGACATTCTTTGTGGGGTTTTTTTGTTGTTTTTTATTGTATTAGTTTCAGGTGTACAACTCTGTGATTAGACATTTGCATAATTCACAAAATGATCATCCCAATAAATCTAGTACCCACCTGATACCATATATATTTATGACAATATTAATGACTATATTCCCTATGTTGTACTTTACATCCTCATGACTATTCTGTAACTACCAATTTGTACTTCTAAATCCCTTCACTTTTTTCACCCATCCCTCCAATCCCCCTCCCATCTGGCAACTGTCAAAATGTTCTCTGTATCCGAATCTGTTTCTGTTCTGCTTGTTTATTTTATTTTTTAGATTCCACATATAAGTAAAATCATCTGGCATTTGTATTTTGCTGTCTGACTTATTTCACTCAGCACAATACCCTCCTTGTTCATCCATGTTGTTGCGAATGGCAAGATTTCATTTTATGGCTGAATCATATTCCATTGTATATATGCACCACTTCTTTATTCATTCATCTATTGATGGGCATTTAAGTTGCTTCCATATTTTGGCTATTGTAAATAATGCTGCAATAAACACATGGATGTATATGTCTTTTTTACTTAGTGTTTGGGGTTTCTTCCCATAAATATCCAGAATTGGAATTGCTGGGTCTGTCTTTGTCTCTTGTTATAGCCTTTGTTTTCAAGTCTACTTTGTCTGGTGTAAGTATTGCTGCCCCAGGTGTTTTGTTTTGTTTTGTTTCCATTTTCATTAAATAGTTCTTTCCATCCCTTTACTTTCCATCTGTATGTGTCTTTCAATCTGAAGTGAGTCTCTTGTAGACATATGTAAAGGTCTGGTTTTGTTATCCAGTCAGTCACCGTATGTCTTGTTTTCCTTAAATTAAATTTTATTTTTTATCTTTATTGTTGAGAATATTACAGATGTCCCTCCTTTCCCCCCCCCCAATTGCACCCCTCCATCTGGTTCCTGCCTTCACCACCCTATTGTCTATGCCCATGGGCAATGTGTATATGCATATAAGTTCTTTGGTTAATCTCTTTCTGCCCCCCTCCCCACTTCCCTCTGATATTCATTAGTCTGTTCCATGTTTCCATGCCCCTGCTTCTATTTTATTCATGAATTTATTTTGTTCATTAGATTCCACATATAAGTGAGATCATGTGATATTTGTCTTTCTCTGACTGGCTTACTTCACTTAGCATAATAATCTCCAGATTCCTCCAAGTTGTCTCAAAGGGAAAGAGATCCTTCTTTTTTACAGCTGCATCGTATTCAATTGTTTTTTATTGGAGTATTTAATCCATTTGCACTTAAAGTAATTATTGATAGATATGTATTTATGGCCATTTTATTATTCATATTTTTATCTTTTTTTTCTTCTTCTTAAAGAAGACCCTTTAACGTTTCTTGTAATAGTGGTTTGTTGGTGATGAACTCCTTTATCTTTTTTTTTTTTTTTTTTTGGTCTGGGAAATTCTTTATTTGTCCTTCAATTCTAAATGATGGCTTTGCTGTGTAGAGTAATCTTGCTATAGGTCTTTGCTTTTCATCAATTTGGATATTTCATGCCAATCCCTTCTAGCCTGTAAAGTTTCATGGAAAAAATCAGCTGCCAGTCTTTAGAGAGTTCCCTTGTAACTAATGCTTTTTTCTTTCTACTCTTAAGATTTTCTCTTTGTCTTTAACCTTTGGCATTTTAATTATGATGTATCTTGTTGTGGGTCTCTTTGGGTTCATCTTGTTTGGGACTCTCTGTGCTTCCTGGACTTGTATATCTATTTCCTTTACCAGGTTAGGTAAGTTTTCCATCATTATTTTTTTTTTAATAGGTTTTCAATTTCTTGTTCTCTTTCTTCTCCTTCCAGTATTCTCTGTGGTGTGAATGTTGATATGCTTGAAGTTTTCCCAGAGGCTCTTTACAACATCTTATTTTTTTATTCTTTTTTTCTGTTCTGATTGGGTGTTTTCTGCTTCAAAGTTGGAGGACATTCTTGTTATAAAGGGCATGGTGATGATGGCCCCATATGAAAGAGATTAAGATTTCCTGTCCTTGTCTTTCCTGCAGAAGTTGGAGGGGCCCAGCTAACTCAAGGTCAGGCAGAGGGTAGGTGAGTGGTAGACAGTGAATGGTGTCCTAGCCCAACTTTGGGCAATTTGTGCTGTGTCAGCAGCTTCTCTGTACACTGTCCTCTCTGCCCCTCCCCAAGCACTGAGTCAATGAGTTTGTTACCCAAGGAGGAGGACATTTCCAAAAATGTAATGACAGACTTTACCCTTCAGTGGTTTAAGTGAGCCCACAGCCTCTTTGTTTCCTGATGGCTTTTCAAAACAAGAATAATGCTGTAATAAGAGCTGTTACTCATGATATGGAAATGAGAGGAGGAAAACTAACCTGAGCTTTGATTCAGATAGAGAGACCCTCAAAGGATTCTGCATAGCCAATAATTCCCTAGTGTAACTCAGGGCTTCCAGATGGAACACAGGGCTAGGTTCTGTGTACCCTGCTCTCCTACCCTCAGAGGTGGAGAGAGGACCAGGTAGGAGAGGGAGGGAAAGAGCCACCCTTAGCCAGGTGGGTAACTTGGATGAGTCACCCAGCTTCTCCATATTGTAGTTTCCTCAGCATCTCTCAGGGCTGTTTTGAGGTTTAAGTGCATCAATGTCAGAGGAAGTACCTAGCACAATCCTTGACACAATAAACTCCCCCAAACATTCATTCATGGCTGCATTAATTTATTTGCTTGTTCATACAAAGTTCTTTGAAGATACATAAACACATAACCCTGTGTTTGTTAACTATTTCTTGATTGTAGGTCTGGAACCACTGACCTAATTATTTTTAAGGGGTCTAGAGTTCTCATGGATTCATAGGTTAATGCCTTTAAATGCTTATGCTGAGAGCGACCCTCAATGCCTGAATCCAAAGGGATGACTAATGGCAGGAATTTAGAGACCCTAGAAAGCAGGTGGGAGTGGGAAGGAGGCAATGCAATGCCCATGTAGGCATCTAATCATTGTCTACACTTTGGGCCACTTTAGATGGAGTTCTTTGGACAAGTGAGGGCAGAAGAGAGGGGATTTGGAATGTCAGTGAGGCATGGGTGGGAGGTAAGAAGGCAGATGAATTGTGTGAGCCTGGGATTGAGACAAATTCCATGAAGACAGGAACTTTGTCCCTCTGGGCTCAGCCTTCACCATGGAGGGTATTTTAGAATGCCACACATAAGCACTGTCATCATCAGAACTCAGCTGTCATTCCCCTCTCTGGGCCCCAGACCCTCTTCACCTGGGTAGCACTTGCTCAGCCTGCAAGTCTCTATCCGATAGTCACCTGCTCCAGGTGGCTGAGCAAGAGACCTTCCTCTGTGCCCCTGCCATACCTGGGCACCTCCTCTCATAGCCTTGCCCTCCACACTGACATGGTCAGGTGTTGATCCCTCAGCCCCCACCAGACTAAGGGTGTGGACCAGGGGTCCTCAAACTTTTTAAACAGGGGGCCAGTTCACTGTCCCTCAGACTGTTAGAGGGCCGGACTATAGTTTAAAAAAAAAACTATGAACAAATTCCTATGCACACTGCACATATCTTATTTTGAAGTAAAAAAACAAAACGGGAACAAATACAATATTTGTATTTGCATGTGGCCCGCGGGCCGTAGTTTGAGGACCCCTGGTGTGGACTATGCTTCATTCACCTTTAAGTCCACAGCGCCCAGCATACAGTAAGTGCTCGCTAACTCTTTCTTTGAACTGAACTTGTCCAAGCCTCTCCTTTTACAGAGGAAGAAGCTGAGTCCCCGAGAGGGCAGATGACTCCCCCCGGGTCACTTAGCCCGCCTGAGAGCAGACCAGAGCTAACCATCATGTGTCAGCAGGCCCAAGACCGAAAAAGAGTGTCGAGGGGCTGTTGACACATTATGGCCTTTTCTTTTTCTACCTCCTCTGAGTCCACATGGCTAGAGCCCTGGACACAGTCAGAATAACAGGTGTTCCAGTTGTTCCTCAGCTTCTACCCAGAGGATCCTGACATTCTCTGGGCTTTACTTTCTTCTCCAGTCAAAGAGAATTGCTCTCCTATCTTGTCGCCTTCCCTAGCTATGGGTCTGTTGCAATGAGCTGCTGGGTGTGCACTCTGGGCACATATAAAATATCACATTCTAATTATGAGCTTGGTAGGCCTGCCCAGGCTGGAGAGCGAAGAGTGCCAAGGCCTCTTTCCAGCATAGGAGCTGTCAGCCTTCCACATACCAAGAAATTAAAACTATACATTCCACTGAGAAACATCTGCCCAAACTATTATGGTGTTTATGTTTCATTTCCAGGGGAAAGAGTTGTTATAAAACTAGGGGGGTGGCGGGGAGTCTCTGACCATGACTTGAAAAAACAAGCAAGAGTTTATCAGACGTTTTGAAAAGAGAAGGAGAATTTGCACACTGGACTCCCCTCTGGGGGAACTCCAGGCCACAGCCACCTTCCTGAGAGAGTGGGGCCAAGGGCACCCCAAGGTTGGTGGTCCATCTGCAAATGGGATCCATAAGAGCTCAGCCCAGCTCTGCTCCCAGCTGCACCCCAAAAGTGAAGACTTCGCTTGTCTTTGCAGAATGAGCAGCCCCCTCTATCTGCCCATCTGTTTATTTATTCAACAATTTTTGAGCCTTGACTGTATTCAAGGTACTTTGACCACACTGAGGGGGAGATTTAAAGATGAATCAGATTCTCTCTCTCTGCTATCTAGAGGCAAATTATCTAAAGGGACGAAAAAGAGACAAGAGAGATACAGACAAAGCATCATAGGAATTGAGGGAGAGAGCTTTCAGCTGAGAGATCAAGGAAGGCTTCCTGGAGGAAGAGGCCCTAAAGGGGGAAGGCCTAGAGTTTGGTACAAAGAAATTACATACACAGAGGCAGGAAGAAGAGTGCCAGGTGTGGTGAGAAAAACACAGTGGCCCTGTGAGGTTGGCACTGGGGTGTGAGAAGGGAGGGGCATTGTGCTAAATGGCAAAAGCTGGCAACTCTATTCTTTATAGTCAGTGGGTCAGATTCTCATTTTCCCTTCGAATGGTTTGAGAATACCCTTCCCTCTTCTGCTCCAAGTACTTCTGCAGCTTAGGCCAAAATGCTGTTTGGATGTAAGTTGAGGTGGGTCCAGAAGTTTCCAGGAACAAAGCAAAGAGCCAGGCTCATGAAATCAACAGCTGTGCTGATGCTTGTCTGCAGGCTCTGTGCCCATGGGGACAGGGGCCGGCTCCAGGGCCAGCCTGTACACACCGCTCGCACTGCCCCACATAGCTGTTTGTGCACAGAGGCATTTTATTCATTATTATTGATAAAAGGCCTTGTGTAATGGGGAAGTTTTTTAAGCACCTTAACAGCTATCAATAGAGAAAAGGGATGAAACAGTTTACATATCCATCAATTGGAAATGGCAGCCAGTATAAAGGAAGCAAAGCTGTATTATCCATCTACACTAGGCCCGCCCTGACATCTGAGGGGCCTGGGTCAAGAAAGTGGGTGGAGCCAAAGCCGGTTTGGCTCAGTGGATAGAGCGTCGGCCTGCGGACTGAAGGGTCCCAGGTTCGATTCCGGTCGAGGGCATGTACCTCGGTTGCGGGCACATCCCCAGTAGGAGATGTGCAGAAGGCAGCTGATCGATGTTTCTCTCTCATCGATGTTTCTAACTCTCTATCTCTCTCCCTTCCTCTCTGTAAAAAATCAATAAAATATATTAAAAAAAAAAAAAAGAAAGTGGGTGGAGGGTCTGGACACAGCCCATCATCTTTTCTTTCAGCATAGGAGCAGTTCCTTCCTGGTAACTGGGGGGCCTCACAGGTGTGGACACCCCATTCAATACATCCAAGCTCTGTCCACACCCCGCAAGCAGCCACTCCTGGGCTAGTCCCATTGGTGGTGTGATCCACCACCAGAAAATCAGATCCAGAGAACAGGTCTGTCCCATGCTGTTTGGGTAGGAGATTCCGGCATCCTGGGTACCCTGAAAGGTGGGATGTGGGCTCTAGGGGACCTGTCCCCTTGACTCCTAGGACTCTTCACCCCATAGAAAGTCAGAACAGAACCCAGGACAGGAGCCCTGATGATCAGGACTAAGTGTGGCATTGATATATATATACAACATGGAAATTATATAAAACTAGAGGCCTGGTGCATGAAAATCATGCACTGGAGGGGGGGTCCCTCAGCCCCGCCTGCCCCCTCTCACAGTCTGGGAGCCCTCAGGGGCGGGAGGCAATGCCCACATCACCTCTGCTGCTGCCACTGCCGGCAGCACAAGCCTCAGCCAGCCCTGGTTACCTGAGCCTTGAGCCGGCCCTGGGTGGCTGGGGGCTGAGAGGACTGGGGGACTCTGGAGACAGGCGTGGAGCGGCCGGTCTTGCCTGGGGGCAGGCCCGGCCTTGTGCGCCTGCCGCCCCGGTGGGGCTGAGGGGACGGGCCTGCCATCTTGTGGCTGTGGGCACCGCCATCTTTTAGGGTGGGGCAGTCAATTAGCATATTCCCTCTTTATTGGCTGTGGGCACTGCCATCTTTGCGACAGTGTGGGGGTCAATTAGCATATTCCCTCTTTATTAGATAGGATAAATACGTGAGAAAGCATGCCATAGAGCCATGTGTGTAAAGGAGTCCATTTTAAATTCCATACGTAAATGCCCAGAAGGTCTCCTGCATTCCTGTCGCTCATGGCAGCTTTGTGCAGAGGGCTGGGTTGAGAAGGGGAAGCAGAGGCCGTGCATGTTTTACGGTGCACAGTTCCACACTATGAACGTGTATTACCTTTATAATCTAAAAACAATTTAAACAATATTTTTAAAGTAAGTTGGTGCTTTTTGTACCCGTTAAAGTAGGTATTTCTTATGCGTTTTCTTGTGACCAAAAGAAACAAAAAATTTTTGTGTGAAACCCAATTCTGGACCGTGTCTGGACCGTCAGTGAGGCTGCAGTGGTCATGATCCCCAGATGTGGTGACAATTCCTGGAACACATGCCTTTTCACAGGTCCAGAGGCCCTCATATCTGCTTCCTCAGCAAATCCTTCACTCAGGGCTCCCAATCCTGCCTGCACATCTGGGAACTTCTAAAAATAGATTCCCCAGGCCATGTCCCCAACTGCTTGAATTTAGAGCCTTCTGGAGATGAGGCCCAGGAGTCTGCATTCATACCTCCCCAGGGGATTCTGGTGACCAGCAAGGTCTGGGGCCCACCACCCTCAAAACCCTAGGTGGTAAGTAGCCCAGATGTATGTAGTCCCTTTTGGTAGATGAGAGCACTGAGGCCAGGGCAGTTAACAGCCTTGCCTCCCAGTGGGGTTAACAGGTGATAGAAGACATTGGAGGGCCTGCGGTCAGTGATCCCAAATTGCAGGCTATTGGATTACAGTCGTCCCACTAAGCCAGGTGATTGGCTAATTCATTCGACAGCTATATTTCAGGGATCTACTCTATTTCAGGCACTGTTCTGGTTGCTGGGGTGTCTAGAGCTGCAAATCTAACCCACGAGGTCCTAGCTTCCCTGCAGCTTGCATTCTCCTGGAAAGTAAGGATTAAAGCTAAATAAACATGGCATCAGAGAGCACAAAGTGCTGAGAGGAGGATAAGACAGGGTGTGAGATGGGGAGCGACAGGTGGTCAGGAAAGGCCTCTATGGGGAGGTGACATTGAAGCCGAGCCCTAAAGGATGGCTTGGCTGTGCAGCATTCTGGCAGCCCTGGTAACAGCAGAGGCAGACAGGTGAGCAGCAAGGAGGTAATACAGAGCCTTGCGGTCCTGGCGAAGAGGGGTATGTGGGGCTTTGAGCTCAGCAGTGTTGCAGGTCGCCATGATTCTGCTTCCCCACAGAAGCATTTCTCACACTGTGTTCTGATGCTTCTCAAACTTGGGTGTGCATTAGCATCTCCTGGGAGGCTTGTTAAAACCCACATGCTGGACCCCACCTTCAGCTTCTGATCCTGTCAGTCTGGGTAGGGCCCAAGATGTCTCGTTTCTAACCAGCTCACTAGGGAGGGCCTGAGAACCACGGTGAGAACCACTGCTGAGCTGTGATGGCCTGTTGACTGGCCTGTCTCCTCTACTAGGCTGGAGGCCTCCTGGAAGCAGGGCCAACATGACATCCATCATCATGCCCCAGTGTTTGCTGCATTAATAGGAGCTCAATGAATTCTTATGATTTAATGATAAATAAGGCATGGACCTTCAGCAACATGAAACAATGTGTGTAAAGCCCTCAGAACACAACAAGCACTGTGTCAATGTATTAGTCAGGGTTCTCTAGAGAAACAGAAGCAATAGGATGTACATATACAGATACTCCTCAACTTACGATGGGGGTTGCATCTCGATAAACCCATCATAAACTGAAAATACTATAACGTAAGTCAATAATTAACATGCATTTAATCCACCTACACTACCAAACATTGTAGCCTAGCCTAGCCCACCTAAAACATGCCCAGAACAGTTACATTAGCCTACAGTTGGGCAAAACCATCTAACACAATGAATACACTGTCTATGTCCCTTGTTCACGCTCATGATCACGGAGCTGACTGGGAGCTGGGCTCTCTGCCGCTGTCCAGCATCACGAGAGAGTATCTATCATGTGCACAGTGCTAGACCAGGAAAGATCAAAATCCAAGAATGGTTCCTGCTGAATCCATATCATTTTCACACCATTGTAAAGTCAAAAACATCTTAAGTCAAACCATCATAAGTCAGAAACCGTCTGTATGCAAAGAGATTTATTATGAGGCGTTGGCTCACGTGATTATGGAGGCAGACAAGTCCCAAGTTCTGCAGAGTGAGTCAGAAAGCTAGAGACAGGAGAGCCGATGCCGTAGTGCAGTCTGAAGGCCAGCAGGCTGGAGACCTAGGAAGAGCTGATGTTTCCATTTGAGTCCAACAGTAAGAGCAAGTCAATGTCCCGGTTCGAAGACAGTCAGTCAGGAAGGATTCTCTCTTATTTGGAAAAGGGTCAGCTTTTTTGTTCTATTCAGGCCTTCAACCGATTGGATGAGGCCCCTCCATGGTAGAGAAGCCAATCTGCTGTATGCAGTCTTCCAATTAAAATGTTCATCTCATCCAAAAACACCTTCACGGACACATCCAGACTAATCTATATATATAAAAGCCTAAGCGACCGAATGACTGGTCACTATGACGCACACTGACCACCAGGGGGAAGACGTTCAATGCAGGAGCTGCCCCCTGGTGGTCAGTGCGCTCCCACAGCCAACCTCCCACTGCCCCAATCAGCCCGATCGCTGGCCAGGCCGAGGGATCCCACCCATGCATGAATTCGTGCACCAAGCCTCTAATGTTTAAATAAATAACTGGGCACCCCATGGCCCAGTCAAACTGACACATAAAATTAAGCATCACAGTATTTGTGTTTGTTTAAAATACACACCAAGGATTCCCATCGCTGATGAGGGTGTTACAGTGGTAGAGAGAGTAAAGGGTGTGCTGGGAAACAGAGGGGGCCTTATTTTCCTGCCCTTCCCCTCCCCCCAGAGTCCAGGCCCACAAGCCCAGGAAGATAAGCAGGTACCTTCATCTCCCCTCAGGCAGGTCCCAGGTGAGCTCACCCCCGACACCTGCCCCCAGCCAGTGCAGCCCCAGGGTCCCCTCCCCCAGTACAAGTTTGCTGTGCTCAGCACTTCCCAGCCCCATGTTGAACACATTAGCTGCCATCCTCACCCTGGCTGGAGGAGATTACATTTTCCATGGAGAGAGAGAGAGAAAAAAGCCTCGCTAAAGAAATAGTCTCTCTTTGTTCCCTGGAGTTCTCTGCTCCTCAAGGGGAGCCCCTCCTTGATGCTCCTGTCTGATTTCAGGAAAGGGAAACGGAGCCTGGAGAGAAATGGAGCAAAGGGCCTCGGTGGGTTTGCATGGAGAAAGGGTGCCGGGAGAGAGGAACAGGTGGGGAAGGGGAGGGGGTGAGAGAGGAGGATCCAGCCCAACTGGCCCCAGGGAGGGCAGCCATGTCCTCATGCTGGGCATCGCATGCCCCAGAGCTGGGCTATCTGAACTCCTCGGGCTTTTGCAATAGTCCAGCTCTGAAACTGACCAGTGTCTCTTCACAGGCTTGTCACATCTACTGTCTGAGCCTCAGATACTAACTGCCCTTCCAACCTCAAAACCAATCACCTCAAAGGTGATCAAAATCAAATGCAATTTAATTGCATCAAAGGTGAATCATTGAAATGAAAAGAATAGACAGTGATCATTGGGTTTCCTGGGGTGTGAGGTCCAGGTCTTGCAGCGAGGAGCAAAAAGGCCGGCCAGGGTGGGGATCAAGCACACGTCTTGCCTTTCCTCAGTGGTCCATGCTGGCCTCTGGGCTTGGGATCTCCTCCGGGGGCAGGCCCATCAGCTGGAGGCTTCCTCCTTCCTTCCCCGGGCATCTGATGGCCTTTTTCTGCCCATGCGTCTGCTCACCCCATCTGCTGGGAGACTAAGCTGTTCACACCTGCCTCGCCACACACAGCCAGTAAAAGGCCAAGCTGGGCCTAGAGCCGCAGCCCCTGCCTCCAGGCTTTCCCCCCTCTGTGGCCTGAGGGAGCACTGCCCTGGGAGTCAGGCCACTATCCAGCTCTGCCACCGTCTGCTCTAAGACCTCAGACACAACACTTCCCTGCTCCCGGCCTTCCAGGCCTCATTGGTATGCGATGAGTTAGCCCAAGGAATCACCACGTTCCCCCAGCTCTGAGGTCTGCCAGGCTAGTTACCAGGTAATCAGGAACTTCCGAGTACAGGGTTCCCTATTCAAATGGTTGTGTAAATGGGATGCACATAGTACACAAGGATTTCAGTTTCCCTAAGGCTGGTCCAGGGGACAGTCTTATGCATTCAGTTAACCAGAGGAAAAGAATGTGCTTGGTGTCTAAGAGTCCACCCATCACTCATGCAGTAAATCTGCCCAGGTGGAGCATGAGCTGGGGATGTGAATCTGCTCCTTTCTCGTTGGTCTTGGAGGCCATGTTCCACTTATAGTATGCGAATATATGGATTTCTAAGAGTAATTTTAACTATGTGCTTTTTTTTTGGCCTTGCACATTCTAGTTCAGTGATGGCGAAGCTTTTGAGCTCGGCGTGTCAGCATTTAAAAAAACCCTCACTTAACTCTGGTGCCATGTCACATATAGAAATTTTTTGATATTTGCAACCATAGTAAAACAAGGATTTATATTTTTGATATTTATTTTATATATTTAAATGCCATTTAACAAAGAAAAATCAACCAAAAAAATGAGTTTGCGTGTCACTTCTGACACGCGTGTCATAGGTTCGCCATCACTGTTCTAGTTAGTATGTTTTCAGTTATAAATACTTGAAAATTCAACTCAATTGGGCTTATACAATAAAAAGTAGTTATTGCTTATATATCAGAAGAGTGCAAGCTTCAGGTACAGTTTGATCCAGGGGTTCATAGTATCATCAGGACTTCAATTCCTCCTCTAGATGCTTCTCTCAGCCACACACACACACACACACACACACACACACAATGCAGCAGTACACACCTCTCATTGTCACACGGTCACTGCCAACAGTCCCTGGGCTTGCATCTACATACCAGAGGAAAGGAACTACTTTGGTCCCTGAGACCCAAACAGAAGTCCTGAGATTCACTCTGATTGGGGTGACTTAAGGCATTTGCCCGCCTGGCTCAGTACCTACAGCCAGGAGACAAGCTGGCCCAGCCGGAAGTATGTGCCTCATCTCCAGAACTGGACATGGAGCCAGGTCCCCTGAATCCCTCACTTCTCAGAAGTGAGGACTTTTGAGAAGAGGGAAGTGGAAACCAGGGAATCAAGCAACGTTGATTAGGAGTTGGGTCACTCCACTGAAACTCTGTGCATGAAAAATACAGAATTTCTCAGCGACCCTTTTTCCAGGATCTGAATCTGGAGGCTCCTCTAAGGCTGGAGTCAAAGCCAAAAGCTCTGAAACTGCTGCTGCTGCTGCTGACTGTGAGACAGAAGGTCACAGAAGCCAGTGGGTACCTCTTTCTGAGAGCCTTGCAGATCACCCTATGCTAGTGCAGCAGGGCACACAAGAACATCTTGACCCTTAAGGAAAGATGACACTAAAGCACTGGCCACAACAGACAGCAGGGATTACATGCTGGTTCATGTGGAAAACATTGGAGTAATCATGGAGGGCTTCCTGGAGCAGGTGGGAATTTGTGCTGGATCTTAAAGGACTGATCTCCAGGGTAAGGTGTGCATACCACAGAGGATGTGCAGGATGTGATACGGGGGTATAGAAACAAAATGATTCAAGATCTATTTAGGTTTACGTTTTATTTGAAAAAAACAGTATTATGGATATTTAATATACAGATTGACAGTTGTTTAATTAATATACACTGGTTTAATTAACATAAAACTTTACACACATTGGAGGCACATGTTACCTTTTTTTCTTATAGGAGTGGGCATTTTAAAAGGTTCAGGGACTAAAATTGCCTTGAAGCGTGGAGCCTAGGATAAGCAGAAGTCAGGATGAGTGCCCATGGGGCCTTGGAGAGGGTGTGAGGTAGGAAGCCAGAAACCCCTTCCCTTAGCCTGTGTCCTGCTGGGAGCCAAAGAACCCAGGGCGCAACGGGACCATATCCTGCCTTCCTCAGGTGGCCAGATCCACGGTGAGCCTCCTCCCTTGGCCAGGCCCTGCTTAGAGGACAGCCACCAGGGAGGGGTCTTACAGGGCTGTGGCTGAAGCCTGCCACCAAATCTGCCATCGGCAGCAGCCCTGATCCCCGCGCCTCCATGGGAAGAATGCCGGGAGCCCACAGCCAGTGAGTCACGGCGCACAGCCCATGGAAAGGGCCCAATGCTTGCCACGACCTTTGGGGTTTGCCATGCCGTGCTGGTGCCCACGCCAGAGGGTATAGGGTGTCCAGTCTCCACGAGGCACAGGAGGCCCTGAAGCTGCAGATGGCTATATAAGGCTGCGGCCGCAGGAGGTGGCAGGGGCTGCCAGACCCCAGGAGCAATTTGGCGGGTCTCGGTGGTGACGCAAACATTTTCCCTGTGCTTAGGCAGTTCTCCCCTTGCAGTGAGACTGAATCATATCCTCAAAACCTCAAGCCCGACAGGCGCACGTAATGCCGACACTCAAGAGTGGCAAGGAGGGCTGACCCAGGCCCTTCCTTCAGGGCGAAGAGATATTTGGGGCAACACTGGGAAAGCTATCTCAGGAAAGCTCTCTGCCACAAACTGTGGGGTCTGGTCAGCTTCCTGGGGCCTCAGTTTCTGCATCTGTAATATGGGGATAGTAAGCCCTGTTCTGCCACCTCATGTAGTGCCACAGACACCAGAGAGATCAGCTCTGGGGGAATGGAGATGGAGGTAAGGGCTGGCTCTTGTAGCAAATTCAGGGTCCCTGAGACTTGGCAGATTTACTGCCTGCATGTTGCATGTTGACCATTACCAGGACACATGGCTCTGGGAAGCCAGCAGTCTTTGTGCAGAGTTCACCTTGATCCAACCCCTTCTGTTTCTTGCTGTCCTTTGACATCGGTGACTTCCCACGGTGCCCCTGAGAGGTAGGCAGTGCAGGGATTGCTAACCCCATTTCGCAGCCAAGAACACCAAGGTCTGGAAAGGTCAATGCTTCTCAAGGCCACAGGGCAAGCAGGTGACCGAATCAGGATGAAGACCCAGCCCCTGGATTCTCAGCCCAAAGACCTCACCCTGTGTTGGGGTCCCTCCGAGCCGGCCAGGGGGCCTGGGGTCCCGATCTGTAAAATGGGAAGGAATGTGGGGAGTCTGCCTGGTCAGGCTGCCGGGGTGTTTTCTAAGACACAAGGTAGCTTTTCTGGGAGATGGCCATGGTTTCCTCATCCAGAACCCGCTGTGCCTGATCCCCAGCGGCACCCTGCAAGCTGTTCCTCGAAGGCACCCCTTCCAGACAGCATTCCCCTACGGGCGGGGTGTGCTGGAGGGCACATTCCTCTGGAAGACTCGCTGAACTATCAGGTTGACCTTGAACACCAGAGCAGCCAGCAAAGCAAGCTTGGCGCCTAGGCCGCGCACACTGACACCTCTCTCTCTCTCTCTCTCTCTCTCTCTCTCTCTCTCTCTCTCTCTCTCTCTCTCTCTGCCAAAAATCACATTGTCTAGACAAACAGATTTTATGAGCCCTATTAATTCCTGCCAGTCCAAAATGGGCATGCTTAATAAGTGATATATTTAGAATCCGTCATTATCTGGTCCCCAGGGGAGAAACCTCAGCTCTTATTTCATAGACTCTTAATTTCTAACAGAGCTCTATTAACTCCCACTTCAGACCTCACTTTCTTTCCTGACAGCACAGGGGCGGGGATGGGGAGGCGGGCCGGGGAGTGTGACCACCAGAAGACACCAAAGTCCTGTAGAGCCGGAACCTCCCGGCCTGTTCCCTCTCAACCCTCTTAAGTCGGAAAATGACTGACTGACTCTTCTTTGGGCCGAGTTGCCAGGGGGTGGCCGCTGCTGGGGGGACAGGGCTCCAGAAAAGTGATCTTGCTCCCAGGGTCTCACCCATACCTGTGCCCAAACCTCATGCTCATGTAAGCTCTGTCCCACAGGGCCTGGGAGGCACCCCTGCCCTGCCAGCACAGCCTCCTGGGAAGGTTCCCTTCTTGAGTCGCTGTTATCACGAGGCCCTGAGCAGAGGAGGCTGCTGCTGGCTGAGAGCTGGTCAGGCACCCGAAGCCTAGAGGGTTCCAGGCGTGCCAGAGGCAGGCGGCGCTGACAGGGTGGCAGATGTCACTGAAGGGAAACCCCGCCTGCCCTCAGGGTTTCGCTTTATATCAGCACTGGGTTTCCAGCTGGGGGGAAGGGAGGGGCAGCATAGAAGGGGCTTTGGGGAGCCATAGGGGGAGGTAGGATTCTCCCTGGCCACAAGGGAGGTGCACTACCAGGTCTAGGCAAGCCAGGAAGGAGTGCCACTCATTGCTGTCTAGAAGGATGTGAGCAAGGTGTATTGACTTCCAGCGGGTGCAGGACAAATTAGCACCGAGTAGACGGCTTACAAAAGCAGAACTGTATCCTCTCACAGTTCTGGAGGCCACACACCCAAAACAAGGTGTCGGCAGGCCTGTGCTTCTGCGGAAGGTTCTGGAAGAGAACCCCTCTTTGCCTCTTCCAGCTTCCGGGGGCCCCAGGCATTCTTTGGCTTGTGGCAGCACCCCTCTCAGCTCTGCTCCCGTCTTCACGTGGCTTTCTCTTCTCAGTCTCTCCTTCGTGTGTCTCTTATAAGGACACTTGCTGGGTTTAGGGCTGTTGGGGGAAAGCCCCCAAAGTCTAAATTAATTCAGGATCAATTCCGAAGAACTGACACGTAGCCTTATTCAAACGCATAAGAGCTTTCATAGGAGAAACTTACCGACATGGGCAAAGCAGCTGCGCTCCCAGGGGTGGCCGGCCGGGGGGAAACCCACCCCCTCCCCGGACAGGGTCTCTTTTTTATAGGGTGTTAGTAGTAAAAGCATATGGGGGGGGGGCAGTCACATAGACCACCAGAAAGAATACTGTGTTTCTAAGTTAACAGACAACATCAGGCAGGTATCCGCACTCTATCCATTCATTAACCTCCTTCCAGGGGCCTGGCGTTTATCTTCGGGCAGCATTCCGGCTTTCTGGGTAGTCAGCCGAGCCTCAGGCTATAGCGTTAAACAGTCACAGAAGGTTTAACACAGAGAGTTCAACATATCCCAGACGCCTTTACTGCGGGAGCCATATTAAACCTCTACCGTGGGCTCCCTGCCAGGGTTAGTAATCCAGGATGACCTCATCTTGAGATCCTTAATTACAACGGCAAAGACCCTGTTTCCAAATAAGCTCACAACAGCACGGGCCCAAGGCAGAAGCCCCAGGTGGTTGGCTGTCCCTGGGCACTGTTGAGCCCTGCTGGCTGCCTGGCCCACCCTGAGCAAAGACTTAGTGGCTCAGGGGACAGTCATGACCATTGAGCAACATGCCCCTCATCTGAGTCACTGGCTGAAAGACTGTCAGGTAAGGTGAGGACAGAGGCCCTGCAGGGAGCCATGGCAAAGGCCCCATGGCTCCAAATCATTCCTCCGCCTGAAGGACCACCATTGCCACTCTCCTACCATTTGAAAAGCTCATATTCAACCATTAAGGCCCAACTCAAGCATCACCTCCTCCATGATGTCCGCCCTGCCCTTCTCCAGGACTGCCTCCATCCCATTTGTTGTTTACCCATGTGGTCCTCATCTCCGTATCTCCACATCCTGGCAAGGGCCTGGAGTGGGCCACAGGCCCCAAGACTTTACACTGAAAGCCCAGCATCCCTCCCCCAGAGAGACAAAGGTCTCAGTCTGAAGGTCAGCATGTGGCCGCTCCCCCAGGATGCCCCACACACACACACCTTCCCCTCATCACTGCCCACCAGGTTCCAGCCTTTACCAGGAAGGAGCACCTCCCCCAGCATCTTCAAGTGTCTTCTCTTCCTTCCCAGGCTCATCGTGGGTGCTCCGTTGGAAACCAATGGCCACCAGAAGACGGGAGACGTGTACAAGTGTCCGGTGACGCACGGGAACTGCACGAAGCTCAACCTGGGTAACTAGGGGCTCTGGTCTCGCCACAGTGAGGCCAACCACTGTGTAGGGCGGGACAGGCGTAAAACACAGACTCACACGGGCTCCTCCCAGCTGGTTCACTGCCCCCGTTTTATAGATGAGGATGCGGAGGCCAGAGAGAGGAAGCCACTTCCCACAGTCACACAGCTTGTTGGAGGCTGGCCGGGAATCGAACCCAGGCCTCCAGTGTCCCAGGGCACTGCTCCTTCTGATTCACCCACTGCCCCTTCCCAGCAGGAGAAAACGCCTCCTGTCCCCTTTCTGATGTGGGAGTGCTAACAGCCACGGCTCACACGCATACATCTCAGATGATGTTCACGCCTCGTCGGGCACTGGTTTCAGCACTTTTAGATGTTTTGACTCATTTAATCCCCTATAAAATTTAACTATTAAACAAAGGAGGAAATGACTGCATGTGGAGGTGAGGGGGCCTGCCTGGGGTCCCCCAGCTAACCAGCAGCAAGGCTTGCATTTCAATCCAGGCAGTCTACTGCCACTACCTCACAGCGCCTTCTGAAATGAAGGCTTTGTTCCTCTGAAGAGCTTTCAGCCATAGGCGGTGCTAGGAGCAGCCTCCAGGCCTTCCTGGCCCTTGTAAAATCTAGGGGTCGGGGTGTTGGGGGGGTGAGGGAGGCATTCCCTGAAGTACACACACCAGTCCTCTGAAGCACTTCCGCTTTGTCCAGAAGGTCAGACAGTGGCCAGGCCACCACTTACTTCACTTGCTTACGGAAGGGAGTAAAAGTTCCAGGGCTGAGAAGCCCCGGTTCCAGGCCTTGCCCTAGAGGACTGGCTGCCCAGGGCCGGGACCCTGCGCCTCCCCCTCCTCCAGAAGGGGAGCCTGCACCCTAGAACAGTGGGGTGGGCTCTGTGGGGAGGTGGGGGGATGGCAGAGCTCCAAGACATAAGCAGATGGATGAAAAGGCCCGCATCAAAGAGAAAGCCCCAAGAACTCGATCTCAGTGGCGGCCCGCGGGGCTGCACACTCCTGCTGCTCCTATCTGCGTCAGCACCATGGGGGGGAAGTTCAAACCCCAGGACAGCGAGGCCCAGGCTTCAGGAGGAAACGGACTAGGGGGGTGGGGGCTGGCTGGTAGCTCACGGATCCCAGCCATCGCCACTCGGAGAGCGCAGCTTCCAAAGCAGGCCACGCTGGGTGTCCCCTCCCAGCTGGGCAGTTGCTTCGCACCCCCTCTCTGAGCCCCTGTTTGCTTGTGTGTAAAATGGGGAGGGTGGACTCGATGATCCTGGGATCCATTCCAGTCTAGTCTGTCCCCCAAACTTTAATGAGCACCTAGTATGTGCTAAGCACAATGCTAGTTACTGAGGACACAGCAGAAAACAAGACTCCAAGGGCCCCGCTGGAGGAGACAATAAGTGAGTAGACAAACTAGGATGAAGGTCAGTCAGCCCAGGTAGAGAGAAAGGCTGTGTGTGATAAACCAGGCTGAGTGGGGAGGAGGTAGGGAGAGAGGGCGGTACCTTAGCAAGGTGGTCAGGACGGCCCCTCTGAGCAGGACGGCCTCTCTGAGCAGGACGGCCTCTCTGAGCAGGACGGTCTCTCTGAGCAGGACGGTCTCTCTGAGCAGGACGGCCTCTCTGAGCAGGACGGTCTCTCTGAGCAGGACGGCCCCTCTGAGCAGAGAGCATCTGAGCAAAGGTCTGGTGGTGAAAAGGAGTGAAATGGGACCAGAGCCTCCCAGCCAGAGGAAGACAAGTGCAAGGCGCTGGGGTGGGAATAAGCTCCCTCTGTTGGAAAGAATGGCTCTGTGCCTGGGCAGAGGGAGCAAGAGGCTGATGGAAGGTGCAGGCACTGGGGAGGCCTCCGAGAGAAGCTCCTGGCCCAGGTGGGGACACAGATACGTGAACCGATCGTTTAGTTTCCGCTGTTGCTCCGGGTTCCCATGTGGACCCAATTTCCCTGCAGAGGAGGAGCCCCCGCCGGCAGTGAGAAACCACTGGAACCTGAAAACATTCCTGAACCGGGACATAGCTGGGCAGCAAAGCAAGCCAGGGCAGGGGTGTTCTTTCCCTCCACGGAGGAGAACACGCACAGCAGGAAAGCCATCTGTCAGCTTCTCCCTGCAGTGGAAAATGCAAGGCGGGGAGACCTGAGTCCTGGGTTTTCCCAGGGCCTTTCCAGGCTCTGAGCCCTGCCAAGCCGAGAATGTGCCTTACTCTCTCTCGGGGGGGATGTGCCTTCCTCTCTCTCCGGGAGGGGGGGGGGGGAATGTGCCTTCCTCTCTCTCCTGAAGGAAGGCCGAGTGCCCGGCAGTCACTCACACCTCAGTGTGAAAGACCACAGCGGTCACTTTCTTCCCAACTCCTAGATGACCTTAGCGGGATTTTTTTGTTTTTTGTGGTTTTTTAAAATATATTTTTATTATTGATTTCAGAGAGGAAAGGAAAAGGAGAGAGATAGAAACATCAATGAGGAGGGAGAATCATAGATCGGCTGCCTCCAGCACGACCCACACTGGGGATAGAACCCGTACCCCGAGCATGTGCCCTGACTGAGGATCTAACCGTGACCTCCTGGTTCTTAGGTCGGAGCTCAGCCGGCCAGGCCAAGTTAGGGTTTCAATGAGGATCTGGGGTTCTAGAAGGCAGGCCCTGTGTGAGGAGAGGCTTGTGTCCCCAGACCCTCACAGAGGCCCACTGAGGAAGGCACTGGTGTCTCCTGGTCACAGAGCGGAGGTAGTGGCTGCCCCAAATCCACAGGCAGCAGAAGCAGCAGAAGCAGGACTTGAGCCTGAGTCTTTCTTCCTCCAACACAAGGGTCTTCCCTACCAGGCCCATCTGCCTCCTGGTAGGCGCAGCTTCACTGAGGACTTCAGTTACTGAGACTCGGGAGAAAGGCCGGGTTGGGGGGGGCGGGGAGCGGGGGCGCAGGCTGAGGGAGGGACGTGCCCCTTAAGTAAATGGAGGGAGAATTTGTCAAGCCACTGAGGGGGGGTGTTGCCCAGTTGGGGCTAGGAGCTTCCTCTCCAGATTCCTCACTGCCATCCCAGTGCCAGCACAGCCCTGCCAACAGATGGGAAGCTCAGGATGGAACCTTAAATATTCCGGGTTCAAGCCCCCACTCTGTCATTCACCAGCAATTGCCTTTGTAGAAGTCACTTACCCTTCATGCACCTTGATTTTTTTTCATCTGTAAAATGGGAATGGTAACTTCTGGGCCTCCCGGGACCAAGAGGGGGTCCGGAGAGGGCCCGTGTGGATGGTGCTTGTAAATGAGAAGAGACGGTTTTTTAAAAGCGCAGTTATGACTATTATTTTCTCTGGTGTCTCTGGATAGATGAAACAGAAAGCAATCCCAGGCACAGCACAGCCAAGAGGGGCTGGATTTCAAAAGGAGCCTGACTACCAGCTGAGGGAGCCCAAAGGGAAACAACAAACACAGCTGCCCACCCCCAGCCACGGTGCAGTCAGGCCGCCGTAGGCCTGGCCTCTGCTCATCTCTGTGAATGCCCACCCCCGGCCCCCGGCCCCCGGCCCCCGGGCCTGTGCCCAGACGGCAGGCCAGCTCTCCATACCTCCAGTGCCAACAATGCTAAATGCAAACCATGCTCCTGAGGCCTGGAGCCCCTAGAAATCCCCGCCCCCACTCTCCCCCCGCACTCTGCCGCCTCCGCCTAGCAGGGAGGACACTAGATCCTCCTCACAGCAGGAGGCTCGGGGCTCAACGAAATGCCCGACTTGCTTCCCCCAAACCCTCCCTCCAAGTGCCCATACCCATATGTGCACTCACATGTGCACACTCGCGTGCACGCACACACACACACACACACACACACGTGCGCATGCACGCGCGTTTACTCACGTACCAACACATGTCTGGGGAACTCAAGCTCACTTCCTTTTCCTTCAGTGGCCTGACAGAATGATCTAGTAAAACCTTAACTGACATAATTTATTTAGTAACTAGAGGCCCGGTGCATGATATTCATACACTGGGGGGTCAGGGGGGTTCCCTCAGCCAAGCCTGCACCCTCTTGCAGTCCAGGACCCCTCGGGGGATGTCCAACTGCAGGGAGTGGGCCTAAGCCGGCAGTCGGATATCCCCCAAGGGGTCCTTAGCACTGCCTTGGAGGTGGGAGAGGCTCCCGCCACCACCGCTGTGTTCACCAGCCATGACCCCGGCTTCTGGCTGAGCGGCATTCCCCCTGTGGGAGCGCACTGACCACCAGGGGGCAGCTCCTCATTGAGTGTCTGCCCCTGGTGGTCAGTGCGCATTATAGCGACCAGTCGTTCTGCCGTTCGGTCAATTTGCATATTAGCCTTTTACTATATAGGATTCTAATCTGCCACCACCCACTCCCTGCATCCATTTGGAGGATAATCCTGCTCTTCGACATCCTTAGGAAGACCTTGTACCTCTAGAAGCCTCTTGTTAGCTGGCTATTTGCTACTGAGAAAGGATCCATTATCATCATCAGTGAATCAGGCGAGCCGGCCCTGAGAGAGCAGGGCAGGGGCGGGTAAGTTTCAGTGCAGGGGGCTTGAAGAAACATATGGAGGAGACACTGCCCTGAGGAAGCCAGGTGGGGTGCCCTGGTATGTGTCAGAGGGGACACAAGGGGAAGGTTGGGGTCCATCGAAGAGCTGGAGGAGGGAAAGCTCTGGACTAGGAGATTGAAGGCTCTGCCATGTGCTTCCTGTGTGACTTTGGGCAGGTTGCTTGGCCTCTCTGAGACTCATTTTCCCCACCTCACAGGGAGTTGAGAGGAAATGATTAGGCCATGTCTGAGCAAGGCCTTAGGAAACCGGGACAGTCTGCACCAACATGCAGAGAGAAGTGGGGAGGACTCACTTGGCACCACCCCTGCCACAGGCATCTCCGGTGGCCAGCAGCCGCAACAGACTCTGGGTTGGGGGTGGGCAGGGGGGCTGCAGGCTGAGCTTCTCCCTCCCATCCCAGGAAGGGTCACCCTATCCAACGTGTCTGAGCGGAAGGACAACATGCGCCTCGGCCTGAGCCTAGCCACCAACCCCAAGGACAACAGCTTCTTGGTAAGAGCCACCCTCCCCTCCCTCTCTCCAAGCCCCAGCCCTCCTGCCCCAGGGGCCCTCCAGCCCCATGGACCCTCCTCTCGGGACCAGGAGAGGCATGGGCTGACTGTGTCCTCACACACACACTCACTCTATCCAACAGGCTGCTGCCCACACGCACCATTCTGCTAGCTTCCTGCCTGGCCACTCTGGCTGCTGTGCCCTAAATTTTGGGGGGCGAGGGACAGTCCAGACAAGAAAAAGGGTTGATCCCTTTTACACACATACCCTGAAGATGGGGGACAGAAATCATGAAAAGGAACAAAAATAAATAAAGGCCAACAGTCCAATGGGGGCCCAGCCCTCTATCCAAGACAGAGGCCGAATCTCTGCTCCAGATTTGATCAAAGAAATAGGACACACCACACACCCTAAAGAGACTTTGAAGGGAAGCAAAAAAATGAGTGAACACAGAGTTACTACAACCAGGGAGAGGCTACCAAGTGATGGACCACCTGGACTGCTCAGGACTAGAGGGAAGGCTTCCCAGGGGAGGTTTCTGTGGGGTTTTTTTTAAAGAATAAATAGGCCTTAGCAATGAAGAAAGAGGCGAGGGTACTTGGGCTGAGGTGATAAAGACATTCATTCATTTGAACAATGATGTTGAGCACTCTGAATTCACTGAGCCAACGCCAGGCACTGGGACTCAGCAGTCAGCAGAGCTCCTGCCCCCTGCAGTTTACATTCTGGTTTGACGGGTCTACAGTAAGCAAATAAGTGACGTAAACAGGATGCTGGGACAGAAAGGCAGCAGCGGGTCATGCGTGGAGGTCTCTGCACCCTGCCCAGGTGAGCAGACACAGGCTTCGCACGCAGGTGGCATGAGAGAGGGGAACTGCCTGCTCCTGGCCACCACGTTCCAGTGAATCACCAGGACTTTGGTGAAGCTGGGGGTTCAAAACAGGATCCTCTGGGACTTATTCCTAGAAACTCTGCAAAAGAGGATTTTAGGGAAAAATTACCCTAGAAAGCCCAATAAAATACATCACTCGTTGTAAGATGGGAGGGCTTGTGTCACTCTTTGCTCTTGTCCATCAGTTCATTTCTATTGACAGATGAGACGTCTGGGGTATGGAGCACCAGACACTAGAGCAACAAGATGACTGGGAGGCTCAGTGACTTGAGGAGAGGGTAGTGGCTCTGCTGGTGCAAGTCCTGAGATGCTCATTGATACCCTCAGGGGCCTCTGTGGGTAGGCTAAGTCCCTGGTATATAAATAGCAACTTCTGTTAACTCATTAAGTCATCGATTCATCCTTCCATTCATCAGTCCGTTCCCCAACCAATCGCCTATCTCTCCATTTATCTATCCATCCATCCATTCATTCATTCATCCACTCATCCATCTGTAGATGTATCCACCCCCTCATCCTCCATCCTTTCATCCATCCCATCCTACATCCATCCATCATCCATCTATTGAGCCATCCATCATCCTTCATATATCATCTGTCATCCATCATCCATCTATCGAGCCATCCATCATCCATCATCCATCATGCATCTTCTATCATCCACGCATCCATCCATCGATCCATTCATCATCCATCATTCACCCTCCCATTCTTTGTTCTCCCCCTACTTCCAAAAATAACCTATAGCAGTTTCAACAAAGGATACCAATAAAACCAGGCCTTTAAAATCTGAGTGAAAATAGAAAGCTAATTAAATGAAGGGATTGGAAAGAGAATAAGTATTCCTCCAAACCAGAGGAAATCACAGCACAAAATTTAGCCTGGGTTTCCCAGCAGCAG